>NC_133332.1:207240941-207927608 GCF_042186555.1 Aquarana catesbeiana | reverse complement strand
AAAAACACAAAAAAAAAAAAAAAAAAAATTGATTTTAAAAAACCAAAAAAATTAAAAAACTTGATTTTAAAAAACCAAAAAAATTAAAAAAACTTGATTTTAAAAAACCAAAAAAATTAAAAAACTTGATTTTAAAAAACCAAAAAAATTAAAAAACTTGATTTTAAAAAACCAAAAAAATTAAAAAACTTGATTTTAAAAAACCAAAAAAATTAAAAAACTTGATTTTAAAAAACCAAAAAAATTAAAAAACTTGATTTTAAAAAACCAAAAAAATTAAAAAACTTGATTTTAAAAAACCAAAAAAAATAATATACAAACTTTATTAAAAAAAAATAATAAAAACAAAAATAACTTGATAAAAAAAAAAAACATAAACAAAAAAATTGCTTTAAAAAAACAAAAAACAAAACAAAACTTGATTTTCCCAAAACAAAAAAATAAGCCTGTTTGTGAAAATCAAAAAGCCAAAAATATTTTTTTGTGGATTAGGTATAAATATTTAGATATAATTATATTTTGCTACATTATTAAGATATCATTCTATTTTTGTCTATGAACATTTTATACTAAATGCAGAACTGAATGCATAACAACCATTAATAAAAACATCTCCTTATAGGAATTAAATAAATGTGTGGTTTGTTATTTCAAGGCTCAGTATCATTTTAGTTATAATTGTAAAAAAGTTGTTTACAGTGGCAATGGAGCTTATTTAGACATTTAAAATTACAATACAGTTGGCACTACAACTGCTCGACCATAACCTAGGAGACAGCCCAAAAGAAAGGCAAGCAATAAATATAATGCAAGATTTCATCAATAATTTTTTTATTGTCAAAAATTATATATCCTGGCCCATTGCAATGGCCCCCCTACCCATAAAATAATTAACATATTGCTGTCTAACTTGACGGGCACTTTGGGGGGCCAAGCCAGTACGGACAGTATCCAGGCCTGTAAGGTTGGCTTCTATTTGTCCGGCCTCAGGCCCAACTGTGCCTATATAATTTGGAGAATGCTTATTTAAAAAGTTGTGCAGAATGCAGCACGATAAAATGATAAAATTAAGTTTGTATTCCGCCAAATTAATGGCTGTTTGAAACAGGCGGAACCGGCTGGCCAGAATTCCAAACGCATTCTCAACCACTCTTCTAGCTCTGGCCAGCCGGTAATTAAAAACCCTCCTCTCCGGGGTGAGGGTTCTTTGGGGGAATGGCCTCATGAGGTGCTTGCTGAGAGCAAAGGCTTCATCGGCAATGAAGACAAAGGGGAGTCCTTCCACGTTATCCTCATCAGGTGGCAATCCCAGGCCACCACTCTGGAGACGCTGGCAGAACTCCGTCTGGGCAAATACTCCTCCATCCGACATCCGGCCATTCTTCCCCACGTCCACATATAAAAAATCATAGTGTGCCGACACCACCGCCATTAAAACAATACTGTGGAACCCCTTATAATTAAAATAATATGACCCCGAATGGGGTGGTGGCACAATGTGGACATGTTTCCCATCTATAGCCCCTCCACAATTGGGAAAGTCCCAACGGCTGGCAAAATGGGATGCCACAGTCTGCCATTCCTGTGGCGTTGAAGGAAACTGGGAAATCAAACAAGAAAACCAAAATCAATTAATTTTGAAGCTAACATTGCAAGAAAATTAGACAATTAAAAACATTATTCCCCAGCATCAGTATAACATTCAATAATTTAATTGTTCTGGAATAACTAATATGGAAAGGCACACTTATCAGATTGCTCACCCCCTCTGATGGAACATTGATTACATTTTAGGGGGTTGTGAAATCCCTAAAAAAAATTACTTTTAGGACACGCAGGAATTTAGGGACTAAAAAGGCTACAAGACTGCAGTTGTCGCACTCTGCAGGTGCAGTTGCTAACCAGCTTACAGTAAATGAGGTAATGTAAAAAGGCATTCATGTTGCAAGGAGTACACAATCACATGCAAGGGCAATTAATGAAAACACTTTGAGGCTTGCATATGATTTGATGATGGAAATCAGCAGAGCTTCTGCTCATTTACTAAAGCACTGGAACAAATGCACTTGTAGAGTGCACATGCATTTTGCAAAGTGCAACATATATTTGCTTTAGACAAATCAACACCACAGAACATTCCAGCAAATTTTAACGAGGGTGGGGGTGGGGGGGTTGTGAAATCTAGATAATTGCTCATTAGCAGCACACTATTTGGAGTGAGTTTAGGTGGGGGGGGGTGGGGGGGTTGTGAAATCTAGATAATTGCTCATTAGCAGCACACTATTTGGAGTGAGTTTAGGTGGGGGGGGTGGGGGGGTTGTGAAATCTAGATAATTGCTCATTAGCAGCACACTATTTGGAGTGAGTTTAGGTGGGGGGGGGGGGGGGTGGGGGGGTTGTGAAATCTAGATAATTGCTCATTAGCAGCACACTAAATACACTCAAACAAAATACATTCCAAATGAATAGACTAGGTGGATATGTTCCCATCACTTCATGCTGGGAAGGTTATTGAAGGAAAATATACATGCATGACAAAAAATAACAGGAAAAAATTCCAGCATGTGTGAGGATAAAAAGGGGACATTCACACTATATTGCAATGATGGTAAGTAGTGTTTGAAGCAAGAAATACATCACATTATCAAAGATTACATAAAAGAACATGTGATGCTAATAAAAGAAAAATATCTTACCTTAATATAGTCCTTCTGCAGGACCTGTATGATGGCAGAACAGGTCTCTGGGATAATGATCCCCAGAGCCTGGGGGGAGATGCCTGTCGAGAACTTAAGGTCCTGCAGGCTTCTCCCTGTGGCCAAATACCGCAAGGTAGCGACCAGCCTCTGCTCCGGAGTGATGGCTTGCCTCATGCAGGTATCCTGCCTGCTGATATAGGGGGTCAGCAAAGCCAACAAACGGTCAAAAACGGGGTCCGTCATCCGGAGAAAGTTCCTGAAATCCTCAGGATTATTCTCACGGATCTCACGGAGCAAAGGCATGTGACAGAACTGGTCACGCTGAAGCAACCAATTCTTGGTCCATGAACTCCTCCTCGCCCTGTTCATGGACTGGTCTTGGGCTGAAGAATAAACTACAGCACCAAGCACATACAATGCACGAGCTCTACGACGAGTACGTACAGGTAACATGGCTTCAAAACGGTCGGCTGGTCAGAACGCACTAAACAGAACGCACTGAAGAACAGCAAGGCCTGTGAAGAACGACCTGAAAATCAGGAACGAGCGGCCAATAAAACAAAGATTTCTCAATGCCAACTGACCAAACGCACTGAAAAGCAGATACAAACCTCACAAGCACAGACTGAACAACAGTTAAAACGAACTGAAAAATACGAGTCTCACAAGCGCGAATCGTCTCTCACCAAACTTCTACTAACACGAGATAAACACGAGATTAGCAGAAGGAGCCCAAAGGGTGTCGTACGGGCTATTGAACTTCCGTTTTATAGTCTCGTCGGACTTGGTGTACGTCACCGTGTACTAGGCTGTCGTACTTTTGTGTGGTCGTGTGTGTGCAAGTCCGTTCGTAAGAAAGTCTGCCGCAAGTCCGCCGAAGGTACGTCGGAAGTATGTCGGACAGGCTGTCGGACTTTTGTAGACGAAAAGTCCGACCGTGTGTACGCGGCATTACAGTTACATTCACATATAGTCACATACAGAGGCCCTACATGCAAGGAGCACCATCAGGCATTCTAGGGACATACAGTAAATTACACATATAATTTCTGAACTACCTCTTACACTTTTGAAGGTCCTGGAGCACCGGGACAATAGAAATGCCCAAATAATCACCCCGTTTTGGAAAACACCGTAACGTATATTCTATGAGGTATAATGAGTCTTTTGAACATGTCATTTTTTTCCACACGTTTTTGGAAAATGTGTAAAGAAAATGAAAATGCATTTTTTTTTTATGCATTTTTTTTTTTTTTTTACACGTTGTCCATTTATAAGTGTAGCGGTGTAGTTGCCACTAGTAACAAACATCCACCAACTCACCCTGCTGCCAGACTCCCGTACATCACTTGCAGAGACAATGAACAGCCTTTTGCTGGTTTTGTTTTGTTTATTGGGGGATACAACTTGGTTGGGGAAAAGGGTATATGGGATGCCCATAGAATAGTTAACTTCTGCCTTCATATTTAAAGGTTTTAAAAGTTAGTAAATATTTGAGCCTGAAGAAAAGATACAGTGGGGACGGAAAGTATTCAGACCCCCTTACATTTTTCACTCTTTGTTATATTGCAGCCATTTGCTAAAATCATTTAAGTTGATTTTTTTTCCTCATGAATGTACACACAGCACCCCATATTGACAGAAAAACACAGAATTGTTGACATTTTTGCAGATTTATTAAAAAAGAAAAACTGAAATATCACATGGTGCTAAGTATTCAGACCCTTTGCTCAGTATTTAGTAGAAGCACCCTTTTGATCTAATACAACCATGAGTCTTTTTAGGAAAGATGCAACAAGTTTTTCACACCTGGATTTGGGTATCCTCTGCTATTCCTCCTTGCAGATCCTCTCCAGTTCTGTCAGGTTGGATGGTAAACATTGGTGGACAGCCATTTTTAGGTCTCTCCAGAGATGCTCAATTGGGTTTAAGTCAAGGCTCTGACTGGGCCATTCAAGAACAGTCACGGAGTTGTTGTGAAGCCACTCCTTCGTTATCTTAGCTGTGTACTTAGGGTCATTGTCTTGTTGGAAGGTAAACCTTCGGCCCAGTCTGAGGTCCTGAGCACTCTGGAGAAGGTTTTCGTCCAGGATATCCCTGTACTTGGCCGCATTCATCTTGCCCTCAATTGCAACCAGTCGTCCTGTCCCTGCAGCTGAAAAACACCTCCACAGCATGATGCTGCCACCACCATGCTTCACTGTTGGGAATGTATTGGACAGGTGATGAGCAGGGTCTGGTTTTCTCCACACATACTGCTTAGAATTAAGGCCAAAAAGTTCTATCTTGGTCTCATCAGACCAGAGAATCTTATTTCTCACCATCTTGGAGTCCTTCAGGTGTTTTTTTAGCAAACTCCATGCAGGCTTTCATGTGTCTTGCACTAAGGAGAGGCTTCCATCAGGCCACTCTGCCATAAAGCTCCGACTGGCGGAGGGCTGCAGTGATGGTTGACTTTCTACAACTTTCTCCCATCTCCCCACTGCATCTCTGGAGCTCAGCCACAGTGATCTTTGGGTTCTTCTTTACCTCTCTCACCAAGGCTCTTCTCCCCCGATAGCTCAGTTTGGCCGGAAGGCCAGCTCTAGGGTTCTGGTCGTCCCTAACATCTTCCATTTAAGGATTATGGAGGCCACTGTGCTCTTAGGAACCTTAAGTGCAGCAAAAATTTTTTCGTAACCTTGGCCAGATCTGTGCCTTGCCACAATTCTGGCACTGAGCTCTTCAGGCTGTTCCTTTACCTCATGATTCTCATTTGCTCTGACATGCACTGTGAGCTGTAAGGTCTTATATAGACAGGTGTGTGGCTTTCCTAATCAAGTCCAATCAGTATAATCAAACACAGCTGGACTCAAATGAAGGTGTAGAACCATCTCAAGGATGATCAGAAGAAATGGACAGCACCTGAGTTAAATATATGAGTGTCACAGCAAAGGGTCTGAATACTTAGGACCATGTGATATTTCAGTTTTTCTTTTTTAATAAATCTGCAAAAATGTCAACAATTCTGTGTTTTTCTGTCAATATGGGATGCTGTGTGTACATTAATGAGGAAAAAAATTAACTTAAATGATTTTAGCAAATGGCTGCAATATAACAAAGAGTGAAAAATTTAAGGGGGTCTGAATACTTTCCGTTCCCACTGTATGCATATTTGGTAGCTATGATCTTCCTCCTGCATCACCATGCAGACTATTGCTCCTCCTCTGCTTACCACCTGCAGAATATTGCTTCCAGGCATTCCCCACCCATGACCGTGTAAGGGTGAGGACATCACTCTTGACAGTGTAAGGGTGATGTTCCTAGAGATCCTTTCCTCCTGCACAAACTTATCATGAAATTGTTGGTGAAGCAATATGTCACATCTTCTTCTGTATGTTAGAAGGACCCACTCTGAATAGTTCCTCTGACTGGCTCTGGTTGCTTGCTGCTACTGGGCCAGGGGCCTGCAGTACCTCTCCCTGGGCCTCTGTATGTGGCCAGGCTGTGTAAAAGTCTCACACATGTGGTATCACCATACTCAGGAGTAGCAGAATATATTTTGGGGTGTATTTTTTGCTATGTACATGCTATGTGTTAGAATATCTTATGTAGCACCCTCTACTAATAGGTAGGTGGCTATTAATAGGATTTTACTAGGAGACTGTCAGCACAGGCAAATTTAGAAAGGTCTATGCTGCAAGCTAGGCCTGTCTGTTTTGATCAGGGGGCTGAGAGTGGTTAGAGTAGCAGTGGGTGTGGCCACCTGTGCTCTAGTTCTGAGATGCCTCCCCTGCTTCCAGGGAGAATGTTCTGGAAAAGGGGCAGGGCCTAGAACTGGAGTGGCAGGCAGCTCGTGTGGGAGCCTTGACCAATCCCCAATTGGTATTGACAGGGGGCGGTCCTCCTATATAAGCTGAGGTAACATTGCCACTGGGGTGAGATGTTGGCTGAGTGAAGTTGAGGATGGAATACTAGACAGCAGCAGGAGGGCACCCCCACTTGGGGGGGTGCACCGATTGCAGGAGGAGGCCCGGGGAGAACTGTGAGGGAACTTTGTCTCTACATGGTCATTGGCAATGTCTTTATCATCACACGTTCGTTGATAAAGAACTCCTGGAGGAGAGGGGCAGGTGAAGCTGTCGGAACGTATGGTCCGATCAAGTTCTCAATTAAGGATTCAGGGCAGAGAAAGGTCGGTGAGTGTACCACAGTGGAGGGCTGGATGTGCCAGGAAGTCTGTGAGGGAACGTTGTTTCTACACGGTCATTAGTAAAGTCTTCTTCATTACACGGTCAATGATGAGGAGTCCTGAGGCCACAGGATTTGCAAGCTGGGCTAGCTGGGAACAGTAGTCCATCACCCAGCCTGCGCTTATAAACTACTGGGCCTCCGGGGAGAGGTACTGCAGGCCCCTGGCCCAGTAGCAGCGAGCGACCAGAGCCAGTCAGAGGAACTATTCAGAGTGGGTCCTTCTAACATACAGAAGAAGATGTGACATATTGCTTCACTAACAATTTCATGAAGTTTGTGCGGGAGGAAAGGATCTCTAGGAACATCACCCTTACACGGTCAAGAGTGATGTCTTCACCCTTACACGGTCATGGGTGGGGAATTCCTGGAAGCAATAGTCTGCAGGAGGTAAGCAGAGGAAGAGCAATAGTCTGCATGGTGATGCAGAAGGAAATGCAGGAGGAAGATCATAGCTACCAAATATGCATATCTTTTCTTCAGGCTCAAATATTTACTAACTTTTAAAACCTTTAAATATAATGGCAGAAGTTAACTATTCTATAGGCATCCCATATACCCTTTTCCCCATTTTCCAAAAACGTGTGGAAAAAAATTACATGTTTAAAAGACTCATTATGCCTCATAGAATATACATTAGGGTGTTTTCCAAAATGGGGTGATTTTTTGGGCGTTTCCATTGTCCTGGTGCTCCAGGACCTTCAAAAGTGTAAGAGGTAGTCCAGAAATTATATGTGTAATTTACTGTATGTCCCTAGAATGCCTGATGGTGCTATTTGCATGTTGGGCCTCTGTATATGACTAAATGTGAATTAAACTGTAACAGAGTGCTGAGTATAGGGGGAGAGAGAAAAGGAAAGAGAGGGGGAGAGATAGAGAGGGGGGAGAGGGAGGGGGAAAGAGATAGAGAGAGGGGGGAGAGAGAGGATGGAGAGAAGGAGAGGGGGAGAAAGAGAGAGAGAGGGGGGGAGAAAGGGAGAGTGGGGGAGAGAGGGGGGGAGAGGAGGGGAGAGAGGGGAAAGAGGGAGAGAAAGATGGGGAGAGGGGGAGAGAGAGATAATGAGAAAGAGACAGGGAAAGAGAGACCGAACACTTTAGGACTATGTAACATATTGAGTAGAGGGGGAGAGACAGAGGGAAAGAGAGAGAGAACAAGAAACATAGAGAGAGAGGAGGGGAAGGGGGAGGGGGAGAGAGAGAGATAGAGGGGGGGAGACAGAGAGAGGAGAGAGAGGGGGAGAAAGAGGGGGGGGAGACAGAGGGGGAAAGAGAGAATGAGAGGGCCGGGGGGGGGGGGAGAGAAAGGGCAGGGTGGAGAGAGAGAGGGTAGAGGCGGTGGAGAGAGAAAGAGGGGGGAAGAAAAGACAGAGAGGGGGGAAGGAGAGGAGAAAGAAAGAGAAAGCAAGCAAGAGAGGGAGTGAGGGGAGGGTCTCTCTATGGCACTACAAATCTTAGCATAGCAGGTTGCCATTCCTCAGCTTCCCACACACAGCACAAGGAGATGTCCACCACAGATACACAATTACATTAGCTGGTATAGAATGTAAACATTCAAATTAGCTAAACAAGCTTGTACAATGGCATACCTCCCAACTTTGGAACTTGAGAATGAGGGACAACTAGGGTTGGAAAAGACATGTGGAGCACACTGGTGAAATGAAAATGTGCTGAATATGGAGGTGGCTTGAAGGAGCATGGTTAAAGAGGAAGCAAACCCTGATGGGTTTTTCTTCCTCTTCATTTCCCTGCAAAGGTAAAGCATAATCAGGCATCCAGCTCTGTGACTGGCCGAAATTGCGTGACGTCACTCCTGCGCACGATCGCGCGTGCGCCGATGACGTTAGCGCAAGCATATATTGTAAATATCTCCTAAACTGTGCGGGTGCCTACACATAACCGGGTGGCCCCGCCCCCCTCTGACTCCCCGGGAAAGCCATAGGGAAGTCCCCATGCGTCAGAGGGGGGGCGGGGTCACCCAGGAACGTCACGGTGTGGCCCCGCCCTCAGTTATAAAAGAACTGTCAAAGCAAAGACACGTCATACGGCGGGAGTCTCCCATGGAGGCGGGTCGGTCGCTGGGTTTTTTTTTTCTTTTTCGGTCCATCGACGGAGCAAAAGAAGAAGAAGAAGACTTTGTGGGCCATTTTTATTTTTTAATAAAGGACTTGTCCCAAGCCGTGTCCTGTCATTTTTACCATTTTGACACCTTTTTGTGAAATGGTAGGGGTACATTTGTACCCCGTTACCACTTCACACAGGGGGGGAGGCCTGGATCTGGGGGTCCTCTTGTTAAAGGGGGATTCCAGATTCCGATAAGCCCCCCGCCCGCAGACCCCCACAACCACAGGGCAAGGGTTGTGGGGATGAGGCCCTTGTCCCTATCAACATGGGGACAAGGTGCTTTGGGGGGCTACCCCAAAGCACCCTCCCCATGTTGAGGGCATGTGGCCTGGTACGGTTCAGGAGGGGGCGCTCTCTCATCCCCCCTCTTTTCCTGTGGCCTGCCAGGCTGCGTGCCCGGATAAGGGTCTGGTATGGATTTTTGGGGTGACCCCCACTCCATTTTTTTTTAAATTTTGGCACAGGGTTCCCCTTAAAATCCATACCAGACCTGAAGGTCTAGTAAGGATTTTGAGGGGGAACCCCACATCATTTTTTTTCAATTTTGGCGCAGGGTTCCCCTTAATATCCATACCAGACGTGAAGGGCCTGGTATGGAATTTGGGGATACCCCCACGCAATTTTTTTTTTTTAATTTTGGTTTGGGGTTTCCCTTAATACTCATACCAGACCCAAAGGGATTGGTAATGGACTGGGGGATCCCATGCCGTTTTTTTCAATGACTTCTTTTATCTGTATTGCCGGGACCGACAATTCATCAAAGCCGCGAGTACTTTTAAATGACTTTTTTTCCTTCAGAAATGTAATTTTGCTCTCGGACTATTCTAAACACGGGAAACATGCACCACTTTACAGGCATACTATAGACACCCCCCCAGGTACGAAATTTAAAGGAATATTTCACTTTTATTGTTTCACTTTAAGCATTATTAAAATCACTGCTCCCGAAAAAACAGCCATTTTTAAAACTTTTTTTGCATTGATACATGTCCCCTGGGGCAGGACCCAGGTCCCCAAACACTTTTTATGACAATACCATGCATATAAGCCTTTAAAATTAGCATTTTTGAGTTCTCCCATAGACTTTAAAAGAGTGTTCCGCGACTTTCGAATTTGCCGTGAACACCCCAAATTGTTCGCTATTCAGCAAACAGGTGAACACCCGATGTTCGAGTCGAACTTACGTTCGACTCGAACATCGGGCTCATCCCTAATGAGCACTGATGTGACACCGATGATCACTAATGTGGATGGGCCACGGTTGAGCATGGATGAGCCAGGAATGGAGCATGAATGAGCCAAGGGTGGAGCATGGATGAGCATGAATGTGGATGGATGAGCCAGGGATGGAGCATGAATGTGGATGGATGAGCCAGGGATGGAGCATGAATGAGCACGAATGTGGATTAATGAGCCAGGGATGGAGCATGAATGTGGATGGATGAGCCAGGGATGGAGCATGAATGTGGATTAACGAGCCAGGGATGGAGCATGAATGAGCCAGGGATCAGTGGCATCTCCAGCTTTCATATTTAGGGGGGCACATGGGGGGACAGGGACAAAAGTAGGGGGGCAACTGTAAAATGCAATTATATATATATATATATATATATATATATATATATCCTGGGTCCCTTTACTACAATCCCACAATGGCCCTTTCACATGTTCTGCAGTGAGCTTCCTTCCTACTGTATTGCCCCCCCCCCCCCCCCCAGGGTGGCAGAAAACAAGAGATATATGTCACCAGCATACCAAGAAAATATAAGGGTCCAAAGCAGTGGGAGAACTATCAGGGTTGCAAAGGTTGTCTTGCCACCGGGCCCTGGTGTTCTGCCACTGTGGGGTTCCCCAGCCTCCTCTTGCTGTCCTGCCCCTGCTATTGACAGCGCTGGTCTGGCATCTCTTGGAATTTACAGGCTGGCTCTCCTGTCCTAAGGACAGGAGAAATCAGTCTGTTTTTTCAGTAACTGAGAGTCCTGGTTGAGTCCTTCCTGCAACTCGCTCTTCTCCCTGCCAATGAGGATGCAGGGGAAGGAGCAGATCGGGCGGCCATGGTTGTGTGAGTGCTCGCATTATGCAGTGTCAGCGAGCAGAGGGAGGGGGGAGGAATCACTTGCAGGAGCTGACTGGAGCTGCTCTCCCTCTTAGACATTGCCCTTTTTGTAAAAAAATTAATATTTTTTTTTTTAAATTGGGGGGCATATGGTGGGGCACAGCATAATTTTGGGGGGTTCAGGGCCCCCTCTGCCCCCCCCTAGGGACGCCATTGCCAGGGATGGAGCATGAATGAAGATGGATGATCCAGGGATGGAGCATGAATGAGCCAGGGATGGAGCATGAATGAGCCAAGAATGGAGCATGAATGAGGATGGCTGAGCCAGGGATGGAGCATGAATGAGCCAGGAATGGAGCATGAATGAGGATGGATGAGCCAGGGATGGAGCATGGATGCATTGGCACTTTACCCCGATCTGTGACACGCTGGATCTGGGAGACCCGCGGGTCACGGACATTCCCAGGGGGCGTGCAGGAGTGCGATTCTGGGAGGATGTTACAGTACGCCCTCCCAGAGTTATCCGATCACACTGTAGCCGTTTTTCTGGCTATGGCCCGGTCGGCAAGCGGTTAAGGTAGGTTCAGACAGACAAAGTGATATTCTTTGTGCAAAAAAAGCAAATGTAATTTGAAAATTACAATTTTTGAAAAAATGATCCTCTATCCTGAGGTGTACGTGTGTGGCTGTGAGGCTGTCAGTCGTGGCACAGTAATTAGGAGTGGGAGGGGGGCCAAGTTGCTGTACCATGGGCCTCTGGGTTGTACTTACCCCCTGGGCCAAAAGTTGCCAGTCAGCCCCTGGTTTAAGGAGAGAGGACACAACTGTCAGAAGGAGTAGTAGTTACGGAGGAAAAAGAGAGCTGAATGAAGAGACAAAGACACCTGCAGCCTGTTTGGTGTTTCTCAAAGTAATTTGTTATGTATTTTCACTTCGTGCAATCACTGAAGTGGAGACCCTGAAGTGCATATCACTTGTATAAAGAATCACTTATGGAAAGAACTTCCCCCCAGCAATGTTCTATTTGTTTGGAACACTCAGGTGTTTTATAAATCTACCAGTAAGTTTTTGAATTATCTAAGCAGGAGAATGACTGCATTGTCTGATGCATCCAATCAGATTGCAGTTGCTGTTTTTATTATAAAAGAGAGGATCTGAAAGCCTTCTATGGAGCACACCGATCTTTCAGCTTTGGAATTGCTATATGTGAGCTATTGGCTTGTAGTATCCAGTCCCGTGGTTTTTTTTTTCTTTCTTTCTGTTTGAAAACAAAATGGTAGCTAGCATCTTTACACCAGGTCCAATGTTCTTTGCTCTTATAGATCAGCCCTTGATTTTGCATGGCATAAAAGCATACAGCTTCTTATCACCACAATGGGCCAATGACGTCAGATAAAACAGTAATTGTATAGTCTGAGATGCTTCTATGACTTCTGCGATCCCTACAAGGGCTTGTTAGTTGGTCTGCGGGGATGGTTACCAAGCAACAGAGCCTGCCCAGTGCTGGAACAAGTCCCGATACACAGCACTGAGCACCCTGCACTGTCATTTGTGTAGGAGAAACACACCAGACTAAACACATAAAAAAATAGTTTTTTCCAGACTCCAACATTTTGCACATGGTTTCCTTCCAGTAGAGATGGCATAAAATGTACCTATTCAATTTCAGTTACCTGAAGTCATTATAGAACGAAAGCAATAGAATCTGCCATCACTTCTCTGGTCCTTGTTCATTTAAATTGACCCCAAGGTCTTGTTCACACTGGGAGTACTAAAGCGTATGCCAGTGGAGGGCCAAGCCTACCTGTATGGTGATGCACATGTGCTTCCTGCATCCCTGTGCAAGCAATTCCATTGATGTCAATTGGGATGCAGTCACTGCACAGACACAAGCACTGCTCCCAATCTCACATCTGTGTGGGTGTAGACAGTGTGAGCTCGGGGCGTACACCCACATTTTCACCAATGTTAGATTGGCATCTGTGTCTGCGCAGCCACTGCAATCCCATTTGACATCAATGGGATTGCCTGCACTGGAATGCACAGAACACCTGTGCATCCCTGCGTGGATAAACACGTCCTTTCATGGGCATAGACTTTTGTACGCCCCGTGTGAACGAGGCCTAAACAACATCCTTATTCTCCAATAATAATCCATACATATCCACTACTTAAAGTGGAGTTCCACTCGTTTTTCAGTTTATTAACCACTTCAATACAGGGCACTTAGACACCTTCCTGCCCAGACCAATTTTCAGCTTTCAGCGCTGTCGCAGTTTGAATGACAATTGCGTGGTCATACAACACTGTACCCAAACTAAATTTTTATCATTTTGTTCCCACAAATAGAGCTTTCTTTTGGTGGTATTTGATCACCTCTGTGGTTTTTATTTTTTGCTAAACAAATAAATAAAGACCGAAAATTTTGAAAAAAGTAAAAGATTTGCTTTTGTTTCTGTTAAAAATAATTGTAAATAAGTAAGTTTTCTCTTTCACTGATGGACACTGATAAGGCGGCACTGACAGGCACTGATACGGCGGCACCGATGAGGTGGCACCAATGAGCGGGCACTGACGATGGGCACTTATATTCGGCACTGGTTGGCAGCACTGATGGGTGGCACTCATATGCAGCACTGATGGGCACTGATAGGTGGCACTGATGGGCACTGATGGGTGGCACTGGGTGGCACTGGTTGGCACTGATGGGCACTGATAGGCGACACTGATGGGCAATGAAAGGCGGCACTGCTGGGCACTGCTGGGCACTGATAGGGTGGCGCTGATAGGCGGCACTGATAGGCGGCACTGCTGGGCACTGATAGGCGGCACTGGTGGGCACTGATGGGCACTGATATGTGGCACTGATGGGCACTGATATGTGGCACTGATGGGCACTGATACACGGCACTGATATGAGGCACTGATGGGCATCCCTGGTGGCACTGGCAGTGGTAGGCATTGAAGTGGGCACTGACTGGCAGCTGCCTGGGCACAGATTGGCAGCTGCCTGGGCACACAGTGGCATTTCCCTGGTGGTCTAGGGGCATACCTGGTGGTCCAGTGTGGATCACTTCCCTGGTGGTCCTGGGCGGCTTCCCTGGTGGTCCTGGGTAGGATCCGAGGGGTGGCTGTGCTGATAAAAAATCAGCACAGACCCCCCCTGTCAGGAGAGCAGCCGATCGACTCTCCTCTACTCGCGTCTGTCAGACGCGAGTGAGGAAAAGCCGATCACCGGCTCTTCCTATTTGCATCGTGATCAGCCGTGATTGAACACGGCTGATCACGTGGTAAAGAGTCTCCGTCAGAGACTCTTTACCTAGATCGTCATATGACGTCCAGTCAGGATTTTGAAACCACTTTGCCGCCGTCATTCTGCTATATGGCGGGCGGCAAGTGGTTAAAAATCAACAGCTACAAAAAGTGTAGCTGCTGACTTTTAATAAACACACACATTTATCTGTCCCACGGTCCAGCGATGCGGCCGCCTGAGCCCTCGGTTCTCTCCCCTGCATCACTAGTGTGGGCACCTGGCTGTGACAGCTTGCAGCTTCACAGACGGGTGCACATGCGCGAGTCACGCTGCGCATCCTGAATGCCTGAGCAATCTTCTGGGACCTGTGACGATTCCCAGAAGATTGCAGGGAGGGAGGGGGTGAAGAGGAGTCGCCTAGGCGGTGCGGGCGGAAGTGGGAGCTGATTACCTGTCAAAACTAGGTATCCCCCCCCCAAAAAAAAAAATTTGATTCCAAATGTGGCATGTCAGGGAGTTAGGACTCCTTAAAGCGAAATTACCACTTATGGGTGGTACTCTGCTTTAACGGTCATGTAATCTGTTTTTCATTAAAGTGATTTTTTTTTTTTTTAAATAACAAACATGTTATGCTTACCTGCTCTGTGCTAGCGTTTTGCACAGATTGGCCCCTTTCCTCCTTTTCTTGGGTCCCCCTGGTGGCGCTCCTGGCTCCTCCTCCTCATTGAGTGCCCCCACAGAGAGCCGCATTCCAAGGGGGCACTAGTGTGGGCGCGCTCCCGAGTCCTGCTGCTGCGTCCATTGGCACAGACAACAGGACTTGGCCCTGCCCCCTGGCTCCCATGTCACTGGATTTCATTAACAGCGGGAGCCAATGGCTCCCACTGCTATCAATCTGTCCAATGAAGACCTGAGACAGCAGCTGGAGGTGCTGGGCTTGTTCTTGTCGCTGGAAAGATTGGGTTCAAGTAAGTAAAGGGGGGCTTTGGGAGGCAGCTGCACAAACAATGAAAAATATTGAGACTTTGCAACTCCTTTAACCACTTGCCGACTGCCTCACGACAATGTACGTCGGCAGAATGGCACGGGCAGGCAGAATCACGTACCTGTACGTGATCTGCCTCCTGCGGACCCCCCCCCCCAGTGCCCGAGGCGGTCGGCATTTGTCCCCCGGCGATCGGAGGTGAGGGGGAGGCCATCCATTTGTGGCCCCCCTCCCGATCGCTCCCAGCCAATGGGATCATTTCCCTGCCTCTGTATAGCACACAGAGGCAGAGGAAATGATGTCATCTCTCCTCGGCTCAGTAATTTCCGTTCCGGCGCCGAAGAGAGAAGACTGTAATGTGAGTGCACCAACACACACAGACACAGTAGAACATGCCAGGCACACATTACACCCCCGACCCCCCCGATCCCCCCCCATCACCCCCCAATCACCCCTCCCCCCCGTCACACTGACACCAAGCAGTTTTTTTTTTTTCTGATTACTGCATTGGTGTCAGTTTGTGACAGTTAGTGTGGTAGGGCAGTTAGTGTTAGCCCCCTTTAGGTCTAGGGTACCCCCCTAACCCCCCCTAATAAAGTTTTAACTCCTTGATCACCCCTCGTTGCCAGTGTCGCTAAGTGATCATTTTTCTGATCGCTGTATTAGTGTCACTGGTGACGCTAGCTAGGGAGGTAAATATTTAGGTTCCCGTCAGCGTTTTATAGCGTCAGGGACCCCCATATACTACCTAATAAATGTTTTAACCCCTTGATTGCCCCCTAGTTAACCCTTTCACCACTGATCCCCATATAACCGTTACGGGTGACGCTGGTTAGTTAGTTTATTTTTTATAGTGTTAGGGCACCCGCCGTTTATTACCGAATAAAGGTTTAGCCCCCTGATCGCCCGGCAGTGATATGCGTCGCCCCAGACAGCGTCAGGTTAGCGCCAATACCGCTAACACCCACGCACGCAGCATATGCCTCCCTTAGTGGTATAGTATCTGAACGGATCAATATCTGATCCGATCAGATCTATACTAGCGTCCCCAGCAGTTTAGGGTTCCCAAAAACGCAGTGTTAGCGGGATCAGCCCAGATACCCGCTAGCACCTGCGTTTTGCCCCTCGGCCCGGCCCAGCCCAGCCCACTCAAGTGCAGTATCGATCGATCACTGACACTTACAAAACACTAAACGCATAACTGCAGCGTTCGCAGAATCAGGCCTGATCCTTGCGATCGCTAACAGTTGGTAGCGTTTTGGTGGACTGGCAAGCACCAGCGGCCTAGTACACCCCGGTCGTAGCTAACCAGCACTACAGTAACACTTGGTGACGTGGCGAATCCCATAAGTGCAGTTTCAAGTAGTGTCTCGCTGCCACCAAGAAGAAGACAAACACAGGCCCGTCATGCCCATAATACCCTTCCTGCTGCATTCGCCAATCCTAATTGGGAACCCACCACTTCTGCAGCACCCGTACTTCCCCCATTCACATCCCCAACCAAATGCAGTCGGCTGCATGAGAGGCATTTTCTTTATGTCCTCCTGAGTACCCCTACCCAACGAACCCCCCCAAAAAAGATGTTGTGTCTGTAGAAAGCGCGGATATAGGCGTGACACCCACTATTATTGTCCCTCCTGTCCTGGCAATCCTGGTCTTTGCATTGGTGAATGTTTTGAACGCTACCATTCACTAGTTGAGTGTTAGCGTAGGGTACAGCATTGCACAGACTAGGCACACTTTCACAGGGTCTCCCAAGATGCCATCGCATTTTGAGAGACCCAAACCTGGAACCGGTTACAGTTATAAAAGTTAGTTACAAAAAAAAGTGTAAAAAAAAAAATAAAATAAAATATATAAAATAAAAACAAATAATTGCGTTTGTCGTTTTATTGTTCTCTCTCTCTCTATTCTCTCTCTATCGTTCTGCTCTTTTTTACTGTATTCTATTCTGCAATGTTTTATTGTTATTATGTTTTATCATGTTTGCTTTTCAGGTATGCAATTTTTTATACTTTACCGGCCAGCTGACCATAGAGCTGATCAGAGACCAGAGTGGCTCCAAACATCTCTATGGCCTAAGAAACCGGAAGCTACGAGCATTTTATGACTTAGATTTCGCTGGATGTAAACAGCGCCATTGGGAAATTGGGAAAGCATTTTATCACACTGATCTTGTTGTGGTCAGATGCTTTGAGGGCAGAGGAGAGATCTGGGATCTGATAGACCAATTTTTTCAAAAAAGAGTACCTGTCACTACCTATTGCTATCATAAGGGATATTTACATTCCCTGAGATAACAATAAAAATGATTAAAAAAAAAAAAAATGAAAGGAACAGTTTAAAAATAAGATAAAAAAGCAAAAAAAAATAATAAAAAAAAAAAAAGCACCCCTGTCCCCCCCTGCTCTCGCGCTAAGGTGAACGCAAGCGTCGGTCTGGCGTCAAATGTAAACAGCAATTGCACCATGCATGTGAGGTATCACCGCGAAGGTCAGATCCAGGGCAGTAATTTTAGCAGTAGACCTCCTCTGTAAATCTAAAGTGGTAACCTGTAAAGGCTTTTAAAGGCTTTTAAAAATGTATTTATTTTGTTGCCACTGCAAGTTTGAGCGCAATTTTAAAGCATGTGATGTTTGGTATCCATGTACTCGGCCTAAGATATCTTTTTTATTTCCTCAAACATTTGGGCAATATAGTGTGTTTTAGTGCATTAAAATTTTAAAAAGTGTGTTTTTTCCCCAAAAAATGCGTTTGAAAAATCGCTGCGCAAATACTGTGTGAAAAAAAAAATCAAACACCCACCATTTTAATCTGTAGGGCATTTGCTTTAAAAAAATATATAATGTTTGGGGGTTCAAAGTAATTTTCTTGCAAAAAAAAAAATTTTTTTCATGTAAACAAAAAGTGTCAGAAAGGGCTTTGTCTTCAAGTGGTTAGAAGAGTGGGTGATATGTGACATAAGCTTCTAAATGTTGTGCATAAGATGCCAGGACAGTTCACCACCCCCCCCAAATGACCCCATTTTGGAAAGTAGACACCCCAAGCTATTTGCTGAGAGGCATGTCGAGTCCATGGAATATTGCCATGGGAATATGTGAAATCACACCCCAAAATACATTCTGTTGCTTCTCCTGAGTACAAGGATACCACATGTGTGAGACTTTTTGGGAGCCTAGCCGCGTATGGGACCCCGAAAACCAAGCACCGCCTTCAGGCTTTCTAAGGGCGTAAATTTTTGATTTCACTCTTCACTGCCTATCACAGTTTCGGAGGCCATGGAATGCCCAGGTGGCACAACCCCCCCCCCCCCAAATGACCCTATTTTGGAAAGTAGACACCCCAAGCTATTTGTTGAGAGGTATAGTGAGTATTTTGCAGACCTCACTTTTTGTCACAAAGTTTTGAAAATTGAAAAAAGAAAAAAAATGTTTTTTCTTGTCTTTCTTCATTTTCAGAAACAAATGAGAGCTGCAAAATACTCACCATGCCTCTGAGAAATGATGTCCCACAGGTGTGCATAAACTGTATTCTTTATGTTCTTTGATGGTATGTCTGTGCAAATTCATCCTCACTTGCAACTTCTGTCCTGTTTCACCAACATAAGATCCTTTGCTGCACATTTTGCATTGGATGAGGTACACAACATTACTGGAGGTACAGCTGTAAGATCCCATGATATTGAAGGTCCCATTTGTGTGTGTAACACTTTTGGATAGATTGATCTTGCTGCATAGTTTGAAGCGTTTTTTATTGCAGGGTTTGCTTCCATTATTTGTGACTTCATAATCAGAGTGAAGTTTCCTGCTGATTAGTTTGTGTCTGAGGTTGGGTGGTTGTCTGAAAGCCAATAATGGGGGTTGTTGGACTATTCCTTTTAGAGTTTCATCCTCTGTTATAATGGGTTGTAAATCTTTGATTATCTTTTTGATCCCTTCAAGTGCTGGGTTGTATGTGGTGACTAGAGGTACTCGGTTATTTGTTTTTTTCTCTGTGTATTGGAGGAGATTTTCTCTTCGGGTTTTTAAGGCTGTGTTTATGCTGTTGTTGATGGTTTTTTCTTTGTAACCTTTCTTATGGAAGGAGTCTGCCAGTGTTCTGAGATGTTTATCTCTGTCTTCTGGGTCTGAACAAATTTGGTGGTATCTGATGGCCTGGCTGTGTATGATGGCCCGTTTAGTGTGTTGGGGGTGAAAACTGGAACTATGAAGATAGCTGCATCGGTCAGTAGGTTTTCTGTATATCGACGTGTGAAGCTTGTCATCCCTGATGTATACTGTAGTGTCCAGGAAGTTGACATGTGTGTTCGAATAGTCCATTTTTAGTTTGATAGATGGGTGAAAAGTGTTGACAAATGAGAAGAATTGGTTTAGATTTTCTTCACCTTCAGTCCATATCATGAATATATCATCAATATAGCGATAATATCTGTATGGCTTTTGTTGTATGCTGTTCAGGAATTTGTCCTCCAGGTCAGCCATAAATAAGTTTGCATGTTGGGGTGCCATTTTGCTTCCCATAGCAGTACCCATACACTGGAGATAGATGTCATTATTGAAAGTGAAGTAGTTGTGTGTAAGAATGAATTCAGTGAGCTGTGTCACATCCTCAGCCGTGTATTTGTGGTTTGGTGAGGATGATAAGAATCTGTGACATGCCGCCAACCCATCCTTGTGAGGGATGTTACTGTACAGAGATTCTACATCCATAGTGACTAGAAGTGTAATAGGTGGTAATTGTATATTGTTAAGCTTGTTCAGAAAATCAGTGGTGTCTTGCAGGAAACTCGCAGTGTTTATGACTAAAGGTTTTAACATGTTTTCTACCTGTGGGACATCATTTCTCACAGCCGGACCACACTATAGAAGACCTCAATGTTTTAGTTCTTAAAGGGAATTTCAGAACTATCCAGCTTGATTTGATTGTAGCCGTATTAGTGCAATTGTGACAGAGAAAATTGAGTACTGTCCGTGATACTTTTTTTATTTGCACTAACATACAATTTTTCAGGACAAGCTTTCGGGGTATGTCTCCTTCTTCAAGGTCCAAGCAGTACTGATTCACAAATTTTTAAACAGAATGTTAAAGAAGAAGAAAAAAAAAGAGAAAACCAAACACATACAAATCAATGGTAATAAAGATAGCAGCAGAGTTAGTGAGATAAGACAGAACTATCCAGGAAAGGAAAACGTTTGAACTAAGAATGATACTTCTTTTTGACACGAAAAATAATGGCCTGAATTTAGATATTGGTTTCCTTACACATTATGCTAAAGTTTTACGACCGCTCTGTGACTAGTATCCCCCCCCTGTATTCTATAGCTCTCTCCTCTGTCTTATCTCACTAACTCTGCTGCTATCTTTATTACCATTGATTTGTATGTGTTTGGTTTTCCTTTTTTTTTTTTTTTCTTTAAAATGCTGCTTAAAAATTTGTGAATCAGTACTGCTTGGACCTTGAGAAAGGGGACATACCCTGTAAGCTTGTCCTGAAAAATTGTATGTGCAAATAAAAAAAGTATCACGGACAGTACTCAATTTTCTCTGTCACAATTGCACTAATACGGCTATAATCAAATCAAGTATGAGTTTTTCCAGTTAGCTCTGATAGCAGCAGGGGGCGCTCTGCCTTCATTTGAACAGCAAAGCCATGCTTATCCTTCTGCACTGCAGACTCAAGGGGAAAAGTAATATATTATAAGAATTTTTGAAGTTATTACTCTAGAACAGCAATTAAATAGATGAGGACGGGTTGCCCTGTCATTCTACATGTTATGCTTTTTACACTCTCATTTTAATTATAATTATTCCATCTTTCAAGCAGGAAAAATCCATTTCACTTCTTACATACGTAGAAAACTAAGTAGACCCTTAAACGACAATAATAATAATAATATCAAGTCATCAAGATCAGCAGGTAAGCACTGCAGCACTTCCATATCGGAAATCATTTTTACATACATTTAGCAGTTGCTGTGCTCAATTTTGGATCATTTGTAGAAGTATTTCCTATAGCTACTCTTCTGGTCTCTCTTTCTTTTTTTAATGTATTCTTTATTTAACAAGGAAACATACCAAAACACTGCACAGTGTTTCAGGAGGTATTTGGAACTTCTGAAGATGCATAATATACAAAAATGCAACATTATTATGTGTTGTTTGATTTACAATTAACTTTATTTATTAGAAAAACAGCGATAAACCCATTGTTCAGTTATGTAAGGTGGGGATGAATGAGCCTTGTATGTGCCAGAGTCCCCCTGAGGGTTTCTATGTATTGCAGAGGTCAGAATGGGGGGCAAAGTCAGCTAAAGAGGTGATCATTGCATGGAGGGGGGGGGGGGGGGCTCTCATCTTTTTTTATGGCTAAGGACAAGCTGGTAATGAGGATGAGTGCAGCAATGGCTTCTCATATATTATGTTAATGACAGGTCCTCTTTAAGAAAACCTCCAGTTTTGCCAAAGAAAAAATACAGTCACCAAAATAGTTGCTCAACAAGTCAGTTTGTGGTGTAATGTTATTGAAATATCTTTTCCATTTAAATCTGCAGCTGCTATGATGTTCTAATGGCATCATCCACACCAGGTGCAGTTGTACGTTTTTTTAAACTCAGTACAAATGCATATGCATGAAAATGCAATTCAGTAAAAAGTAAATCTGAAATAATGCCTAAGGTCCAGATCACACATACTGCAGTGATCTGCGTTTTACTGCACTGGAGAAACACAGATCACTACTGGGACACACAGAAACCATGCTGCATTTTATCGCAGCACACAGTAAGGCATCGCATGGCACAACACAGCATCGCAAGTGCGGTGATATACTGACGTCCAATAATATTGACACAAGAAACTAAATAAAAACAATGAAAAAATAGAACTGTGTGATGTGCTGAAACACGCATCACAATACCCCCTACTGCCGACTCACTGCAGCCAAAATAAATCGCTACCCGCACACTAAACCACTGCCATAAATGGGCCCTAAAAAATGCACTGCAAATGCAAGACAAACACACCGCAAGGCAAACTCCCTGAAACTCAAAGCAAACTTACTGAGTCCTTAAAGTGAAACTATATGATATCCTCATTCTCCAAAAATAACTCATACACATCCACTACCTGTACACCCTGTAATCTATTTATCATGAAATCTTTTCCTACTGTTTTTTTTTTTTTTTTTTGCCTCTTTGCAACATCGTCGGTGAGCTCCTGAATCTCCCCTTTTCCCTCTCACTTCCACTTTGGAACAAGCAGTACACATTAGTGGCAGGCATGTTTACTGTTCTATGCACACTACAAATCCCATAGTCCATAGTTTCTAGTCCATCTCAGGAGCGAAAGAAAGGGTGGCTACATTCCTACATACAGTGGGCCCATGGAGAGCAAATGTAGCCATGCTCTAACAGGAAGTCGGATCACAGCAGCAAAAAAGGAATTTGGAGATTTAAGGGAGGATGAGAACAATAGAGGGTACTTTTTTTGAGATCAGAATACATACAGTACTTACTATAGATTAATACTTTAAAGTGATTCTAAAGGTTCGTTTTTTATTTGTTTAAAAAAACATACATGTCAAACTTGCCTCCACTGTGCAGCTCGTTTTGCACAGAGTGGCTCCGATCATCCTCTTCTGGGGTCACTTGGCGGCTCTCGCAGGCTCCTCCCTGCATCAGATAACCCCCTAGGAGAAGCGTTCTCCCGAGGGGGTTACCCTGCGGGCGTGCTCCCGAGTCCAGCATTTGCGTCCATAGACACGAATGTCGGACTCGGCCCCGCCCCCCAGCACCCACGTCATTGGATTTGATTGACAGCAGCGGGTGCCAATGGCTGCGGTGCTATCAATCTATCCAATCAGGACCCGAGACACTGGCTTTTGCTGGTGTGCTCGTCCCCGGGACGAGATAGAGGGGGTACAGGTAAGTAAAACGGGGGCTGGGGGGGAGCTGCAGCATTACAAGAGGTTTTTCACCTCAATGCATAGAATGCATTGAGGTGAAAAACCTTGAAGGTTTACAACCCCTTTAAATTGCAAAAATTGTAACTTTGCTTTCACCATGTAGGCATGACAACCTTTATACAGAATACCTCTGGGAATCTCATTTCCTACTAATGTGATTGGCTCACTGGTTTAAGCTAGGTCCACACCTATGCGGATTGCAGTTGATGCATTTTTTGACGCCTGTTTTTGGCGTGTTTTTAATGCGTTTTGCTTTTTTTTTATGAGGTGTCTGTTGTCATGCAGGAGAAATCAGCAAAAACGCAGCGGAGAGATCATCAAAAACGATTGAAGTCTATCGAACAATAAATGCAACCTGCTGTGGGCAAAAAATTCCCTAATCCTTTCCAAAAAACGCGCAGGTTGAAAATGCAGAGATGTGAATGTGATCCATAGGAAATCATGTTAAGTGGACTGTAGTGCATTTCAGAAAAACATGCACTGCAAAACGCATAGGTGTGAACCTAGCCTTACTAAAGCACAGGGACAGATTATGTGATCATAGCGTGCAGACACCTCCCTTTACTTCACACTAAAAAGCAAAAGCAGGTAAGTATCGGCTATAAATTTTGCAAAAATACTTTCAATAGATCATTTTTCTCAGTTTCTTTTTAACTTGTGCAAGGGACAAAAGAGGAAAATCGCTAAAGAAGAATATTGGATTTTTTTTTTCAGTTTTGCTGTCTGAGACCCCGATCACAATTTTCAACAGCCCTCTAGTCGATTTATTAATGAAAATTGTGAAGACTTGATGGCTAATGCAGTCCTAGTAGGACTGTCCTACTCAACGGTAACTAAATAAAAAGAGAATGTCTAAGGTAGAGTTTTGCTTTAGAGTTTATTTAAAGCCAAAATTTGTTTGTTTTATGCCGCGTACACACGATCGGAATTTCGACCTGCAAAAGACCGATGAGAGTTTTTCGTCGGAAAATGCGACCGTGCGTATGCTCCATCGGACTTTTGCTGGCCGAATTCCAGCCAGCAAAAGATTGAGCGCATGTTCTTAATTTTTCGGTCGGAAAAAGTTCCTATCCGTAAATGTGATCGTCTGTGGCAATTCCGACGTGCAAAATTCCTAAGCATGCTCGGAAACAATTCGACACATGCTCGGAAGTATTGAACTTAATTTTCTCGGCTCGTCGTAGTGTTGTACATCAGTGCGTTCTTGACAGTCGTAAGTTCAGGGAACTTTTGCTTGACCGTGTGTATGCAAGGTAAACTTGAGCGGAATCCTGTCGCAAAAGCCATCATATCTTTTTCTGACGAGAAGTCAGATCGTGTGTACACGGCATTAGAGTAGAAAAGGGTTACGTTTATCTTTTACTGTCTGTGTACCATCCTTCACTTACTGTCCCAGAAATGCAACAGGAAGTTAGGGGAATTCCCCTAAAGTGAGGGAAATTTCTCTCTTAGACAACTGTCATGGGAACATGTGTCCTCAATGGGAGATTTCCTCTTGTTCTGGGGACAACTTTAACATTTTGGTTTACCCCTCACTTAGTGTGAGTGACCACTAGGATCACTAGTATTACATTCCCTTCACAGATCAATGCTACCAGATTTATGTTCTCTAGAGCCCACTTAAAAATGAATGCCAAATCTATTACTTTGCTTAGTAGGATCCATTATGAAAGATCAAAGGGAAAAAAAGAACATAAATACAGTAAAAGGATAGACAGCACCAGGGGCAGAAGTATAGGGGTCGCAAAAGTCGCCATTGCGACTGGGCCCCATGCTGCAGGGGGCCCGTGTGCCCCCCTCTCCCCGAGCGGTGGCTGCATATGGGACCGAACTCCCCGATCCTCAGCCGATGCGTAAATCGGCAGTGCAGGAGCTCGGTCACGCTGTAATTACACTGAAAGTGAAAGCAAGTGAGACGTGTCTAGCACAGTGTGTATTGTGCTCTCTGCCTCCCCCTACAGTGCAGTACCCAGCATGGAAAGTGAGGGTATAGAGCTGCAGCTGCAGATTTTTAAAAAGGCGATCTATATATGTTTGTATGCATGTGTGTGTGCTTATATGTGTGTGTCTGCATGTTTGGGTGTGTGCATGTGTGTGTCTGCATGTGTGTGTGCGTTTATTTGTGTGTGCGTTTATTTGTGTGCATATGTTTACGTGTGTGTGTTTACTCATGTGTGTGCGTTTATGTGTGTGCATGTGTGTATGTTTGTATGTGTGCATGTAATTATATGTATATGTGTGTGTATTTGCGTACGTGTGTGTTTACATGCGTGTATGTATACACATTACTTGTAATCCTGACCCCCTTTTTCTTTACCATCAGAACAGATTTTTTTAGAGTGGATTCAGTGGCGTAATTGGCGGAATTATCAGGGTCGCAAATGCGACTGGGCCCTGTAGTTCTCCGCCGCTTCAGGGGGCCCACCAGCCGCATGAGGGGCCCACCTGACTGTCTGGGGTGTGTGTCCGTGTCTCACTGTCGGGTTCATGCCGTGGGGAGGGGGGCTTTCACCCGCTATGCCTGAGGGGAGAGACCGTGAGAGAGAAGCGCTGAGAGACTGTTTGTGGGCTCCACCCCGCCTATCCAGAAACAGAGAGACTGTAAGGGAGGCGGGGCGGACACTAAAAAAACTCAGCAGACCAATTCAGTGAAGGCGGGGGAGGAGCTCTCCCCTCTGCGATTGCGCAGTGTGTGGAGTACCTACGGTCACGGTTTACGGTGTGACCAGAGGCAAGCAAGGCATTCCTGGAGGAGGCAAGCCTTAAGGATAATTTCTGAGGAGGGGGAATCGATTGATTGATTGGCGGTAAGTCACCATTTTGCACTGCAATCGATCGATCCCAACCTCCGCCACCTCTGCGGCTCTGCCTCTTACTGATTCCCATCCCCCCACCACCACCACTGATCTCATCCCTATCCCCCCACCCCCATCACCTCTACAACAGAGGTGATGGGGGGTGGGGGGGATAGGGATGAGATCAGTGGTGGTGGTGGGGGGATGGGATCAGTAAGAGGTCCCCCTCCAGTACCACCACCACCCCCCTCCAGTACCACCACCACCCCCCCTCCAGGCTGCACCGGTGACAACGGCTGCACTGGGGACGCCGGCTGCACTGGGGACACCGGCTGCACTGGGGACACCGGCTGCATTGGTGACACAGGTTGCATTGGTGACACAGGTTGCACTGGGGACACAGGTTGCATTGGTATCAAAATCATGCTTTTTTTGGGGGGGGCCCTTCATGATTTCTTGCACCGAGGCCCTGAGGTTTCTAGTTACGCCTCTGGACAGCACAAAAAAGTAAGATTGTGTATAAGTTTAGCACCTCCTTACCCCTGGGCGGTTGAGGAAGACCAGGGTAGCTTGGTGGGCTAGCATTTCAACTCTCAGGGCAGAAACTCTGGCCTATTGTAGGTCTAAATTTAGACTAGAGATACCACATCTAATGGCAAGGTCCTCACAAAAGAAATAAAACAAGCCAGAAGCTTTATTCTGGAGGCACCTAAGTAAGGAAAACACTGACTACTGTCTGCAGGGGCCCAATAAATGTTAAAGGGCCATATGCAGCGCCAGGGACCTAGGTCCTCCTTCACAGTTGTTAAAGGAGCTGCCAGAGAAGGCTCTGTTTTTCCCTGGACAGCATGCATGCTCTTAATTTAAAGTAGGTTTGCCATGATAATAGTATGGGGACTTACATTGTTAAGCTATCTTCTGCTCCTGATTCTCTTGCTTTTCTGTAAGCCCAGGACCCTTTGAGGAAAATGCAATTTTGCAGGTGTACAAGCAGACAGGGAATTTCTATCCCTGACTGCTTGGACTACAGACAAAAACAACACCAGGGATCTAATATACCTATTGTGAAGGAATGTGATGTAGATAATAATAATAATCTGAAAATGTCTATTTTCTTATGTGCATACATATTTTTCTCCTTACTCATTATATAAGTATACAGATTTGCTCTGTTCCTATATTTTCTCAAAATGGCGAGTACCCCCTACATCCCACACATCAGAAGAACGCGGAACTGAAGATAAAACCAAGGACAGCCAGACCTCGTTATGAAGATTCTCCATTTTCTTTTTCTATCTTAACCAATGAGATGTACCTATTAGACTAACATATCAATGACGTATTTTTGTGTATAAAACATTAGCACCGCCTTGAATAAATTAGAAGTGTAAGAAGTAACGGAGCTGAGCGTGTCTCAGAGTGTTTACTTTTATATGCATGCATATCCACACTTTTCAATTAGAGACAGTAGCAGATAACCTTGGGCTCGACTGGAGCTCTTAATCATTTCCATAACAGCTGGTGCCGAAACCCGGGACCTCAGGCTACAGTCGAAGCTATACCGCGACAAGCATTCGGGCGTTAATTGATTGATAAGAGTGGGGTTTGCGCAGCCCTAACAGTACCGGTAAGTTTGATTTATATTCTTACCACTGTACGACTTTCTTATCTTTCGGTTGACGGCTGGATTCTGTCGGTATGCTGAGACTGTCTTAGAGGCAGGTATTTCCTCGCCTGAGGTTGTTTTAACGAACCTGCCAATGGGTTTCTGCTGACTGTATTTGTTCACTGTCTGCCATTCTTTGGGCTACGAAACTCAGCAGTCTAAAAGTGCTACATGTGTGTTCTCATCTCCAGATGAGCTGTCGGCCTCTGGAATGAGATCGGTTATTGTGGCAGTCGGTTATGGGATGGGTTACTCTGGGTTCGTCGAATCTTTGAGGGTTATCTCAGCTGCTGGCGTTGCAGTCTGAAAGCATTACAGATGTATCACCCCGAGATGAGCTGTCGGCCTCTGGGAGTAACTGTAATGACGGCCTTTAACTGGGTTTAAGGGGAGTTGTCTGCCCCTGGGGTTATCTTAGCCTGCTGAAATTTTGCAGTTCGAAGAGTGGCAGGTGTAATGTCCTGTCGTGAGTGTATTTGTGGTTTACTGTTTGCTATACACGAGAGGGGTTGGGGACTGGTTAAGGTCGGAGGGGGGGCTGCCCGGGGGATCTGTTGGGTCGCGGGCCGTTGCTCCTCACTACCCCAGATGTGTTTGTTCTTGTTCTGAGATTAACCGTACATTACAGGGTTATAGCAAACAGTAGAAGCTAGGAGCGCAGTTTTATGTGCTCCCACCCAAGGAATTTGTTGATAAGAACACTGAGAAAGAATATTAACCCCTTGGTTGTATGTATTCTCCTCTCAAGCCGTTAGCCGAGAAACAGAGAGAGAAAAGAATGTGATAGTGAAGAGGAGATAAGATGTTGAAATAGTTAACAAAGTTGAAAGAAGTGGCGAAAGTTATGTTGCTGAAGAAACAGGGAGAAAAATCCTGTGTGATAAAAAAAATTGGATAAAGGAAGTTAAGAAAGATGGCGATTGTATTATGTATGTGTATCACAGAGCTGATGATATGTTGGAACTTGAAACAAAGGAGGGGAAGGACAGCACTGCCCTCCGTCTAACAACCACTCCTTTCTCACCACCCAAGCACAACCCACTGTGACAACTCAGCCCGGCGGCCATCTTATTGCACCCATGCCTTCACTTTCTACCCAGTCCAGTGCACTTCCTGCCGGCGGCCATCTTGGTACACCCAGTAAGCTTAAACAGCCTGTACCCAGCCCTCCCTGTTTTAAACCAAGATGGTTCATACCACACACCTGTCTTCCCCAATACGGGAGCATCACATTCCCAGGCCGGATATGTTAATGATGAAGAAGCATCTGAGTGGGAAGCCCAACAGCAGGCAGCAAAGCCACCCACTGATTTAACCCCAATCCGGCTCCAGACTCTCAGTTCCGAGAGGATCTCAAACACATGCTGGCAACCGTAAGGAACAGTGCCTCTTGCCAGCCCCCGCCCCAACAACAGTCTCGGTTACCAGAAGGGGCACCAGTGATGTATGTCGCTTTTACTCTATCACAAGCAGCGGCCTTAGTGACAAGTCTGCCTGACCCAGAGAAGCAGCCAATTCCCTTCTACCACAGGATAGTGCAGATACAAGAAACTTACTCAGCTGCCTGGAGAGACTTGATCAGCCTATGCCGAATCAAAGCAGGACATGTCTTTTGGCCAGTCATGCAGACGGCCTTCAATGATGCCAGCCTGACAAGTGCCACTTCCTACACCTCAGGCGTGGAGTTCTGTGCACAACTCCACGACTGGGCAAAGGAGAAGTTGACGGATCAGAAGACCACAATCCAAGATATTACCCAAGATAAAGGGGAGTCTGAAGAAGTATCATACTAAACTCGTACAGGCCTTTGATGATCTGAGTTTCTCCCACTATGAAAAGAGACACACACGTTTCCTGCGTGGGAGTGGATGGGGTGCTCCGCTCCAGTCCATTTGTAGAGCCACTCCAAGTGGGGACATTTCCTGATTTGCTTGCCAGATTTGTGGTGTCCTCTACATGTCCCTTGAATCTACTAGGAGCTGATGTGTTGTCCGGACTACAGGCTTCAATCAGGACACGCCTGAAGGGGGGATGAAGTTACATACTCCCCTATCTTTAGAAGACTCATCTGCCTTGTGTTCTCTGCCTCTCCTGACGACACTTCATGAAGCAATAACTTCAAGCTCAATACTGCAGGAAGTACTTGACAGAATCCCTGCGTGCCTATGGTCCACAGGACCGGAAGACAACGGTCACTTAAAGGTGCCACCAGTTTCAGTCAAGCTAAAAGAGGGCGCTTCATTGCCCCGGAAACCACAATAACCCCAAGAAGAGAACCCCTAAAGAAGAACCAGGTACCTGCTGTGGATGCCTTTGACTGCAAAATACCTCACAGAGGTGGACCTTACAAACGTTTTCTTCAGTGTCCACCCTCACCCCTCCTGCTGGTACCTTTTTGCATTCATCCACGGAAAGAAACGGCAACATACCTAAACAGTTGTGCCACAAGGGGCACAGAACTTTCCAAGCCAGTTTGCAAAAGCTATGGCTATCATCCTTGACACATGACAAGAGGAACACCCGGAAGTGATTCTCTTCCAACATGTTGATGACCTTCTCCATTGTGCAGCTGACTTACCCCCTGTTGAAGTCACCTCAGAAAGCCTGTTGTGCTATCTTGCCAACCAGGGCTGCAGAGCCTCAAAGCCCAAATTGCACTGGTGCTCAACACCTGTCATTTTCTTTGGACTAATTTCCTAGTGCAGAGCATGGATTCCAGAAGCCTTCCTACTGATGCTCTGCAATCAGACCCTTCCAGATGTCTCCTGAAGAAATATCTAAGTTTGAGGCCCTCAAGTGTGCCATCTCAGGCGCTAGGGCTCCCAGACTACGACAAAACGCTCAAGCTCTTTGTATCCGAACGTCTGGGACATGCTGCAGGTGTACTCACCCAATCACACGGCATCAGCCTACGCCCCGTAGGATATTATTCCTGTCGGCTGGATGCGGTAGCAAGAGGAGGCCTATTGTGTCTGTGAGCTGGCTTTGCTATACAAGCCTTGCTTGACAAAACTTTGAACTTGGTCCTTGGACACTGCCTCGTTCTGCTTGCTCCCCATGATGTTGTTGCCATATTCAACCAAGATCCAGCCGAAACACTTGTCCACTACCAGACACTTGAGACTCCTGTGTTCCCTCCTACTGGACAGCATTACTCTATTAAGTTGTCAAACACTGAACCCTACCACCCTTCTTCCACTTCTCGAGGGGGGAAAGGAGGAGGAGGAGTAGAGTCTTGACTTGTCACCCCATGACCACACAGGACACGCGGTCACCACTGAAAACACTGTTCTACAAGCTGAAGCCTTACCACCGGTGATGTCTGCACAGGAGGCAGAGCTGTAAGCACTTACTACAGCATGTAAATGGGCAGAGGGAAAAAGAGCCAACATTCATATGGACTCAAGATATGCTTTCAGCATTGCCCATGATTATGGTGTTATCAAGGACATAGGATTCCTGATGGCTGCAGGAACACCTGTGAAAACTTGATTGATGCCTTGCTTCTCACAACCCAAGTGACTATTATGAGTAAAAGCACACGACAAACTGAACTCAAAGGAAGCTCGAGGCAATCATCTAGCCAATTCAGCTGCCAAACAGACAGCTGGTGGTCCACGGGAAGTGGACAGCAGGGTGGTAGAAGAAGACCACCCTGTGCTTACCTTACAGACTTTCCCAGTGGACAGAGTTTATCTAAAAGAACTACAGGAAACAACAAGTCCGGATAAGAAGGAAAGCTGGAAACGGAGAGGAGCAACTCTCAGGAATGGACTATTCGAGTGCAACAAGAAGCCTTGTCCACCCAGGAGTATGTACCCAGCTGTGGTGCAATGGGCACATGGAGCTGCCCACTTGACAAAGACTTTTATGAACTCTCTTATCAGCAAGTGTTGCACCAAGAGTTACTCCACTGACCGACAACTTCTGCAGATCATGCATTATCTGCACCAAATGTAACCCAGGATGCACAGAAGAAGCACAGAAGAAGCACCTGGCAAAAGCCCTATACCCCATTCCAGAGGATGCAAATTGATCATTCTCAAGTGCCAAGAAGTGGCAGATTCGAATACGCCCTAGTGGAAGTGGTCATGACTGCCAGGACCACAGCTAAGAAACTACTGAGTGAGATAGTATGTAGATTTGGGGTCCCAGAGGTGATATTGAGAGATCAGGGCCCAGCCTTAACAGCAACCCTTACTAAAGAGATTTGGGCAGCACTGGGGGTTCAGTTGACACTACACATCCCATACCACCCTCAAAGTAGCGGGAAGGTAGAAAGGATGAATGGGACATTAAAAACAGGATGTTAAAGATGGCCCAAGAGACTAACATGAGTTGGCCAGACAGTTAGCCCATTGCCCTGTTCAGTGTCAGACACACCCCCAGGGGAAACATGCCCTATCCCCTTATGAAATTTTGTTTGGTTCAGCTCCCAGACTTGGTTGTTACTTTCCACAACAGTTACAGTTGCAGTCTGATGTGTTGACTAATTATGTAACCACATTATCACGAGAATTAACCTGAATGCATGTCCAGGTGTTTTCTTCCATTCCAGATCCTGAATTAGATACAGGAACACACCAACTACTGTCTGGAGATACTTGAGCCAAGTTATGATGGTCCATTCCAAGTTTTGCTGACCACAGCCACCTCAGTCAAGTTGGCCAGGAAGAACACCTGAATGCACGCTTATCACTGCAGGAGAGCGTGTTTTCGGGCGCTGCATATCCTTTTTCTGTTTGATCTAGGGGGGAGGGGCCCAGGAGGCGGTCATCACAAAAATGATAACATAATTACGTTTTGGTGTAACTCTTCAGGTACACATGTGACCACCTTTACCGTAGATTACTGTGACATAGTACCTTGTCCGTTTGACCCTTCATGGTGATGCCATTGGTACAGTGATATCCCTGACGGTAAGGACATATATGTATGCCACACAGACAGTTACTGGGGACAGAGTTGTGGTTTCTGTGGGAGCCAGTGGGTTGGAACACAGGGCCAGACTGGGCGACCACAGAGTGCATTAGACAAAAAGGATGAAAATAGAAAGCCCCCATATCCTAACCAAAGATACCCCTGATACATACACTGACCCAGCACACAGTCAGAGGAGGAAGCGAGCAGCTCTCTCCGGAAGCTTTGATCCTCATGTATACATACATGTCATAAGGGTTACAAGGGGGGTCCCTGATGAATTTAAAGCCAGGGACCAGGTAAAAGCTGGTTTTGAGTCTTTGATCCCCATAAGCCAGCAGTGCTGATCAACCATTGTGTGTTAGCCTCTGTGTGTACTTGCTGTGTTTCATACATCTGATTCCTGTTACCGACTTTGGCGTGTTCCCGACCATCCCTGTTTGCCTGTGACCCTGATGTTCCAGCCTGCTGCCTCCTTCCTCTTCTCCTATAGTCTACGGTGAGTGTGAGCTGTGAGACCCTGGGGGCCGCGACCTGGAGCCAGACTGCAGCGCAGTCCATCCTTACCATTAAAGGCTCTGGTGAACACCTGCTGGCTCTTAGACTCCACGCCCTGGGGAATCTATGCTCTAGCTCCCAGTGGGATCTGTGTCAGTGATCCAGTAGACCTGCTTCCCGAACCTCCCAGGGTTCAATCCGCAGCAGTCACCCGTAGGGTCCACTACCTTGCGGTGCACTCCTGATCCCAACGGTGTGCATCTGTCACCCAGCCTCTAGGTGACCTGACACTACACATATTATAACCAACAGAGATTTGTAAATTACTCTAAAGATGCCCTCCAGGGAATTGCTGACCAGTTAGCCCCCACTTCCTACATGACATTCCAGGACCTGATGGCCTTAGACATGGTGCTATCTGGGAAAGGAGGTGTTTTGTAAAATCATAGGAAAAACGGGAACCTGTTGTACATACATTCCTGATAATACTGGCCCAAATGGTAAGGTTACTTTAGCTATAAAGAAATTAGAAGATCTGTCACTGGAGTTGAAGAAGAACTCAGGTATCACAGACCCATGGGATCAATACATTAGCTGGATGAGTGGGTGGCAGAAGGTGCTCGCCCAGATACGGGTAACGGTATTAATAATCCTGGTCCTTTTAGCCCTGATTGTATGCTGTATTCTACCTTTTGAAAAAAAGTTAATGAGCAAGGCTGTAGACAATAGCACACCTACATTTCTCCACCAAGAAGAAGAGGACCCCCTTATGATGGAAGATGACAAACCCTTCACTCCCCTACAGTCACTCCCTGTCCATAATCTCACAATCCTATAGGGTTTTAGGGATAGATAGCGCCTGACTGCACCTCTCCAGCTGTATCGAGGAGGGAAGTGAACAGTTGCTGCCCAATTCTATATACAGCCTAAAAGAGTTGCTGAGGAGAAGGGCCAGGCCAAAGTGGGACCTTTAGATATTAGGGACAGAAAAGAGAAAATAGTCATTTTAGGGGGGATTGTGAAGGAATGTGATGTAGATAATAATAATAATCTGAAAATGTCTATTTTCTTATGTGCATACATATTTTTCTCCTTACTCATTATATAAGTATACAGATTTGCTCTGTTCCTATATTTTCTCAAAATGGCGAGTACCCCCTACATCCCACACATCAGAAGAACGCGGAACTGAAGATAAAACCAAGGACAGCCAGACCTCGTTATGAAGATTCTCCATTTTCTTTTTCTATCTTAACCAATGAGATGTACCTATTAGACTAACATATCAATGACGTATTTTTGTGTATAAAACATTAGCACCGCCTTGAATAAATTAGAAGTGTAAGAAGTAACGGAGCTGAGCGTGTCTCAGAGTGTTTACTTTTATATGCATGCATATCCACACTTTTCAATTAGAGACAGTAGCAGATAACCTTGGGCTCGATTGGAGCTCTTAATCATTTCCATAACACCTATGATGTCCCCATAAAGAGTACCTGTCACTGCCTTACAACAATCACAAAATGGGCTTACGATAACTCAACCGATAACTCACGATCACTCTATCTCACCCTGCACAGAGATGATCTAAGCATCAGCAGACTGAGAGTAGTTGCAACCACCATGTGTTGCAATGGAAGGATGCACCGTTCACAGCATCCGCTGTATCAATTCTGACCTTTAGGAATTGTCTGTGACACTCGCTGCCCTGCCCATACAGGCATGTAACAGATGTAAACAAAAAATATATGCAAAGGTATCCGCACTAAAGAGCAATGTGAAATGGATATAAAAAGCAGCCAGCATAAATTTGTTGATAGCAAAAAGTCATAAAACAAATTACAGGCCTCCCTTCTATGAGAAATTCCTCTCTATTTCCAATACTAGGTAACCCGCATTTTCTTCCGGGTCTCAAAGACCAGGCATTTCATATGCTTCACCAAGCTGGCCACTACCAAGTGTCTCATTTTTTACTTATAGACCGGTGGTCCTCTATTGATTCCCCAATGGGAGGCTCAGGCCCCTTTTGCCTCACTTTTTGGAGAGCCCTTCAATTACACCATTATCTACACTCCTTGCCCCAACCCGAGAGAGTTTGATTGTACTATGACTACTTTTGAGGAATACTGCTCAGACGAAGGAACTCTCCCGCAAGCTCTTTCTAAAACTTACAGCCTGCTGATCACCCCTTCTAAACAACCACATTTACCCTGCTTGAGGAACTGGGAGTCGAACCTAAACCGCACCTTCACATCAGAACGACAAAACATAATTAGATTAGTGCTAATATCATCCATTTGTACAAAGACCCAACCAATTATAAACTTCTGACACAGTGGTACTGTACCCCTCATATTCTCCACAAATTCTACCCTAACATCACTAACGGCTGCTGGAGATGCCAGGAGGATAGGGGAAGGCTCTTTCATGTCTTTTGGTCTTGCCCTAAACTTGACCACTTCTGGAGCAAGGTCTGGAAGCTTATCTGGGAGTTTACTGATTTTGAGATCCCTGATTTTGAGCTTTTTCTTACTACATGTCTCGACCATCCCCGCAAAAAGTATAAAAAATCCATAATACGTCACCTCATGAATGCCACCAAATCTTGCATCCCCCTGAATTGAAAAAAAACAGCAACCGCCTAGTGTCAGTGGTTGGCTTCGTAACGTGGAAGAAATTAATAAGAGAGAGGATTTATTATTTACAGCGCAGCATAAACGGGAAAAGTACTCCAAAACCTGGAGGCTATGAAACATGTTTGTCCTTTCTGAAAGGGAGAAAGAGCTTATGGGTCCATGACTGTTTTAGCAGTCTTTGATCCTGACACATCCTGTCCTGTAACCGGGTATCACCTTAAACTCCCAGTACTCCCCATCACCCCCACCCCCCTCGCCTCCTTTTTTTTTCTCCCTTCGCCTTTCTGGCTTTTCTTATGCTATCTCTACCTTCTTACTATTCTACAAAAAATATATAAAAAAGGAAGTGGGCAGCTCTGCATTACTTACTGTGTGGTTTATCTCTTAACGTTTGTTTGATACACCATTGGATATACCATTGTTCGCATATTGTTGTTGTACTGTATCGGATCTGCCTGTTTCTAAACTTTAAATAAAAATAAAAGGAAAAAACAAAACAATTACAGGCAGTCCATAAAAAAGAAGGGGGAATAAAGATGAGACCCTGTGCAAACTTCAGTGTGAGTAGGAAACAAACCTCACCACAGTGACACTTCAATCTTCTTACCAGAGGGATGAATGTAACAGGCAACAACAGAAATCCAACATCCACAAATGACAGCAGGTGGACAACTAAGAACTGGTGACACCAAGATCGGATGAGCTTGCTTCGATCCTCTACCTCCGCTAATAAAGGATGCAACAGATAACCAGAATCCAATCCATTAGATTGTTATGTGACATATGTAACACACAGACCAGTTAGAGCTCAACATGTGTATAAAGCAGAGAAGGATATCATCATGCAAAAATATCTTTATTGAAACACATCAACATCCAAAAGCTATTTACATTGTTAAATGCCTTCCGGGCACTCAGGGATCATCTGCCTGTAATTAATATAACTGCCGCTGGCTGCCACTCTGAAAGCGAAAGCCGATGCTATCCGTGTATGGAGCTGGGAGAACCGCTCGCCGCTAATTAGCTAGATTTTTTTTTTGCCATCTGTGTCCCATTGTGGAGCTTTCCCTTCACTTCCTGTCACATAGCCAAACAAGAAGTTATAGGCAATCCCTGAAAGTTAAGGGAATTCCTTGGGGACCCCCAGGTCACCAGAACTAGTGTCCCCATTGGAAGAGTTCGCCTCTATTACTTATCTGGGGACAACCCAAAATGTGGGATTTTCTTTTAATTTCACTTTCAATGATAATGGTAAACAGGACAAATAGGGAGGGTGGATCTCCTTAACAGGTGCACAGACAGCAATAATAACCTAACAGGGGTTCTAATCCCACTTCACTCTGTCCAAAACTAAAAAAAAGTTTTGCCTTTAGTTATACTTTAACTGCCCGTAAAGTTTATATGTGTTGCCTAGGAATGCAGAGGAATGTTATTTGTTTGCCTTTTGCAAGCACATGAAATTTTGAGCCTAGAATAATAATTATTTTTTAAATTGTTACTAAACTCAGAATCTGCATTCACTATATCTGGTCTCCCACAGTACACAGAACATGGAAATGCAATTATTTTAGTAAATATAAACAGATAAATACCTTTTCTCATCAGCAGTATATAGCAGTTTTGTGATTTGTATCAGTTCCTAGTAAAGCTTGTAGGAGGAGTTTTCATTCTCCCCTGATCCTCTGTCTGTATATGTCTGGACAGTACTGATTGGCCCTGTGCTGATCACATGCACTCTGCCAAGAAAAAAAAAACTAGCAATACACACCAAACTGAGCGTGTGCAGCCCCGTCCCCTTGCTCTGTAAATATCAGGTTATTTTTTGGAGACAGTGAAAGAAGAGGAGGATCAGAGAGGCAGGATCAAACAGCCTTTATACACAATGCAGAGGATTAACTCCTTAGGTTCCACAGTGAGTATAACAAGCATGCTTTACTGCACATACAGACTGATTTTACTGTTATGGGTTTGGTAACACTTTAAGTTGACACAATCCTAGTTTTTTTTTTACATTTTTTTATTCAACCTGTTTGCTGTATAATAATGCCGTCTTAGATTGGTCGGCGAATTACAACCACTGTACTGGATAATAGATAGAAATCCAAAATATATACAGTTGATGATCGACCATACTAAACTGACATAGGTTTAAAAACCTACACATATTTGGTTATTTTTGAGTGTAACAGAACATACCAAAACTTTAAAGTTTGGTCTGGTCACTAAGGTTTTTTTTTTTTACGACTGGACATGAAAAGGCTAAGCATCATAATCCACCAATGTGCCCACATGGCAGAATATCTGTATATTACATATTAACAATATAACAAAAAAAGTATCACTTCCAAAAAACTCAGACATGATGCAAAATCTGCCCCCCCCCCCCCGACATCAGCCTGTTTAGTGTGTCATCTGTATGCGCCTCTTGCCCGGGATGTTAAAGAGTAGTCTTGTTTTGATGTAAACAGTGAGTGGGGTATGTGAAGTCTGCTCGGCGCTCTCTGGAAAATGTATTCCCCCCTGACATTTTGCCAGAAACATACGGAAAAGAATTTCTGTGCGTTTGGGAGGCATCTATTTCACTCTAAAAGTGTCAGAAATTCTCATTACCTCCAGAGGCCGCGTTGTGTTGCTGTACGCTCCACCGTCTCTTGAGCCCTGGCCTTTTATTCTAAAGTTCATCCATTTTTATTTTTTACAATTGTTCAGCCATTTTGTGTGGAAAAAAACAGCCAGCACTCTGCATTAAAAATACAGTTATTTCTAATGCTCCCTGGATGGCTGAACCCAGACTTTGAACTTTGCCAATCCTTCTGTGTTTGCCTGTGTTGTGCGTAAGGGGGGAAAAACACATTTGTTCATACATTGTAAAGGACTGATTTCCCAGATAAACAAAATGAACGTTTTGTTCAATATGAGGCTTATCCTTGTCTATAAATTCATGAGTTTGAATAGAATATGATAGAAAGGAACCTGAGCAATATAGCATCTTTTTTAATGAGATAGATCTAGTTCTTAATTCCCGCTAGACTCCTACCTTGTACAAGCATCACATGCCTTTATATTTCTCTATTATTCTATAAATGTTAACCATTTTACATAATAAATACAATAAGTGAACAGGTGTTATGTTTTTGACTCCTTTTTCAATTGGGTTCTCAGGATGCTAAGATGCAATGTGTCAGAAATGTGTGGGTTTATGGACAATGGTCTGCTCTCCTAGATGTTTGATGCCTTTTTTAGTATTAAACCCAAAAGAAAACATTTATTATATTGCAGCTTATCAATTCTTAGATGTGATGGCTGCATTAGCTTTCTTTTTTAAGTTTTCTTTCCTCTATTTTCATCTGGTGATCCAGCTATTACGTCTGTTGTTTTTCAAGTTTTCAGTTACAACTTAGCAGTTATAGGGATGAGACAAACCATTTAACACTGGCAGGGGTGCTTAAAATGGTCAGCTTTTATTTATTTATGTAAAACTTTTACCCCAAAAGGAAAAAAACTGTTTACTGTAACTGATTATAACGTACTAGCTGGAGTTTTGCCGGCGGCTGAGAGAGCGGGCGGTCAGCTGAGCGGTTCGGTGTGTGAGCGCGTGGCTGGCCAAACAGCAAGCCGGCGGGCGGAGGAGCAGAGAGATGACATTATCTCTCACCGTGCCCGCCCTGCATCCCTGCAGTAACTTCCGCCCACACTGTGCAGGCAGCGCGGGCAGCAGAGAGATTACATCATCTGCTTGACTCTGGGTGGGACAAAGCAAGAGACAAGCAAAACACCAATTTAGCAGGCAAGTGAAAATCAGCAAGGTGTGGCATGTGATGTGGCAAGTGACAATCCGCAGCGTGTGGCAGGTGATGTGACAATCCGCAACATGTGGCAGGTGAAGTGGCAAGTGACAATCCGCAACATGTGGCAGGTGACGTGACAATCTGCATCTGGAGGCAGGCAAGTGACAATCCGCAATGTGTGGCGGGTAACGTGGCAAGTGACAGCTAGTAACATGTGGCAGGAGATGTGGCAAGTGACAATCCGCAACATGTGACAGGAGACGTGGCAAGTCACAATCCGCAACATGTGGCAGGTGACATGGCAAATGACAATCCACAACGCATGGCAGATGACGTGGCAAGTGACAATCCGCAACATGTGGCAGGTGACGTGGCAATTGACAGTCTGCATCTGGTGGCAGGCAAGTGACAATCCCCAATGTGTGGCAAGTGACGTGGCAAGTGACACACTCAGGCTTCCGCTGATTCTGCATGGTGAGTTGAACCATTTCATTTTATATTACAATGTAATAATATAAATAATGCGCTTCAATCATCCTGACACCATAACAACCATAGTGCCAGGATGATTGAAGTGCCAACACCAGTTATTTCACTGCTAAATTGCCCTAAAAAAAACGTATTTTCTGGCAGTGCTCCTCCCTAGACTAGACTCTGGATCCAACCCTGGCCCACCCTGACCTTGGCTTGTGTCTTGGATTCCCTTCTATCTCCTGCCGTATGTATTGTTGCAAGTCCATTCCCACCATCAGAAGCCCTGGTGAAGAAGCAGGCTGGGGCTTAAACTATGTGCCCTTGGGAACCCCAAGTTACCAATCCACAAGGGCTCACTACCATTAAATCCTGACATCTCACAAGAACCATTTCCATTCTATCACTCAGAGGATGAATAACAATATATTTCCCATCTGTATGCAGGTGAAAGTCTAATGCCCCGTACACACGGTCGGACATTGATCGGACATTCCAACAAAATCCTAGGATTTTTTCTGACGGATGTTGGCTCAAACTTGTCTTGCATACACACGGTCACACAAAGTTGTCGGAAAATCCGATCGTTCTGAACGCAGTGACGTAAAACAAGTACGTTGGGACTATAAATGGGGCAGTAGCCAATAGCTTTCATCTCTTTATTTATTCTGAGCATGCGTGGCACTTTGTGCGTCGGATTTGTGTACACACGATCGGAAATTCCGACAACGGATTTTGTTGTCGGAAAATTTTATAACCTGCTCTCAAACTTTGTGTGTCGGAAAATCCGATGGAAAATGTGTGATGGAGCCCACACACGGTCGGAATTTTCCGACAACAAGGTCCTATCACACATTTTCTGTCGGAAAATCCGACCGTGTGTACGGGGCATTAGGGTCGAGCTTTATGGACTAAAATGCTGACACCCCTAGAAGAGGAGGTGGTATGATAATACTGGCCTACTCAGGGCCTTTTAAAGCTACAAACTCTGCTCCCAGTAAGATGGGTCTCTTCCAGAATACAAATAGTGGGGTGGCGTTGCTGTAGAAAGGCAAACATCAGGGAGCGTTAGAGTTTAGAGTCTAGGCCCTGGGAATTCCAGGAAAGGAACAGGTTTTGCATTTTAAGACCACTCCTTCAACTGTTTGGACTATCAGACTCTGTTATGAGCTGCCTGTTATTTTGCCAGTTAGACAATTAGCTTCGACATTTATGAATGTTTTTCGCCTAGCATGCTGTTTACACTACCTATTGGTGACACATTTTGCTTGCTAACTTATCTGACAATTATATATGGAGATAGTGTGCACCAATCTTGCCTCCGCTGACTGAGCAACAGTTTGGCGATTAGGGAATGGATTCCAAATTATTTATATTCTTTGCACATTCTTATAAGCACGTAATAAACTATAAATATTGTTCTTTAAGTATCAAGTACAACATCTATGCAGATCCCTCAGTGACTGAACAGTCAAAGATCTATTATCTGGTTCATCTATCCTCCCCTAAACAGTATTTTGTTTGCAACTGGTGACAAAACCTCAAGTTATTCCCTTGTAGCGCTACCCCTGCAGGAGCCGCTGGTGAATATAGGTATCTCCCACCCTTCACAGCCAGGCACATGAATTTTCCACTCCCAGACTGACTCTGCATCCATCCCAGACTGCCTGCACGCAGTCCATTTAGGCATGTCCCTCAGTTCTCTGACTGCAACACTCAGCAGCCCTATTGGCTGTCTTTCTCCCTAGAGATTTGCCCGGCAGTGTTCTCCTGCTGTCCTCTCCTTGCTTCCGTGTCTCCTGGTCAGGATCCCTCTGTGTGTCATGAGAAGGGGTCCCTTCCGCACCCGAGCCCAGGCCTGAGTAAATCCCCCCCTCAAGACTGGGGGGCTTCTCTCAAAGGTTTCCAACAGCCTTACACACCATCTCCATCTTCCACCCGAACTGGGCTGACCCTGAGTGTTTGAAAGGGCCCTCCTGCCAACCCTTCTGTTGGGGATTGGTTAGGGCCCTCAGAACACTCCAGACAGCTCCTCCTAGACCCCTCCCAACTGCTTCTGGAACCTTCTCCAAGTTTCCAGCAAGCAGGGAGGAGTCCCCAAAAAAGCTGCTGCTGAGTCATCCAGCCTACCTAAGTCACTCAAAGTCCCAGCCCAGAAAAACACACAGGCTTGGCTGCTAGCCAAGTATGACAATTTACCTAACCTAACAACTATATTTAGCACCCTAGTCACGCTAGGGGGTCTACACCCTGATCACTGAAGAGTGAGAAGGCACATAAATGATTTGTCTGGGACATTTTCTATCACAAAATTGTCAGATTTATCAGTGTCACAAATTATATTAGTGGGGACGACCTAACATTAACCACTTGCCACCTGCCATATAGCAAAATGAAGGTGGCAAAGTGGTTTCAATATCCTGACCAGACGTCATATGACGTAATCAGGATATTAAGCCGCTGTGCACCCCCGGGGCGCACATCACAGCGATCATTGTTGTGGTGTGTCAGCTTGACACACCGCAACTCCGATCTAGGTAAAGAGTCTCTGACTGCTCTCCTGACAGGGGGGTCTGTGCTGATTGTTTATCAGCACAGCCCACCCTCAGGTCGCACCCAGGACCACCAGGGAAGTCGCCCCATAACCACCAGGATGGCCATCCACACTGGACCACCAGGTATGCCCCCTAGACTCCCAAGGAAATGCTAATCTGTGCCCAGGCAGCTGCCAATCAGTGCCCACTCACAATGCCTACCACTGCCAGTGCCACCAGGGATGCCTATCAGTGCCTCATATCAGTGCAGCGTATCAGTGCCACGTATCAGTGCCCATCAGTCCTGCCTATCAGTGCCCATCAGTGCCCAGCAGTGCCGCCTATCAGTGCCGCCTATCAGTGCCACCCATAAGAACCCATCTTTGCAGCCTTTCAGTGCCCACCAGTATCGCCTATAAGTGCCCATCAGTGCCCACCAGTGCCACCCATGAGTGCCCATCAGTGCCGCCTATCAATGCCCATCAGTGCTGCATATCAGTGCCACCCATCAGTGCTGCCTACCAGTGCCCATCAGTGCCGCATATCAGTGCCCATCGTCAGTGCCTGCTCATTGGTGCCACCTCATCGGTGCCGCCTTATCAGTGCCTGTCAGTGCCACCTTATCAGTGCCCATCAGTGAAAGAGAAAACTTACTTATTTACAAAAAATTTTAACAGAAACAAAAGCAAAACTTTTATTTTTTTCAAAATTTTTGGTCTTTTTTTATTTGTTTAGCAAAAAATAAAAACCTCAGAGGTGATCAATTACCACCAAAAGAAAGCTCTATTTGTGGGAACAAAATTATAAAAATTTAGTTTGGGTACAGTGTTGTATGACCGCGCAATTGTCATTCAAACTGTGACAGCGCTGAAAGCTGAAAATTGGTTTGGGCAGGAAGGTGTATAAGTGCCCTGTATTGAAGTGGTTAAATACGTATATTAGGGGGAATTCAATAAATCTGCTGCATCATTTTTCTGGCATCAATTGCCCTTATTATGTGTGTTGCGCCTAATTCAAAACCTTCTGCATCAGTTTTGGTTCTGACAGTGACTTGAGCACCAAATTCAGTTTAATTTGCTCCATTTCTACATTGTGGAACAACACCTGTGCCAAATCCAATTAAAATACTGACAGTTTGTATCTTACAAAAGTGCAGCTAACTAAGACCAACTTTCTTCAGGCATTGAGACACAGATTTAGTGAAAGTTTCTCACATGTATGCTAAAAGTGGGGCAGCATGCATCTAGTTCAAGTACAAGCAGGGCTGTCTTTAACGTGGGGCAAAAGGGGCAGTTGCCCAGGGCCCAATGATTGGTAGGGGGCCCAAAGCAACTGCCTCTTGAGCCCACGCTGCCCACAAATATTGTTCCCGTGTAGAGGGTGCAGCCGATTCCCCGCTTGCTCTCCTGGCCGGTTGATACAAGTGGCCCCACTGTGAGTATGACAGGGGAGAGGCAAGCTGTGGGCTGCAACTGCCGGAGCCCGCTCGGCCCGCTTCTCCCTATGTCAGCACCAGAGCAGCTGTTACAGGAAGTGAGGCAGAGCTGCTCAGTATTCCCCCGCTCACCCCCGCAGCAAGCTAAGATGAAAGACACAGAGCGGGTTGTGATTGTTCTCCTTCACCCTTCTCCTGTCAGCAGCGGAGGAGGGAAGATTACTAAAGCAGCGGCTGGACCAGAGCAGCTTACAGAGGGGGACACTGTGAGTGAGTTACAGGAATTAGTGAGCAGTAATGTGCAGTAACTTCTAGCAACCAATGGGTGGGTGGTAATGTGTGCAGTAACTTATAGCAACCCAATCAGTGAGCGGTAATGTGTGCAGTAAACCTCTAGCAACCCAATCATTGAGCGGTAATGTGTTCACTAACTTCTAGCAACCCAATCAGTGAGCAGTAAAGTGTGCAGTAACCTCTAGCAACCCAATCAGTGAGCAATAATGATGTGCAGTAACTTTTAGCAACCCAATCAGAGAGCTGTAATGGTGTGCAGTAACTTTTAGCAACCTAATCAGTGAGCAGTAATCGTGTGCAGTAACCTCTAGCAACCAATCTATGAGCGGTAATGGTGTGCAGTAACCTCTAGAAACCAATCTGTGAGTAGTAATAGTGCGCAGTAACCTCTAGCAACCAATCAGTGAGTGGCACTGATGTGTAGTAACTTAGCAACCAATCAGTGAGGTGTAATAATGTGCAGTAACCTCTAGCAACCGACTAGTGAGAAGTAAGGATGTGCAGTAACCTCTAGCAACTAATCAATGAGTCTGGTCCTATCAGTTAGTGTGGACCAGTCCCTTAGGTCTACATTAATAAAGTGATTCAGAAAGGCTTTCTTTTAAAAAAATAAAATAGATAACATGTTACATACATACATGTTATACTTACCCGCTCTATGTAATGGTTTTGCAGCCCCCATTCTCCTCTTTTCGGGTCCCCCGCTGGTGCTCCTAGCCCCTCCCCCTGCCGAATGTCCCCAGAGCAAGCAGCTTACATTAGGGATATCCAAGCAGGCTCGTTCACGAGCTGTGGCTCTGCGTGTCCATTCAGACACAGAGCTGTGGCTCGGCTCTGCAACCTCTCTTTCCTGAGATTGACAGCAGCAAGAAGCAATGTCTCAGCCAATGAAGAGGTAGAGTTCCCGGAGAACTGAAGCTCTTGTGCACATTGCTGGGCCCCAAGAAAATGTTTGCCCAGGGTCCAATCAATATTATAGACAGCCCTGAGTACAAGTTCTAAATAGGTACATGAATTTGGTGCACTATGTGCCATGTTTTAGCACATGCAAGACACTTACGCAATATCTGTCCATACCTCGCAACATTTCGAGAAGGGAATGAGGGACACCTACTAGCAAACATATGTAGGCATAGGACACGCCCCCTGCCATGCTCCTTAAAGGGGGCATAACAAAAAAAAAGGTTAATAAAATCCACAAGTGCTTTTTTACCACTAATATTCCTTTATATTGGCTTTTAAAATTAACAATTGCAGCAATTTAGAATTTGGATGAAAGGTTTAGCACTGGGAAACACTTTTTGAAAGATAAAAAGTGCATTTTATATACAACTATATAGATCAGACCAACATGAGGGCCAAATGAGGAGGAATGAGGGACAGAGGGACATTGCTTCAAATGAGGGAGAGTCCCTCGAAATCAGGGACAGTTGGGAGCTATGACTGTCTGTGACAGATTACCAAACTCAAAGCCCTAAATTTCCATTGCCACCATGATAGGGATAGCGCTAAACGCACCATATTAGTTAATGCTAAATTGCAGGCAAAAAATGTTCATTTAAATATATTCCTCAATAGCCCCAAAGAATATAAATCCCCTTTGTGTGCACCAAATGCTTTAGCATACTCAGTTATTTTTATATAAAATTAATGGTGATATCATCACTGTGCTGTGCATAACCTGTGCACGGAATAGAGCTGTGGGAGGGGCCAAGTCAGCCCATTCACTGCAGGTTGCCTGCAGAAAACTTGAGGAGGGGCGGATACAAGACCAGTCACCCTACACAAGGAGAGAGCATCAGTGACTGATCATTATTGGAAACTCCTGCACAAAGTCAAAATTTCACACTGGATTACTGCACAGAGATGTCCTGAATTGCCTTCCAGCTTTTAAGTGTGCAAAACAGTATCAGATAACAGCACTGTAGTAAAAGAGGTATACACAAAACTAAAGGCCTCTGTTGTTTGATACGGATATGCACACTCAGGAGTTGGAAGACAGTATGTGATATCAGGCAGACTCAGACAATATTATTAAGTAAAGGTGGATAAAAATAATTAATAAGCAAGCTTGCACAATTATAGTAATTTAAAGCTGAGTTCTACCCAAGAGTGGAACTTCTGCTCATTTGTCTCCTCCCCCTTGCGGTGCCACATTTGGCGCCTTTCGGGGGGGGGGGGGGGCTGATACCTTTGACAGGTACCCTTCCCCACTTCTGGGAGATTGGGCAGCGGCGCGTTATGTCAGCAGCCTGGCTCCCTCCTCCTCCCTCCCTCTGCCGCCGGGCAAGTAGGAGAGCACAGCGGTGCCTCACGCATGCGCAGTAGGGACCCAGCGTGAAGCCGTAATGCTTCACTACCAGGTTCCCTTACCCGCAATGGCGGGAGCAGCACCTGACAGCTGATGGAAACATCATCTGCTGTGCCGACATCGCTGGACTCCAGGATAGGTAAGTGTCCTTTTATTAAAAGTCAGCAGCTGCAGTATGTGTAGCTGTTGGCTTTTAATTTTTGCAGGGGTGGGCGGAACTCCGCTTTACGACTTAATATGAAGGTTCTTGCACACGTTCAGTTGTGACTGGTTCTCTTTAAACCTTCTAAAATTCATGTAGATATATGACGTGGTCAGTGGCACCTGCAATTTAGAGCTGTATGCCTTTCTCAAAGAAAAACATGGTGGCACCACATGAATTGGGTCAGGTCATTATCATTTATCAGCGGCATGAGAAGTGACTAATGATACTTTTTATGTATTGTCAGGTGCCTGCTGTATTCATGAATAATTGAGAAAAGAAGCTGGAGTTGGAAGTAGGTAGCACCTGGGCCATCGTTACACTTTGAATAATTTATTATGCGTACACAATGTCGACAGCAGGAAAACGATTCAGTATAACGCATATTATGGCAGATGTGACATTTACTGAACTGAACGCCTTTATAGTTGTGTGTTGTGAATAGAAATAGAATTATTTTTTATGTGCTGAGGAATTTGCTATGTTTTAGCTTTAAATTGAATATAAAAGTGTTTCAGTTGGAGGGTGATCACCTGGCCCTGCTTTCCAAGGTGTTGGAAACCTAATTTTTGAAATAATACCACAACAGTCTGTGTCAGAGGAGAAGTTGAGGAATTAAACGTGACCTTTGGTCAAGTATACATCTCTGCTTTAAAGCGGTGTTCCAGCCGCAAAATATTTTTTTTTAAAATTCAGCAGCTACAAACACTGTAGCTGCTGACTTTTAATAAGGACACATACCTGTCCAGGGAGCCCACAATGTCAGCCCCCCAAGGCCGATCCGTCCATCGGATCGGGTGCAGGCGCCGTTATTCCAACTAAGGGAAAGCGACAGTGGAGCCTTGTGGCTTCACTGACGGTTTCCGACTGCGCATGTGCGAGTCATGCGGCACTTTGTGAATGGCCAGCTTGTCTTCTGAGACACACACAGGTCCCAGAAGACAGTGGGGGACTTGTTGCAGAAGAGGACATGACGTCCTGCTTTATAATAATAAATATCCAAAAACGAGGGGTGGAGAGGTGGTCTTTGGTTTAAGACCACCTCTCAAAAGTGGGTGGAACTCCGCTTTAAGCTGAGCAGAGCAGGAAAGGTTAAAATGTATTTTTCATTGCCGTTAGTTTAGTATAGTGAGATTCTATTCACTTCCTGTTAGGGGTGTGGAATTTAATCTCTGTATCGATGCATCGCGATTCGGAGGTCCCCGATGCGGCATCGATGCAAGTGACCCGACAAATCGATGTCGGGTGACGTCATCCCAACTTGCCCCGCCCCTCCCAGAAGAGTGCTCAGAGCGTTTTTGTCAAAATGGCTTTTGTTAATAAATGCAATTGTATTCCATTAAGTGGTGACCGCTGTATGTGTTTTTTTTTTAAATATGCATCTTCATACCTTGTTTTTTAGTCTGTGTATATAACTGTATAAGCCGCTCATATGACTGCTCGGTTCGGCCCGCCTCTCCTCTCACGTATCTCCTAACGTCAGCCCCGCCCGCCTCTCTTCTGATAGCTACAGTTGGTGGGCGGGGCTAAGAACTCCCACTGACGTCAGAAGAGACAGAGAGACATGAGACTGAGAGGAGAGAGGCGGGCTGGACTGAGCAGTCACATGACTGTGGTGGGCACTTAATGGATTATAACTGCATTTTTTACCATACAGGTATTTTAACAGCAGTATGTAGAGTACAAATGTGTTTGTACTCTACATACACTGGCTCCTACACATGCTCTGTGCTGACATTATTTCTCTGGCCCCCCCAGTTTGCACATTCCACTGTGTTAACTCCTAGTGTGCTGGAAGATGCAAACGGGGGAGCCCAGAGAAATGTCATCACAGAGACGGTACAGGGAACGTCACAGGGCTGTTTGTCAGTTGTGGATTCTAATCCCTCCTGACCTCCCAGCAGCCATGTGTGTGAATTCCTGTACCCTGTAGTGCACCGGATTAGTGCACTTTTTAAAGTGGAGTTCCACCTGTTTTTTAGTTTATTGAAAGTCAGCAGCTACAAAAAGTGTAGCTGCTGACTTTTAATAATCAGACATTCACCTGTCCCACGGTCCATCGATGCGGTCGCACAGAGCCTCGCTCCTCTCCCCCTCCTCTCCTCGGCGCCGTCATATCTACTGTGGGCAGTGACACCCGCCCGTGACAGCTTATGGGTTCACAGCCGGGCGCAGAATGTGTGAGCCGCACTGTGCTCTGCCATTGGCCAGCCAATCTTCTGGGACCCAGAAGATCGCTGGCAGGGAGGGGCCGCCTAGTAAATTTTTTGTTTATTAAAAGTCAGCAGCTACAAAAAAAGTGTATCTTCTGACTTTTAATAAAAAGACACTCACCTGTCCCACAATATAGCGGCGTGGCCACCTGATCAAGCAGCACTTTGACTCCACATATTGTGCCTAGGATATCTGCCACTGAAGTCCAGTACGGGTGCAGCTTAGCACAGGACCAGACTACATGGAAGAAGGAGCCCACCTCCACACCACATCTATTACAAGTCCAGGATAGATATTAGCCAGCCGTTGTGGCGTGTAATAGGCTCTGTGCAAGAATTTTAATTGAATAAACCTGTCCTTACCCGCAATCATGGAGGGGATGAAGGTAGTTAGGCACTCCTCCCATTCCTCTTCCCCTAGGGAGGGGATATCAGCCTGCCACCTGGTCATCGACCTATTGGTTTTAACATCATGTGCCACTGTAAGGTGGAGGTATAGGGATGAGAGAGGTTTGTCCAGTATTCCTGAGATCAAGAGACGCTCAATCGGGTCTGGTTTGAGCATCACCTGGGAGGGAAACTGAGCTCTAAGAGCATGATGTAACTGCCTATACCTAAATAGGAAGGACCGCGGCAACGCATGGTTCGACTGCAGCTCCCGGAACGGAACTATACCCTCCCTTTGGATAACCTGTTTCAGTTTAACAATACCCTTCTTGGCCCAACTCGCCAGATCAGGGATAGAAAGTAGGTGAGGGTGCATGGGATTAGCCCAAAGTGGGGTGTGTGGGGAGATACAGGATTGCCCCAAGAGGGCAGCTCTGGAGGATTTCCATACTTGGATTGTAGCTTTCATAGGGCCTGTAACTGCAGTGCTGGCTTTTACTCCTCTATACGGCAGATTAGATAAGGCTGCATAAGACCCCAAGAGAGCTGCCTCCAGAGTGACTGCTGGGTTAAGTTGGGGTTGCGAAAACCACCACCTCACCGTTACTAGGACAGCTGCCCAATAATACATCAGAAAATTGGGCAGTGCCAAGCCGCCACTAGACAGTGGGAGATAGAGTATGTGTTTTGCTACTCTCGTGGATTTCCCTGCCCAAATAAAGGAGATCACTATACTTTCTAACCGATGGAAGAATGATTTGGGAATAGGTACTGGAGTGTGCCTGAAATAATATAAAAATGTTGGTAGGTATATCATTTTTAAGAGATTTCCCCTTCCTACCGGGGTCAGAGGGAGAGATTTCCAGGTGGAACACTTCTGTTGGAGTTGGGAAAGTAATGGGTTTATATTCTTTTCTAGGTAGCCAGATAGATCATTCCCCACTCTCACCCCCAAATATGTGAATTCCTGCGTCCATTGTAAGGGGGTTCTAGTGTCCACCAGGGGCATTGTTGGATTAAGGGGGAAGAGAACCGATTTATTCCAATTAATTTTAATACCAGAGAAGTGACCAAATTTGTCAATGATTGCTAGGGCTGCTTTAAGGGAGGTAGAGGCATCTGCCAAATAAAGGAGGGAGTCGTCGGCATATAGGGAAAGTTTTTCCACCAAGGGACCCACTCGGAGCCCATTGACCGAGTCATCTGCTCTCAGAAGGGTAGCCAGAGGCTCCAACGCTAGGGCGAACAGCGCTGGGGACAACGGGCACCCCTGCCTCGTACCTCTCCCCAGCGTGAACGCCTCAGAAAGAGTCCCATTGGTGCGGACTCTGGCTGTTGGACGAGAATATAACAGTCTGATCCAAGCCAGAAATGTGGGCCCGAAACCAAACCTGCCGAGGAACTCCCAGAGGTAGCCCCACTCTACCGAGTCGAAAGCCTTCTCAGCGTCGAGTGAGGCCACCACGCCCTGCCCATCTGAGGAGGCGATTGCTATGTGTGTGTGTAGGCGTCGGTTGTTTATGTCTGTACCCCTCCCAGGCATAAATCCCGTCTGATGTATTAAGGCCGTGATGACCGTGTTCAATCTGTTTGCCAGTATTTTGGAGAGAATTTTTGTATCTACATTAAGTAGAGATATGGGACGATATGAGGAGCAGAGAGTCGGGTCCTTCCCTGGCTTGGGGATAACGACTATTACCGCTTCATGCATGGAGTCTGGAAGGTGGTCCTCCTCCATAGATTTAGCAAATAAAATTTGAAGTCTAGGGGCTAGTTGTTCAGCATAGAGTTTGTAAAACTCTATCGGGAAACCGTCTGGTCCCAGTGTCTTACCTGTTTGCATCATTTTTAGAGCCTTCTGGATTTCCTCAATTTTGATAGGGGCATCTAATTTATTAGCATATGTTGGGGTGAGAGTTGGGATGTCTACATTTTCAAGGTAGGCTCTGAGCTCCCCTATTTCATAAGACACCCTAGAGCTATACAATGTTTGGTAAAAGGAGGAGAATTCACGGTTAATTTCGGCTGGGGTGGAAAGTAGTGAGTCGTCCGCTGCCCGAATCTGCCCTATAGACATTCCCATGGATTGCTCTTTGGAGAGCCAGGCCAACAAGTGGCCTGTCTTTTCCCCTTGTTCAAATATCCTCTGTGTTTGATGTAGGAGTTTCTTTTGCGTCAGAGAGGTCCTTAAGAGGAGGGTCTCTCGCAAAAGGGACTGCAACCGGACGTAAGACTGTGGGTCCGGCGACCTGACATATAATGCGTCCTGCCTTGTCGCCTCCGCTTCTAGATTGGTGAGTTCCTCTCTACGTTCCCGACGGACCTTCGCTATTATATGCTGGTATTGTCCCCTGGACAGTGCCTTAAAAGCATCCCATACGGAAGAGGCCAATGCTGTATCTGCATTTATCCCCCAGTATGAGTCCAGCTCCTCCCTGTATTTTGGTTCCACCTCCATATCTGAGACCCAGTATCTAGACAACCGCCAGAGTTTGTCTGATGGAGCCAGCGAAAGGTCTAGCTCCAGTAGGAGCAGAGCGTGGTCCGAAATACCCCGGGGGAGAATCCTGACATCTCGAACTTTAAGGAGAACCGGTCCTCCCGCATAGACTAGATCAATGCGGGAAAAAGTTTTATGAGAGGCAGAGTGGCATGTATATGCTCTAGCTTGGGGGAATTTCCAGCGCCACAGGTCAAAAAGGCCATAGGTGCCCGCCCAATCTGCAAGCTCCCTGCGGGACGTATCGGAAGGAAGCAACCTATCTATGTCTGCATCTGGAACTAGATTAAAGTCCCCTAGAATAACTACATTCTCAGTGGAAAATTCAGCGATTTTTGCCGCTATCTGGTTCAGAATTTGAAGAGAAGCTGGAGGTGGGAGGTATAAACCTACTATTACCCATGGAATATGATGTATTAATGCATGGATCACCACAAACCTGCCGTTAGGGTCTAGAGCCAAATCGAGGAGTCTGAAAGGGAGTGTTTTGAGGATTAAAATGCTTACCCCTCTGGAGAAGGTAGAATAGGTTGAGTGATAGTGGTATCCCACCCATGGCTTTTTAAGGCTCAAAGTCTTTCTTCCGACTAAATGTGTCTCCTGGAACACACAGATATGAGGCTGATATGACTTGACAAATTGAAACACAAGGGAGCGTTTAATAGGTGAGTTAAGGCCCCTGGTGTTCCAGGAGATTATCCTAAGGAAAGACATCTATAGAACTAGCAAGTAATGGGGGATGACAAATATGTAGCAGACTTCCCTCGATCAGGTGTCCAGACCCATAAAAGCACAAAGGGGACCTTGAGAACCAGAGTACACTGTTATGAACATTCGCCATCAATACTGTCTTGTACCATAAAAAAAATAGAAATAAAAACAATAATAACAACACAGGGCCCGCAACGGCAGACCAAAATAACCAACTGACCCTCCCCCCCACCCGCCCATCCCCCACTTCAGTAGGAGGGCATCCCTCCCCAAAAGGAAATGAGCTAACCAGCGCAACATGAGGGCAATGTGCAAGAGGTACTCAGCCTCTCTACTAAATGTTCATGGAACAGTCCGGCAAGGATGTCATGTGTAAATCACCCGGATCCCCGGGGGCACATACTTCAAACCTGGGGGGACTCAGTAAAACAAAAAACAAATTAGTACCCCTGTTACTCGTAAAAATACCTGGCAAGCTATGGTTGTGCACCCAAACCCCAACGTCCACTCATCCCTTCAAGCTGTGCACAAAATGGACAAAGTCCACGATCCTTAGAGGGGACGTCCCCTGGAAGTCTTCCCAACAGTGAAGGTTGTTGCAGGATATGAATTTTATAGGAGAGTTAAGATATCAGGGAGAGTTTCACAATTGATACTTGTCCCCCCCCCCCCCCAGCATACCCATGGCTTCCTCTGAGGAAACTGGGCCTGTATCCATGCAAAGACCAGGGGTGAGTCATCCTGCCCGCGGCAATGGGGTTACCCCACAGCCCACAATGACTACAACAGCCCCCCGGGTCATAAAACAGCACCTGTCCGGGATCTGCATTTCAGTGCATGGCCCTTTGAGAAGTATCCTTCAAGGGAGGAGGGGAGAAATCCTCAAGCGGTCACCAGATCCTCCGTCCTCAGGGCTCCCCATTCTTGCCGACACCAAAACAAGATCCAGCTCTATGAAGGCAGATTCCGGACAGGAGGGGAGATCATGTCATGTAGTTTCCAGGATCACGTACCTTCATTTTACAGCAACAGGGAGACCTCCACGGGCAGGGGAGCTATTATCTCAGTTCAGGGGTGCAGAAAGGTGGTGCAAACCAACAGCAAGCCAGGATACAAATTTCACAGCATACCAGGTAGAGGATCAATTAGGGAGTGATTCAACCCACGCCGCGGCATCTCTTGGTGAGGTAAAAAATTGGACTCGTTCCCCATCTTGGACTCGCAACTTAGCCGGGAAAAACATGCTATATTTTAGCCCTTTCTGACGTAACATTACTCTGACATGATCAAATGCCTTCCTTTTGCGCTGAGTCTCTACAGTATAATCCGGAAATATGAGGAGTTTCGTGTTCTCAAATTTTAGCTCTCCCTGCAAACGAGCTGCCCTCAACACTGTATCCCGATCTTGGTAGTGTAGCAGCTTGACTATGAAGGTGCGTGGTGGAGCCCCCTGGGGGCCTTTGGTTGCTGGGATATGGTGAGCTCTCGCTATAGAGAAATGTTGAGAAAATTTAGCCCTGGGGATTAAGGCTGACAGTAGGCCCTCCATGAACCCCCACTGGATCCTCTCCTTCTGCTCCCTCCGGGAGGCCAAGAACCCACGAATTGTTACGTCTGTTGCGGTTCTCGGCATCCTCAGCTCTAGTTTCCATTTTCTTTACTTTAACCTGTATAGCTCGAATGTCCATATGGTGTTCCCTCAGGGTGTTTTCCGTGTCTGAGACCCTTCTCTCCACCTCCGTCACTCGCTCCCAGAACTTATCCATGTCTCTACGGATGAGTGCCATTTCGGTCTGTACGTGCTCGATTTTGGCAGTCAGAGCTGCCTGACAGGTAGAGATCGCCGTCATGAGGGCCTCAAATGCCGCCGAGCCCGGTTGTATGGCTTCAGCAGGCGGCGGGTCTGTCTGAGTCTCCATGTGGAGAGCCTCGTGGGGAGTAGGCTGCGGCGTGTGTCGGGTGCTCACCGGGGTCGCAGCTTTCGATTTGGTCCCAGCTTTTCTGCCCGCGGGCATCGCCCGAGCTTCTCCCCAAGTCTCCACTGGCAGGTGGATGCAGGACAGGTCATTTACACCAGGATTTATGTAGGATATTGAAGCCGGAGAGAGGAGCACAGTTAACAAGCGACTGCTCTCAGCGAAATCTTGGACACGCCCCTATCCTCAAACTTTACATCAGAAAGTATCTTTAGTTTTATTTCAACAGCGCAGTTCCTTTGGTTCCTCACTGTCAGCAGTGGCTTGGCAGCCTTCCAGCATTCTAAAGTCTAATCTATGCACAGAGTAGGCGCACAGGAAGAGAAAGGGCGAAGAGGAGTGGCCTACTGCATGGGCCGAGTGCCTGTGTGAATCAGTCCTAAAAGAATGAAACACAAAGGGCCCGAATGAGCCCAACAATAAATGTATACAACAGATTATGTATCTTTTATAATCTGCATGCCTTTGATTTTCCATTCTGAAATACACCATTGATATAAAAATTAATTGAGTTAAAATTGTGTAAAACAACATAAATAAATGACAAGTCTGTACAGATAAGTCATATAGAATTCCTGACACCAGAGAGATTGGTTCACAGTTTTTGAATGCTAATTATCCTCATTATTCTTCTATAATTAACAAAGTGCTGACTTTGCTCCAGATTTCGCATTTAAAAAAAAAACCTCATATCTTAATTAATGGCAATTAATTATATGACCGGTTATGCCTACAATTGATGCAAGCATACATCAGTAATTGCACTTCTTTATCTTTCAGGTCGGTCAGATTGCATAATGAGTTGTTCTGCAATCTGACCTTGGATCGGAGATTCTGCTCTGGGCAAGGTGCTGTAATTTAGGGAGGTGCTGTAATTTAGGGAGGGGCTATAATGCTTCTGGTGTGTTTCATCATGGGAAGACTTTCCAGCGCTGACTGGTCTTTGCTTTTTTTGGATAGAGCAAACCTCTGATTCTAAATAGACATCAGAGAATAGCAGCATTTGCACAATTTGCATATGCTCATTGATTGATGTTGGTCACTGGGTCCCTAACAGGTTTAATTCTGCAGCCATTTTGTTTAGCCTGTGAAGAGGGGTGGAAAAGGTGCTGTGCAGAAATTGGGGGATTATTTTAAGAAACAAAATCAATCAGAAAAGGCTTACCAATATTGTCCAATCCCCCCAGCAAGCAACGATTGGCATTGTCTACAGGGTGCCCCACAAGCATTAGATTGACTCTTGATCTAACAGAAAATGCCATTATCAATCAAGAGGCTGTCATCTAATATTCACAGGCATCTTAAAGTGGCTGTAAACCTCACTTCATTAAATATGAACAAAGCATATCCCTCTATAGTGTGTATTTGTCTCAATTAACAGCACTAAGTGTAATTTCTGTCTGCTGCTTTGTTCCTCTGCTATCAACTTGAGTTACTTCTGACAAGTTTTCCTGACACCAAGAGAAAAAAGGTGACAGGGGAGAGAGCTCCAGCAAATTGACAGCCTCAGCTCTGTTCCTGTGTGCTGTGTGCAGGGGGGTGTGTCCCTTCCCTCCAATCAGCTCTCAGAGCTTCCCTCACTGAGCTCTGCAGTGTGTCATTTCAGCTCTCTGCCCCCTTTTTTCTGAACTCAGACAAGTTTTAAAAATACAGCACTTTGAACAGATGTAGAGAAGAAACGTCTGAAGATAAACAGGTACAACATATGTAGGAGGTTTTGTTTCATCTCTGTGTATCACCTGCGGCAATCATTTCACTGGGCTTATGTAAGGATTCACAACCACTTTTAGTGGTTTTATAGATCTTTTTATCTTTATTACGGACAGGACTTAACAAATGAAAGCTTAAAGTACAACTAAAGGCAAAACTATGTTTTTAGTTTTGGAAAGAGTGGAGATGAATTAAAATACCTTTCTTTCTTTTTTTTGCTACATGTACCCTTGTAAGGGAGATTCATCCTCTCTATTGTCCTGTTTACCATTATCATTGAAAGTAAAAGAAAATCCCAAGTTTTGGGTTGTCCCCAGAACAGTAATTGAGGGGAAATCTGCCAATGGAGACACTAGTCCTGAAGACCTGGGTGTCCTCAAGACATTCGCCTTATTTGTAGGGATTTCTTCTCACTTCCTGTTTTGGCTTAGGACAGGATGTGAAGGGAAATTTCCCCAATGGGACACAGATGGCAATAAAAAACTTACAGGGATTATAACACTTCCTTACTCTATCCAAAATGAAAAAAGCCTATAGCTCTACCTTAAGTTTAGTTTATTATAGTTTTTTAATCAGCACAAGGGACACTTATATTGACTTGTGTTAACTCCCTTGGTACCAGAATATTATCCCTCTTACCTATCAAAAAATATGTTACATAGATGCAATTTACATAATGATCATAATACATCCAATATAATGCTGAATAATCAGTGCACACTCATGTGTCACTCTAGAGCAGCTAAAGGAGGCGATAATAAACAGCGGCCAGTAGCGACCTATAACCCAGCTGTATATAATGTCTAAGAGAGATGTAGGAAGGAATCAAGAGCAGCTTAACAGATAAGTCTTTTCAAAGGAAAGAGAGGGGAAGAGAGCCCAGTTAACTAATCAGATGAAAGCATGCGTTAAATCAGGCAACCAAGACGTTATATGCAACTGGACTATAGGTTGCTACTGTCCGCCATACATCATCGTCTCCTTTTGCTGCTCTAGAGTGACATGCGAGTGTGCACTGATTATTCTGCATTATATTGGATATATTATTATTATTTTGTAAACTGCATATCTGTAACATATTTTTTTAGATAGGTGATTCTCATCTGATCTTGATAAAAGGTCTTAAGTAGGCATTCATGTGAAACGTGTGGACCACATGTGTCAAGCACAAGGCCCTCGGGCCGAATCCGGCCCACCAGGCCATTTCATAAGGCCCTCATACTTCTCCTGCAGCCCCTTGTCCCCGCCTCGACCTTGTTTCAACAGTCAGCAGCAGAGAGGAGGACAGAATGTCTCTTACAGATCGTGCGCTCTCTGTGCAGCTGCAGCACCCCTTCATCTCCGCCTCCTTTGGTCTCAGCATTCAGCTGACTCCAGACATCTGTGGTCCTCCTGCAGAGCCTGCACTTTTTGCTTCCCAGCTCCACCTCCAACTTCTTCCTGGCAGCAGCACAAGATGGGGGGGGGGGGTGCACTGTAATGTGTGAGGGTGGAGGACTCTTGACATCTGATGTGGAGGGGGGGGTGCTTTGGACATCTGTTCTAACAGATACAACCAGGCCTTTCAGGGCAACCATAAGGCTGATGTGGCCGTGAATGAAAATTAGTTTGACACCCCTGGCGTAGACCTTGAACCAGGCCCGGATTTACTCCCTTTGCCGCCCCAAGGCCGGGTCCTTCAATGCCGCCCCCCCCCCACACACACACACACACACACACACCACCATTCTCGTCCTTTATCGATGACTGCTACAATATATCAATTAAAATCATATCTCCACACACGAGAACACTGAAAATAACTGGCTTTAATTGTACTTCAGGGTAAGTGCGCGGGGTAACAATTTTTCGCGGGCAATTTTTCAGGGCAATTGCTGGTGTTAGTGCCTCAATCATCCCCGGCACCATGGTTGGTATGGTGTCAGGATGATTGAAGCACATTATTTCTATCATTACATTGTAATGTAAAATGAAATAGTTCAACTCACCATAATGCAGAATCATTGGGAGTCCTGAGAGTGTCACTTGCCACCATCGCTTGTCACTTGACACTATGCCTGCCACCAGATGGAGATGTCACTTGCCACGCTGCCACCAGATGGGGATGTCACTTGCCACGCTGCCACCAGATGGAGATGTCACCTGCCACACTGCCTGGCTGCCACCAGATGGGGATGTCACTTGCCACGCTGCCACCAGATGGGGATGTCACTTGCCACGCTGCCACCAGATGGAGATGTCACTTGCCACACTGCCACCAGATGTTGATGTCACTTGCCACGCTGCCACCAGATGTTGATGTCACTTGCCATGCTGCCACCAGATGGGGATGTCACTTGCCACGCTGCCACCAGATGGGGATGTCACTTGCCATGCTGCCACCAGATGGAGACGTCACTTGCCACACTGCCACCAGATGTTAATGTCACTTGCCACGCTGCCACCAGATGTTGATGTCACTTGCCACGCTGCCACCAGATGTTGATGTCAATTGCCACACTGCCTGGCTGCCACCAGATGGGGATGTCACTTGCCACGCTGCCACCAGATGGGGATGTCACTTGCCACGCTGCCACCAGATGGAGACGTCACTTGCCACGCTGCCACCAGATGAGGATGTCACTTGCCACACTGCCACCAGATGGAGATGTCACTTGCCACGCTGCCACCAGATGAGGATGTCACTTGCCACAATGCCACCAGATGGGGATATCACTTGCCACGCTGCCACCAGATGGGGATGTCACTTGCCATGCTGCCTGTCTGCCACCAGATGAAGGAGGGCGGAACAGCGGTGCTGGCAATGAGAGATGTCATCTCTCTCCCCCCTCCGCCGCACCGCTGACATTACTTCTTAATTTTTTTCAAAAATGGCGCCGGGCGGCGAAATCACGCTACTGCGCATGCGCCGCCTGGCCGAGCGCATACGAGTTTTCCCGAGCGCGGCCGCTTCAGAACTGCGCATGCGCAGTAGTGGGCGGCTCGCGGCCATCTTTTCTAATGGCACCGGTGCCCTTAATCAACTTTAACAAGCAGCCCAAAAGGGGGGGGGGCGGCCGCGAAGTCGCCGCAGGAGCGGCGCCGCCCCTGCACCACTGCCGCCCCGAGGCCTGGCCTCGGTGGCCTTATGGCAAATCCGGCCCTGCCTTGAACTGTACACTTGAATGAGAATGACAATGAGAGATTTTACTATATATTGGGATTCTTTTCCCCTCTTGTTGTTAAGATTTGTATGTTTTATTTTGTAATAAATATATTTTTACATTTTTGGATATCTGCGTGATCCCTGGTACAAGAAAAGTCCATTTCTCTTTTTTCTCTCTATTTTGGATTAGGTAACACTTTAAAGTGTCTTGTGGATGGGCACTATCTATGAACAATGTGTTTTGCAACAGCATATACTGTTAGATGCTAGAGCTGTGTTTGACCCACTTTTGCTTCCAACAAGAACATATCTCAGTAGGACCAGACATGTTCAAAGAATCACAAAGTGAAACAGGTCAAACACAGCCATATATATATATATATATATATATATATATATATATATATATATATATATATATATATATATAAATATATATACAGTATATATATATATATATATATATATATATATATATATATATATATATATATATATATATAAATCTATTTCAACTGCCATATAAAACCTATCAAAACTATACTGAAATAACAAATCTTTTTTTCAGACTTGATGCTTTGGCAACATAATAATATTTGGGGCTATAAACTAGCTTTCCCTATTATTGCAGCATGGTGATTTTCCATCGCCAGGAGCCTCACGTCACATGCCACCTACGTATTTTTAACACTGAACATTTTAGCAAGTTCTCGGTTACAAGATTCCTGGGAAAGCTCAATCCCATGAGGTTTGGTAGCGAACAACAACAAAAAAAAAAAGTTGATATCTTTAGAGATGACATAAGATACTGGGTTGTTGCCCGTGGTCAGAACATATACAGAAAATATTAACCCACTACTAACCCCTCCATACTCTTATCCTGCTGTACAATTTTGTGTATAAAAACGTGTAGAAACATCATTAACAGTCAGTAGTGGTGGGAAAAAAAGGTATAAATTAATCAATATGATATTCTTTTATATGTATACATAGAAGAGCCGGCACCACTGGATATTCAGTCTTCAATTTTATTGTTGTCGTATGACCAAGATAGAAAGAACATGCAGACGGGTTTCGGCACGCAGGGCTTGTTCACAGCACTTTCTAAAGTGACACACATAGCATATATATATATATGCACAAGGAAGGTCATCCCTACCAATCAGATGTTATCTTCAATCAAGGTAAATGGGAACTCTTGAGGATTTTCTGTCCATATAGTTCCAATAAAGGAATAATTCTTTCTCTTTATTATTTAATTGCTCTTGCATTTGTTCTTTTTATCATGGCCATACTACAACAATATAATTGAAGACTGAATTTCCAGTGGTGCCGGATCTTCTATGTACATTTGTGGTTCATTTCTGGATGTGGGAGGGACATCCTGAGCCAGAGCACCTGGACTAGGTGTGCCACCATCCATCTCATCATTTGGCTTTTCTGTTCAGAGCGGTGTGATTTTGTGTTGCATTCATTGGATTTCTTTCCACACACCACGCTCCGTTCAAGCCTGCAGAGCAAAGGACTTTTACCTGGCTTTTACCTTCAGTCTACCATTCTCTACAGTATATACAACATTGACCATGGTTTGTGAGTGATCTTACCTGCTACAGGATTTGCAATATGGATCGCCGTGCTAAGATCTCACAGGTTTATACCAAGGATCCAAACCCCACACCTGAAGATTCAATATGCATCTCTTTTTTCAGTCAATTAAAGACAGCACTGATCAAATAGACTAAGATATGGTGGGATGTGGAGGGTCTTAAGCAATATATCGGAGATTCCATGATCCCAAGTGGGTTGCGCATCAAGAAAGTTCCTTCTACATCCTATTTGGAGGAATGTATGGTGGAGTGAAATGGTATTTTATCAAGACGTTCCCTGGATTTGATGCGGCTTATAGTTTCACAGGAAGAGAAACTGCTCAGTTCTATCAATGAGGAAATTGAATCTATCCGTGAGTAGGGATGAGCTTCGACTCGAACATTGGCTGTTCGCAAGTTCACCGAACAGCGAACAATTTGGGGTGTTCGCGGCAAATTCAAATGCCGCGGAACACCCTTTAAAAGTCTATGGGAGAAATCAAAAGTGCTAATTTTAAAGGCTAATATGCAAGTTATTGTCATAAAAAGTGTTTGGGGACCTGGGTCCTGCCCCAGGGGACATGGATCAATGCAAAAAAAAGTTTTAAAAACGGCCGTTTTTTTCAGGAGCAGTGATTTTAATAATACTTAAAGTCAATCAATAAAAGTGTAATATCCCTTTAAATTTCGTACCTGGGGGGTGTCTATAGTGTGCCTGTAAAGGGGCGCATGTTTCCTGTGTTTAGAACAGTCTGACAGCAAAATGACATTTTGAAGGAAAAAACTCATTTAAAACTACCCGCGGCTATTGCATTGCCGACAATACACATAGAAGTTCATTGATAAAAACGGCATGGGAATTCCCCAAAGGGGAACCCCGAACCAAAATTTAAAAAAAAAAATGACGTGGGGGTCCCCCTAAATTCCATACCAGGCCCTTCAGGTCTGGTATGGATATTAAGGGGAACCCCGGCCAAAATTAAAAAAAAAAAATGACGTGGGGTTCCCCCTAAATTCCATACCAGACCCTTCAGGTCTGGTATGGATTTTAAGGGGAACCCCGCGCCAAAAAAAAAAAAAAAACGGCGTGGGGTCCCCCCAAAAATCCATACCAGACCCTTATCCGAGCACGCAACCTGGCAGGCCGCAGGAAAAGAGGGGGGGACAAGAGTGCGGCCCCCCCTCCCTCCTGAACCGTACCAGGCCACATGCCCTCAACATTGGGAGGGTGCTTTGGGGTAGCCCCCCAAAACACCTTGTCCCCATGTTGATGAGGACAAGGGCCTCATCCCCACAACCCTGGCCGGTGGTTGTGGGGGTCTGCGGGCGGGGGGCTTATCGGAATCTGGAAGCCCCCTTTAACAAGGTGACCCCCAGATCCCGGCCCCCCCCCTGTGTGAAATGGTAAGGGGGTACATAAGTACCCCTACCATTTCACGAAAAAAGTGTCAAAAATGTTAAAAATGACAAGAGACAGTTTTTGACAATTCCTTTATTTAAATGCTTCTTCTTTCTTCTATCTTCCTTCATCTTCTGGTTCTTCTGGCTCTTCTGGTTCTTCTGGTTCTTCCTCCGGCGTTCTCGTCCAGCATCTCCTCCGCGGCGTCTTCTGTCTTCTTCTCCTCGGGCCGCTCCGCACCCATGGCATGGGGGGGAGGCTCCCGCTCTTCTCTTCTTCTCTTCTTCTCTTCTTCTTTTCTTCTTTTCTTCTTTTCTTCTTTTCTTCTCTTCTTCTCTTCTTCTCTTCTTCTCTTCTTCTTCATTTTCTTCTCCGGGCCGCTCCGCAATCCATGCTGGCATGGAGGGAGGCTCCCGCTGTGTGACGGCGCTCCTCGTCTGACAGTTCTTAAATAACGGGGGGGCGGGGCCACCCGGTGACCCCGCCCCCCTCTGACGCACGGTGACTTGACGGGACTTCCCTGTGGCATTCCCCGTGACGTCACAGGGAAGTCCCGTCAAGTCACCGTGCGTCAGAGGGGGGCGGGGTCACCGGGTGGCCCCGCCCCCCCGTTATTTAAGAACTGTCAGACGAGGAGCGCCGTCACACAGCGGGAGCCTCCCTCCATGCCAGCATGGATTGCGGAGCGGCCCGGAGAAGAAAATGAAGAAGAAGAGAAGAAGAGAAGAAAAGAAGAAAAGAAGAAAAGAAGAAGAGAAGAAGAGAAGAGCGGGAGCCTCCCCCCCATGCCATGGGTGCGGAGCGGCCCGAGGAGAAGAAGACAGAAGACGCCGCGGAGGAGATGCTGGACGAGAACGCCGGAGGAAGAACCAGAAGAACCAGAAGAGCCAGAAGAACCAGAAGATGAAGGAAGATAGAAGAAAGAAGAAGCATTTAAATAAAGGAATTGTCAAAAACTGTCTCTTGTCATTTTTAACATTTTTGACACTTTTTTCGTGAAATGGTAGGGGTACTTATGTACCCCCTTACCATTTCACACAGGGGGGGGCCGGGATCTGGGGGTCACCTTGTTAAAGGGGGCTTCCAGATTCCGATAAGCCCCCCGCCCGCAGACCCCCACAACCACCGGCCAGGGTTGTGGGGATGAGGCCCTTGTCCTCATCAACATGGGAACAAGGTGTTTTGGGGGGCTACCCCAAAGCACCCTCCCAATGTTGAGGGCATGTGGCCTGGTACGGTTCAGGAGGGAGGGGGGGCCGCACTCTCGTCCCCCCCTCTTTTCCTGCGGCCTGCCAGGTTGCGTGCTCGGATAAGGGTCTGGTATGGATTTTTGGGGGGACCCCACGCCGGTTTTTTTTTTTTTTTGGCGCGGGGTTCCCCTTAAAATCCATACCAGACCTGAAGGGTCTGGTATGGAATTTAGGGGGAACCCCACGTCATTTTTTTTTTTTAAATTTTGGCCGGGGTTCCCCTTAATATCCATACCAGACCTGAAGGGCCTGGTATGGAATTTAGGGGGACCCCCACGTCATTTTTTTTTTTTAATTTTGGTTCGGGGTTCCCCTTTGGGGAATTCCCATGCCGTTTTTATCAATGAACTTCTATGTGTATTGTCGGCAATGCAATAGCCGCGGGTAGTTTTAAATGAGTTTTTTCCTTCAAAATGTCATTTTGCTGTCAGACTGTTCTAAACACAGGAAACATGCGCCCCTTTACAGGCACACTATAGACACCCCCCAGGTACGAAATTTAAAGGGATATTACACTTTTATTGTTTGACTTTAAGCATTATTAAAATCACTGCTCCTGAAAAAACGGCCGTTTTTAAAACTTTTTTTTGCATTGATCCATGTCCCCTGGGGCAGGACCCAGGTCCCCAAACACTTTTTATGACAATAACTTGCATATAAGCCTTGAAAATTAGCACTTTTGATTATTCATGTTCGTGTCCCATAGACTTTAACGGTGTTCGCATGTTCGAACGAACTTTTTTCCTGTTCGCATGTTCTGGTGCGAACCGAACAGGGGGGTGTTCGGCTCATCCCTATCCGTGAGTCATTGAAAATTGATCACACTACAGAATTATATGATACACTTAATCTTGATCTGACTAACTCTATTGATAAATTTGAGCAAAGTCTCGTGGACAGTAAGAGACAAAAATTTATAATGGACTTACAAGATTATCAATATGTATCAGTTTATATACATAATCGATCGTATAGACCGCAGTCAATCCTGAAAAATAGGAGACGGTCTAGACGCTGCACACAAAGACATGTCAGTTTTAGTTCCCCAGAGCAGTCAGATTCTCAGTCAGGGGTCTCTGATGGTACAAGTGTACCATCAAATGTTTCTCGGAGCAGCATCTCGTCTCTACTTTCCAAAGAGTTGGGTCAGTCTGATAAATCGTCTTCAAAAAACTATCCATCGACATCCAAAAGTCAACAAGCAGAAAAAAACAAAAGAAAAACGAGACGAGGACGACAGGGCCACAACAAGATTGCATCATCATCGACAGACGAGTACAAAGTAACTACACGGGTTTGGACTAATTTGGACTAAGGTGGTTTCTTTCTTCTGCTATATTTTCTGATGCAGAGTTATCTCTTATTTCCAAGGGGCTTTCCTTTTCTCCTATGTTGCATTTTGATACTTTTGGAACTTTGCTTGGTGTGAATCGCTTAATTAGCAACATAGTTCTAAAGAAGCATTTCAAAGCTGAGTCTGCAACAGCAGTTTCTTCACCTGTGGCTCTCCAGAGTGATATGTCTGTTAATAATGACAATTTCACGTTCCAGAACCTGGTGATTAGGTCCACTCTGGAGAGCCTACAGTCGGGGACAATGGGTGGTTTACATGTTATCACAACACAAGATATTTGTGAAAGTAACAAGTGTTTTTAACACATGAAACATGAAGTGCAGCAATAGAGATGTTCCAGACTTTGGTTGAACAAGATCTAGTTTCTCTTGAAGCCAGGATAAAAAAATCACCATATTTAATATAAATTATCACCATATAAAAAAAACCCACAAAACACCCGTTCAGGGGAGACCTATAGTTGCATAGGCTCCCTTTTTGAAAGGCTGGGTCACTGGGTTGATCTACTGACTGATTGGTTACTAGAAGTTACAGCACATCATCTCCTCACTGCCTACACACCATGGACTGGGGAGGTGAGGGGACCCATTAATAGACATAAAATTCCTAGGGATCCTAGAACTCCTGGGATTAGTGGCAATGCTGGGGGGAGGGGAGGGTGTGATCAATGGCAATGATGATTTTTTTTACCGACTACCAATATAAAGAGGAGTTTCAACACAGGCCACCAATGTAATAGGGGTTTACACTGACCACTAATGTAATAGAAGCATTCACAGTAACCACCAATGTAAGGAGGGATTTACACTGACCACAAATGTAAGGGGGACCTTCACACCGGCCACTAGTGTGAATGAAAGAATTGTACACCCAGCCCCACGTAATGAGAAGATTTACGCTGACCACCAATGTGACTGAGACATTTAGCCTGCGTTCACATTTGTGTGTGTCAGGAACGCATGCAAGATCGCTTTCCTGACACCACAGAAACCTGCTGCCCTTTAGGAAATACACAGCAGTACCACTGATTGTTAATGACACCCTCACGCATCTGCTGACATGTGCCTTGGCACCATGTGATTTTAAAAAAGGGTTTGGGACTTTCTTCTGCATTTGTAGCCCATAAAGCAGCCCATTGAAATGAAAGGACTGCCCTACATGTTACATACATATTTATCCATTCTGTCAGTACACCTTTGCATCCTAAAACCCATGCTAACCTCTGCACCCCATACCTCCCTCATGCTCTTCACCCCAATCCCCCTCTCCTTTAACTCTACCTACCTTCTCTGCTCATCTTTGTACCCACCTTCCTTACCATACATCCCCTCCTTGCTCACCTGTGCACCCCAAAGTGTAATTCCTTCTCTGCCTACCTCTGCACGCCCCACACTACCCTCCCACCATTAATTTGTTTACCTTTGCAGAACAGGCTGATGTTAGGCTTAATGACCACAGTTGTAGGCAGGACTTTCAAGCATGCCCCTTTATCTTCCCAGTGGGCAGAATTCAGTATAGGTGATGGTGGATATGACCTCAGGGGGGCATGATATACATATGAATGCTGCCTATATTTACATATGAATGCTGCTGGTCTGCGCTATTTACATATGAATGCCGCTGCTATTTACATATCAATTACCTGTCTTTACATGTAAACACAGGGTCTGCAGGTGAGTCATCTTTACACAACAATAGGGCAGAGCTGGGCAGCATTAGTAACAGAACTTCACACTGAGATATCAGGACACAGCACGAGACTAAAACCTCAAGGGACAAGGGAATTTAAACTGGGATAGTTATCAAGTATGAGGCAGCTGCTTTGGGCCCCACAACAATGACAGGACCCAGGGCAGCTGCCCCTTTTGCGCTGCCTTAAAGATGGCCCTGGGTTGATCAATTTTTGCAGCTCCTGGTCAAGAGGTTACCTGGGTACATCAAAGACACCGCAGCTGTCCTGAACATTGTACAAAATATCCGATGGCTTGACAACTATAGCTGGATGTCCTTAGATGTAAAATCGCTATACTCCTGTATCCCACATGAATTGGCACTAGAAGCACTGAGATTCCATCTAGGATCTTACATTCTTACAATTCAAAGAGTTCATTGTCCTCACTGTAGATTTTTTATTAAAAATTTTTTTTTGTTTTTGATAACATCTTTTATCCACAGTGTAAAGGTGGTTTGATGGCCAATTTATATGGGCTAGTGGGAGGAAAAATACCTGTTTTTATCAGCTAACCCTTTCATGGCCCATATCAAGTGGTATGGTTGCTATATTGACAACCTGCTCTTGATATGGGAAGGTACCAGTGAAGAAGTCGTCCCTTTTGTCAGTTTTGTTAATTCTAATCATTTGAATTTGGAATTCAGTCATGGGTTCCAATGCAATAATATACATTTTTTGAGTATTAGTTTGCAAGGTTGTAATTCTTCAGGTGATATAAGTACCAGAACTTATCATTAATCATGTGCAGGCAATTCACTACTGCTAGCTTCCAGCTGTCACCCCTCACACACTATACGGGCAATACCAGTCGGAGAACTTATTAGGACCAAACGCTGTGGAACATTTTACAGATGAATGCAATGTGGTATCCTCTCGGTTGCAAGCACGTGGAAACAATAAACGGGATATAGATAGAGCCATAGTTATAGCCAATAATAGAGATAGGGGAATTCTTTGAACAAATCTTGTTCAAAATAATCTAAAAAAACAGTTAAAAATCACCCCATTACTTTTCTCACTATATACTCACGTGAATTTAATAAGATTACCAGCATTATACATAAACATCTTCCTATCCTATCCACAAAGACGTTAGCTCTATTTTGGAAGCAGGGTGTTTTCCAGCAGAAGAGCCAGCACACTGGGAGATATTTTTTCTCCAAGCATGTTCCAATCAGAGGCTTATACAAAAACATGGTTACACACCACAGGCTCTTATGCTTGTGGTGTTAATACCTGTAAGTTTTGCACCAAAAATTCTAAAAAATCAGATGTAGTACACTTATGTTCCACAGGTAAGAGCTTTAAATTACGAGACTATATTAATTGTGGAACTACCAATGTGGTATATGTGGTGGAATGTATATCATGCCATCTACAATATGTAGGGTGCACTACAAGGGCTCTAAGAACTAGAATAAGCGAACACTACCACAGAGCATCTTATGAGTTAGATAAAGATTTATCAAATGTCTCAAAACGCTTTAAATATCACCATTCAGGCAATATGTCATCTTTTACATTTTATGGTTTACAAAAGGTCAAAAATCCACCTCGGGGAGGTGACACACACCGGAAGCTCCTTGACTGTGAGGTATGGTGGATCTTTAGCCTTCACACCAGATTACCACTTGGCATAAATAATAGATATGATGTTGACTTATTCTTCTGTTAGGCTGTTCCATGTAAGGACTACTCTTGAGGATTTTTTATCCATTTTCTTCCAGTGAAGGAATGATTCTTTCTCTTTATTATGTAATTGCTCTTGCATTTGTTTACTACAGATACAATTGTTTCACTGATTTTAGATTTCATTGTAATTGTTTTATATATGCTTTTTTTGTCTGTTTTTAGAAAATTATGTATATTGCACTGTGTGGGGATTATACACACACAGGGATGTTACCCATTTACCTTGATTGAAGATAACATCTGATCGATAGGGATGAACTTCCTTGTGTATATATATATATATATATATATATATATATATATATATATATATATATATATATATATATATATATATATATGTTATGTGTGTCACTTTAGAATGTGCTGTGAACAAGGCCTGCGTGCCGAAAAACGTCTGAGTATCCGTTTTATCATGGTCATACGACAACAATAAAATTGAAGACTGAATTTCCAGTGGTGGCGGCTCTTGTACATTTGTGTTTCCTTTCTGGATGTGTGAGGGACATCCTGAGCCAGAGCACCTGGACTAGGTGTGCCACCGTCCATCTCATTATTTGGCTTTTCTGTTCAGAGCGGTGTGATTTTGTGCTACATTCTTTCATATATAAAGAATGAACCTACTTACATAAGATATAATGTATAAATATGGTAGAAGGTTCCATAAGTCACAAACTATATTATTGGACATGCTAGCTGCTGTGAGGCAGCTACAATTCTGGCAGATCTAGTCTCCGTTCCAGCATGGGGTGACATCTCTGCGTGTAACGTATTTGTGACCCTTCCACTTATCCATCACAATCCACTTGCTTGTTACAGATCTACTTACCTACGATAGTTCCACTTATCTGTATCATGTTAACTTACCTGTGGTAGATCACTTATCAGTGACAGTTCTATTTACTTATGACAGGTCAACTTGCTTGTTAAATTTAGTGACAGGTCCACTTACCTGTGTGGTTCCACTTATCTGTAACAAATTCCATTACCCATGATAGTTATTGTTATCTGTAACAGTTTCACTTCCTGTGACAGCTCCACTTATTTATGACAGGTACAATCGTCTGTGACACTTAAATAAGACAGATCCACTTATTTATGAAAGGTCCACTTACCTCTGATGGTTCCACTTGCCTGTTAAAGTTCCACTTATCTGTGAAAGATAAATTTACCTATGACAGTCCTACTTACCTGTGGCAGGTCCACTTACCTGTTACAATTCCACTTTTCCATGCACTTTAACTTACCTGTGATAGTTACAGTGCCTTGAAAAAGTATTCACACCCTTTGAAATTTTTCACATTTTCCCATGTTAAAACCAAAAACGTAAATGTATTTTATTGGGATTTTATGTGATAGACCAACACAAAGTGGCACATAATTGTGAAGTGGAAGGAAAATGATAAATGGTTTTCAACATTTTTTACAAATAAATATGTGAAAAGTGTGGCGTGCATTTGTATTCAGCCCCCTTTACTCTGATATGGCTAACTAAAATCTAGTGGAACCAACTGCCTTCAGAAGTCACCTAATTAGTAAATAGAGTCCACCTGTATGTAATTTAATCTCAGTATAAATACAGCTGCTCTGTGAAGCCCTCAGAGGTTTGTTAGAGGACATTAATGAACATACAGCATCATGAAGGCCAAGGGACACACCAGACAGATCAGGGATTACATTGTGGAGAAGTTTAAAGCAGGGTTAGGTTATTAGAAAAATAGCCCAAGCTTTGAACATCTCACGGAGCACTGTTCAATCCATCATCTGAAAATGAAAAGATGGTACAACTGCAAACCTACCAAGTCATGGCTGTCCACCTAAACTGACATGCCGGGCAAGGAGAGCATTAATCAGAGAAGCAGCCAAGAGGTCCACGGTAACTCTGGAGGAGCTGCAGAGATCCACAGCTCAGGTGCGAGAATCTGTCCACAGGACAACTATTAGTCATGCACTCCACAAATTTGAACTGTTTGGCCTAAAAGCAAAACGCTGTGTGACGGAAAACTAAGACTGCACATCATCCTGAACACACCATCCCCACTGTGAAACATGGTGGTGGCAGAATCATGTTGTGGGGATGTGTTTCTTCAGCAGGGACAGGGAAGCTGGTCAGAGTTGATGGGAAGATGGATGGAGCCAAATACAAGGCAATCTTAGAAGAAAACCTGTTAAAGTCTGCAAAAACTTGAGACTGGGGCGGAGGTTCACCTTCCAGTAGGACAACGACCCTAAACATACAGCCAGAGCTACAATGGAATTGTTTCGATCAAAGCATATTCATGTTTTAGAATGGCCCAGTCAAATTCCAGACCTAAATCCAATTGAAAATCTGCGGCAAGACTTGAAAATTTCTGTTAACAGACGCTCTCCATCCAATCTGACAGAGCTTGAGCTATTTTTGCAAAGAATAATAGGGAAAAATGTCACTCTCTAGCAGGGCTGGACTGGGACAAAAATTTGGCCCTGGACTTCATCCAGACCGGCCCACTTTAATTTTGCAAACACACACAAAAACAGTATATAAACTATACACAATTGCGCAAAAAACTTACTAATCAGTTATCGTGACCAGTGGCATTAAATTATTCATCAATTACCGTGACCAGTGACATTAAATTATTCATCGATTACCATGACCAGTGACATTAAATTACTAATCAGTTATCGTGACCAGTGGCATTAAATTGTCCATCAATTGCCATGACCAGTGGCATTAAATTACTAATCAGTTATCGTGACCAGTGGCATTAAATTATTCATCAATTACCGTGACCAGTGACATTAAATTATTCATCAATTACCATGACCAGTGACATTAAATTACTAATCAGTTATCGTGACCAGTGGCATTAAATTATCCATCAATTACCATGACCAGTGGCATTAAATTACTAATCAGTTATCGTGACCAGTGGCATTAAATTATTCATCAATTACCGTGACCAGTGACATTAAATTATTCATCAATTACCATGACCATTGACATTAAATTACTAATCAGTTATCGTGACCAGTGGCATTAAATTATTCATCAATTACCGTGACCAGTGACATTAAATTATTCATCAATTACCATAACCAGTGACATTAAATTACTAATCAGTTATCGTGACCAGTGGCATTAAATTATCCATCAATTACCATGACCAGTGGCATTAAATTACTAATCAGTTATCGTGACCAGTGGCATTAAATTATTCATCAATTACCGTGACCAGTGACATTAAATTATTCATCAATTACCATGACCAGTGACATTAAATTACTAATCAGTTTTCGTGACCAGTGGCATTAAATTATCCATCAATTACCATGACCAGTGACATTAAATTACTAATCAGTTACCGTGACCAGTGGCATTAAATTATCCATTAATTACCATGACCAGTGACATTAAATTATTCATCAATTACCGTGACCAGTGACATTAAATTATCCATCAATTACCATGACCAGTGGCATTAAATTACTAATCAGTTATCGTGACCAGTGGCATTAAATTATTCATCATTTACCGTGACCAGTGGCATTAAATTATCCATCAATTACCATGACCAGTGGCATTAAATTACTAATCAGTTATTGTGACCAGTGGCATTAAATTATTCATCAATTACTGTGACCAGTGACATTAAATTATTCATCAATTACCATGACCAGTGACATTAAATTAATAATTGACCAGTGGCATTAAATTAATAATTGACCAGTGGCATTAAATTAATAATTGACCAGTGGCATTAAATTAATAATTGACCAGTGGCAATAAATTATTCAACAGTTACCGTGGTCAGCGGCATTAAATTAATAATTGACCAGTGACATTAAATTAATATTAATGCCACTGTAGCATTAATATTAATTTAATGCCACTGGTCAATTATTAATTTAATGCCACAGGTCAATTATTAATTTAATGCCACTGGCCATGGTAACTGATGGATGAATAATTTAACCATGACCAGTGGCAGTACATTTACAGTACAGATTTACCCCTCCCCCCTCCCCCCGCCATGCTGCATATTCAGTTACTTTATAATTTAACCATGACCAGTGGCAGTACATTTACAGTACAGATTTACCCCTACCCCCCTCCCCCCGCCATGCTGCATATTCAGTTACTTTATAATTTAACCATGACCAGTGGCAGTACATTTACAGTACAGATTTACCCCTCCCCCCCTCCCCCCGCCATGCTAGTTACCATGGCCAGTGGCATTAAATTAATAATTGACCAGTGGCATTAAATTAATATTAATGCCACAGCGGCATTAATATTAATTTAATGCCACTGGTCAATTATTAATTTAATGCCACTGGCCATGGTAACTGATGAATAATTTAACCATGACCAGTGGCAGTACATTTATACAGTACAGATTTACCCCTCCCCCCCTCCATGCTGCATATTCAGTTACTTACTATTACTAATTACTATTATTATTAGTAAAGTTATTACTATAGTGCTGCTTACTTGAATGATGACACTATAGACTTGGTCTCTGTCACTGTACTTGCTGGTGGCTGCCTGCAACTTGGTCTGGTATTATGGTTCCGATCCGATTCCGAAATTCCGAATCCTCCTCCTCGGCCTCGGCTCCTCTAGGTTGCAGTCTTGCAGGCAGCAGGCTTGCTTTGCTACGCCCTGGCTCCGCCTCCTCCTATGTCTCCGGGCCGCCTCCGCCCTCCGTCCGTGAGTGACGTCACGGCGCCGGGACAAAGAGGCCGCCCAAATGGCTATATTGTTAGGGGGAGTGCCTGGGGGAGTGATAATGCCTGTCACTGTGTTTGTGTGACGCGGCCGGCGCCGCCCGCCGAGTGCAGGAGCGGAGCCGCCCGGCGCCCGGCGCTCGGCGACGCTCGGACGGAGAGAGACAGTGACACTGACAGTCAGAGTCATTGGTGTAGTGGCCCGCCGCCAATCGGCCCACCGGGAAACTCCCGGTAGTCCCGATGGCCAGCACAGGCCTGCTAGATGTGCAAACCTGGTAGAGACATACCCAAAAAGACTTGCAGCTGTAATTGCAGCAAAGGGTGGTTCTAAAAAGTATTGACTCAGGGGGGAATACAAATGCACACCACACTTTTCACATATTTATTTGTAAAAAAAAAAAAATGAAAACCATTTATCATTTTCCTTCCACTTCACAATTATGTGCCACTTTGTGTTGGTCTATCACATAAAATCCCCAAAAAATACATTTACGTTTTTGGTTGTAACATGACAAAATGTGGAAAATTTCAAGGGGTATGAACACTTTTATAAGGCACTCTACCTGTGACAGTTTTACTTCAGGTTCACTTACCTGTTACAATTCCACTTACTGTATCTGTGACAGGTCCACTTATCCATGATACTTTTACTTACTTAAAAAAGCTCAATTTATTCAGGACAGTTCCAATGATCTGTGACAGGTTCACTTACCTGTGCCAGTTCTACTTATTTATGACAGTTCCATTTACAGGTACTGTTAAATACAAGTCAGCACTGTTCATGAGCATCTTTCCAGTTTAAATTGTCCTCTTGGTATACAAGTTAACCTGCGCTTGCACAGGGGTGGTGAGGTGCTCATACAGTAGTGCCACCTTCCATACTAGTGAGATCTTATTGAAACTGTCCAACTTCTCTGTGACAGATCCACTTACCCATTACAGTTCCACTCATCTGTTGCAATTTCACTTACCTATAACGACTTCACTATTGTAGGTAGTCAAATTTACTGAGGAATTGATTTATAAAGAATTTGCATAGTCATTCACCCATTGAAAGTGCATGTACATTTGTTCTCTGTAAATAGAGCAAAAAAAAAAAATGTTATTGGGTTATATACTGTGCTTTTTAAAGATGAAGTAAACCCTGGTGGGTTTTACTTCCTCTTTATTTCGCTGCAAAGCTAAAGCATAATGGGCTACTATGCATTGCATAGTAGCCCATTAGGTGTCACTTACCTGAAACCGAAGCCTGCGATGTCACCAATGCCCCCACTAGCAGCGAGCGTCCATCTTCACCCCTCTTCCTTCCGGGGCCGCGAACTCCGGCTCTGTGACTGGCCGGAGTCCCGTGACGTCACTCCAGCGCATGAGCGCGGGAGCCGCCAGTCACGGCATGACCCCTTAAGAAATGGCACGATCTGCCCTTTTCTAAAGTGCACATGCTCCGTAGACATCAGCGCACGGCTTTTTGGTAAATATCTCCTAAACCGTGAAGGTTTAGGAGATATTTTCAGCACCTACAGGTAAGCCTTAACCGCTTGCAGACCAGCTGCCGTTACTGCGGTAACATAGCTCGGCTGCGCGAATCGCTGTCATGTTACATCGCTTTTACATTTGGCCACTAGGGGCGCGCGCGCCCCCCGCTCGCCCACAGAGCCGATGCGAGTGCCTGGCGGTCGCGATCACCACCGGGCTCCCGCGATCACTCAGGGCACACAGAGAACCGGGGTTTGTGTGTGTAAACACACAGATCCCGGTTCTCTGAGGGGAGAACAGACAAATCGTCTGTTCATACAGAGTATGAACATCGATCTGTCATCTCCCCTACACAGTCACCTCCCCCTTTCAGTTAGAACACACAATAGGTAACACATTAACCCCTTGATTGCACCCTAGTGGTTAACCCCTTCACTGCCAATGGTCCCAAAAATGTGTCAAAATCAATATACGCTTATTTCGATTTTTTTTTACCAAAAATATGTAGAAAAATACATAAACTGAGGAAAAAATTTGTTTTTTTTATATATTTTTGGGGGATATTTATTATAGCAAAAAGTAAAAAATATTGTGTTTTTTTTTTAAATTGTTGCTATTTTTTTGTTTATAGCGCAAAAAATAAAAACTGCAGAGGTGATCAAATACCACCAAAAGAAAGCTCTATTTGTGGGAAAAAAAGGACTTCAATTTTGTTTGGGTGCAACGTTGCACGACCGCACAATTATCAGTTGAAGCGACGCAGTGCCGAATCGCAAAAAGTGTTCTGGTCAGGAAGGGGGTAAAATCTTCCGGGGCTGAAGCGGTTAATATAGGCTTACCTGTAGGTAAAAGTGGTTGTACAGGGTGTGCAACCACTTTAATTGTAGATCGTTGATTTTAAAGAGAAAATATCACATTCAGCTACTAGATTGAGGTAAAGAAATTCCTATAATACTTATCGCCATCTAATGGTCAAATACAGTATTTTCAGTTTAAAATAAATGATTTACAATTGAAAAGCGCAGGCTATAGCCAAACATTTGCTCTTTTGCCCCATTCACACGGAACAAATGTAAATTATAAATCCACCCCTTAATGTCTTTTTGCATGTCAAATACTATTTTGCATACTGTCCTGAACTCCATGCCCCACAGAATGTGATGTCTGGCATAAGGGCAGCACACACGTTTCTGTAGCTGGTGACATACAAAGCTCACAACCTATTTTTTCTTGTCACAGAACAATTTTTTTAAGGAATGTTGGCCAGTATGCATCTGGGAAGACCTCTGGTTTAGGAGGTTTCTAGTAGCCTGCAGCTCACAGCCAGCTATTCTCCAAAAAAACACTACTGGGAATCTTACAGGACCTAAACACTTCTGCCCAGTTTTATGCCATCCCATTGTGCCGGCCTTACACAGAACATGATGTATGCTTCTCCAGCTGGACCTAGTAGCTGGCCTTAAATGCCTTCCACATAACACCTGATGGAGTCATTGAAACAGAGCGTAGGGCAGCTCCCCCGCTAGGAAAGATCCTCTCTCACAAGTTTATGCTGAAAGAGTTTAGAATATCTAGAGACTAGCTGTATTATAAAAAAATACAGCTTTAGCTGTAATGCTTGTGTAGCAATACCCCTGAAGGAGCTGCTTTTGTTTGTTCAGTCCGTTACTCTGCCTGTCAACCCCAAAGAACTGTCCTAGCCCCTCTGGCGCACCTAGCAATGTGATTAATGGAATAACACAGTAATAACACACAGACACAGTTCTGCTCTTTCAAGTTTACTTGGACCAGAGAAAGATTTAAAGTTATATTAGTCAGCCAAGTCCTGTATAAGTAGCCAGGACTTGGTTGAAACAGTTTCTGTTAAAGCAATAAATGGCAAGCGAACGATAATTGTAGATATTAATAGACTTTATTTAAAGTATATTGAGAATAATACACTATAGGTATCAGTGGCGTGTCCCCTTTAAGAGCAGTGAATAACAGGGTCCTAAAAGTGAGGCCTTGCACTATCTTCGCCTTCACATTTGAGCTCTAAGAACAAGGGTCCTTTGATGTAACAGAGTGATAAGGAACAGGGTAAGATAGCTGTCTTGTGATATAACACTCCTCTACACAATCCGGGTAAGAGATGTCTGTGCACAGTGTTCAAATGTGTAATTTTGAAAAGCAATGAGATTCCTGGGCAAGAGCCCCCTCACCAATCCTGTACACGTTCAGCAATCCTCTGAAGAGCAATCAAATGATTCTCCTAATCACAGATGTGTTGCAATGGCGCTCAGTCTGCTGACCTGGTGAATCAGCCAAGTCCGTGGCATACAGCGTTGCTGCAGAGTGTCCTTCTGAAAGCAGATGGCGTCCTGACCCTCTGGATTGGAGCTGTAGGCTGTGTGCTGCTTGGTAGGCCGCAATCCCTTCACACAGCAACAGGATGGTGTTCTCACAATGGGATCCAGGAAGCAACCACCCTTGGGCCTTGTCTGCAGATCGTTTTATAGTCTCTCCCATCAATCCTCTGCTTTTCATGCAATGCAGACTGTGTTTTGTAGTTCTGTTCCTTTAAAAATCAGTGAGCAACTTTGTGCTGGGACTCATATTCCAGACTACTTTTCAGCTGCTGCTTTTTAATGCCCCATTCTTTGGTTCCTGTAACTGCTCCTACAATTGGCTCCTTCCTTCCTCCTGCCCATAGGAACACAGGGGAGGAACAGACCAGCCTCTGTGTGTGTGAGAAGAGAGGAAGGGGGTGAAAAGCCCATGCAGCTGCTAGCAGGCAGCTCTCTCCTTCGTGGATTCAATCAGCTTGGAGAGGTACCTGCTACACTTGTATGCAGGTGCAGTCTATACTCCCCACTGTAGGTGGGGATTGACCGAAGAGGCAATGCAGCAGGGGAAAGAAGTTGTGAGGAGCCTGGTTCCACTATGATTTCATGCAGTCATCAGGGGAACAGCTGTCCAATGGGATGCTACTGCCCCTCATGGACTCGACAGCCATCTTGGGTCAGGGCAGTGTCTATTTAAGACACTGACTCCTGGGGTTTGGCATGCAATTGCAAGTGGTTAATGTAGGGACAGGTACCTCATCTGTCAGGAAGAGTGTTGACAGGTAGGGAAAGGTTCCAGGGCAGTAGAGACAGTGCAGTGACTATGTCTTTTTCTCAGTTTTAACAAGCCTCCCAATTGGGTGTGGACCGGCCAGGCTAAATTTCCTCTCTTCATTGCAGAAGCTGTCAGGCATCATTTCAAGTAAACGCTCTGCCTCTACAGTCCGTAAGTGGTTCCGGTCGACTGTGCCTACCATCTGGGCCCAATTGTGCATTGTTGGGACTTTCTTAATACACTATTCTCATTCACCTCAGCCTATGTGTGTTCTCTGCTCGCTCCCTCATGCATCAGCAAACGCACATGTTTTTGTGAGGGAATGTCATCTTGCCAGGCAAAGGCTTATAATACTACTGCATTATCAGGAATAAGGGCAGCCCACTGTTGCCACTAAAGGAGAAGAGGACGTAATTGTGACATCACTGTACTGGTAGGAAGAACCTTTAAAAAATTGTGGCCTAAAGCTGGGTTCACACATATGCGAATTTATGCAAATTGGATGTGGATTAGACCGCATCCAATTCGCAGAACATTCGAAAATACGTTCTTTTCAATGGGTCTGGTTCACATATGTGCGTTGCATCCGCACTCCGCATTGCACAAATGTGTCCGTTTTCTAGGCAGTGCGAATTGCAGACACATAATCTTCAATGGGAACGCATCTGATTTTCAGATGTGTTCCGTTGTGAACAGGCATTCTCTCCCCCTCCTCCTACACCTCCCCCTCTCCCTGGTCAGCTGATCTGCAGCTCCAACTGAGAGGAACCGCTGAATGAATCATTTTTATCTTTGCAGGGAAACAGGAGCTGCAATTCGCACCGCACATGTGTGAACCCAGCCTCAGTTTCCAATGTGCTTTCATTTTACAGGAATTATTTTCATAGTTTACATATTAAATACTTAAAGAAGATAATTTGTTTATGCCAACCTGCTTACTTTTTTCATATAACAATGGATATAGTAAAATGCTGTTAGACATGAATCCATGATTTAATTTAATTTTTTCCCTCACCCTTCAACACAGATGGTCGCACCTCAAAAACAGTGTTGTGTTTCCACTCGGGTGTGAATGAAGCCTTGTCAGAAGTTCCTAACGTCTTGGTGATAGATATATTAATGTTCTCACTGCCTGTTCCTTGTTTAGACATAAATATGGAGAACAGACTATGCCGACACACCTGGACAATGCCAGTGTTTAATAAGCCTGTCATCCCAACTGTAATAAATCCTAGAACATAATCATCATCTGTACCAGAAGCTGTCACTTGTATATTGGATTCTGCAGGTGGTGTGCTTTATGACAACTTGCATATGTAAGGCAGTGTATTTAATAGACACACATAGGCCATCTTTAGCAGGCAAGGACAATGGCATAAGCCAGGGCTGGCATAGTTACAGTGAGGGAAAAAAGTATTTGATCCCCTGCTGATATTGTACGTTTGCCCACTGACAAAGAAATGATCAGTCTATATTTTTAATGGTAAGTTTATTTTAACATTGAGAGACAGAATAACAACAAAAATATCCTTTCAAAAAAGTTATAAATTGATTTGCATTTTAATGAGTGAAATAAGTATTTGATCCCTGCACAAAACATGACTTAATACTTGGTGGCAAAACCCTTGTTGGCAATCAGAGAGGTCAGACATTTCTTGTAGTTGTCCACCAGGTTTGCACACATTTCAAGAGGGATTTTGTCCCACTCCTCTTTGCAGATCCTCGCCAAGTCTCTAAGGTTTCAAAGCTAACGTTAGGTAACTCAAACCTTCAGCTCCCTCCACATATTTTCTATGGTATTAGAGGATATATAAATGTTCGTTTTAAAAAAACAAACATACTTACCTCCTCTGTGCAGTTGGTTTTGCACAGAGTGGCCCCGATCCTCCTCTTCTGGGGTCCCTCAGTGGCGCTCCTGGCTCCTCCTCTTCTCGAGTGCCCTTTTGGATAGAGCCGCTCTCCCTCAGGGAACCCATGTGGGCGTGCTCCCATGTCCTGCTGCATCCATTGACAGGGACAGCAGGACTCGGCTTCCCGCCAGGCTCCTGTGTCGTTGGATTTGATTGACAGCAGTGGGAGCAAATAGCTGTGCTGCTATTAATCTATCCAATCAGGGCCGAGACACTGGCTGGAGCTGGTGTGCTCATCCCCATTGCTGGAAAGACCAGGTTCAGGTAAGTAAAAAGGGGGGCTCTGAGGGGCTGCTGCATCACAGGAGTTTTTTCACCTTAATGCATACAATGCATTAAGGTGAAAAACCTTGAGGGTTTACAACCCCTTTGAGGTCTGGAAACTGGGTAGGCCACTCCAGGACCTTAATGTTCTTCTTCTTGAGCCACTCCTTTGTTGCCTTGGCCGTGTGTTTTGGGTCATTGTCATGCTGGGATACACATCTACAACCTATTTTCAATGCCCTGGCTGAGGGAAGGAGGTTCTCACCCAAGATTTGACAGTACCTGGCACCGTCCATCATCCCTTTGATGCGGTGAAGTTTTCATGTCCCCTTAGCAGAAACCCTCCCCCAAAGCATAATGTTTCTACCTCCATGTTTGATAGTGGGGATGCTGTTCTTGGGGTCATAGGCAGCACTCCTCCTCCTCCAAACAAGGCGAGTTGAGTTGATGCCAAAGAGCTTCATTTTTGTCTCATCTGACGATAACACTTTCACCCAGTTCTCCTCTAAATCATTCAAATGTTCACTAGCTTCAGATGGGCCTGTAAATGTGCCTTCTTGAGCAGGGGGACCATGCGGGCGCTGCAGGATTTCAGTCCTTCACGGCGTAGTGCGTTACCAATTGTTTTCTTGGTGACTATGGTCCCAGCTGCCTTGAGATCATTGAAAAGATTCTCCCGTGTAGTTCTGGGCTGATTCCTCACCGTTCTCATGTATTTTCTGTGCTTGCCTGCTCTTGTCTGAAAAGAAAACGAATTTAGCCACTACATCTAAGAACTGGTAACTTGAAATATATTACATTTATGTTCTTTGGTTTAGATATCCTTTACATGATATTACAACTTTTTGAATCACATAGAAAAATAAAGGTCACAACAATACCTTTAACTAAGTTAGCCACTGAGGAAACACAGCACGGTGATGCTAGGGCGTGAAGGCAGACTTACCTTCTTCGTGTCTCACCTTGTCATGTGACATATCAAATGACCAGAAACAAGATATACCTGTGCTCAGATCCCAAAAGCTTCTCCATGCATATAATCTACCTGGTGCTAAAGGGGTGTGACCAAGGATAGAGCAGTGTGCAGATGGTTCATCCAGTATTTTTAATATCACATGACCAGAGACAGAAAGAGGGAGAAGCTACCTTCATTCCTGGTGGATGCCATGCAACAAAGGTCTGAACTGTGAGTACACAGAGGGTGAGGGGACCACTATGACTTAAACCTCCCTTGTCTTCTTCAGAACCCCACCCCCAACAGCCCCTAGCCTCCTACCTCCCATAGAGCCTTTAACCCACCTTCCTGCCTCAAAGCCCACATCCCATCCCTCCTCCATCCCCCTGATTATAGTTGCCAAAGCAGCCCTCCTCAAACTGACACCATCAATGCTGGGACATTTTTTCCTTCCAGTGACACCACCAATGCTGGGGCATTTTTTCCTTCCAGTGACACCACCCATGCTGGGACATTTTTTCCTTCCAGTGACACCACCAATGCTGAGACACTTTTTCATTCCAGGGACACCACAGACATAGAGACATCTTCCTTCCAGTGATACCAATGATGCTGGGACTTTTTTTCTGCCACTGTTAGGCCCATATCTGTGCACCAATTATGAACTCTTCAGCAGTGTACCACAGCTATTGATACTGTTTTAGCGCATGCCATAAACATTACATACATTGCAAGCACATGCCTCTATTAGCCCCACCCCCTCCTCACCCCTAAAGTTTGCCATTTTCGCCCTGGGCACTGGATGACCTTGTCCTGGTACTACCCGTACCAGCCACTGGTAACTATTTCAAGAGCTCAATGGATACGCGTTTGTAGAAAAACACAGGTACTTAAAGTGGTTCTTCGCCCTGTTCAAAAAAAAAATAAAAGTCAGCAACTACAAATACTGTAGCTGCTAACATTAAATGGCCACTCACCTGTCCAAGGGTCCAGTGCCATGCTCACCCAAACTGGTTCTTTGCCGGTCTTCGGGTTCCCGGCGAGTTTACTGTGGGCAGCTGGCTGTGATTATTTGCAGCTTTACAACCGGCTGCTCACTGCTCATGCATGAGCCACGCTGCGCTTTGAGAATGGTCCCGTAGCCTTCTGGGACGTGTCGTGTCCCACAAGATTGTGGGCGGGGAGAACGAGAACTTCCAGTGGTTCACTATGGAATCTGACTGGAAGTGGGAGCGGGTAACTGTCAAAATAAAGTATTTGCCCCCCCCCCATAAGAGGGAGGGGGGTGGAGGGCATAAATTGGAACTTTCTCTTTGGGGTGAAGTTCCGCTTTAATCACTAATGCAATGCATAGTATCTTTGCATATATTTTAGTTTTACCTATATTTTATATATTGTACATTTCAGGTAAATATTCACCACTTGAAACCAACAGTTGACATATTTAGAGCTATTCTTCACTATGTCTGCACGTTTACTGCTATGCTGTGACTAGCCTGTGTAATTTGATCTCCTACTATTTAGATCTAATAACAATGCACATTTACAGCTACATGATTCAGAGGAGGATCTCCTCCCACCTTTGTTTCTGCCCAACTAGAAATACACTTGGGTCAGAAGAACTAATCTACAAATGGCATTTAAAGGATGCTCAGTTAGGGGGCCTCATGTTTGTAATTGACTCCATATGGAGACCTACTGCGTGTGATTCTGCTCGGTCAGTTTACAATTTCCACACATATAATACAATGCAAATTAGGAGTCTGTTCTCATGTGTTTACTGTTTATTGTGTAGTAAAGTCCCGGACTTCTTTAGGCCTAATAGTTACATCCAGGGTTAAGGAGAGCTGACATCCTTCAGTGTGGAGTGGGTTACAAGGCATGGTGGATGTAATGCAAGATGAACAGATGGGCGCCAGACACTTTTTGAATGCAAAAAGATTTATTGTCTCTTAAAAAGAAGTGTAGGAGAGAGGGTTGGGGCCAGGACACCCTTAGGTAGATGCAAAGATAATTGTCAGGCTCCGAGACTTCTATAGGTAAACAGTTATACAGGTGAAGGCCGCCAGCTAGACACCCCTTCTGTATAGGTAGGATCACTGTCTCCTATGGCAACAATCTTGTAGCTGTTACTAACTGTAATGGTATTCAACTATTTGCAACATGAACAGTTCTCTTTAACCCACACTCACTCACTGTGGGTCTTCACTCAACGCGCTCCCAGTCTCTCTCACTAGACTCCAGATCCACTAGTCACTGGATCCCTTGTGCTCCTTCACTGTAGCACACAGTATCTTCCTCAAGCGTCACCTCCCACTTCCCTGCTGGGTCCCTGGCTTGGCACTCAGATGCTCTTCAAACTTGACCCCTGCTGACACATTAGGTCCCTGGCTTGGCACTCCACAAGCGTCACCTCTGCTGTCCCGCTAGGTTCTTGTCCTGGCACTTGCTGAAGTTTTCCCACTTCTTCACCGCCTCAGCTTACTCACAATGGTCTCCAGTATCAAGGTGCAAGGTGGATGGTCACTTAGTGAAGACAGCTTTCCTTCTACCTCCGACTACGACTGGTTCCCAGGCTGGCGTAACCGCTACTTCTGTTTGGACTACAAGCCCGCAATCCCAAACCTATGCTGCTTTTCCTGCTTCTGGATAGGCCCTCAGACAGCCTAGCAGCCAGATGTCCCCAGAATAGGCCTTAGGTTTCTGGCCTAGAAGCCCGGGGCGATACAACACACGTCCACCCAGACAGCCATCCAGGTGGCACAGAATCCTGATCACCTGACTCCGTCCAAATAAATAGGTTCTCCCAGCAGGCCAAGGGACCCAAGAAAATCCCTGCCCATTGGCTGAGACACTCCATTCATTCCTAATCTGTCCTTGCAATGCCCTTGTCTTATCTAATGTCACCAGATACCAGGCCACCTAGCGATAGAAGAGAGAAGTGCAGCAATCCCAGAATTAGGGCAAAATCAATTGACCTCCTAACAATTGGCCAAGGCAACTATCACTTGGCAACTAAATTTAATAGCAACCCTGCCTTAACATTAGGGTGCTAATCCTCCCCCTGCCTAGGAAAACTAAGTGTCGGAGTTTGCAGAAAAATAATTTGAGCTCTCAAGCCTGAGAGTGAATGTCCTGACAAAAACTGGGATGGGTGGGGAAACAGGAAAGAAATAATGATAACAAACAATACATGTGGCGTACCACATGAAGTAAACATGTATAACATATACATGAGCAAGTGGCAGTTCACACAAGGACAAATAAATAACAGACATTATATTCAATTCTATGTGTGGGGTACCACCCAAACAGTTAAGGGAAAATTGCAAACATTAACCTATATCCTAACTATCTATCTACTATACACAAAGAAAAATATATACTGTATTTATCAGCATATAACACGCACTTTTTTCCCCTTAAAATCAGGGGAAAATTGTGGGTGCGTGTTATATGCCGATCCCCCACTGTCTTAGGGGAAGAGGAGGGCCGCCGACATAGACAGAGCCGAGTGTACTGTGTACTCGGCTCCACTCAGCTCCACTCGCAGTAACGCCCAGTCCCGCTACCTAGCATTTACATTCCGCCATTGGACTGGTGTTGTGTCAATCATAGCAGCCAGGCCAAGGGGCGGGACTGGGCGGGACTGCGAGCCGAACCGAGAGGAGTCGTGAGGAGCCAAGGACATAGGACATCTGGCTCTGTCTCTCGGCGGTGCAATTTAAAAAAACGATCATGCTGCAATTTTGTACAAGGCAAAATGCAGATGGACACTATTGGGCATGGCTGCAGATGGACACTATTGGGCATGGCTGCAGATGGACACTATTGGGCATGGCTGCAGATAGACACTGATCATTCTGCAATGATGGGCAAGGCTGCAGATGGACACTAATAAGGCTGCAATGATGGGCATTTAAAAATGTAAGTTTTTTTTCCTTAAACCTCCCTCCTAAAAGTTTTTTTCCTTAAACTTCCCTCCTAAACTTGGGGTGCGTGTTATACGCCGGCGCGTGTTATAAGCCGATAAATACGGTATGTACAAAAAGGTTATTAGTGCTTTCCAAGTTGAAATCACAGTCTCTCCTTGTCCAAGGAAGACGCAATGGGTACACCTGAAAGAGAAAATACAGACAGCAAAGAAATGCATCCTATCTCTACGATAACACAGTGCAATAAAAACATAAGTGAATCTTAAGTAATTGTTTATTGCCCTCAGCCGAGAAGAGCATAGCAGTGTAAATACACCCTATAATACACCCTAAACTACACACATATAAATGAAAGTGGGCCCCATCCTCATCCGAAGATGCCACCCCCTTCCACAACTATCTTACAGAAACTTTCTTAGCATGTCCTATCAGATAAACACATAATGTGAATAAAGGCTCACTCAGGCTGGCACTACTCACGCCACCTGGTGGCCAGTATATGAAAAACAAGCCTGATACACTGGACAGTCTATCATTCAAAGTGAAGGTAAGAATTTGCCCCTTTTTGCCACAGCTTATTCTACCTAACTAACCAAACACCCCAGTGTCCTTGAGCTTCAAAGTCCATCAATATTTTTCACTTGGGATAGAACAACATTTCCCAGCAGTTTCCCTTCTTCTCAGAGTAACTCCAGGGACAGGAGGCACAACTGCAATCAGGCAACAAACACCCAGGCCAGGGTGCAAGGGACCACACTTCTGAACACAGGTCCCCTTGCAATGGTACTTTCAGTCTATCCACATAACAGCCAGGGTCAGAGAAAAGATTTCCTCATTGGTTGAAGAACAAACCTGCTGAACCTCACATCATCAGATTACTTTTCAGAGGGAGGCACACTGGCAATTCCAAAACACTAACTAGCGTGACTCAAGTGGGCACTCCCTGTATCTGCCGGCAGCATTCAGTCCAGAACAGTTCCAGCAATACAGCCAACAGGAATGCTCCTCACTAGTAACAATTTCTGTACAAGAGGTGGAGTGGCTTTTCAGCATAGTGCCTTAACCACTTGACCACTGGGCACTTAAACCCCCTTCCTAACCAGACCAATTTTTAGCTATCGGTGCTCTCACACTTTGAATGACAATTACTCAGTCATGCACAATGTACCCATATAAAATTTTTGTCCTTTTTTTCACACAAATAGAGCTTTCTTTAGGTGGTATTTAATCACCACTGGGTTTTTTATTTTTTGCACTATAATTTAAAAAAGACTGATTGTGCGATAAAAAAAAAAAAAAAATTCTTTGTTTCTGTTAAAATTTATTGCAGAGTATTGGCAAGTATTGGCAGAGTATTGGAGAGTATTGGCAGAGTATTGGCGAGTACTGGTAGAATATTGGCGAGTATTGTCAGAGTTTTGCAGAGTATTGCAGTGTTGCAGAGTATTGGCAGAGTATTGCAGTGTTGCAGAGTATTGGCAGAGTATTGCACAGTGTACAGAGAGGGGAGGGAGGAAACGGCGTCATGACGTGACGCCGGTTTGTTTACAAGTGATCTCTCCGTCAGTTGACGAAACGATCACGTGGTAAACGGCCGCGATCAGCGGCTATTTACCATGATCCGTGATGCACCGGGTCCACCCGGGGGTCACAGATGTTCCCGGGGGCACGCCCCAGGGGGCGCGCGGGAGCAGCATTCTGGAATGACGTCCTACAGACGTCCCCCCAGAATAAGCCGACCGCGCTGTAGCCATCTTTCGGCTATGGCCCGGTTGGCAAGTGGTTAACTGTACAAAGCACAAATTTGTAATCCATAGGGTATCCGTGAAACACAACCCAATATCTTCTACCAGTAATATTTGGGGTCTGGTAACTTCAAGTCCTCTCCTTTAGCATGTATTGTGGTAATGTAATGTTGAATGTCTTTCTTGTTGGGCCTGCAGATGATCACACGGTCTAAGTTAATTTTGTGACCATAGCCCCAGTTGTGCAGTACTGAAATATATTTTTCGGCTACCTTGGGTGAAAACTTTGGAAAGTCCACGCGCAAAGGGATCCGAAGGAAACTTTGCACAACTTCATCTATCCATGGGGTTTCCTTGTCCAGGATCTCTTCCTCTATATGAGCCGGTACATAGGGATACAGATATCCGTACTTCTCAGCCACCTTCTTAATAATGATGTGCTGTACTTTGGACAGCCTGGGCAGTGTCTTAGGGTCTCCATACCCTGGTAGAACCCGTGCGTCTGGAGCACGCTGAACCGGGTATTCTGCAACAACATCGGGTTTGCAATGAAACTTAGTTACTTCTTTAGTGGGAATACAGATATCCGTACTTCTCAGCCACCTTCTTAATAATGATGTGCTGTACTTTGGACAGCCTGGGCAGTGTCTTAGGGTCTCCATACCCTGGTAGAACCCGTGCGTCTGGAGCACGCTGAACCGGGTATTCTGCAACAACATCGGGTTTGCAATGAAACTTAGTTACTTCTTTAGTGGGAATAACTTTAGAGACCCAATTTTCCCAGCGATCCGCCTCAAAAGACTTGGTAATACACACAGTTGGAGCGGTATTAGTAGACAATTCAATCTTAACACTTGCAGTAGGCCCCCGGAGGAATCTCATCCTCTTCCAAGTCACATAACTGCTCCTGTTCACTCTCACTCCACTTTCCAGTCCATGACAAATTGTCTGAAAACAGTTTAGAGATCCTGTCAGAGGGTATGTCTGATTTGGATATTGTGGAGCATTCTTCAGCCGGGAGATAGTTGCAAGTGGAGCTGGCTTAAATTGGCACAACTGCATCTCCCTTAATGGCCACAGGCAGGGGCGTTGCTAGGGCTACAAAAGATCTGGGGCTAGAGCCCATAGTAGTGAAGTAAATAAAGTCATACACATGTACTGTATCGTGTGGGTGTACAGTATATATATCTCTGAGTGTGGATTCCCCCTTACATCAGGGTCCCCAGAGAGCCCCCCACTTACATCAGGGTTCCCAGAGAGCCCACCCCCCTTACATCAGTGTCCCCAGAGCCCCCTTATATCAGGGTCTCTAGAGAGCCTCCCTACTTACATCAGGGTCCCCAGAGCCCCCCTCATTACATCAGGGTCCCCAGAGCCCCCCTCATTACATCAGGGTCCCCAGAGAGCCCACCCCCTCTTACATCAGGGTCCCCAGAACCCCCCCCCCACATCAGGGTCCTTAGAGAGCCTCCCTACTTACATCAGGGCCTCCAGAGCCCTCCTCATTACATCAGGGTCCCCAGAGCCCCCCTCATTACATCAGGGTCCCCAGAGAGCCCACCCCCCCTTACATCAGGGTCCCTAGAGAGCCGTCCTACTTACATAAGGGCCCCCAGAGCCTCCCCCATTACATCAGGGTCCCCAGAGATCCCACCCCCCCTTACATCAGGGTTCCCAGAGCCCCCCTTACATCAGGGTCCCCAGAGAGCCCCAGGGCTCAGGAGTTGGCTACATAAACAATGCAGGGCTCAGCTGTGCTCATCTGTGCAGCCTCACCAGTGCCCAGTAATGCAGCCTCACCAATGCCGAGCAATGCACTCCCCCACTGCAGTGCCCCCTGTCCACTGCACCCCACCACACACACTGTGTAAGTAGAACTCTTACCTTACACAGGTATACAGCAAGCAGAGCATCTGAGATCGGCATCACAGAGCTGGATGGGGGCGGGAACTACAGAAGTTAACTTTTCACATTAACAGGCTGGTGATTGGTTGCTAGGATTGTCCAGCAACCAATCACCTGCTGTTTAATGAAAACGTTAACTCCTGCGGTTCCCGCCCCCATCCAGCCCTGTGATACTGGGCGCTCGCCACTGTCCAATGAAGGGGACAGCAGCGAAAATTTCCATGGGCCAGGTGCCCGCATTCAGCGGTGGCGGGCCGGGTGCCAACCCCTGCCCTAGAGACTCGGGGCTATGGGCCCCAGATTCGGGGCTATAGCCTCAATAGCCACCCCCTAGCAATGCCTCTGGCCACAGGTAAACAAAGCAAAAGGTTTGTGACTTTAAATGAGTTATAGGACATGTAGATCCAATGCCTCCATCCCTAATATGCGAGAAAGAGAGGGGGGATTTTGGGACTTTAAATGAAGCATGTACCTGGATGCAAAAACGCACTGTGGGTCTGTAAAGTGTTTTTATTACACATACCAATACAGATAAAATAAAACCACAATGCAAGTAAAATAGGTATAAATGCAGGGCCGGTCCTAGACGGGGTGCACGGGGTGCAGTGCACCCGAGCGCCAGAGAGGTGGGGGCGCTGAAGCGCCAGAGTGCTCCCCTCCCTCCTCCTCCTCCTCTTGTTTGTGTCCAGCGGCGCCTCTCTGCCGGTGTTCTAAGAAGAAAGGCGCCGCTGTATTAACTGCTCAAGCCGGAGATGAGAAGGGAGGCAGAGCGGCTGGTCTCTGTGTGGAGAGAGACTAGCCGTGAGTGATGTCGCACGCGGGGGGAGGGGGGGGGGAGGGAGCGGTCCGTGCTGACACATTCTCCTCCTCTCTGTGTCTCTCACTCCTGCTGCCTGCTGTGTACACTTCTGTTCTCCACCCGGGCGGCGCGGCTGCACACTGTCCTCCTCTCCTCTCCAGCTGCCGCCCGGGTGTTTTTATGTACTGTACCCTAATGGAGGGGGGGGGGTCTGTACTAATGGAGAAGGGGGGGTCTGCCCTGGGGGGTCATTACTAATAGAGGGGGGTCTGTACTAATGGAGGGAGGGTCTGTCCTGGGGGGTCTGTAGTAATGGAGGGAGGGTCTGTCCTGGGGGGTCTGTAGTAATGGAGGGGGGGTCTGTCCTGGGGGGTCTGTAGTAATGGAGGGGGGGTCTGTCCTGGGGGGTCTGTAGTAATGGAGGGGGGGTCTGTCCTGGGGGGTCTGTAGTAATGGAGGGGGGGTCTGTCCTGGGGGGTCTGTAGTAATGGAGAGGGGGTCTGTCCTGGGGGGTCTGTAGTAATGGAGAGGGGGTCTGTCCTGGGGGGTCTGTAGTAATGGAGGGGGGGTCTGTCCTGGGGGGTCTGTAGTAATGGAGGGGGGGTCTGTCCTGGGGGGTCTGTAGTAATGGAGGGGGGTCTGTCCTGGGGGGTCTGTAGTAATGGAGAGGGGGTCTGTCCTGGGGGGTCTGTAGTAATGGAGAGGGGGTCTGTCCTGGGGGGTCTGTAGTAATGGAGAGGGGGTCTGTACTAATGGAGGGGGGTCTGTACTAATGGAGGGGTGTCTGTCCTGGGGGGGGTCTATACTAATGGAGGGGGGTCTGTCCTGGGGGGTCTGTACTAATGGAGGGGGGTCTGTCCTGGGGGGTCTATACTAATGGAGGGGGGTCTGTCCTGGGGGGTCTGTAGTAATGGAGGCGGGGTCTGTCCTGGGGGGTCTGTACTAATGGAGGGGGGTGGGTCCTGGGGGGTCTATACTAATTGAGGGGGGTCTGTCTTGGGGGGTCTGTACTAATGGGGGGTCTGTACTAATGGAGGGGGGTCTGTCCTGGGGGGTCTGTACTAATCGAGGGGGGTCTGTCCTGGGGGGTCTGTACTAATGGGGGGTCTGTACTAATAGAGGGGGGTCTGTACTAATGAAGGAGGGGTCTGTCCTGGGGGGTCTGTACTAATGGAGGGGGGTCTGTACTAATGGAGGTGGGGTCTGTCCCGGGGGGTCTGTACTAATGGAGGGGGGTCTGTCCTGGGGGGGTCTGTACTAATGCAGGGGGGTCTGTCCTGGGGGGGTCTGTACTAATGGAGGGGGGGTTTCCTGGGGGGGTCTGTACTGAGGAAGGTCTGTACTGAGGGAGGGGTTTATACTTAGTGCGGGTTCTTCACTGATGGAGGGGGTCTATACTTAGTGGAGGGGGTCTGTACTGAGGGGCGACTATAGTTGGTGGAAGGGGGAGTGACCCCAACCCTAGTGATGCCAATGCAGCTGCGGGCTCTTTTTTCCCCCCTCTCCCCCCTCCCTCTCCCTCTCGCGCACGCTGCTGTACTAGTGAGCAGCGCTTGCCAGCACAGCTGCCCACTATGTATATTCCCCCGCCTTCATATGCCCAGGGAAGAAACAGAATAGAAAAAGGAGCAGAGAAGAGGATTGTGGGACATGTAGTCCCGAGGACTGGCAGCCCCACTGTAACACGGAAACTGGAGCTCACACAGCATGCTCAGCTGAATGGGAGAGAGAGAGCCAGGAGTCCGGGAAAGCTTTCAGGGAAGTACACCCAGGACTCCAGAGGGAGAGGACATTGCTGAGGGAACCCCATCAGAGAGAGAGAACCCCGCTGCCCTGCGCCACCAGAGGGAAAGCCACACAGCCTAGCACCATCCCTGGTGGAGAAAGGAATGGAGTCATTGTCAGAATACAGATCTGGGTGCTATCCAGCGGAGTCACCATGGGCAATTCAGAGTGAGCTGACTCCTGATCAGAGGAACCGTTGCTGTATCGCTGGGTCAGGTGAGAGGGTCGATTGGCCATTATTTACTAACGTCCATAGGAAATGCAGTCTCTGACCATCTCCTGTACTATGTCTGCAGTCTCTGACCATCACCTGTATTATGTCTGCAGTCTCTGATCATCTCCTGTACTATGTCTGCAGTCTCTGACCATCTCCTGTACTATGTCTGCAGTCTCTGACCATCACCTGTATTATGTCTGCAGTCTCTGATCATCTCCTGTACTATGTCTGCAGTCTCTGACCATCTCCTGTACTATGTCTGCAGTCTCTGATCATCTCCTGTACTATGTCTGCAGTCTCTGACCATCTCCTGTACTATGTCTGCAGTCTCTGACCATCTCCTGTACTATGTCTACAGTCTCTGATCATCTCCTGTAATATGTCTGCAGTCTCTGATCATCTCCTGTACTATGTCTGCAGTCTCTGATCATCTCCTGTATTATGTCTGCAGTCTCTGATCATCTCCTGTATTATGTCTGCAGTCTCTGATCATCTCCTGTACTATGTCTGCAGTCTCTAATCATCTCCTGTATTATGTCTGCAGTCTCTGATCATCTCCTGTACTATGTCTGCAGTCTCTGATCATCTCCTGTACTATGTCTGCAGTCTCTGATCATCTCCTGTACTATGTCTGCAGTCTCTGATCATCTCATGTACTATGTCTGCAGTCTCTGATCATCTCCTGTACTATGTCTGCAGTCTCTGATCATCTCCTGTACTATGTCTGCAGTCTCTGATCATCTCATGTACTATGTCTGCAGTCTCTGATCATCTCATGTACTATGTCTGCAGTCTCTGATCATCTCCTGTACTATGTCTGCAGTCTCTGATCATGTCCTGTATTATGTATGCAGTCTCTGACCATCTCCTGTACTATATCTGCAGTCTCTGATCATCTCTTATATCCTGTCTGCAGTCTCTGATCATCTCCTGTGCTATGTCTGCAGTCTCTGATCATCTCCTGTATTATGTCTGCAGTCTCTGATCATCTCCTGTACTATGTCTGCAGTCTCTGATCATCTCCTGTACTATGTCTGCAGTCTCTGATCATCTCCTGTATTATGTCTGCAGTCTCTGATCATCTCCTGTACTATGTCTGAAGTCTTTGATCATCTCTTATATCCTGTCTGCAGTCTCTGATCATCTCCTGTACTATGTCTGCAGTCTCTGATCATCTCCTGTACTATGTCTGCAGTCTCTGATCATCTCCTGTACTATGTCTGCAGTCTCTGATCATCTCCTGTACTATGTCTGCAGTCTCTGACCATCTCCTGTAATATGTCTGCAGTCTCTGATCATCTCCTGTATTATGTCTGCAGTCTCTGATCATCTCCTGTACTATGTCTGCAGTCTCTGATCATCTCCTGTACTATGTCTGCAGTCTCTGATCATCTCCTGTATTATGTCTGCAGTCTCTGATCATCTCCTGTACTATGTCTGCAGTCTCTGATCATCTCATGTACTATGTCTGCAGTCTCTGATCATCTCCTGTACTATGTCTGCAGTCTCTGATCATCTCCTGTACTATGTCTGCAGTCTCTGATCATCTCCTGTACTATGTCTGCAGTCTCTGATCATCTCCTGTACTATGTCTGCAGTCTCTGATCATCTCCTGTACTATGTCTGCAGTCTCTGATCATCTCATGTACTATGTCTGCAGTCTCTGATCATCTCCTGTACTATGTCTGCAGTCTCTGATCATCTCCTGTACTATGTCTGCAGTCTCTGATCATCTCCTGTACTATGTCTGTAGTCTCTGATCATCTCTTATATCCTGTCTGCAGTCTCTGACCATCTCCTGTACTATGTCTGCAGTCTCTGATCATCTCCTGTACTATGTCTGCAGTCTCTGATCATCTCTTATATCCTGTCTGCAGTCTCTGACCATCTCCTGTACTATGTCTGCAGTCTCTGATCATCTCCTGTACTATGTCTGCAGTCTCTGATCATCTCCTGTACTATGTCTGCAGTCTCTGATCATCTCCTGTACTATGTCTGCAGTCTCTGATCATCTCCTGTACTATGTCTGCAGTCTCTGATCATCTCCTGTACTATGTCTGCAGTCTCTGATCATCTCCTGTACTATGTCTGCAGTCTCTGATCATCTCCTGTATTATGTCTGCAGTCTCTGACCATCTCCTGTACCATGTCTGCAGTCTCTGATCATCTCTTATATCCTGTCTGCAGTCTCTGATCATCTCTTATATCCTGTCTGCAGTCTCTGATCATCTCCTGTACTTTGTCTGCAGTCTCTGACCATCTCCTGTATTATGTCTGCAGTCTCTGACCATCTCCTGTATTATATCTGCAGTCTCTGATCATCTCCTGTATTATGTCTGCAGTCTCTGATCATCTCCTGTATTATGTCTGCAGTCTCTGATCATCTCCTGTATTATGTCTGCAGTCTCTGATCATCTCCTGTACTATGTCTGCAGTCTCTGACCATCTCCTGTACTATGTCTGGGGGCTCTTTCTAACAGACTCTCTAACAGAAGCCCTCTCTGTGTGCATCAGAGAGACCCCCCTCCAGGTCTCATTAGTGTACTCTCTTCCTGTATTTTCTTTATTAAAAGATCACAGGAGGATCCCAGGGTAACAAAGACTTCTTAGGAGAGCATCTCTGTGTTTGAGTCGTTGCCATAGAAACATTTGTAAAGGGGAGGAGTTGGTAAGATGACCACGCCCATGTGGGGGCGCCAAAAATATTTCTGCACCCAGGCGCCGGTGACCCTAGGATCGGCCCTGTATAAATGGATCATAAAATTCATATATATACACGTAGTAACATAACATGGAGGTACAAATGGTGTCAAACCCACTATTGACATCCATGTTCACATGATATAGCACAAAACATAGTTGGTAAAGTTGCAACATAGTCAGACATAGATGGTAAAGGAGTAAATGTGATTGCATGTGATGATGTAGCTATGGCATCAAAAAAGCTGATATAATGAACATCAGTCTGGCTAGAAAAAAAGAAGTATAAAGGGGGCAGATAAAGAGAGTAAACATTATCCACCCACCACCCATACTCACAAGAATGGATAGTGGGTGTGGCATGTGGTGGCAGGCACAAGGGGTAACATCATCTCTCACGGGAGCTGAGGCGACAATATACCATGGCTTAGCATCAGGTGGTGTTGAAAAGTGAAGTGTACCTGGGAATATACCCCCCACGTGGAAAACAATGATGGCATGTGACTCATCAACAGGGTCCTCTGGGTACAAATTGTAAATGTATGTGTAAGTATATCAATAATAAATGGTATATAAGTGTAAGCAGTATTGAACAAAGTGTAAGTCCTAAAAATTGATATAGGAAATGGAGAAGGTGATGGTAGGCCCATATTTAGAAGTAAGAGATAAGATGACATAGGTGTACCCAAATGGCGAAATATACTCCAAAGGAGGAGGAGATGGTGGGTGAAATGAAAAAGAACTGACCACCAGAGTAGATACCACAAACCAAAATGGAGCCTACCGTGATGCTTCCTAGAAACCACTCCAGCAAATGCAAAGTCCAGCTGGTGTGTGGAGCCCCAGAGGTAGCAGGCCAAAGTGAAGGTTCGCTTACCCAGAGGAGTATATACGCTGCCAACGTCCTGCTAGCGAATGTGGAGGGGGAGGCATCAGCACCTGAGTGGAATAACCACTCGGCAGCTGGTGCCAAAAAGGCTGATGTCACAAGCGCGGTACAGGAGGTGTGGCATCGATATGCAGCAGGGTATCCGCCGGAACCACCCTGTCAGGGCATGGGGAAGGGGGGAAACCCCAAGTGTGCATCGCAGCTCCCGGGACATAAGGGATCACAGTAAACACCACATAACCAGCCAAACCACATAAAAGCACATCACTATCCAGATTGTGAAAATTAATGAGCTATAAACAGACATGTACAGTTGTGCTCATAAGTTTACATACCCTGGCAGAATTTATGATTTCTTGGCCATTTTTCAGAGAATATGAATGATAAAACAAAAACTTTTCTTTCACTTATGGTTAGTGTTTGGCTGAAGCCATTTATTATCAATCAACTGTTTACTCTTTTTAATTCATAATGACAACAGAAACTACCCAAATGACCCTGATCAAAAGTTTACATACCCCAGTTCTTAATAACGTGTATTGCCCCCTTTAACATTAATGACAGCTTGAAGTCTTTTGTAGTATTTGTGGATGAGGCTCTTTATCTTCTCAGATGGTAAAGCTGCCCATTCCTCTTGGCAAAAAGCCTCCAGTTCCTGTAAATTCTTGGGCTGTCTTGCATGAACTGTACGTTTGAGATCTCCCCAGAGTGGCTCAATGATATTGAGGTCAGGAGAGTGAGATAGCCACTTCAGAACCTTCACTTTATTCTGCTGTAGCCAATGACAGGTCAACTTGGCCTTGTGTTTTGGATGTCCAAGTACGTCCCATGCGCAACTTCCTGGCTGATGAATGCAAATTTTCCTCCAGTATTTTTTGATAACATACTGCATTCATCTTGCCATCAATTATGACCAAATTTCCTGTGCCTTTGTAGCTCCACCTCCGTGTTTCACAGTAGGAATGGTGTACCTTTCATCATAGGCCTTGTTGACTCCTCTCCAAATGTAGAGTTTATGGTTGTGGCCAAAAAACTCAATTTTGGTCTCATCACTCCAAATGACCTTGTGACCTTGTGCCAGTAGGTTTGAGGCTTGTCTCTGTGCTGTTTGGCGTATTGTAAGTGGGATACTTTGTGGTATTTGCGTAGTAATGGCTTTCTTCTGGTGACTCGACCATGCAGCCCATCTTTCTTCAAGTGCCTCCTTATTGTGCATCTTGAAACAGACACACCACATGTTTTCAGAGATTCCTGTATTTCACCTGAAGTTATTTGTGGGTTTTGCTTTGCATCCCTAACAATTTTCCTGGCAGTTGTGGCTGAAATTTTAGTTGGTCTACCTGACCGTGGTTTTGGTTTCAACAGAACCCTTCATTTTCCACTTCTTGATTAGAGTTTGAACACTGCTGATTGGCATTCTCAATTCCTTGGATATCTTTTTAAATCTCTTTCCTGTTTTATACAGTTTAACTACCTTTTCCCGCAGATCCTTTGACAATTCTTTTGCTTTCCCCCATGGCTCAGAATCCAGAAACGTCAGTGCAGCACTGGATGTAACATGGAAGTACAAATTGTGAGTGTTGGGAGTACCTGTGTATTGTGAGTACCTGAGTGGTGTCTGAGTAGTGTATGTGGATCGTTAGTACCTGTGTATTGTGTATACTTGTGTATTGTGTGTACCTGTGTATTGTGAGTGCATGTGGGCAGTGAGTACACGAGTGCTGCGAGTGCACGTGGTCTGCAAATGCATGTAGGCTGTGAGTGCACGTGGTCTGCGAGTGCACGTGGTCTGCGAGTGCATGTAGGCTGCGAGTGTACATGATCTGCAAGTGCACGTGGTCTGCAAGTGCACGTGGTCTACAAGTGCACGTGGTCTGTGAGTGCCAGTGGGCTGTGAACACCCAATAAGAGGACAGTATGCGACCGGTTTAAACTATGTGGCATGTTCACCAATGCCAGGAGCCTAGCAGACAAGATGGGTGAACTAGAGATACTGTTGAATATAGATATAATGAACATCAGTCTGGCTAGAAAAAAAGATGTATAAAGGGGGCAGATAAAGAGAGTAGACATTTTCCACCTATAATTACAAGAATGGATAGTGGGTGTGGCCAGTGTTGCCAACCGCCCATAGATTTACGGGCAGCCTGTAAATACAAGGCACTTTTCTCGTGCCCGTAATTGCCCGTAGTAAGGGAAAAGTGCCAGTAAAAATGTCGGCGATCGGATCGGGTCAGAACTGCACATGCGCAATTCCGGAAATCCTGAGCCGCCGAGTCTGACTCCTGCAGCCTCTGCTCAGCCCACCTGACGCAGCGCAGCCAATGATGTCAGCCTATTTTCCCGCCAGCCTGTAAAAAGGCAGGAGCCGAGCGGGCAGATGGAGGAGCCTCATGTGGAGTGGAAGGAGCAGACATGGTGGGGTGCGTGACCTGGGCATGACCAATCGGGAGACGCAGCGACGGACTGTGTGGTGGACACACTGGACCACACACACACACACCGTGACCTCACCCACCAGAGCGAGCGATGAACCCCTGCCCTGACTGGTGATGAGCCTGCCCTGCTGCCCGGTGTGTCTGCCTGGTGAGTGTACCTAGCAGTAAGCAGCTGTACTCAGGGAACAGCAGATGCTTTTTTGCACTGGCGTTTACACGTATGAACTACTATTCCTGGAAAGTTGGAAATTAGTGATTTATTTTTATTTTTTTGCCACAGCAGATTTGTGCCTCAAATGTTCTATGTGAATGGGGTCCATGGCGTAAAATTCCTGGCATTTCCTGAGCCTGGAGAGTCACAGGCAGCATGCACAGACAGCCAACCATAGAAATGAATAGCTGTATGCATATGCGGCTGTACTCCTGTAAACTGTGATTTTATGCTGCAGCATATTTGCACCGCAAATCATTCATGTCCATGAACCCTCAGGAGTCTGCAATATGATCCCATGTGTGAGAAAAAAACAATGCATCTCAATAAGCCTTGTTCACACCATTGCGGTAAAAAAAAAAAAAAAGTTCAGCATGCTGCGTTTTTTTTCTTAACAAACGCACTAAACTCTGTAAGGGCTTGTCTTGTTCACAGGGGCGGCAGTAAAACTGCAACAGAGGCTAGACAGGGTTATATACATGCCGCAGCAAACATTGTACCCACATCACATTCAGCTGGCAGTACCGCTGCCAAACGTCACCCAGTTAAGTGAATGGGGCCACGCGGCATGGTGGCGCAGGATTTACAGGGTTCAAACAGGCAGTGAGCAATAAACATGTCACCTCTCTGCTGCCTTTCAAACATCCTCTGAAAAGCGATCCACTGTGGGATGGCAAGAGCTAGTGTAAACCAACCCTAAATAAAAAAAATAAAAAATGCAATACAGTATATATGACCATCTCCTGTATCCTGTCTGTATGACCATCTCCTGTACCATGTCTACAATCTCTGACCATCTCCTGTACCATGTCTACAATCTCTGACCATCTCCTGTACCATGTCTACAATCTCTGACCATTTCATCTTTTATCATGTCTGCAGTCTCTGAGGGGGAGTCTGGAGAGGAGTCAAGAGTGGGAGCGCCGCCAGATTGGGGATCACAAGAGAAGTCAGACATGTGTGGACTGTGTAGCGGAGACTATCGGATAAAACCAGAGCCGCCAAGCTGGAGTTGCCTGACTGAGCCCTCTTGCCCTGCACGGTGCACCTGAGAGGAGGTCAGTCTGAGGAGGGGTCACTGATGTAAGGAGGGGGGGAGTGAACACAATGTAAGGGGGCACTGAAATAAAGGTTAACCCTTATATCAGTAACCCCCCCCTTACCTTAATGTATTCACTCTGTGGAAGGTAATCTCTGGTCACCAGAGTTCCCCCCCCCCCTCTCATTAGAGTTCCCAATGTGCCCCTTTACATCAGAGTCTGCAGGATTTCCTCTTATAGTGCAAGGGAGAACTCTGCGGACCCTGATGTAAAGGACAATGCTGCAGACCCTGATGTAAGTGGGAACTTTGATGTAAATGGGAGCGCAGAGCCCCCCTTACATCAGAGTTCCCCCTTAGATCATGATCCGTGGCATCGTCCTTTACATCAGGGTCCGCAGAGTTCTCCCTTGCACTGTAATGGGGAACTTTGTGCTGGCTGTGTTATATTAGCATGACCTTCATGTAAATAGAGAAATTAGTTTTTTGACTTTTGTTTAACTTAAACACATTGCTAATAGCTCTAGCTACATGTTTTTAGTTTAAATACTAAAAGTTGCACAGTTTAGCACCCAAAACAGCCATTTTAGGTACTTTTTTGAAGTGCCAGTAAAAAATTGGTGTCGTTTGTCATTTTTAGGCATCTTGCCAGTAAATTTCACTTGGGGGGGGGGTTGGCAACGCTGGGTGTGGCATGTGGTGGCAGGCACAAGGTGGACTGGGAACATCATCTCTCACGGGAGCTGAGGCGACAATATCCCATTGCTTAGCATCAGGTGGTGTTGAAAAGTGAAGTGTAACTGGGAATATATTCCCCACGTGGAGAACAATGATGGTATGTGACTCATCAACAGGGACCTCTGGGAACAAATTTTAAATGTATGTGTAAATATATCAATAATAAATGATATATAAATGTAAGCAGTATTGAACCCAGTGTAAGTCCTAAAAAAGTGATGAAGGAAATGGAGAAGGTGATGGTAGGCCCATATATAGAAGTGAGAGATAAGATGACATAGGTGTAAACCCAAATGGTGAAATATACTCCAAAGGAGGAGATGGTGGGTGAAATGAGAAAAAGAACTGATCACCAGAGTAGATACCACAAACCAAAAAAGAGCCTACCGGGATGCTGCCTAAAAAATCACACCAGCAAACGCAAAGTCCAGCTGGTGTGTGGAGCCCCAGAGGTAGCCAGCCAAAGCAAAGGCTCGAAGGCTTACCCAGAGGGGTATATATGCCGCCAACATCACACTAGTGAATGTGGAGGGGGAGGCATCAGCACCTGAGTGGAATAACCACTCAGCAGTTGGCGCCAAAAAGGCTCCCTTGTGTAAATCGCTGATGGATCAACACAAGGCATTGGCGCAGACACGTCCTTGCTGACATCACATGCACGGCGCCAGAGGTGTGGCGTTGATGCGCAGATGGGTGTCCGCCCGAATCACCCTACCAGGGCATGGGGGGAAGGGGAGAACCCCCGGTGTACATCACAGCTCCTGGGACATAAGGGATCACAGTAAACACCACATAACCAGCCAAACCACATAAAAGCACATCACTATTCAGATTGTGAAAATTAATGAGCTATGAACAAACATGTATGTAGTGGTATAGAAAGCACTCAGAGTGCCAAAAATGTTGCAAGTGAGTGATCCTATGTCCACACATCGTGAGTAGCAGATGTGAACAGCTCTGACAAAAGGTAATATATCAGAATTTGCTGCCCATGATGGCATGCTTCCATCCCTGAATTTGGTAAACAAAGGAGAAGATTTGGGACTTTAAATGAGGTGTAGGACGTGTAGGTCCAATGCCTCCATCCCTAATATGCGAGAAAGAGAGGGGGGATTTTGGGACTTTAAATGAAGCATGTACCTGGACGCAAAAACGCACTGTGGGTCTGTAAAGTTTTTTTTTACATATACCAATACAGATAAAATAAAACCACAATGCAAGTAAAATGGGTATAGATGCATCATAAAATCCATATATATATATATATATATATATATATATATATATATATATATACACGTAGTAACATGGAGTGGAGGTACAAATGGTGTCATGCCCACTATTGACATCCATGTTCACATGATATAGCACAAAACATAGGTGGTAAAGTTGCAACATAGTCAGACATAGTTGGTAAAGGAGTAAATGTGATTGCATCATGTGATGATGTAGCAGTGGCATCAAAAAAAGCATAACGCGTTTCGTGGATGTGTCCAGGCCCGGATTTACTCCCTTTGCCGCCCCAAGGCCGGGCCCTTCAATGCCCTTCATTAGTACAGATCCCCCCAGGACAAACCCCCCTCCCTTCATTAGTACAGATCCCCCCAGGACAAACCCCCCTCCCTTCATTAGTACAGACCCCCCCAGAACAAACCCCCCTCCATTAGTACGGACCCCCCCAGGACAAACGCCCCTCTATTAGTACAAACCCCCCCCCGGACAACTCTCCCTCCATTAGTACAACCCCCCCAGGACAACCCCCTCTCCATTAGTACAAACCCCCCCTCAGGTCAACCCCCTCCATTAGCACAGACCCCCCCAGGACAAACCACCCCTCCCTTTATTAGTACAGACCCCCCCAGGACAAACCGCCCTCCATTAGTACAGACCCCCAGGACAACCCCCCCTTCATTAGTACAAACCCCCCCGGACAACCCCCCCCTTCATTAGTACAGACATCCCAGAACAAACCCCCCCTTCACTAGTACAGACTCCCAGGACAACCCCCCCTCCATTAGTGCAGACATCGCAGGACAAACCCCCCTTTCACTAGTACAGACCCCCAGGACAACCCCCCCTCCATTAGTGCAGACATCCCAGGACAAACCCCCCCTTCACTAGTACAGACCCCAAGGACAACCCCCCCTCCATTAGTGCAGACATCCCAGGACAAACCCCCCCTTCACTAGTACAGACCCCCAGGACAACCCCCCCTCCATTGGTGCAGACATCCCAGGACAAACCCCCCCCTTCACTAGTACAGACCCCCCAGGACAACCCCCCCTCCATTAGTGCAGACATCCCAGGACAAACTCCCCCCTTCACTAGTACAGACCCCCCAGGACAACCCCCCCTCCATTAGTGCAGACATCCCAGGACAAACCCCCCCCCTTCACTAGTACAGACCCCCCAGGACAACCCCCCCTCCATTGGTGCAGACATCCCAGGACAAACCCCCCCTTCACTAGTACAGACCCCCAGGACAACCCCCCCTCCATTAGTGCAGACATCCCAGGACAAACCCCCCCTTCACTAGTACAGGCCCCCCAGGACAACCCCCCTCCATTAGTGTACAGATGGAGACAGGCTTGGGCGGGAGTGAGAGACACAGGAGGACACAGGAGAACACGCGCCCCCCCCCCTCCCCCACACAGAGACCAGCCGCTCCGATCTCCTTCGGCTGCTCTCCTTCTCTGACAGGAGGAGGGAGGGGGGACAGGCTTGAGCATCGTAAAACCAGCAGCGGCGGTGACCTGTGGAGGACGCCGCCTCAGTCTGGACACACACAGAGAGGAGGAAGAGGAGGGAGAGGAGCACTCTAGTGCTACAGCGCCCCCACCTCTCTGGCGCCCGGGTGCGCTGCATCACATGCTGCTATGTTAGTGTGGGGGGCGGCCGAGAATTCGCTGCAGGAGCGGCGCCGCCCCTGTACCACTGCCGCCCCGAGGCCTGGCCTCAGTGGCCTTGTGGGAAATCCGGCCCTGGATGTGTCCACTCATCAGGAGCGTATGCAACAGGAATATCTGTGGAGTGAATATAGATATAATGCACATCAGTCTGGCTAGAAAAAAAGAAGAATAATGGCCACAGGTATCACCTCTCCCACTGGCACACCACTTTCACCACTTGCAGGCTTACCCGACTCCGTTACCCTTTTCCTCTGTGATTCCGCCATCAAGGAGAGCAGGTGGGCCTGACCACGGCCTCGAGGGGCGACCGCAGAGCTGGGTCCTAGAGCAGCAACAGAAGCAAGAGGAGCAGCCTCTACCGCACTCCGGTGTCAGTCAGAATGCCTTTTGGCTCGCTCAGACCAAAGCCAACACCCGGAGCATACATTTTCCAATCCGCCATCGTACTTCCAAACTGCGCCATCGTTTCCAACCCACAACCAGGCACACATGGCAGCACTTCCTTATCCTCCGCTGCAGAGCGGGGGCTCCTCCCCCTGCCAACAGATTGGTGCAGAAACTTGCTGTAAACTCTTTTCTCTTGCGGCACGCCAAAACTTTAATGGAGTCCATTTTAACCCTTGCAGAGCACTGGCGTAAAGTGTCAAAAGACCAGGCTGATACTCTCCCATGAGCAATGAGACATGCCGGTTCTTCCCCACATTGTTGGAATGCACAATAACACAGTCTATACGAAGTAAAGATATTACTTGCCACTTTCCCATGGAGCCAGACGAAATCCCGATGTAGCTGTAGCCGGTTGCTATAGGCGACTGCTGCAGGAATAACGCCTTTGCCCCACCTTGGGTGCCAAATGTAGCAAAGTTCCGGACCTCTTTAGGCCTAATAGTTACCTCCAGGGTTAGGGAGAGCTGACTTCCTTCAGTGTAGAGTGGGTTACAAGGCATGGTGGGTGTAATGCAAGATGAACAGGTGGGCGCCAGACACTTTTTGAATGCAAAGAGATTTATTGTCTCTTAAAAAGAACTGTGGGAGAGAGGGTTTGGGCCAGGACACATTTAGGTAGATGCAAAGATAATTGGCAGACTCCGCGACTTCTATAGGAAAACAGTTATACAGGTGAAGGCCTCCAGCCGGACACCATTTCTGTATAGGTAGGATCACTGTCTCCTATGGCAACAATCTTGTAGCTGTTACTGACTGCAACAGTATTCAACTATTTGCAACTTGATTTGGCACTTGCTGAAGTTTTCCCACTTCTTCACCGACCCTGGCTGGCGAGAAGTCTGCTCTGGTACTGGCCTCAGCTTACTCACAAATGGTCTCCGGTAGCAAGGTGAATGGTCCCTTAGTGGCGAGAGCTTTCCTTCGACCTCTGACCACGACTGATTCCCCGGCCGGCGAAACCGTTACTTCTGGTTGGACTACAAGCCCGCAGTCCCAACCCTACGCTCCTTTTCCTGCTTCTGGATAGGCCCTCAGACAGCCTAGCAGCCAGATGTCCCCGGAATAGGCCTTAGGTTTCTGGCCCAGCAGCCCGGGGCTATAAAACACACGTCCACCCAGACGGCCATCCAGGTGGCACAGAACCCCGATCACCTGACTCCACCCAAATAAATAGGTTCTCCCAGCAGGCCAAGGGACCCTAAGAAAATCCCTGCCCATTTGCTGAGACACTCCATTCATTCCTAATCTGTCCTTGCAATGCCCTTGTCTTATCTAATGTCACCAAATAACTGGCCACCTAGTGACAGAAGAGAGAAGTGCAGCAATTCCAGAATTAGGGACAAATCAATTGACCTCCTAACAATTGGCCAAGGCAACTATCACTTGGCAACTAAATTTAAAGTGGAGTTCCACCGAAAAAATGACTGTTGCTAGGGGGTCCCTCATAATCTGCCTCCTTACTCACCTCGGCTCCTTAAGTCACTTCCCTCGGTGGCGGAAGGGAGATCAGCTCTGCCCCCTCTCTCTAAGCAATCATCTGGGAGACGTCACAGGTCCCAGATGATTGCGCGGCCAGTCACGGCGCGTGGCGCAGCTCGCGCATGCGCAGTGGGTGCCCGGCTGTGAAGCCAAAGCCGAGCACCCACAGTTACAAGGCGGAGGGGGAGACGAGCGGGGCTTCGAACCCCCGCATCGATGGACCCTGGGACAGGTAAGTGTCCGATTATTAAAAGTCAGCAGCTGCAGTATTTGTAGCTGCTGACTTTTATCTATTTTTTTTTTAAGCGGAACTCCACTTTAATAGCAACCCTGCCTAAACATCAGGGTGCTACATCTGCATTACCCTCCTGCAGTCACTGCAAATTCACCCTACAATTAATTGGAATCTAGGGTGTGGATGATGGTAAATGCAGTCAAATCTAGAAAAGGCAGATGAGCCGACATTCAGCCACTTTTCATAAATATGTGCTTTATTCTTTATGACAATTGGCTCAGCGCTGAAAAACTGCAACAATTGAATGCTAAAATAAATCTGTCTAATCCGTATTTTTAATCTCCAACATGCCTTTCCATAATTCCCTGCCTGCTCTTCAGCCCTTTCACTGCCGTAATAGATGGGACATTTTATGTTTTCACACAGCGCAGATGAAACAAATCTTTTTGTACAGACACTCGAGCGGCACTCGAAACATCACGCCATCTTCCAAGTCTGCTTTTGAAAAGGGCAGGGTCTTTAATCCGTGTGTGAAGAGAATTTTGAAGGCACGTTGTCTAGCGACTATTGATTCTTGTGTAAAAATGACGGCTCCTCTTGACGTCCCCCTGCCTCAGAGAGGCTGTAATGCTCCCTTCCCATGGCGTTTCCAATTACAGACACCGCAGAAATGCTGTTTAAAGTGGAGCAGCTGTGATCACTCTGTACCTGCAGTATTTAGTCCCTGTAGTTAAATTTCAAAGGCGAAACAGCAGCGCGACAACGAAGATTGTATTTGACGGCAACAGTTTCCACGGTTAAATTGTTACGTTGTGTGTGTTGGAGATTACCGTCTTCAAAACCAACAATCAAATCCTGGAGGGAAGATTGTGCTTTTTTGGCATGTAACTGTTCTTATTTCAGTGTAACATTTGGAATAATTGTTTATTGCAATGCAGGTGACTAATGAGAATACAGAGGCACTTTTCGCTCACACTTCTGCAGAGACCTGTGTATTTCTATAGTAGGAAAATGCTGATCTCCATAAGGGCACACAGAACACAATCATCTGTCTACATGCACTGTTCACACTTAAATGCAGCCTTTGGGTGAGCTGTGGTGTGGTACGGAAATCTGCAACATGTCTGCATTTTTCTACCTGCACCGCAGCTCTGCTTCTCTGTGTTTCTCTATACCATAGCTTAGTTATGGTGCATAGAAATGAATAAATCTCATACAGATACCCACGCTGTTGGTGTAATAAAAAGCTCTTAATAAAAATAACATTGAGTTTCTGAGGATGTCAACTTTTGATGATGAAATGCGTAGAGATGTACCTTCAGCTGACATCACATTCAGAACTGGAAGCAGGCGGCATCCATCTTTGGAGTGGGTGCTGTCCGAGTTTTTAAGAGCTAATGAAGGTTTTATGTGATGTAAGTGCAATTTACTTTTATGGGAATAAAAATGTACTTTCACTGTGTGGGGTTCCTCTTTTTCCTTCGACACCTAAAATGGAGAAAAAGTTCAGAGCTTTAATGTAGGGATGATTGTTTACCCATAACAAGGAGCTGGGGGAAGATCCATTGGAGAATTGGAAATTGCATTATTCTGGTCCCATGTATACATGCCATTTTGACTCACTTTCTAACACAAGGAGTCAAAACCATCTGATGAGTGTGTTGTGAAATCCATCTGGCCTCTCCCTCTCTTGGAGGATCAATACTTTGGATCACCTTTTTCCTGGAGCACTATTGTGTGTCACTATATTTTGGAATTAAATATGGACACAAATAAGTGGACTTTCTTATGTTGTTTTTTGAATGATATTTGTGATTTAATTGGAGAAAATAAGGTAGTGCTGTTTACCTTAGGTTATTGTTTTTTTTTGTACATTTAATGCATAGAAATTAATGAAATCCCAGTGACATTTCAAAAAAGTAAAAAAAAGTGAACACAGCTTTACATTTTAAAACTGCAAGGCAACAGCCTGCCAGAACACCTAAAAGCTTTCAACTACAACAAATCACTAATTTGCTATGTACTCGGCAGAAACGAGCTTGGATCTTGTAACAAATACAGTGTTTGAAAACAGATGTATGCTGAACACTTTACAACGTGGATGCATCTCCATGTTGTACAAACTATTTGTCTCATCCTCCACTAAAGTGTCCTATCAATTAGTGTGGGAAAAAGATATTAGCATTGAACCTGATAGTGAGAACTGGTGTACCTGGACTATCTGTATCCACAAGGGCATTATGAATGTTGCTCTGGTTGTGGCGACCTATAAAGTATATTCTAGATGGTATTTAGTGCCAGAGCGCCTCTCACACATGTACTCAGGCTCCTCATCTTTATGCTTCAGAGGTTGTGAAAAGGTGTGAACAGCCCATCACATTTGGTGGACATGCCCCAAGGTCAGATGATTCTGGATTTGAGTACATGCATTGATACATTCAGTTCCGATGGTCAATATTCCCAAAGGCACACAGATTGCTTTGCTGAATCAACCAGTGGATGACATGCAGACATTCATTTATTTCATGTTTTTTTTTTTTTGTATGTATTTAGTGGTATGCGACATACAATAATGCGGTAACTTCACAGAATATTCGGTACAGACAGTTTAGGATGTATAGGAACAGTAACTGAAAATATTTGTACTAGAAGTAATTACTCCAAAACATTGTTACACTGAAGCAAATCTGTATGAGTGCAGGGTTCCCAGATACCTAAGAAGTAAAAGGCTAGGGCTTCGCGTTGACAAGTAATATAATCCCTTGTAGTTCGATGGGGGTTATCTCAGTCAACCTTGGAGAGTTCCGGTATCAAAACGTAGGAGAAGAATAATGCGGAGTGTCCAACTGGGGTCGAAACGTAACAATTTTTGAATTAGAAAGGAGTAAGTGAACATAGGGGGAAAATGGAAAGAAAAAAAAGAAAAAGGAAAAGGGGAGAGAGAAAGTGAGAAAGAGGAATGAAGGAGAAGGGAGAGAAAGTAGTTATTATAGTGGGAGAGGTAGATGAGGGCGGGGGGGATGGGGTTTATGGGTAAGGGGGGGCGGGATCCCACCTAGGGGACAAAGGCCACCCGCTGCTCATTAAGCCATTTAAAGGCCAAGGCTTGTAGCTACAACTTTAGGCAATCGCTAGTGCTGGACTATGAATTGCGGAGGTATTCCTCTGAAAAGCGATAGAGAGTCCAGTGAAACCATCTGGTCTTATGTTCCTCAGATTTATCCCTGATTGTGGCAGTTAGGTCTTCCATCCGTTCAATATCATTAACTCTTGCAAACCATTGGGCCACTGTGGGGGGAGGCTGCTGCTTCCATTGGCTCGGTATACAAGCTCTAGCAGCGTTAAGGAGGTGTTTTAGTAGAGATTTGTTGTAGCGCTTTTTGGACATGGAAGTGAGGTTTAGGAGCACCGAAGCAAGGTCGTTGGTTAGAGAAATGTCTGTGAATTTGTGAATGAGTCGGAGGACTGGTTGCCAGAAGGTTTGAAGTCTGGGGCATTCCCAGAAAATGTGAAGAATGGTACCAGGGTGTTGCTCGCAACGCCCACAGCGGTCCGGTTGATTGGGGAATATTTTGGCCAATACGGACTTCTGTACCAGCGTGTGGTCAGTTTGTAGGAAATTTCCTGGTATTTGCTACATAGTGATGATTTATGTGCAAAGAAGAATATACACTCTTTTTGTGGCGCAGTGAAAGTGGTTTGTAAGTCTCTTTCCCACTTTGCCAGGAAAGGAGGGTCTGAGATAGATTGTGTGTCCAGCAGAGTTTTGTATGAACTGGAGAGGGATCCGCGGATAGGGCAGTCACTCAGACAGAGTTCTTCAAATGTATGGAGTTGCCGAGAGAAGAGCGTATGTTTGGGCAGGGAGCCAAGGAAGTGTGAGATCTGCCCTTCTCTCCATTTGTCTAGTGTAATGGGTGCCTGTCCCGACATTATGGTCCCCGTTGGGATCCATCCTATAGGCTGTAGAAAGTGGGAGGCACGTAAAGGTCCTCTCTGGGTTTGCTCGGTAAAGGCCGGGTCCGACAGCCCTGGAGGAAATCCCGGATGTCCTACAATTGGGGTCATGGGGGAAGGGAAATTAGTTGAGGAAGAAATCCGATAGAATCTGTCCATCTCTGTAAGTGTGGGGCCGATCAACGGATGGATACTTAAGTGCGAGGTTGCTTGCTTACCCGCCCATGGCAACCCAGCCAGCGGCGCCCGGGCCATCTCTTACTCGAGCGCAATCCAAAGCTTCAACTCCCCAGTCCACCACTCGTGTCATGTGCCACCTCTCAGCTTCGGCCTAAGTAACAACGACCTACCAATTTGTGTTTGCCGCGCCAGAGGAACTTAATAAACACTGAGCGTACAGAATGGAAAAAAGTCTGGGGTAGTTTGACTGGTAGGGCTTGTAGCAGATATAAGAGTCTTGCCATTGCATTCACCTTGAAAACGTTACAGCGGCCAAACCAAGAGAGGGCAAGAGGGTCCCAATTCTTGACATCTGCAGTGAGCGTCGATAGGAAGGGTTGAAAATTCAGGGGGAAGATATCCTTTGGGTTTGTAGGGATTCTGGTACCCGAATATTGGATAGACCGGGTGGTCCATTTAAATGGGAAAAAGGGGTGTATGCTTGACAGGGTACGGAGATGTTCAGCGCTTCCGATTTTTGAAGGTTAACTTTAAAGTTGGAGAGGGTGCCATATCGTTTCAGTTTCAGTTGTTGTAGCAATGAGGCAGAGAAGTTATAGGTTTGGTGGTAAAAAATAAAAGATCATCGGCATATGCCGCTACTTTATGTTGATCGCAGTTGGAATGAATGCTGCTAATGTTTGGGTTATCTTATATATGGTGAAGAAGTGGCTCTAGGGATAGGACAAACAGTAAGGGGGAAAGTGGGCATCCCTGCCTGGTGCCATTGGATATTGCAAACATATCAGAATCTGTCCTGTTCACTCGGACCATGGCTGTGGGTTTAGTATAGAGGGCAGAGATCCAGTCCCTGATAGACTTCGGCATTCCGAATGAATAGAGCACCTCCTGTAGGAACACCCAGTCCACCCTGTCAAACCCCTATTCAGCGTTGGTGAATAAGAGTAAAAGGGGGGTGTTGGTTCTCTTTGCCTTCTTTATTACATTTAATGTCCTGATAGTGTTGTCTCTTGCTTCTCGTGTCTGTATAAAACCCACCTGCTCAAGTGCAACCAAACGTTGCATTAGACCGCTGAGTCTGGAAGCTAAAATTTTTGTGAAGAGCTTGATGTCACAGTTTAGAAGCGAGATGGGTCTATAGATGGAACTTAGCAGCAGGTCTTTTCCTGGCTTTGGGATGACAGAGATTGATGCTCGCAGCATATCTGGAGGGATGTTATGCCCTTCCAGTATGGCATTGAAGGCCTTGGTAAACTGGGGGGCTAGTTGAGTCTGAAATGCTTTGTAATAAAGAAGTGTGAAGCCATCAGGCCGGGGGGGGGGGGGCTTCCCCGGGTTGTGTGTCTGCTATGGCAGCCTCAACTTCTTCCGCACGGAGAGGTTGGGATAATTGTTCCTTGTTGGCTTGCGTAAGAGAAGGGAGTTTGGCCTCTTGTAGGTACTTATTTATGTTTTTGAATATCCATACTGTCTCAGCTGTCTGCATTTTGTTCCAACTTGTCACTTGGTTCCTACGCTGTTAATAAGCTGGTTTTCCCAATGTCTGAACATTTCCATTTACCTTACTCTGGGAAGATATGTAGCTGTCGTATTTGTCATGTCAAATTTTATTTTGTATTTTGCAGGAACTGTTTTGCCATAGTCTACTCGGCTGTATATTTTGTAACTATTTCCTTTTGAAAATAAATAAAAACTATTGAACAGAAAAACAGAAAAAAAAGCTGCCTGACTACAATTTTTTTTTTCTGTGCACAAGAGAACTAAAGCTGACTCGACTACTATTAGGACCTGTTCACACCTACGCGCAATGGAATATCTATCTATCTATCTATCTATCTATCTATCTATCTATCTATCTATCTATCTATCTATCTATCTATCTATCTATCTATCTATCTATCTATCTATCTATTTATCTATCTATACACATAAACACACAGTATATATATGTGTTTGTTGAATCTAAGTTGGTTGATGCTTTTTTGTACTTCCAGACTTTCAAGAAATCATTGAAGAAATCATATGTATGACTCCTAGTGAATGCTTTAGCTTACGGTCATGTCACCTTGTATTTTCCATAAGTGTAATTGCAGATTGTGCAGATTTACTGTATGTTTAATGTGCAATTTAACCTTTCTTTTGGGTTTTTAATTTTATTTTTACTATTATACCAATAAAAATATTGTATTTTAATATATATATTGTGTGTGGTACCATTAAAATCCTACTTAGCTGTGTCTTGATTATGGATGTCTTTTGAGTTAATGTAACAATAGAGGATGTGGTACCAATAAATCCATCAAGTAAAGGGGGAAGGCTTTTGCCCCTCCCCCCCCCAAACAGATGTATTTTGTTACGTACGTTGCAGTAACGTGCTGCAAAGTATGCTAAATGCATTTTGAATAGGCCAGAAACACAGGAAAAATCGCTTCTGCTCCATTTTTTGTACCATAATGCCTATTGTTTTTTCATTTATTTTTTACTCATCTTGAGCTGAAATTGCTTGTACGTGGTTTTAATGTGGCAATGGTTGAGACTCTTTACAGCTGCACAGCAATGCCTGAAGCAGCACAGCCATAAAAATGTCATGAAAAGAATCATTCAGTGAGGTTGCTGCTTCTCCTACACAGGCAGAAACCGCTACAGATTTTTTTACTGGGCAGTTTTTACATTTCACTTTTATTGATTCTTATTACTTTCAAAATAACATATAGATGTGACATCTTCTTGTACAGTTACACATTTTGGTTTCAAAGATGAACTCCTGGCAGATAGAAAAGACACAAATTAATGTGGCTCAATAATCATCAATACATCGTTAAATGTATTTTTTAAATGCAAACAGTGTATTTCTTGCAGTCCCTATACAGAGTGTTGAAGGGGAGAAGAGGCAATCAGTTTCTATGTTGACAAGAAACGTGTTACTAGGAGAAGAGAGCAGACTGACAGAGAGATGAGCTCATCAAGATCCTGCTTCTCCTTTCACTGACCAGTCACAGGGCAGGGAAATTCAATGACCACCTGGCCTGAGAACAAAGGGATTTAATGATGCCAGCCATAAGACTGAGGACATCTAGTGGCAGAAAAGAAGTAATAAGGTGGGTTGCTTTCGATTTTAAAAGACAAGTTTGCCTTTTGTAACAAGTAACATGTTACATCCATATTGATGTTACAAATCCATCATTAACGAAAACCCATTTAATGAATTTTTCCAAAAATTCGAAAATATGAAAATCAAAAATTTGGAAATTCGGAAATTTAAAAATCCGAAAATAAGAACGAAAATCCGAAAATTCAAAAGAACGAAAATAAGAACAAAAATTAGAAAACCCGAAAATTTCAAAATCTGAAGTAATAGCTAGCTAACTAATAATAACTATTACTAACTATTAAATTGTAGGTATTGGAATTCCCTTTTCAATTTGGCTGTTAGTGAACCTAGCGAATACAAATTTATCCTAAGTTATTAATTATCCGAAATAACGAATGTTGCATAGAAACAAATGGAACGTAACAAATTAATAATAATAAATAATAATAATAAAAACTTTTTATTATTATTCATTCGTTATGTTCCATTCGTTTAGATGCTACATTCGTTATTTCGGATAATTCATAACTTCGGATAAATTTGTATTCGTCACGTCACAGACAGATTTGAAAGGAAATTCCAATACATATAATTTTATAGTTATTATTAGCTAGTTATTTCGGATTTTCGAATTTTCTGATTTTCTTGCCTATTTTCGGATTTTCGAACTTTCGGATTTTCAAATTCCCAAATTTCCAAATTCCTGTATTAGACTTTTCAGATTTTTGAATTTTTGAATTTTTTTCCCAAATTTCCGAATTTCCGAATTTTTTAATTTCCAAATTTATGAATCTATTACAAATAACGAATTTCGATCATAACGAATGGCCCAAAACATGAAAAAAAAGACGAATGAGATAAAAAACGAACACATTTTAGAGTCTAATATTATATTTACTTGTTTTAAACTTTTTTTGTATTATTTCTTCAGATGCTTCCTGGTTTCTGGCCTAAGCCAGAATGAGGTCATGCATCCCATGAGTCTTCATAGGCATTTTTTTTTCTTTTATGTGGAGGAGGGAAGAAAGGGCTTTCTCAGCTAAGCTCACCCTCCTGCCTGCATGCCTGAGCTAAGGGCAGGTGAATTTCACATCATAAACGCTACATTAATTGTCTTACCAAATCAAATCAAGATGTCCGTGGCTAGAAATGCATTTTTCAAGGTGGTTTCCCAACAAAATAAAGCATGAAGATGGATGGGGGGTATGCTTTGAATATTAAAAATGAATTAAATAGCGTTTTCAGTTTGTGGTGCTCAGATTCAGTTTAGTTCCGCTTTAAGTAAGCAGAAAAAGCTGTTATTAAATGTTACCTTTAATAGGCTGATAGTTTATTGTTAAAGCAGAACTCCCAATAAAAATGATCATGGTCAGAGCACAGCACAATTACAAGGTTACACGTCAAGCATTCTAGAGTAGCAATCATGTTACCGTATGCTGTATATTAATTTCCCTACTGCATAAACTACACATTTCATCTTTCCCTTACTTGGTAGATTACTTTTGTTTGGGTTAAGAGTGTAATCTTACCTGTACAATTGTTACATTTTTGATGCAGCTCCCCTCTAATTGACTTTTATCCCATCTAATGCATGGGTTGTTGATTTACATAGTAGAAATTAAGTCTTAGATATAATCTGTTATTGCAGAGGACACAATCTATATATAAAGGGACAGTCAACATCTTTGTAAATAAAAGAGGCAATTCTAGCTTTCAAAGACATGCATAAATGTTAGAACACACTAGCCCAAATTGCTGCTCTCTTGAACAAATTCTAGTTTCCTGGCTGTTATACTAACTTTTTGGTTCCAATATTCTGAGCCACTGACCTTTTAATAAGTTTGTAGATCAGGACAGTCAGAAAGAAATCAGAACTTCTATACTTTTTCCAAGATCAGTGACTGAGAAACTACAGACGTCAGAGGTACAGCAGGATAACCAAGCAACCCCAGAAAGGAAGGCCCAAAAAAAGTGTAAAATGACTCTTAATTATGAATTTTTAAAACTTGCAGAGGAATGTGGAATATTTTTAAGGATTTATAATTTTTCTTTTTTTAAACCCAAAGAAGGAAATCAAAAAGGTATGAGTAAGTATGAATATTGTACCCAATTTCAAATAACATCTTTTTTAATCTTGTATCCACTATTATTTTGTAAATGTAGTCTGATAAAAAAAATACATTAAAACACCTGCCTATTGGGTATTGGTTATTTACTGGGGAAGCCATAGAAGTTCTCTTTAAAAACATAGGCACAGGTTAGTGTCCCAAATCCATGCCTGTAGGGTGAGGAAAGCAGCAGAGAACCATCAGATGAATCCACCCAATCAGCTTGCAGCTGGACTATTTTTCTGACTTTAGCTGTAGCCCGAGAGACTTCATAAGTCCAGCCAAGGCATCAAGCACTTTCCACAGGTTATAATTAGTGAAGGCTTCTCCATCTCCGGAGAAACTGCAGTGACAAACACATAATCATTTCCAAATTGTTTGGGATAAACACTTGCAGTATTTCATGCGGAGAGACACAAATGTGTTAATTGCCCTCTCTTCCTTCTCTTTGTTCAGGAGAGGTTATGATTTGTGGCGCTGTAGTTGGCAAACACGAACATGAAAAATTAAGATGATCGCCGAATCAAATCTTTTAGCTACCCACAACAAACATGGGTAATTGCTGAGGATGTAAATCACTCCCCCATCATTTACCATGTAAACATTTATTGCTGCTTTTCACCTTGATATGGATTTTTTCCCCAGAAGCTGTCATTGTAGAAGAACTGGGACCAAGGCAACAGGATCCTTCAAGCAGAGTGGAATATTGGAAATTAGAAATGCGTTGTGTTTTTCTCATCTTTTCACCTACTTAGCAAAAGCTAAATTAGTTTTTCTAGTATGTCACTGCTTTGCATTAATCATGTCATGATTATAATTGTATCTCTATGATTAAGGCTCCTTGGATGAAGCGCGTCAGTAGGGGTGGTTCTCAGGTGGGGACACATTGGCTGATGTCTGTGGTTAAATAAAACTTATATTAAGTAGTGCAGACTACAGTCTGTTATTTTCTGGGTATCAGAATAGGTTCCAGACTACCAGACATGTCCATGGTCTGAACAGGGAATGCCATGATTATGGCTGTAAACTGATTTGTTATATATCTGTCAAAGATTTACTTTGCCTAATTTCCGAAGTTTAGCTTTAAAATGTATTTCCACCTTTGCAGTCAAATTTAGAAACCCCCACTAAATGTTTGTTTGTTTTAATTTTTTTTTTTTTTTTTAATCTTTCTTACCTTTTTAGTTTTTTTCTTTGGAGCAGGATTATACATACAGTGCCTTGAATTATTCATAGTAGAAAGTATTCATACCCCTTGAAATTTCCACATTTTGTCATCCTACAACCAAAAACGTAAATGTATTTTATTGGTATTTTATGTGATAGACCAACACAAAGTGGCACAAAGTGGCACATCATTGTGAAGTTGAAAGAAGCTGATAAATGGCTTTAATTTTTTTTTACAAATAAATATCTGAAAAGTGTGGCGTGCATTTGTATGCAGCGCTCTTTACTCTCATACCCCTAACTAAAATCTAGTGGAACCATTTGCCTTCAGAAGTCACCTATTTAGTAAATTGAGTCCACCTGCGTGTAATTTAATCTCAGTATAAATGCAGCTGTTCTGTGAAGCCCTCAGAGGTTTGTTAGAGAACCTTAGTGAACAAACAGCATCCTGAAGGCCAAGGAACACACCAGACAGGTCAGGGATAAAGTTGTGGAGAAGTTTAAAGCATGGTTAGGTTATAAAAAACATTCCAAGCTTTCAACATCTCACGGAGCACTGTTTAATCCATCATCCAAAAATCGAAAGAGTATCACACAACTGCAAACCTACCAAAACATGGCCGTCCACCTGAACTGACAGGCCGGGCAAGGAGAGTATTAATCAGAGAAGAAGCCAAGAGGCCCATGGTAACTCAGGAGGAGCTGCAGAGATCCACAGCTCAGGTGGGAGAATCTGTCCACAGGACAACTATTAGTCGTGCACTCCACAAATCTGGCCTTTATGGAAGAGTGACAAGAAGAAAGCCATTGTTGAAAGAAAGCCATAGGAAGTCCCGTTTGCAGTTTGCGAGAAGCCATGTGGGGGACACAGCAAACATGTGGAAGAAGGTGCTCTGGTCAGATGAGACCAAAATTTACTTTTTGGCCTAAAATCAAAACACTATGTGAAACATGAAGCATCAGGTTGTGGGGATTCTTTTCTTCAGCAGGGACAGGGAAGCTATTCAGAGTTGATGGGAAGATGGATGAAGCCAAATACAGGGCCATCTTAGAAGAAAACCTGTTAGTCTGCAAAAGTCTTGAGACTGGGGTGGAGGTTCAACTTCCAGCAGGACAGCAGCCTTAACCATACAGCCAGAGCTACAATGGAAGGGTTAATATCAAAGCATGTTTTAGAATGGCCCAGTCAAAGTCCAGACCTAAATCCAATTGAGAATCTGTGGCAAGACTTGAAAATTGCTGTTCACAGATGCTCTCATCCAATCTGACAGAGCTTGAGCTATTTTGCAAAGAAGAATGGGCAAAAATTTCACTCTCTAGATGTGCAAAGCTGGTAGAGACATACCCAAAAAGACTTGCAGCTGTAATTGCAGTGAAAGGTAGTTCTACAAAGTATTGACTCGGGGTGGCTGAATACAAATGCATGTGTAGCACCCTGGGGTTTGGTCAGGGAGCTCCTCACATATTTACTCGGAAAGAGTAGTCATCTTGGTCGATTGATAGAGATCTATTGATTTCTCCCTAAGTTTGGCCTTATTGCACTTTTCTCTTCTACCACTAGGTGAACGGGAACTTGGTGGTACTAGATATGAGAAGGGCAACCCAAGGTCAGGTTATGGGTATATGTGATATCCCAGCCAATGGGCAGGGGTTTTCTTGAATTCCTTGGCCTGCTGGGAGAACCAATATATTTGGGTGAGGTCAGATGATCTGTGTTCTGTGCCCCCTGGACGTGTGTTGTATGCCCCAGGCTGCTAGGCCGGAGATTGGGCCTATCCCGGGGCATCTAGCTGCCAGGCTGTGTGAGGGCCTATCCAGAAGTAAGAAGGCAGTACAGGGTTTGGAATGCGGCTTGCAGTCCAACCGAAAGCGACAGGTTCTGTCGGCCGGAGAACCTGTCAGTGATCGGAGGTAGAAGGGATGCTGTCGCCACAAAGGGGCCAACCACCTTTACCAGGGACCACAGTGATTAACTGAAGAAAGTACCCGAACCATATTCTCACCGAACAGGCACGGTGGAGAATCGGGAAACTTCAGCCGGTGATCAGGCCAGGGATCCAACCCACAGAGGAGACGCTTGCAGGGCAGCCTTGTGAGTTAAGCCAGGGACTACGCCTGTTAGCAGGGTAAAGCTTGAGAAGTATCTGGAGTGCCAGGCTAGGGACCCAGCAGGGAAGTGTGGGTGATGCTTGAGGGAGATACCACTGCCAACTTTGGAGGAGCTCAAGGGATTCAGAGTCAGTTAATCAGTGGGTTTAGTGGAGACAAGGAGCTCACTTCACAATTAGGTGCCACTTTGTGTTAGTCTATCACATAAAATCCCAATAAAATATATTTACGCTTTTGGTTGTAGCATGACAAAATGTGCAAAATGTCAAGGGGTATGAATACTTTTTCAAGGCACTGCAGGACTCTATGGGCATCTTCTATTGTTTGAAAATATGGCAATGTGGAGATAAGGGACAGACTGGATGGACATGACTGAAAGACAGTGCATTATTACACACAACTTCCCTGCCCTTTCATAAACATTACATGGCATAGGAGAAGTAAGACAGGCCATACAATAACCAATTTTCTTTCTTTCACACATCAACCAGTGATCATGGGGGAATCCCTCCCGTGGATTTATTGTATTCTGACAGCGGGAGGTTTCCCAGCCGTCAGAATACAATGATCACTGCCGGTGGCCATAGCCACCGGCAGTGATTACATGAGAAAAATCCAACTGGCTAGTTGTAGTGAAGTCAATTGATGGACTGACTTCAGTACAACCAGTCTGCCCATAGATGGATCAAAATTCAGCCAGTTCCTGCTGAAGAAGTCGAATTTCAATTAGTCTATGGTCTGCTTTGGTACAGTTTTTAAGTGCTAGAAATATCAGAATGAAGCATTTAAAAAGGTAAGCAGCAAGTCATGCTACATGTGGAGTTTGTTTTTTTTTGTGTTTACAAGCTTAGAAACCGATGTTTCATATCTGTTTTATTATTTATATGAAATATAGTACTCCATACTCCTACTACTTGACCTCTCTGCGGCCTTTGATACTGTTGACCACCCGCTCCTTCTCAATAAACTACATTCCCTTGGCCTCCGAGATTCTGCTTTATCCTGGTTCTCTGGCTATTTATCACAGCGCTCCTTCAGTGTCACCTACAACTCTGTCTCCTCCTCTCCATTGCCCGTTTCTGTGGGGGTCCCCCAAGGCTCGGTTCTTGGACCCCTTCTCTTCTCTATCTACACCTCCTCCCTTGGTCACTTAATAACTGCCCATGGCTTCCAATACCACTTATACGCTGATGACACCCAAATCTATCTGTCTACTCCTCACCTCACTCCTTCAGTCTCCTCTCGCATTACTAACTTACTAACTGACATATCAGCATGGATGTTGCACCACTTCCTTAAACTAAATCTCTCTAAAACTGAGCTATTAATATTTCCCCCCGCCCGTGCCCCCCTCCATGACTTTTCCATCAAAATCAACAATGCAACCATCAGTCCCTCCCCTCACGCCAGGGTACTAGGTGTAATCCTAGACTCTGACTTGTCATTTCAGCCTCAAATCCAATCGCTGTCAAAAGTTTGTAGAATTCACCTCCGTAACTTCTCTAAAATTCGCCCTTTTTTAACAAATGAAACCACCAAGCTCCTCATTCAATCCCTTGTTATCTCTCGCCTTGACTATTGCAACTCCCTTCTCATTGGCTTACCTCTCCATAGGCTATCCCCTCTTCAGTCTATCATGAATGCTGCTGCCAGACTTATCCACCTTACCAACCGCTCAGTGTCTGCCAACCCACTACTTCAATCCCTACACTGGCTCCCAATCACCCAGCGAATTAAATTCAAAATTCTAACCACAACATACAAAGCCATTCACAACTCTGCCCCAAGCTACATCACTAATCTTGTCTCCAAATATCACCCAAATCGACCTCTCCGCTCTTCTCAAGACCTCCTGCTTTCAAGCTCTCTCATCTCCTCCTCCCATGCTCGTCTCCAGGATTTCTCCAGAGCCTCTCCCATCCTCTGGAACTCGCTACCTCGATCTATCCGGCTATCCCCTACTCTTGCTACCTTCAGGCAATCCCTGAAAACTCATCTCTTCAGGAAAGCCTATCACGTCTCCAACTAATCTCCTACCACTTCCACCAGCTCATTCCCCACAGTTACAACCTTTTGTACCACCTGCCCCACCCTATTAGATTGTAAGCTCTTCTGAGCAGGGCCCTCTTAATCCTATTGTATTGTATTGTATTATAACTGTATTGTCTCCCTTTTATATTGTAAAGCGCTGCGTAAACTGTTGGCGCTATATAAATCCTGAATAATAATAATAATAAAAAATAATAATAATATTTTATTTAAAAAACCATGACAGAGCATTTCATATTCTGTAAAGAGACAGCATAGTGGAAGCTGCTTCCTTTGTTATTGTCTCTGTCTAACTGAATCTCCATAGGACGGAAAAGAGGCAAGTCACTCCTATGACTCATTCAGTTATGTTATTTAGGCATTTGCCATTAACTTCTGTAAACAAACAGGCTCTTTTTTTTTTTCTTAGCAATGCAGGTAAAGTTATATTAAATCCGAAAACAAACATTTATTATGTTGCAACTTACCAACGTTTAAATGTGATGGCTGCATTCGTTTTTTTTAGGCTTTCTTTCCTTTAGTTCCACCTGATGATCCAGCCAGTAAGCCTGTTGTTCTTCAACAGAGCAACTTGTCTTGCAGATGGAGCAGTTAGAGAAATCAGACAAACCATTTACCACTGACAATGTGCGTCTTCAATGGTCAACTTTTATTTTCTTCTGTAAAATCCCAAAAAGAAAATAAACTGTTGCTGTAACATCTTAAAAAGCGTTAGCTGGAATTTGTCTTCAATTTGTTAGTATACCTAAACAGGGCCGTCTTTAATATTGACTGGACCCTGGGAAAACATTTTCTTGGGCCCTCTCTTCCATGCAATTTTGCTCTTTTTTTTAATCAAAATTTTTTTTATTGACAAGAATAATGGGTAACTGAGTTACAATAAGGGGGAGAAACATATTTTCCCACAGTTGGATTGTGCACAAAATGAAACATGTACGTACATATGATGCAGCTACCTATTAAGTACATATAATCTCATTTTTTGTAGAACTTAGAACAAACAAAACTAAAGAAAAACACTTTTAAAATAATAGAGAAATAAGATAAAATAAAGTAAAATGAAATAGAATATTATAAGGAATAAGCTCCTTCCTCCAGGCTTGTCTATGGGCCTTTTTACCACATGAGTTACCATCTGCACAGCTTATGCATTATAGGAGAGGCCTCAAGTTCTGGAGGAGGTCCTATCAGCTACATTAGAGTCTATAATCATAGCAGTCTATCCATTATTAGCTGGGGAGGGGCAAGATTGGGGTTATCTAACCACTTTTGCCATATAAGGTCGAATTTCTTTGGAGCCTTTCGGTGTCGGTATGCCAGCTGTTCCTTAAGGAGGAGGGAGTTGACATACGTGATCCACTGGGCCTTTGTAGGCACATTTGTCGTCAGCCAATAGCATGCTATGAGTTTCCTAGCCAGGTATAGTAGTCTAGTTACCATTATACAGACGCCTTTTGGATACATTTCAGCATCAACTGATCCCAGGAGACACACCAGAGGTGTGCATCGTATGGGTGTTTGTGCCACTGCGGATACAATCTGTGTGACCTATGTTCAATATCTAGCAAGCTTCGGGCAGTGCCATATCATGTATATAAAGTGTGCCCTGTGAATGGTACATTTAGGGCATAGGGGGGAATCTCTTCTGCCCCATTCATGTAGTTGTGTGGGTGTACGATATGACCTATGCAGTATAAACAATTGTGAAAGTTTATGAGATGCCGAGACTGACACCACCGGAATTGATTCTAGGGCCATGTCCCATTGATCTCCGTCTATATCACCCACATCCGTGGACCAGTGTGTTCTACATTTAAGTAGGGCAGGATTTTGAATTGTGGCCACTAAAGTAGAATAAGCTCGTGATATCACACCTTTGTGGTTGTTAGCTTGTAGGACCTCCTGTATCAGAAATGATTTAGTGATATTTAGACTAACCATCCGAGTTTGTAACGCATGCCTGAGTTGGAGGTATTGGTAGAATTGTTTCTGAGTTAGAGAGACTTCCTGCATAGATTTTCAAATGATTTGAGTACATTACCATCATATAATTGTGTAAAGAACCATATCTCTATTCTTGACCAAAGGGAGAATCCTTGTAGTTTGAATATCTCAGGGTAGTTGGGGTTGTTCCAAATGGGAGTAAACTCCATTGGACCATCTATGGTTAGTGCTCTTTTGACTGCCTTCCAAACCTTCTGGAGTAGTATTGCTGTTGGGGAGGACAAAGGGATGCCCAGCAGACCCATTTCCAAATGTGAGCCAGCCGATAGTATGGGATTGGTGTGAGACACCAGCTGTATAATAGGGTCATCTGAGTCATGTAGATCCCATCCCGCAAGCTGTTGCAGCTGAGATGCTAAAAAGTACATCTTAGCGGGTGGTACCGCCAGGCCCCTCCCCTCCTTGCCAAATTGTCGTTTCACGACTACGTTTCTGCTTGATCCCAACCTGCAACCACTTGTTACCGACCTTTGGCTTGTTTCTTGACTATGCTTATGAATGATTCCAACCTGCAGCTACTTTTAACTGACCTTTGGCTTGTTTATTGATTGTGCTTCTGCTTGTTCCCTACCTGCTATATCTGCTTCTGGACCCCGGCTTACTTACCTCCTAAAGGATGATCCTGAGGACCGTGACCTGGTACTAACATGCAGCAAAACCCATCTCCACCATCAGGAGCTATGTTGAATACCGGTTAGTGCTTAGACCCCACACCCCCGTGTCTTCTATCAGGGTGACCTGCTTGTGTACTTCAGCTGGTTGGTAGGAGCCTCTCTACTGCTATTGCTACTGGTCTCCAAGCCTGACCCCTGACTGTGACACAGGGTTAAAGTAATTGTACATTTTTTTTTTCAAAATAACAAACATGTTATAACTTCCTGCTCTGTGCAATGGTTTTGCACAGAGCAGCCCTAAACCTCCTTTTCTAAGTGTGCCACAAATTGGAAGTTGTTTCCTATGGTGGCACACATGTGGGCTTGAGCTGGGCTGTGTGCGTCTATTGACAAACACAGCATGGCTCAGTCCCCAGCTCCCTCCTCACAAGATTTGATTGGCAGCAGTAGGAGCCAATGTCTCCCACTGCTACTTCTGAGCCAGTGATGAGAGAGCCAGAGCAGTACTGCTGCGCTCGGCACAGTGCTGGATTGAGATGAAACTCAGATAAGTACAGAGTATTTAGGGTGGCTGGGGGGAAATGAACATAGAAGGTTGTTTTACCTTAATGTGGAGAATGCATTAAAAAACCTATAAGCCTTTACAATCACTTTAATTATGCCCAGTCCCCTTATAAACAAAGAAAAACTACCCAGGATTTTTTCCTTGCTAAAGGGTCCAAAAAAGAACCTCTAAAAAAGGTAAGCTGCAATGTTTATTTATTTATTTTTTAGGTTATGCTATTTAAATAGGACATATAATAATATTAAAGTGGGTGTTATCTCAATTTGGCTGCAAAAGTGGACATACACTATAAACGGGGAGATTGATCACATTTCCTGAAATGCAGCTGAGCACTAGAGGGAGTATTAACTATTCTGTTTTGTGAAATACAAAAATCAAAATATGAAACAGCAATCAAAAAGTGACAGCAAACTTTGTTACATTGCAATGGTGACTCAAGGTACTACAGTTTTTCTTTAAGTGGTAAGGATTCCGGGGAGATGTAATTTAATTATTAATACTCTTCCTTGGACTCCATGAGATGGACTGCTGGCTCTTCATCTGCCGTCATTTTATCACTCTAATAGCTCCCAATGGTAGGGCCCAGGCAGGATTTTTTTTGGCGTACTGACTGCAAGTCTCCTGGGATTTGCAGCCCTATGAAATGAAGAGTAGGCCAACATTACACTTATTTTACTCCCTGCCGTATTCAACTTTTTTGGAATTTGCAGAAGTGGAGCAAATGAAATTCAGAATCTCGAAACCTATTATTTCACAAAAGTCCTTGGGAACATTCCCTGAGGGGTTTTTACTCCAGCTAAATCCTTTTCCTCCCCATACACCCGTGTAAAATATTCTGAGGGCAAATACAGCTCTTACATACATGAAATGTCACCTCCTTCCTGCTTTAATTGTCTCTATCTTGTCTGGACAGGTCCTCTGTCTTTTGTGAGAGATCTGAATTGCGTCTATGTGCTCACTGGCTGCATATTATGGAATGATCTTTGCATAACCACTTCATTTCCTGCTGGGGGAACCAAGAATTTATTAGCTAGAAAATTCCAAATTAGGCCATTAGGAAGTGTCTGCCATCGGCAATTAATGATTTGGATCCTCTAAGTCTTGGTAAAGTAGGACAAAGGAAGAGGTTGGAATAATTCTTTCCTGCAAGCAAAGAAAATGGATTTTACACCTAAGGTGTTCCAGCAGCAAATTACTTTGGTTGAGCCTTGGATATGTGTTTTTTTTTTCAACCTTATGTACAGTATCTCACAAAAGTGAGTACAACCCTCACATTTTTGTAAATATTTTATTATATCTTTTCATGTGACAACACTGAAGAAATACAAGTACATATTTGGGGGGCACACCCTACAATGCATTTAAATTCAAGATGGTGCTGCTATAAGACCTACAAACAGTACAAAATATTTTACAGCGCACACATACAAGAATGACATTTCCTGCAATGCTAGTTAAAAACACCTGAACATATTCAAAAAATACAAGGGTTTGGTCACACTATATGGTCATATAGTGCTAAGCCCACTTACTGCGACAAAGTACCCCGAATTAGTGGGTCCTACTCTAGTAATAGAATGGAAGATCCTTTGTCTCAACCATGGGAGCTGAACTCCTCTATGTGGGAGAACTGAAGGGGATACATCCTATACACTGGTGGCCACTAAATAAGAGGTAATGAGGAGGGGGAGGGGTGCTCCAGCCCAAAAAACCTGGTCAGGGTCTGTTCCAATATACAAGTACATATTTGGGGGGCACACCATACAATGCATTTAAATTCAAGAAATGTCATTCTTGTATGTGTGCGCTGTAAAATATTTTGTACTGTTTGTAGGTCTTATAGCAGCACCATCTTGAATTTAAATGCATTGTAGGGTGTGCCCCCCAAATATGTACTTGTGTATTGGAATAGACCCTGACCAGGTTTTTTGGGCTGGAGCACCCCTCCCCCTCCTCATTACCTCTTATTTAGTGGCCACCAGTTGGAATAGACCCTGACCAGGTTTTTTGGGCTGGAGCACCCCTCCCCCTCCTCATTACCTCTTATTTAGTGGCCACCAGTGTATAGGATGTATCCCTTAAGTTCTCCCACATAGAGGAGTTCAGCTCCCATGGTTGAGACAAAGGATCTTACATTCTATTACTAGAGTAGGACCCACTAATTCGGGGTACTTAGTCGCAGTAAGTGGGCTTAGCACTATATGACCATATAGTGTGACCAAACCCCCGTATTTTTTGAATATGTTCAGGTGTTTTTAACTAGCCCTGCAGGAAATGTCATTCTTATATGTGTGCGCTGTAAAATATTTTGTAACACTGAAGAAATTACACTTTGCTACAATATAAAGTAGTGAGTGTACAGATTGTATAACATTATAAATTTTCTGTCCCCTCAAAACAACTCAACACACAGCCATTAATGTCTAAACCGCTGGCAACAAAAGTGAATAAGTGAAAATGTCAAAACTGGGCCCAAAGAGTCAATATTTTGTGTGGCCACCATTATTTTCCAGCACTGCCTTAAAGTGGTTGTAAACCCACTTTGAAAAAAATAAAATAAAACCTAAGACCTGCAAGACACAGGCATAATGAGCTAGTATGCATAGCATACTAGCTCATTATGTAATACTCACCTGAGATCGAAGCCCTCGCTGCGGTGCCTGTACACAGCACTGGCCGGCGACATCACTCCCAGGAGTTACTTCCAGGTATTGTGGCTCCGGTGCTGTGATTGGCCAGAGCCGCGATGACGTCACTCCCGTGCATGCGTGCGGGAGCCGCCGGTAATGGCACATTTACTGAAGCAACGGCACGTACGTGCCATTGCTTCAGTTTGCTTCAGTGCACGTGCCGATAACATTGGCACAGGTAAGCCTTATTATAGGCTTACCTGGGCATGAAGTTCACCAGAGCTTCACAGGTTGCCACTGTAATTCTCTTCCACTCCTCCAAGATGACATCACAGAGCTGGTGGATGTTAGAGACCTTGCGTTCCTCCACCTTCTGTTTGAGGATGCCCCACAGATGATCAATAGGGTTTAGGTCTGGAGACATGTTTGGCCAGTCCATCACCTTTACCCTCAGCTTCTTTAGCAAGGCAGTGGTCTTGCCAATCGTCTTATAGCCTAGGCCATCTTTATATAGAGCAACAATTCTTTTTTTCAGATCCTCAGAGAGTTTATTGCCATTAGGGGCCATGTTGAACTTCCAGTGACCAGTATGAGAGAGTGAGAGCGATAACACCAAATTTAACACACCTGCTCCCTATTCACACCTGAGACCTTGTAATATGAATGAGTCACATGACACCGGGGAGGGAAAATGGCTAATTGGGCCCAATTTGGACATTTTCACTTAGGGGTGTACTCATTTTTGTTGCCAGCGGTTTAGACATTAATGGCTGGGTTTTGAGTTATTTTGAGGGGACAGCAAATTTACACTGTTATACAAGCTGTACACTCACTACTTTATATTGTTGATAGAACCTCTCTCACTCCCAATATGCTTCAATTATGTAGAAAAGCAGTACTTAAGAGTAAATCACAAACACAGAGGGGTGGGACCTGTGTTCCTAAATGAAAACCAAGAAACTGATTTAATGGTAAGTACAAAGAAAATCTGTTTTTTTCTTTATCATTCATTGAGGCTGCATTCACACCTAAACGTCACATTTTTAGGCCTTTTTTCGAGTGTTTGTATGCACATTTTTGAGCGTTTCTAAAGCATTTTGAGATTTGGTGTTTCTTAATTAGCCAATAGAGGGAAATATCATCTGTTTCATCATTTGTTAGCATGTTTTTCAGCTTTTTCATCAGCTTTTATTACTTATTTATTGTTATTTATTAATTTCTATGTTTTTTGTAAGGGGTTAAGTGTTAGGGGTTAAAGGTCAGGTTTAAAGGTTAATTTATTTATTTATTACTTATTTATTTACTAATTGATTTATTTTGTTGGTTTAGGGGTTAAGGTTAGGGTTTGGGGTTAATATTAGGGTTAGGGGGTTTATATTAGGGTTAGGGGTTATGATTAGGGTTAAGGTTTTTTTTTTAATGAATTTTTATCATTTATTACATTTTTTTGTTTATTTATTTATTATTTTATTTATTTACAGTATCTATTTTATTTATTTATGCAGTTTGTTTCTTCTTATTATTATTGTTATTATGCGCTTTATTATAACTATTAATCATTTTCATTTCATTATTGCATTTGAGCAGAAAAATGCTCAAAATGCATGACAACGCACTAAATGCTCAAATCAAGCATTTCCATGCATTTCTGTGGAACAAAAAGTGATTCAAAAGCGCTACAATTTGCCTGATTCAAGCTACAAAAAAGTTCCAGAACTTTTTTTGGGCTTCAGGCGACTTGTAGTGGAGATGTGAACCAACTCCATAGAGAATAATTGATTTTTTTGTCCTCCAGCGTTTTGAAGCTTTGAACTTCAAGCTACAAAGTGCTGAGGTGTGAATGGGGCCTATGGGGCACATGACTAAGTCCAAGTCAGTCCAATGTAAAGTAGTGAGGGGGTAAGTAACACAGCAATCAAAAACACCAACATGGCCAAAAAATAAACAGAAAAAAACTGGGGCAGCCTGCAGCTCAAAGAGCTGCCTCCCTGAAAGACCTTATGCCAAAGCTGGCATGAGGTGAAGCCTGAACATTTACCTAGGAAAACTTGTGTAAAGAAAACCAGGAGGCAGCCCTGCCAATTTTGTGAACAAATTGATACCTAAAAGCCCAAGAGGCACTCACAGACATAGTAGAGTGTGTCTTAACTGAGGTGGAAAATTGTCCTTAAATTGAACAAAGCTATTACTTACCTCCTCTCCGATGATCTGATATCTGCATGGTCGCTCACGGGTGGCAGGGTGGCGGCATAGGCTGTTTTGCAAAAAAATAGCCTGCCTGCCCACAATTTTTTAAATGTTCACGTTATTTGAAAAATGGTCTATCTGAACCATAGAAACATTTTGGAATGCAAAATCATGGAGTCAGAGGACAACAAAAAGAGTCCGTTTGAATAGGGACTGCCCTGGATAAAAAAAATAGAATCAGTCTTTCCAATGGAAGCATTGGATAGGAGATAAACTTGTACAGTATGAATCACATCCAGGCAGTAAGGTCTCTTTTTGATGTACTAAAGCTGGACAGAAAAATAGACAAACAATGTCCTGGATGTGGTGACATTCCGACAACAAAATCCATTGATTTTTTCCGACGGATGTTGGCTCAAACTTGTCTTGCATACACACAGTCACACAAAGTTGTCGGAAAATCCGATCGTTCTAAACGCGGTGACGTAAAACACGTACGTCGGGACTATAAATTGGGCAGTAGCCAATAGCTTTCGTCTCTTAATTTATTCTGAGCATGCGTGTCGCTTTGTGCGTCGGATTTGTGTACACACGATCGGAATTTCCGACAACGGCTTTTGTTGTCGGAAAATATTATAGCAAGCTCTCAAACTTTGTGTGTCAGAAATTCCTATGGAAAATGTGTGATGGAGCCTACACACGGTCGGAATTTCCTACAACAAGGTCCTATCACACATTTTCCATCGGAAAATCCTATCGTGTGTACAGGGCATAAGAGTGAAAAGAGGTTCAAATTTGTCTTTGAGCCGAAAGAACCAAATTTAGAACCCACAAAATGGGCTATGTAGGAGATGCCCTATACAGAAGTCTTGTCCAAAGAATGGGAGATTAGCGGTCTTTGAAATATGATCCCAAGGATCAAGATTTGATGGTACCCAAGGCCAATTTAAACTAGAATGCAAAAAGGAGCATTTTCTGGGGTAAAATGTTTATCCTCACCCCAAGTGTGATGATAGGTTTTCAAGCATTTAAAAGCATAGTAATTATTGACTCAGAGGGACCTTTTTTCCCGCAAAAACTGTCCTTCAACAGGCATTATATTAAAGTGATAAACATGACCTTAAGATAGAAGATCAGATGACATACTGTAGGTCCTGAAACACTTTTGGGTGTAAGGTTATTTCCCTGGGTTCAGGTGCTCCTGGCTAATGTAGTCTGCCTGCCAAATGTCAATACCTTAAAAGTGAATGGCAGATAAGGCTGGACTGAGTAGTTCTACCTAGGCTACAAACCTTTCAACCTCTCTTATCACAGCAAGACTTCTGGTTCCTTTCTGGTGACTAATGTAGGCCACATCTGTGTACTTGTTTGACTGACTCTTCATCAAATGGACTTCAGTCAAGGTGTCCAGTGCTGCAGGGTCAACCAAATCACTTGTAGCTCCAGAATGTTGAGGGAGACTAGTTTTCTCTCTCAAGTCCCTTGTGATGACAAGGTGTCTAAGACTCTTCCCCAGCCCCCCAAGCTGGCAATTATTTTGATGATATTCCAAGAAAGTGGGAGGAAGCATTTTATCAACTCCAGAGCTGGATTCCTGAGTCACTATGCCAGAGATGTAAACAGAAACATCAGTGCTACTACCCATACAACACATATCTAGCAGAGCTCCCGGGTGCTCGATCCACAGTCATTGGCTGAGTAGAGTAATGTAGGAAAGATGATCTGTACTCCGGTTGTTGCTCTTAAAAAAATCTTAATCTTATTGAAAATGCATAGTGCACAAACGCAGACAAAAACAGTTGACGTGTTTCAGCCTATAAGGCCTTAGTCATAACCACATTACAGACATGAAACTTTGAAATAAATAGTAGCTCTAAAGATCACAGGCTTCACCCATTAATTGTCATGATTGACCGCAGGCAATTAACAAAAAAAGAGAATCAGCTGCAATACATACTGGGTGATCCATGTGTACACCACTAATTTTCACACATCTTGTGGTGATAATATGCATGTATGTACACACATATATATACACGCATGCATATATTCATACACGTATACACACATGCACAAGAAAAAGCGCTATAAAATTAAAAAAACAAACACTATGCCAGAGATTACCTTTGCTTGTGTGTCAAGTGTCTCAGTCTGTTACCAGCTCTTTACCAGGGACAGACTGCACCTAAATGGGAAAGGTGCAGATCGGCTGGGAGTGAAGATGGCCGACAAGTTAGAGGGGCTTTTAAACTAGGCGACGGGGGGAGGGTCCAGAGGTAGAGATAGTTAGCGCAGAACTAATTCCAGAGGGTAGTTTTGGGGGCATTAGTGGTAGGTTGACTAAAGCACCTAAACCCAAGGTAACTACAGTAACAAGTCCTATTTGCAACCTCAGAACACTCAAAAAGGAGATAGTATGCGACCGGTCTAAACTACGTGGCATGTTCACCAATGCTCAGAGTCTGGTGGACAAGATAGGAGAACTAGATGGGGGTATGCCTGTATATCAAAAATGATGTACAAGTGAATGTGAGAGACGACATCACTAGTGGAGCAAAGGAGGAGGTGGAATCCTTATGGGTAGAGCTACAAAGGGAGGGAACTAAGGGGAGAGTAATACTGGGCGTATGCTATCTGTGCCTATCAGCGCTGCCTTAACTGTGCCTATCAGTGCCCATCAGTGCAGTCTATCAGTGCTGACCAGTGCCGCCTCATCAGCGCATATCAATGAAGGAGAAAAAATACCTGTTTGCAAAATTTTATAACAAACTATGAAACATGATTTTTTTTTTCAAAATTTTCCATCTTTTTTTGTTTGTTTAGCAAAAAATAAAAATTCCAGCTCTGATTAAATACCACCAAAAGAAAGCTCTATTTGTGTGAAAAAAATGATAAAAATTTAATTTGGGTACAGTGTTGTATGACCGCGCAATTGTCATTCAAAGTGTGTCAGCACTGTACGCTGAAAATTGGTCTGGGCAGGAGGGGGGTTTAGGTGCCCAGTAAGCAAGTGATTAAATACCAAACATATACATACCTCCACTGTGCAGTTCCTTTTGCACAGTGAGGCCCCAATGATCGTCTTCTGGGGTCCTCCAGTGGCGCTCGCGGCTCCTCCCCGCATCGGTAAACCCCCTGGGAGAAGCGCTCTCCCGGGGGAGATACCTTGCGGGCGCGCTTCTGAGACCAGCATTTGAGTGCATAGACACAGAATGCCAGACTCGGCCCCGCCCCCAACGCCTGCATCATTGGATTTGAATTGACAGCAGCGGGAGCCAATGGCTGCGCTGCTATCAATCTATCCAATCAAGAGCCAAGGACCCCAGGCAGAGAGGTCACTTGTCTCCGCCGAGGGAACGAAGGGCTCAGGTGAGTAAAACTGGGGGGGGGGGGGGCTGGGGGGCCATTTAGTGTCAGAAGTTTTTTCAACTTAATGCATAGGATGCATTAAGGGAAAAAAACATGGGGGTTTACAACCCCTTTAAATAAGGGTATTAGCCAGTGCATCCCAATGGGAAATACATTTAAAAGAGCTAATAAAAGTCCTGGGTGGCTTAACTCCAATGTAAAAATGCATAAAAAAGCAAAGGAAAATACAAGGCTGAGGAATCATCATCAGCATTCCAACTTTACAAAGAATGCAACAAGCAATGTAAGGGTGCAATCAGGGCGGCTAAGATAGAACACGAAAGGCACATAGCGGAGGAAAGTAAAAGATCCCAAAAAATTCTTTAAGTATATAAATAGTAAGAAAGGGAGGTCAGATCATATTGGTCCCATAAAGAATGAAGAAGGGAATATGGTTACTAAGGATGGAGAGATGGCGACAGTATTGAATTTATTCTTCTCCTCAGTCTTCACGAGGGAAAAGGGCTTCAGTAACCAAAACTGCAATGTTTATCCTCATGACACGTCACAGGAAGCACCCTCATGGTTAACAGAGGATAGAATTAGAAATAGACTTGAAAAATGTAACATTAATAAGTCACCGGGACCAGATGACTTGCTCCCGAGGGTCCTTAAGGGACTCAGTCAAGTAATTGCCAGACCAATGTTCCTAATTTTTACGAACAGTCTACTGACTGGAATGGTATCAGCAGATTGGAAAAAAGCCAATGTAGCTCCAATATTTAAAAAAGGGCCAAGATACATCCCTGGGAATTACAGACCAGTTAGCCTAACATCAATAGTATGCAAGCTCTTGGAGGGGATGATAAGGAACTACATACAAGATTTTAGTAATGAAAACGGTATCATTAGCAGTATTCAGCATGGATTCATAAAGAATCGTTCTTGCCAAACCAACCTATTAACCTTCTATGAGCAGGTCAGCTGCCATCTAGATAAAGGAAGGCCCATAGAGGTGTTGTATCTGGATTTTGCAAAGGCATTTGATACAGTTCCCCATAAACGTTTACTGTACAAACTAAGGTCTGTTGGCATGGAACATAGGGTGAGTACATGGTTTGAAAACTGGCTACAGGGGGTAGTGATAAATGGGGAATACTCAGAATGGTCTGGTGTGGAGCGTGGGGTCCCCCAGGGTTCTGTCCTGGGACCAATCCTATTTAAATTGTTAATAAACGACCTGGAGGATGGGATAAACTGTTCAATCTCTGTATTTGTGGACGATACTAAGTTAAGCATAACTTAAGCAACAACATAACATAAGCAATAATTTCTCCACAGGATGTGGAAACCTTGCAAGAAGATCCAAACAAATTAATGTGGTGGGCAACTACATGGCAAATGAGGTTTAATATAGAAAAATTTAAAATATTGCATTTGGGTAGCAAAAATATGAATGCAATCTACTCACTAGGGGGAGAACCTATGAGGGAATCTAGGATGGAAAAGGGCCTGGGGGTCCTAGTAGATGATAGGCTCAGCAATGACATGCAAGGCCAAGCTGCTGTAAACAAAGCAAACAGAATATTGGCATCTCTCCAGACCTAAAACGATAATTCTCCCACTCTACAAGACTCTGGTTCAGTTGCACCTGAAGTATGCCGTCCAGTTCTGGGCACCAGTCCTCAGGATGGATGCGCTGGAACTGGAGAGAGTCCAGAGAAAAGCAACAAAGCTAATAAAGGGACTAGAGGACCTTAGTTATGAGGAAAGGTTAAGAGCATTGAACTTTTTCTCTCTGGAGAAGAGACGCTTGAGAGGGGATATGATTTCAATGTACAAATACCGTACTGGTGACCCCACAATAGGGATAAAACTTTTCCGTGAAAGGGAATTTAAAAACCACACACTTTTGGCGTGTCATTTTTTTGGGGGGTGGGGGGGGGGGCGGTACCCTCTTTTTAGAGGGTCCCAGCTCCCATTTCTTCTGGCGCTCCACAGCCCCCGAAGGCAGATCACCTCAGGGAAAGTTTTTTTGGGGGAAGCATCTTGGACCATTTCTAGGACAAGACCTAGACACTCCAAGCAATGCTGGTTACAACGCGGGGGGGGGGGTTCAGAATCCAACCTGACCTTTTTAGGGTCTGGACTGTCTGAATCACATTAGCAGTCAGAGTTTATGAAAACTTTTCCCTCTAAAGGAAGTCATCTATGTATCCCACAATAAGAATGCAAGTTTAGTAAGGATAGCATAGGGTCCAAAACCTTCAAAAACATTAAATGTGTGGACAGTAGGCCTAATGGTAGGGCTGCACACTGAAAGGTTTGTATGCCCTCAGGGAAATAGAGATAGCATTGATGCACTGGAAAAATGGAATACCTGCACTACTGGATATAAATAAACAGCATAGCCACCGCCATTTGATCGAGGTAAGATCGCATCTGTGGAGGGGGAGATGGGTTAGGTTAGGTCAAGGGAACTGGGCAAACCAGATAAGTGCACACTTATAGTGTAACTCCAGCTATAATAAATAGTGAGTGCATTTACATATAGCACAGTATTGTACTGAAATTGAATACCACCCAAAACTTTTTGTTAGTGGGGAAACATTAGGATCTCTGTAAGGTTTTTATTGTTGTGGAGGTAGGTGAGGAGCACTGTGTGGGAATAGAAAGTCCATCTGGTTGAAGAACAACAATCACTTTTTTGGTGTGTGACATAAAAAATAGCCAATGCATTTTGGGATTTGGGGCTTCCTCTTTTTCAGTGCTTTGGTAGTTTTAGATCTGTTAGCCATGGTCACTGCAGTCTGTGCCCCAATAAATAACAGTGTTCCTGTCTGATGTGCTTCGGTGGAAAAAAGTAACACTATTTCTGGGTGGCCTAGCCTGTTAAATTTGCGGTTACTCCCAAATATACTTGCTATACTGGCTGATAAAGAAGGGGCCACTAGAGGGAGGACTCACGATTTCTCTATATAGGAAATAACCTATTGGAAATGTAGAACAGCATGAAATATAAAAAAAGACACTTCAAAAACTCCTGTAATAACAACTAACAGAAAATACACGGCGGTTACCGTTTAATATGCACTTTAGCGCTCTTTGCTGTGCTATTAATTTCAGGCCAGATAGAAGGAATCTTATTATAGCCCATCAAGCTTCAACTCCGGCCGTGTCCTTTGTATGTGCAAAGAATCTCAGAATCTGAAACCACCAAGGAGGCTGTAATCCCGCTAATGGTGACATTCATTATCTCTCCGCAGAAGGGACACGCATTTCGCAGGTTCAATTGCTGCCGTTTCTGGCAACCTGGGTACTAAATTTAGATTAAGAAGTCCTGTCACAGCTTGGTTTTTCTCCTGCAAAAGTCCCACCGAGAGCTTTGCAGACATAATTCTGTCTGATTTGCAGAACACGGTCAGCGCATCTGCCAGGGAGGAATAAAAGTGTTCATAATATTTAACTTGTACAGTACATGTCGTCCATCTCCTTCTGATTCATCCAGTGACAATTGAAAAGAAATGAGGCTCACGAGAATGCTATATATCTATCTATATATATATATATATATATATATATATATATTGGGGACAGAAAGTATTCAGACCCCCTTAAATTTTTCACTCTTTGTTATATTGCAACCATTTGCTAAAATCATTTAAGTTCATTTTTTTCCTCATTAATGTACACACAGCACCCCATATTGACAGAAAAACACAGAATTGTTGACATCTTTGTAGATTTATTAAAAAAGAAAAACTGAAATATCACATGGTCCTAAGTATGCAGACCCTTTGCTCAGTATTTAGTAGAAGCACCCTTTTGATCTAACACAGCCATGAGTCTTTTTGGAAAAGATGCAACAAGTTTTTCAGACCTGGATTTGGGGATCTTCTGCCATTCCTCCTTGCAGATCCTCTCCAGTTCTGTCAGGTTGGATGGTAAACGTTGGTGAACAGCCATTTTTAGGTCTCTCCAGAGATGCTCAATTGGGTTTAAGTCAGGGCTCTGGCTGGGCCATTCCAGAACAGTCATGGAGTTGTTGTGAAGCCACTCCTTCATTATTTTAGCTGTGTGCTTAGGGTCATTGTCTTGTTGGAAGGTAAACCTTCGGCCCACTCTGAGGTCTTAAGCACTCTAGAGAAGGTTTTCGTCCAGGATATCCCTGTACTTGGCCGCATTCATCTTTCCCTCGATTGCAACCAGTCGTCCTGTCCCTGCAGCTGAAAAACACCCCCACAGCTTGATGCTGCCATCACCATGCTTCACTGTTGGGACTGTATTGGACAGGTGATGAGCAGTGCCTGGTTTTCTCCACACATACCGCTTAGAATTAAGGCCAAAAAGTTCTATCTTGGTCTCATCGGACCAAAGAATCTTATTTCTCACCATCTTGGAGTCCTTCATGTGTTTTTTAGCAAACTCCATGCAGGCTTTCATGTGTCTTGCACTGAGGAGAGGCTTCCGTCGGGCCACCCTGCCATAAAGCTCCGACTGGTGGAGGGCTGCAGTGATGGTTGACTTTCTACAACTTTCTCCCGACTGCATCTCTGGAGCTCAGCCACAGTGATCTTTGGGTTCTTCTTTACCTCTCTCACCAAGTATCTTCTGCCCCGATAGCTCAGTTTGGCCAGACGGCCAGCTCTTGGATGAGTTCTGGTCGTCCCAAACGTCTTCCATTTAAGGATTATGGAGGCCACTGTGCTCTTAGGTACCTTAAGTGCAGCAGAATTTTTTTGTAAGCTTGGTCAGATCTGTGCTTTGCCACAATTCTGTCTCTGAGCTCTTCAGGCAGTTCCTTTGACCTCATGATTCTCATTTGCTCTGACATGCACTGTGAGCTGTAAGGTCTTATATAGACAGGTGTGTGGCTTTCCTAATCAAGCCCAATCAGTATAATCAAACACAGCTGGACTCAAATGAAGGTGTAGAACCATCTCAAGGATGATCAGAAGAAATGGACAGCACCTGTGTTATATCTATGAGTGTCACAGCAAAGGGTCTGAATACTTAGGACCATGTGATATTTCAGTTTTTCTTGTGTAGCGGTCACCTACTTTCAAGTAGGTGAGCTTTTTGTGTTTAACTGATAGGGTACAGTTTCAGGTAAATTTAGGCAGGCCTGTATCCCTATCTCAGGCCTGTTTGTTTATTTTGGGAACTGGGAGTGTCAGTGTAGTGCAGGGTGTGGCCACCTGTACTTGGACCCAGAGATGCCTCCTCTTGCTTTCAGTGGAAATGGTTCTGGAAGAGAGGTTGGACTTGGGATCTGAGTGGCAGGCAGCTCATGGGTGGAGTTCTGGCCAATCATTAATTTATTTGGCAGGAGGCGGGACCCCCATATAAGCTGGGGTCACATGCTGTTGGAGGGGTCCGGAGAGGGAGAGATCAGAGAGGGAGCCCCCTGCGGGGAGCAAAGCGGAGCCCCCCCTACGGGGAAGGGGGGGGGACCAGGCCACGCGGAGGAGAGGAGTTAGTGACACCGCACAGCATGTAGTCGCTGGTGTCACTGGACTCCCCCTGCGGGGAGGGGAGTGTGCCAGATCGGAGAGAAGGGATGAAGGAGCCATTCGGAAGAAGTAGCAACTAAGCGGAAGAAAACTGGGCGATTGACCGTTTGTGAGTGGCACATGGACTGTTGATCAAGTGATTGAAAGCCCAGGGGAACGGTACTACCAGAGGCTGAGGGATGTTGGTATGCAAGCCAGTGAGACAGGCGATGATGGCCTGTGACTTTGGGTTCAACAATGCCCCGGGATTCCAATCAGTCAGGCGGGAGGAATTATTCAGAGTAATCTCTTCTTTAGCTCAACTTGGAAGTACTGTACAGACGGGAAGTAGTGGTCAAAAGGCGGCGGTAGAGCTCCGAGCACAGATAGAGATACAGATTGTTCTAAGAAGGTCTACGGGTGAAGAAGTTATTCTGACTCTTTACTACAACAGCCTATGTATTCTCTAGTAAATCTACCCAAGTCTATATGCAAAGAGTTATTCAGAGTGGCTCTTTGCTATTTGCTTTCATTGTTCTCAAAGACCAGACTACTCTTATCTTCCCAAATAAAATGTATTCAGAGTGACTTTTCGTTGTTCGCATTGTTCTAAGTCTTTGCATGAGAAGGCAAAGGAAAGATTATGAAGCAGCAAAAGAGCATCTCAGAAAACCCTTCTCCTATGTCAGTTCATGTTATACAAATAAAAGCAAGAGAAAAGTACAATATGGACTGTTTCTATTTCTATGGGTTGCGATGGGCTAGGTGGTGAATGTGATTTACGGATAGAACACACAAACTGAAGCTCCTACGGGGGTCGTGTGCTACACTTGTTTAATAAATCTGCAAAAATGTTAACAATTCTGTGTTTTTCTGTCAATATGGGGTGCTGTGTGTACATTAATGAGGAAAAAAAATGAACTTAAATGATTTTAGCAAATGGCTGCAATATAACAGAGTGAAAAATGTAAGGGGGTCTGAATACTTTCCGTCCCCACTGTATATATATATATATATATATGTATATATATATATATATATATATATATACATACACACATCGTTACTGGTCAAATGGACAGGTGCTAGTGGCTTAAAGTATATCTATTTTTTTTTTTTTTACTTTGAATGGAGGGAGGATGAGACTAGGGATGGGCCGAATGGACCCCTGTTCGGTTCGCATAAGACCTTTCGAACACCGCGAAAGTTCGGACCCAAATAACGAACTCCATTAAAGTCAATGGGACCCAAACGTCAAAAATCAAAAGTGCCCATTTTGAAGGCTTATATGCAAGTAATTGGGCATACAATGGTTATAGGGGTCTGGGTCCTGCCCTGGGGGACATGTATTCAATAAAAGAAAAGTTTGTGAAAAATGTAATTTTTAAATGAGCAGTGATTTTTTGATTTTTAAAGTGAAAGCATAAAAACGAAAAATTCCTTCCAATATAGTGCCTGGGGGGCCCCCTTATTCTACCTGTAAAGTGGTAGATCTGTACCATGTCTAGAATCTGCTGCAGCAATAATTGCATTTATAAAGCCAAAAAAAATGACATTTTTCCTGCAAGCTGCCTTTATTTTGCGCAGCAACAGCTGGGGAGCCAGTGTGTATGATGAGACCACAATGCAGTGCACTGGGAACAAGATTAGAGATTTTTTGGATGCATTCTGGTGTCACTTTGACTTTGGATAGAAGTAACGGGTGCTTAAAAATTGGTCTTTGGGTGTCGTGGCGCCTTCCCACCATAACCCTATAGAGGTACTCTTGATGAAAGCAAGATATGGCCTTGCTGTAAAAAACTGCAATAATATGCACCTGTCAAACAAGTGCAGAAAAATTACTCTTTAGGTGTCGGGGGCGCCTCCCCACTGTAAACCTATAGTGATACTCTTGATGAAAGCAAGAATTGGCCTTGCTGTAAAAAATTGCAATGATATGCACCTGTCAAACAGGTGCAGAAAAATTACTCTTTGGGTGTCGGGAGCACCTTCCCACTGTAACCCTATAGAGGTACTCTTGATGAAAGCAAGAATTGGCCTTGCTGTAAAAAATTGCAATGATATGCACCTGTCAAACAGATGCAGAAAAATTGGTCTTTGGGTGTTAATTGTGCCCATGAAACCTATACCAAAAACATTCTTGCAGATGAAATGATTAAACACCCTCAAATCTAGGCAGAGATTCCACATCCCAAAAAGACTTAATCAGTGACATCAGCATCAGGGGCTTCATAGCTGGTAATCCAGGACTGATTCATTTTTATAAAAGTCAAAAGGTCCATGGAGTCTGTGGACAGACTCATTCTATGATCAGTATCGAAACTTCCTGCAGCACTGAATGCCGTTCTAAAAGCACGCTGGATGCAGGGCAGCCCAACAACTCAATAGCATACTGGGCAAGTTCTGGCCAGTGGTCTATTCTCATGACCCAGTAAGTCAGTGGATCATCAGCTGGAAAGCTCTCCATCTCTGTTTTGATCCCGAGGTAATCGTCCACCATGTGATGCAGACGCTGCCGATGGGATGTGGAAGCTGACAGCCCTGGCGGCAAGGACTAAAAAAATTCCAAAATGCCTCACTTAGGCGGGCGCCTTCTCCAACGCTCCTCTCTTGACCAACAGAAGACTCAAAACTGCATTTTCCAAGAAACTGTAACCTACTGGAGTCAGGAAAAATGTTCAATAAAATCCTCTTTAACGTGTCCTCAAGAGATTTTATCTTCTGTATTCTCTGTGGGGACGGGATGAGTTCTGAGACCTTCCCCTTATAACGGTGGTCAAGGAGGGTTGCCAACCAGTAATCATCCTTCTCCTTTATGACATGTATTCTTGGCTTTGAAGCATGAAATTGCCCATGCACCTCAAATTTGCCGAGGCTTGAGAAGCAGACTCCTCGGCGTCACTCAGGATGACAACATCTGGAACTTCCTCCTCCCAGCCACGTACTACTCCCAAGGGTCCTGGGGATGGAAAGCCATTGCTTACAGATTGACGCATGTCTTCCTCTTCTTCAAAGCCTATTAAAGTGCCAGAATCCTCCTCCTCATCCTCCACCCCTCTCTCCTCCTGTGTGTTCTGTGACATAGGAATGATGGTGTCTGGATAAAGTGGGCCTTGAGAGGAAAGGAAGTCCTCCTCTTCTTCCTGCTTCTCTGCCTCCAGTCCCCTGTCCATAATGCCACGCAGAGTCTGCTCCAGCAGATACACAACAGGGATAGTGTCACTGATGCATGCACTGTCACTGCTCACCATCCTTGTGGCCTCCTAAAATGGCGACAATACAGTGCATGCATCCTTAATGATCAGCCATTGGCGTGGTGGAAAAAAAGCCGAGGCGGCCAGAGCCTGTCGTTGTGCAGTACTTGCACAGGTACCCGTTGAAGGCCCTCTGTTGCACGTATAGCCACTGCAGCATTTCCAAAGTTGCATTCCACTTGGTGGGCATGTCACAAATGAGGCGGTTTACAGGCAGGTGGAATTCCCTCTGAATTTCAGCCAACCGAGCACTTGCTGTCTATGATCGCCTGAAATGGCTACAGACTCTTCTGGCCTGCTTTAGTACATCTTGCAACCCTGGGTACGTACTTAGGAAATGCTGCACCACTAAATTTAGGACATGTGCCAGGCATGGCACATGTGTCAACTTTCCCTATCTAAGAGCGGACAGGAGGTTTGAGCCATTATTGGACACCGCCATTCCTGGTTCCAGCTAGCGTGGTGTGAACCACCTTTGGGCCTGTCCCTGCAGAGCTGCAAAAATCTCTGCTCCGGTGTGGTTTCTGTCCCCTAAACACACCAGCTGAAGCACTGCATGGCACCTTTTAGCCTGACTATGGAAATAGCTCTTTGAACGCTTAGGGGAACCTAATGTTCATAGGACAATTCTGCAGAGGAGGGCATGGAGGTGGCGGAGGAGGAGGGGGTAGAGCTCACAGGTCTGGCATCATCACCTCCAGCTGTATGGAGACGTGGAAGCACAACAAGCTGCAGCACTGAGCCCTGTCCTGCATCCTTTCGAGTTGCAAGCAGCGTTACCCAGTGTGCTGTGAACGAAATATATCGTCCCTACCCATGCTTGCTGGACCATGTGTCAGTAGTAAGGTGGATTCACGGCTGACTGCATTGCCCAATGATGCCAGAACATTCCCTTCCATGTGATGGTAGAGAGATGGAACGGCCTTACGTGAAAAGAAGTAGCGACTGGGAACCTGCCATTGTGGAGGCAGAACCAACCAGGCTGAAAGGCAGAAGTTGGAGAGCCAACAGCTTTGACAAGCTTGCATTCAGATGCTGGGCATGTGGGTGACAGGGACTGTATTTTTTTTTCTGCTGCAGCAGATGGGGCAGAGAAATTTGCCGGCTACAGTCTACAGCTTGTGGTGTGCTGCTGGCAGATGTGCTGTTAGGATCTGGGACACCCTGTGCTATACCATCATCCCTGTCAGTGGAGGCTGCTGAAAGGTAATGACTCTGTACGCAGGGGCAGACTGAAGTGGGTAAGGAGGAGGAGGAGAAGGAGGGACAGATTTGTGCCCCTTTTGTGTGTCTTTTAGGTGCTCCTGCCAATGGGCTGAGTGGTTGGACGTTAAATGCCTTGGTAAGCATGTGGTACCCAAATGGTTGGTGTTTTTGCCACGTTTGATGTGCTTGATACACAGTTTGCAGATAGCAACAGTGCAATCTGCTGCAGATGTGCTAAAATGGACCTAGACAGCTGAGCTTTGGGGAGTGAGCCGGGAGATAACAGCTGCTCTCTACTCTTTCTTGATGTCGTCCTCCTCGGGGTTGGGCTGCCTCACCTTCAGTTTTCTCCTCTGCTCTATCTGGCACCCAAGTGTCAGATCATCAGTGACATCATCATCTCCATCTCCTCCATCTTCATCATTACCACTGGAGACAACTTGGCAATATGCTGCGGATTGAGGAACATGAATGCCAATTTGTCTACCAGTGTTCCTCCATCTGTCTAGTCTCATGTTCCTGTCATCCTCAACCCCAGAACCAACATCTGAATCCAGTAATGGCTGGGCATCATCAAGGAGCAAATGGCTGATGCTGTGGTCAAATAACTCAGCTGACTCCTCAAATGCTGATGCTGGGGCTATGGCAGGAATAGATGTGGACAAGGAGGCAGGTTTATCCACTCTGGCAACTGCAGGGGACTGCACACTTGTCTCTGCTTGCGTGACAGAGGATGAGGAGGATGAAGAAGGTTTAGTAAGCCAGTCCACCACCTCCTCTGCATGCTGTGGCTGGATAGCACGGGAAACTCACTAAACAGAGGAAATTATGTCCTGCCTGAGGACTGACCACCACGTCCACCTTTGCCTGTGGGCACATTTGTTCCTGGCCCCCTTACAGTGCCAAGGGAACGTCTGCCTCTTTTTGTTGTCCTCCCAGACATTATTGGGAGGGAGGTGGCAGTGCTTAGAAGCAAATGTAAAGAATAAGTTGAAATTTTTAGGTAGATGCACTTTAATCAATGTAAAGAGGTGTTTGGTGCACTTTAATTTGAGTACTCACACTACACAGACAAACTCCACAGATACACTATAATATACAGCAATATAATGTGCCAAATGTACAGTGACGCACAGAACTATATGCCGTTAAACTGGCAGTAATGCACACAGAATGATATGGCGTTAAACTGGCATTAATGCACACAAAACGATATGGCATTAAACTGTCAGTAACACACACAGAAGTAAATGGCGTTAAACTGGCAGTAACGCACACAGAAGTAAATGGCGTTAAACTAGCAGTAACACAATTAAATAGACGTTGTTCAATTGTCACTACACTGACGCTATCTGAACTGTCCCTACTCTAGCTGCACACTATGCAAAGCTTAATGATGGTCCTCCTCACTATACTCACACTATCCCTAGACTGACACTAAACTAATATTCTACACTGAAAATTGAAGCAAAATAGCACAGTATAGCACACTAACTAACTAATAGCACTGAACAGAGCCCTGTTCTATCTCTCTCCACGCCGAAATCACACTGAAAATGGCTGCCATTGAAAGAATACTTTTATACTGTGGGGTGGGAATGAGCCATGATTGGACAAAGTCATGATGACAGTGTCCAATCATGACGCTGACAGTGCTCTGTGCCCTGATTGGCTGAAGCTTTCACTGCTTCAGCCAATCAGGGCTTCCAATGCACTGTTCAGTGCCGCAATGCATTGTGGTCGGTTCGGGGGGCCGAACAAACGGTTGAACAACCCGTCTGTTCTGCTACTTGCCGAACAACAAAAGTTCGGTCCGAACTTATGCTCGGGCCGAACCGTTCACCCATCCCTAGATGAGACCTGAGAAATGTCCGTTTTTTAGAAACATAGAAAAGTGATGGCAGAAAAAGACCTAGTAGTTCCATTGAGTCTGCCCATTTTTTTGTTTTGTTTTTGTTGTTTTCTTTCATGAAATTTTTTATCTGAGTATAGATCTATGTTTGTCCGAAGCATGTTTGAAGCTATTTACTGTTGACTGCCTCACTACCTCTGCTGCAAGTTTATTCCAAGCATAGACTACCCTTTTTAGTAAAATAATACTTTCTAAGACTATTTTTGAACTTTCCTCCAGTTAGTTTGGGGTCATGTTCCCGTGTTCTGCCCTCCTGAACCTCATTCACCCCCTTAATGTATTTAAGGTTTCAATCATGTCTCCCCTTTCCCTTCTTTCCTCCAGACACCCCCATGTATAAGACAACACCCACTTTTCAACCCAAAATTAAGAAATCAATATTTTAAACATAAACACATTCTTATTCAGTAATTAGGTAACATTTACATACCAGTACTATGATATTAGGCATCACACTTAGCTTTGCGCATATCACTTTATTCAGCCTCTGTTTCGTCACTACTTTCTTCTTCATCACTTTTAGTTTCAGACTGTCAGGGCTGGGCTCTCAGCCCTTCCTCCTCTGTCTTCAGGTTGCTCAGCTGTTGGTTCATTGCCAGTACTCATCATTCCACAGTGGCTCACCTCTGTTGATCATCTCCTGCTCGTCAGTCAAGCCAGGCCCGGACTGAGAAAAAAATAAGCCCGGGCATTCTAAGCTGAGCAGCCCATTTAAAAAAAAAACAAATTACAAATAATGGCAACTGGTTTCTCGATGTATTTTAGTTATATTTGGCCTGCTTGAGTCACTGTAACTTGTCAATCATTTGGAATTATGTAAATATATGATAATAAATGATAGAATGAATGCAATATATAAGAGGAAACATCTTTAATGAACGATTCAATACAATAACAAATAGCTAAATATATTACATTTTTTGGCATATATTTTTTTTATATTCAAAATCACAGAACAAAATAACTGCACTAAGGATTCAGCAAGTTTCGTAGAAGTTCACTGGTTTCTGCAACTCTGTCAATGACATCATCAGAATCAAGGTTCATTAGTATATCCTTTTCGATTGCCATCAGCATCAAACAGCTCAAATGCTCTTGAGATACAGAACTTCTTAGACGGGTTTTAATAAACTCCAATGTGGAGAAACTTCTTTCACAGGCGACTTGAGTAAAAGATAGTGTAAGCAAAAATTTGTAGGCTAAACCAATGACATTATAGGCATCAGTTATCAAATTATAGCGCTGCAGAATCTTATAGCAGCAAATGCCACAGTTCTTACATGCCATGCAAGATTTGTTGACTAGTTCTGTTTCTGTTAATTTGCTTTCCTGGTTTTCATTGATACATCTTCTACAATACTAAATTCTTCAAGAAGTGATGATTTCAGTGAAGATAGAATAATCCTGGACTGCCTCACTCCATGGAGAAACATCTTTATTGAAAAATAAAATTAAAATCCAAAATTGCAGACATAACAAAAAGTGGGCACAGCGGGAATCAAATGGCTAACGCGTTTCACATAAAGATGCTAATTTGATCAAAAACCAAAAGTGTATATATAACAGAGGAAAAGGGGGAGGGAAAAGGTAAAACACCCAATCTGTAACAACAGACAATTAGGTGAGCACACCTGCTACACAATTGGAGCTAAACCTCCAAAAATAGAGTGCACATAAGGGTTTATGATCGTATAATTAGATATAAAAAAGAAAAAGAAAAAACAAATGACATTAAAAAAGATTAAAATGACAAAAATATAAATATAAATAACCCATTGCAGTGCATCTATGAATGGAGTAAAGCGAAAAAGACAACAAGAAAATGGATATTGTTCTGAGAAATGCTGAATACTTGTTACAGCATGATGGGGCAAAATGTACATAGGAATATACATATGATACAAAAAGTAGAAAACATACATTTAAACACTGTATGTACTATCTTGATCCCACTGCATATAAATGGCAACAAAGCATTTCCATATATCTCAGCAGAAAAATATATATATATGCATAATGAAAATGAATTGTGATAAATTGAAAGAATGTAAAATGTAAAATAATAGTGTGTTTAAAAAGTGTCGAAAACATTCTTGTTCAAAGAGTTTGTTGTTTTGATTACACTGTTACTTGTGGCTCTCTACACAAAGTGGCAATTATATTTCTAGAGAAGAAAAAAATATAAGATAAAATAAAGTCCAAAAAGTGGTGCCTGTAACAAGTGTACAAAAAGCCGGTCCTCTAGCTCAGTATTAAATTCTATGCTGGACACAGCCAAATAGGTGTATCCATTATAAGCTAAAATCACACCGTTCTCAGGGAAAAGCACAAGGAGACATAAGTCTCACTTCTTCCGCTGCAAACTGCATTTTCACCGCTAACAGAAAAAGGAAATGACACAAGGAACTAAAAAATCAGCGCAATTAATCCAAATAAAGATAAATAGACAATACAAAATTTAATGCCTATTAAATCAAAGATTCTATATTTGGACATTGTACAAAAGGTGAGTGGATTCCTAAACTCAACCTAATTTACAACATCCGCTATAAAACAGAGCCGCTCTCCAGAAAGGGCACACTAAGAGACGGGAGTCTCACTCCTACCGCTACAAGCAACATTGACACCGCTAGCAGAGCAAGGAGTGACATATGATGAAATTGATCAAAGCAATAGCTGATGGGCACTCTATTGGTAGAAATGGGATACATCCCATTCAAAATTAAATCCTGAAGGGCACCTAGTGTTTAAAAAGAAAATCCAACGGACTTCCCTTTTACACAAGATATTAAATTTGTCACCACCTCTGGGAGGTTTGACAATTTTGTCAATGCCTTGAATCACTAAACTAGATGTGACTTTGTGATGGACACTATTCCAATGTATATCGTAGAGGTGGTCGTAGAGACGATCCTTCAATCTCCGTATTGTTCTGCCTCTATATTGTATGGAACAAGCTGTACATGTGATGGCATATATAACATAACGTGTGTTGCAATTACCAAAAGGGTGAATCTTTTGGGATTTACCCGTGGATGTAGACACCACTGTATCACCCTCTTTGATAAAAGAACAATAGGAACAACTCCGGTCACCACATTTGAAAGTTCCTTGAAAGGATAGCCAATTTTTGGTTTTATCTTTACTTGAGAAGAAGCTGGGTGATAAAACGTTAGCAAGGGATGGAGCTTTTCTAGATACCGTGCGGATACCTTTATTCAGAATCTGTGAGTATACTAGATCATGAAATAAGACAGGGAGGTATTTGGTTACAATTTTTTTATTTTTTTGGAACTCCAAACTATAAGGAGTAGAAAAAGTAGGGATTGAAATGTCATATTTGAAACCATGGGCTCTAGTAGGTTTATCCATAGGTAATTTGGAACGGGGTGTCCCTTGGGCTATAGATAGCCCTCTCTTTATGATGGATTTGGATTAGCCTCTTTCCTCAAACCTGGCAGACATCAAGGCAGCTTCCCGATCAAAATCTTCTTGTTTGCTGCATAGTCTTTTAAGTCTGAGGAATTGACCTACAGGAATGCTATTGATGGTGTGTTTCGGGTAACTAGAGTCAGCCCGCAAAAGTGTGTTGCCTGCACTAGGCTTTCTATATAAATTGGAAGTAATATAGTTGTCCTCCCCAGTTAACAAACATCCAAGAATTCTATTGATTTAGCCTCAAATTTCCCTGTGAACCTTAAATTTAACATATTATCATTCATGTAATCTAACCACTGTTCCAAGTTAACATGTGGGTCTGAGACTATAAACAACAGGTTGTCTATATACCTACAATAAAATGCAGTGTCCTTACGACGCAGACTATCAGTTCCAAAGATGCAGAGTCTCTCCCACCATCCCATGTATAAATTGGCCAGGGATGGGGAAAAAGGTGATGATTTCAGTCTGTCCCACTGCATTGCAAAATTTGCCAGCTGGGAACGCAAATTTTCTGATGTTGCTCCCTTATCAAATCTAAATAATCGTTTGCTGAGTTCTTCCATTGCTGGTGCCTGAAGTCCAGATTTTTTTATATCAGAAAAGCTATTTGGCTCCAAGCAAGCTAAGTCAGCATAGAGGGTCTCACAGGAGAGAAAGCGGCGATTCATGCTCTCTGTGACCGTATCCAAAATTACATTGTGCACACGTATTTTATAACCTGAAACAGCATCAGAAACTGCTACATCATCAACAGTCTCATCAGCCATTCGCTTTCTTTTTCTTATTCTTTTTTTAGGCAAAGTGGTCTGTACTTCTAGGTGGTAACTTTCTTCTTCTTGAATCTTGTCATTTGCCCACTTAACAAACTTATCAGCAGTCATTTGTATGGAATCAAAATCTCGTGTAATTGTTTTAAGTTTTTCATAAGTTCCCTGTACCATTTGAATAGCTTTTGAGATATCCATCTGAGTTGTTTGCAGATATTTGGACAATGATGTTGTCAATTCAAATATTCTCAGAAAAATTTGAGCTGTAAGAATGGTTTCATACTTGAGTAAGGATTCTGCATAAGATTTTGCTCTAACAATCACCTCAGGTTTCGATGACACACTGTCTTCGATTCTGCTCAAAGTGTACGGTAGACTAGGAAACAATGCAGAATCAGGATTTGAAAATTCCCCAAACACTCCTGGCTAACTTGTTCCCAGGTATTCATGCACTGATAAGAATCACGAATAAAGAGAGCAATGTCATTCAACAAACTGAACAGTGATGCACTTTCAACTATCACCTTTGTTGTATCTGCAAGTACTAAATTCAGAATGTGTGCATAGCACCAGATGTGAATTTGCCCTGGTGATTCAGTTGACAGCCAGGAAGAGAAACCATTGTATTGGCCTTGCATATTTGCTGCTCCATCCGTTGAATTGCCAATGCAATTTGTAATATTAAGATTGCATGATTTTAAGACTTCCATTAGCAACTTAAAAAGGTTTTGCCCTGTTGAAGATTCACATTCAACAACTGCAAGAAGCTTTTCATTGATACAATCAGTCACATAGCGAACAATTATGGAGCATTGATCTTTTGAAGTGATGTCTTGAGTTGTATTGTATCAATCTGAATTGAAAACATCCTGGCTTCCCTTACTTCTTTTGAGATATTTTCCTGCATAAGCATCCGAATAGCATGTATTACTTTGTTCACAGTCGTTTTTGAGAGCAAGGTTATCAAAGATCCTCTTCCTTTTCCTCCAGAAGACTGCAGTTTCTTGCTGTTTTCAATACATTTGTTTACACGATCTTTCATCCAAATGTCATACTTGCTGACGAGAAGAATGAGCTCTGAAGAATTTCCATGGTCTTTCGTTATGTCCTCTAAATTATAGGCAGCCTCATCTTTATCTCTCCTATAACTCAAACCTTGCTTTCCTATAACTTTTATTACATCTACAACCTGCTGTAGTACTTGCCGCTTGGTTCTCACTTGTTCTCGCCTTACAGATATTTGCTTATACAAAAGTAGATCATCAACTCCAGCACTGCTGGATTTCACAAAAAAGGCTTCGGCACACAAGTTGTGCATTACACTCTTCTCATGCTCTTCGATTTTTTGATGAATATGACGCTTATCTGTCATTCCTTCAATAAAAGAATTTGTTTCCTGTGACTTTGAAAAAGCCAAACAGAGCAAAACATAGATTCTTTTTCATTGCACGTTTTGTAGCCTTTTTTAACACTGGAAATAGTAAGGTAAAAAATCCGTGCTTAGAAAAGCAAGGGTTGCAGCCTCCCCTAATTAGTACCCTGAGGCCCTAATGAAGTAAATAAAGGAGAGTGGGGAAATGGCGCTACCCTATGTGCCAAAACGTGAGCTAAAGTATATGTATGGGGGGCATCAAATAAAGCCAAACCTACTAACAGATGACTAGGGTGTGCTTATGTTCCACCAGTGAATGTAAACGCACGTGTAAACCATAAACAAATGTAATGAATAGAGTGTAACTGGGCGGGACCCCCATACAGCCAAACTTAATAATCCAGCCCCTGGCACTCCATATATCCACACCCCTGCCAAGTTGGCCTGAGAAGATGTATTAAAAAAGAAAAACTGAAATATCCTGGTACCAAGTTGGCCTGAGAAGATGTATTAAAAAAGAAAAACTGAAATATCCTGGTACCATGGTTAAAATTCATGCTGGAAATCCATGACCTTATACTGCAGTGATGGTGGTACAGACTACTACTACTTTGGCTACCTAAGCGGGAGATCCGTTTTACAGCTACCCACTCTATGTCTACTACCTCTGCAGGGGTTATCATCTCTGGTGAGTGGGGACACATTGGGGGAGCACTAAGTCACGGAATCTGCCATACACAGAAGTCACTGGAAGTCACATTTGGAACTTTATCACGTTTTGTTTATAAGCACTTTTTTATGCAATACAAGTTGTTTTCATAATACGAGCACAGGATTTATGGACCTATACCATAGATTGGACAATTATATGTGTATTTAACACTGTGGATACTGGTCGCACCAAATACTGGTTGATTAACTAATTTATTAGCGCGTACATATATGTCACTGAACACATGTTAATTTATGTTATTTTTTAGTTGATCTTGAGCTGATTTTTTGGATTTGTTAGAGCAGGGGTGTGGATATATGGAGTGCCAGGGGCTGGATTATTAAGTTTGGCTGTATGGGGGTCCCGCCCAGTTACACTCTATTCATTACATTTGTTTATGGTTTACACGTGCGTTTACATTCACTGGTGGAACATAAGCACACCCTAGTCATCTGCTATTAGGTTTGGCTTTATTTGATGCCCCACTTACATATACTTTAGCTCACGTTTTGGCACATAGGGTAGCGCCATTTCCCCACTCTCCTTTATTTTTTAACACTGGATCTGGAATATCCTGCCGTGGATGATATTTGAAAAAGACAGCAAGCTCATTTTTATTTGGACGAGCAAAATAATGAAATGATATACCGTATTTATCGGCGTATAACACGCACTTTTTCCCCCTTAAAATAAGGGGAAAATCGTGGGTGCGTGTTATACGCCGATCCCCGCTATTTTGTGATGTGTCGGAGCGATCGCCGCCGACATTCACATAGCTTGTATTTTTAAAGATGGCGCCGCGGAGTTCGGAGGGACTCGGGGGCGCTCGTTCAGCTGAACGAGCGTCGCCGAGGACACAGTGACTGGGCGGAGCCGAGATACACATAGCCGAGGGTTCTCGGCTTTTCTCGGCGCCGTTCACAGTCACGCCCAGTCCCGCCATTGGACCTGTGTTATGTCAATCATAGGGACTGGGCGTGACTGTGAACGGCGCCGAGAATAGCCGAGAACCCTCGGATATGTGTATCTCGGCTCCGCCCAGTCACTATGTCCTCGGCGGCGCTCGTTCAGGGAACGAGCGCCCCCGAGTCCCTCCGAACTCCGCGGCGCCATGTTTAAAAATACAAACTAAACGTTTGTATGTCGGCGGCGACAAGGCTGCACGGACCACTGGGGACAAGGCTGCACTGGGGCAAAGCTGAACTGGGGCAAAGCTGAACTGGGGCAAAGCTGCACTGTGGACAAGGCTGCACTGGGGACAAGGCTGCACTGGGGCAAAGCTGCACTGGGGACAAGGCTGCACTGGGGACAAGGCTGCACTGGGGACAAGGCTGCACTGGGGCAAAGCTGCACTGGGGACAAGGCTGCACTGGGGCAAAGCTGCACTGGGGACAAGGCTGCTCTGGGGCAAAGCTGCACTGACAAGGCTGCACTGGACACTGGGGAAAGGCTGCAGATGAACACCGATGAGGCTGCGTTGATGGGCATTTAAATGTAAGTTTTTTTTCCTTAAACTTCCCTCCTAAAAGTTTTTTTCCTTAAAATTCCCTCCTAAACTTGGGGTGCGTGTTATACGCCGGCGCGTGTTATACGCCGATAAATACGGTATCTATGTCTTCAGTTTGACACTCTGAAACATCCATAATAACTTGTTTACTTGGTAATTCAGTGTGCCCCAATTCTCTATGTTCTTCAGTGGATAATTCTGATGTGTCATCAACAGATTCCACTAAATCACTTTCTATTGTTTTTTGTTCTATGTTTGTTACCTCTCTACTGGGCCCTGCCATGGGATCACTGGAACTCTGTGCAAGAGGACTAAACATATCTGAAATTTTAGCACATTTCTGAGCATCAAGTTCCAAAGACTTCTTATGTCTCTCTCTGATTTTTTCTGCTCCTCCTTTTTGTTTTTTTTGGAGACATCTAAGTAAAATATAAAATCATAAAGAAAAAAAAAAGTGTCACTAGTTCTGGGCAGTCGGCAGGAAAGATAATTCTCACAAACTTACTGTGAGAGGAGGACCAAGCCCCTTGCCAGCTTATTGGAGAGCAGCAGACCAGCACAGCACCAGAGAAGAAGAATAAAGACAGTATCTGGCGACACCCATAGTGTATTCTAAGCACATTGCATATCCTACCTGATACACCTTTATTCCTCCTCCAAAGGGTTGCCTGGGCTAGCAGCCTACTGCCCCTCTCTGAACGCTGGCATCTCTATTGAGCGCCACGAGAGGTGACCCACTGCAGCGGAGCATTACTCAAGCAGAGTAAGTTCCTGCTCATGCCATAGTCCCTCCCTGGAGGCTCGCACCAGACTCACTATAGAAGTATAAAACAGAACCTGGCTACGCACATCGCGTAACAGATTCTGTTTTCTGTCTTCCACCACTGGGTTTTTACAGGCAGCTACCACTAAGCTGTGTCATCATGTTCTGTGGTGAGGCCGAAGGGAGAACCAGTTCGGGAGGTCGGTGTCACTTCCTAGATCCCCACTTGGTTTCAGCAGACAGAGACCCGCGGGTGAGAGCCAGGTGCATGATGTATACAATCTATTTGCATATTTTATGCTGCAGTTCTCACCCTCTGGAGCTCTCTGTCACATTCAGGGCTGTCTTTAATATTAATTGGATCCTGGGCAAACATTTTCTTGGGGTCCCCCAACTGCTCTTAGACATATAACAAATAGCAGTAAGACTCAAAATCAGTTTACTGCAGTAGATCAGGCAGCAATTGCAATTGGTTGCCAGAGGATACAGCATATTATTACCGATCACTGACTGGTTGTTAAAGGTTACAACACATAATTTCTGCTTCCTCATTCATTGCTAGAGGTTACTGCACATCATTACTGCTCACTGAGAGACGTGCGACAGGAGATGACCAGAGACTGCGGATCTAGTACAGTAGATAACCAGAGACTGCGAATCTAATATAGGAGATGACCAGAGACTGCAAATCTAGTGCAGGAGATGACCAGAGACTGCAAATCTAATACAGGAGATGACCAGAGACTGTGGATCTAGTGCAGGAGATGACCAGAGACTGCAAATCTAATACAGGAGATGACCAGGGACTGCAAATTTAATACAGGAGATGACCAGAAACTGCAAATCTAATACAGGAGATGACCAGAAACTGCAAATCTAATACAGGAGATGACCAGAGACTGCAAATCTAATACAGGAGGTGACCAGAGACTGCAGATCTAATACATGAGATGACCAGAGACTGTGGATCTAATACATGAGATGACCAGAGACTACGGATCTAATACATGAGATGACCAGAGACTACGGATCTAGTGCAGGAGATAACCAGAGACTGCAAATCTAATAAATGAGATGACCAGAGACTGCGGATCTAGTACAGGAGATGACCAGAGACTACGGATCTAGTACAGGAGATGACCAGAGACTGCGGATCTAGTACAGGAAATGACCAGAGACTGCGGATCTAGTACAGGAGATGACCAGAGACTGTGGATCTAATACAGGAGATGACCAGAGACTACGGATCTAGTACAGGAGATAACCAGAGACTGCGGATCTAGTACAGGAGATGACCAGAGACTGCGGATCTAGTACAGGAGATGACCAGAGACTGTGGATCTAATACAGGAGATGACCAGAGACTGCGGATCTAGTGCAGGAGATGACCAGAGACCAGCGTACAGGAGGTGATAAACTAAGCAACCATTTTAAAGTTTTTAATATATATATATATATATATATATATATATATATATATATATATATATATATATATATATATATATATATATATATATAATATATATATATATATATATGGTGTCAGGAAGTTGGTCTGCATTGCCGGTTTGAAATCATGCGAGTTCAGTTGAACTTGCATGATCTTAACCTGGAAATGCAGTCCGACTTCGGGGGGGTGATTTGACAGACATCTATGTGGGTTCATGCACAGATGTCTATTCAAATAGCCCCCGAAGTCAGAAAAAGTAGTACAGGAACTGCTTTTGGGAATCGGTGCGGTGTCGCACTGATTCGGACGGTACTATTGCCGGAAATACCCGCCGATTTGGCATGTGATTTGACATGTCAAATTGCATGCCATATCGGCCCAATGTGAACGTGGGCTCAATGCAGGAGACCTTTTGGGCACAAGAACTGTTCCTCTCTCACACAATGTTTGACTGATGCCATCACTTTGACCCTTTCACACTGAGGTGCTTTTCAGGCGTTTTAGCGCTAAAAATAGTGCCTGAAAAGTGCGCTTGCAGGACGGGAAAAAAAGTTCTGCTAGCAGCATCTTTGGGGCGGTTTGGGAGCGCTGTATACACTGCTCACAAAACGCCATGCCCACTGAAATGAATGGGCAGCTCTTACGAAGTGCCTGCAAAGCGATTTGGCAGCGCCGCTTTTCGGGTGCTGTTAACCCCTTCTCTGGGGTTAAAAGCACCCCGCTACCACCCGCAAAGTGGCGTTGCAGCACCGGTAAAGTGCCGCTAAAACGAGCGGTGCTTTAACGCTACCAGGGGGCGGTCTAGGTGTGAAAGGGGTCCTTCAACCTTTGTTTAACATCACTCACATTGTGTAAGACCCCTTTCATAGTGAGTCGCTTTACAGGCGTTTTTGCGCTACAAAAAGCGCCTGTAAACTGCCTCTTCTGTGCTTTCACGCTGGAGCGGTGCGCTTGCAGGACGGGAAAAAAGTCCTGCAAGCAGCATCTTTGGGGTGGTGCGGGAGTAGTGTATACACTGCTCCTCCTCCGCCCCGTCCATTAAAATTAATGGGTACCGCTTTCAAAGCGACTTAAAAGCACTTTGAAAGCGATGCTAAGCGGGCGCTTTTAACCCCTTCTGGGGGGATAAAAGCGCCTGCTAGCAGCGCCAAAGCGCCGCTATAACAGCAGTAAATGCCCGCACCGCCCCAGTGTGAAAGAGAGAGACTGACCACTTTTATTTTTTATTAAGATCAGTTTAAAACATTGGCAGGTATGAAAAAAAAAAACATTATCAGCTAAGATACAAAAAAAAACAAAAACACATTGGCAGGCATGATAAAAAAAAACTAATTGGCAGGCATGATAAAAAAAACACATTGGCAGGCATGATAAAAAAACACATTGGCAGGCATGATAGAAAAACACATTGGCAGGCATGATAAAAAAAAAAAAACACACTGGCAGGCATGATAAAAAAAAAACACTCTGGCAGGCATGATAAAAAACACATTATCAGCCAAGATACAAAAAAAAAAAAAAAAAAACACATTTGCAGGCTGGCATAGTGTCACTTAACTTTCTAGCAGTCCCAGGTCCTTTTACGACACCAGACAGAGGAGGTCTCATCCAGCTCCTCCCCCTTCACGGTCACATGACCTGTCCTACCTCTTCATTTCCTCCTAAGCTGAATAGAAGGCTGGCCGGATGGCCGCAGAGGTGGCCAAGGTGAGCGGCGCTGGCACAAGGAGCAGCCCAGCCCGCTGCCTTGATAGTGGGGACCCAGCCGGGATTCTGCCAGAAAGAAATGCATCCATCTCCGCGGAGTCGGCCAGGAGTTTGTCGCACAGAGGAAAGAGCAGGTCGGCCAAGCAGCTGCAGAGTGGGGAGATGTGACATGCGGCCCGGTGGCCCCCGGCCCACCGGGCATATGCCCGGGGTGCCCTATGGCCAGTTCGGGCCTGAGTCAAGCCCACAGCCAGCCCCTTCTGGCTTATTAAACTGCCTGGTTAATTTCTTCAATGCCTTCGCCTTGGTCAACATATCTAGAGACTCTCTGCTGTGTTCCTGTTGAAGACTTGCCTGGCTGATGTCCCTTCTGGTTCCTGGACCTGTCTACTGCCTCTGACTATGCTGATCTCTGGCTTGCTGATTTCCTGGCTTGTTCTGACTCCATGATTTGGCTACCGAACCCTGGCTATGTTTTGACTACATTTTCCAGTTGTACCATTTTTACCATTTTATTAAAAGGTTTGATTTTTACTGCATTTTCTATCTCCGTCTGTTTCATGGTTCCTCACACAGACATATCAGTTTCTTCAACTTCTATTGCATCACTACTGTCTTCTAAGTCATTGTCTATATATGTCAGATCATCCTCATCCATATCTACGCACTGCCTACACGCTCTCCACCCAGCAGGATGTGTTCCAATTGGTTTGTTCAGCATCAGCAGACGTCAGTTACATAAGACTTGTGATTGTCGGAAGCCTGTTTGCAGAGACAAGCTATCGGCAGTTTCACTTGTGATTGCAGGCTAGTGATTGGAGCAAGCCTGTTTGCAGAGATTAGGTATGGGCAGTTTCGCAAACACGCGGTTCTCACCTCGACTTACTTCTGTGAATGACTTTAGACAAAAGTATTGTCTTATTCACGGAAAAATAAGGTAAGTTCCTGAAGTCTCTCCTGATGTGTTTTATCCCCCAGATCGTTTTACCATTTTGTTACCCATCTTTGGACTCATTCTAGTTTATCAATATCTTTTTGTAAGTGAGGTCTCCAGAACTGGGCACAGTATTCTAAATGGGGTCTCACTAAAGATTTATGTAGCACCACCCGCTTAGGTGCCACTTGATAATTTTAGGTTCTATGTTTTGCACCTCAACCCCCCTGCGAGTCCGTAGACCCAGAAGTAAGACGGGTGATGATGGAAGAGGCCTCCAGCAATGACATTTCATCGCTGGAATGCTTAATTTTCAGGTAAGTTTCACATAATGTGCTAGTATGCAAGGAAGACCCCATGAGAGAGGGCGAACGAAGCCAGAAGGCCATGTCCACCCCTTCCCAGAGGTTTGTTAGAGAACCTTAGTGAACAAACAGCATCATGAAGGCCAAGGAACACACCAAACATGTCAGGGATAAAGTTGTGGAGAAGTTTAAAGCAGGTTTAGGTTATAAAAAAATATCCCAAGCTTTGAACATCTCACGGATCACTGTTCAATCCATCATCCGAAAATGGAAAGAGTATGGCACAACTGCAAACCTACCAAGACATGGCCGTTCACCTAAACTGACAGACCGAGCAAGGAGCGCATTAATCAGAGAAGCAGCCTAGAGGAGAAGATCTGTCCACGGGACAACTATTAGTTGTGCACACCACAAATCTGGCCTTTATGGAAGAGTGGCAAGAAGAAAGCCATTGTTGAAAGAAAGCCATAAGAAGTCCTGTTTGCAGTTAGTGAGATACCATGTGGGGGACACAGCAAACATGTGGAAGAATGTGCTCTGGTCAGATGAGACCAAAATTGAACATTTTGGCCTAAAAGCAAAATGCTATGCGGAAAACTAACACTGCACATCACCCTGAACACACCATCCCCAACGAAACATGGTGGTGGTAGCATCATGTTGTGGGGATGCTTTTCTTCAGCAAGGACAGGGAAGCTATGAGAGTTGATAGGAAGATGATGGAGCCAAATACAGGGCAATCTTAGAAGAAAACCTGTTATGCCCCGTACACACGGTCGGATTTTCCGATGGAAAATGTGCGATCGGAGCATGTTGTCGGAAAATCCGACCGGGTGTGGGCTCCATCGGACTTTTTCCATCGGATTTTCCGACACACAAAGTTTGAGAGCAGGCTATAAAATTTTCCTACAACAAAATCCAATCGCGTCAATTCTGACCGTGTGTGGACAATTCCGACGCACAAAGTGCCACGCATGCTCAGAAGAAATTCCGAGACGGAACAGCTCGGTCTGGTAAAATTAGCGTTCGGAATGGATAGAGCACTTTCGTCAGGCTGCAATGTTTAAAATTGTTTAAAGAACAAAGTAGTTTTGCTTCTGATATTCACACAGAGTTCTTACAAACTCCTTTCTTTATTATTTATCGTGATTCCCTCAATATATTATGATTTGTCACATCTGACCAAAAATCTATATCATTTTTTTTGTGTTTTTTTTTTTTTAAGCCTGATGTGATTTTTTAAAAATTTTTTTGGTTTCCATTTTTTTCAAGGCTACTCTTGTTGTTATTTATTTTTTTTTTTAGTTATTTAACATCCAGAATATTTTTGTGTGTGTTTTGTGTGTCAAGTTATCACAACACCATTATTATCTTGTATTATTTAATCTCAAGGAGGTTGCTTGGTGTTGGTACTGGTATTGTACTTTAGAAATGTACCTGAATCCTCACAAACAAACTGTCCTTTTTGAAGGAAAACACACATAGGCGAGTATAATTGAAACAAAAAAACCTTTATTAAGGGCTCACAACCAAACAAAGAGGGAGGCACTGCTGGAGAAACAGCAGAAATTGGTGAAGCCTTTGGCCCCCAGGGCACACTTCAATTATTTTACTGCAAAATTGGTGGCCTGAAGAGTCCATATCTAAGGGAGTGCAGTCTGGTCCAGAAGTCCCAGAGATCCTGAAAAGCAGCAGATGACATCTGTGTCCCCAGGCTGTGGTCATACAAGAGCCTGCATCTTTTGTCAGACCAGACTGAACCCAGGGTCATCACTCTCTGGTCTTCCTTCCACGCTTCCTTCCACGCTGTGGCTGTGGTGGTGGAGTTGTGGCAGGAGGAGGGGGAGGATGGTCCAACTCACTCAGGTGGGTATTGGGCGTGATTTCGCCCCTCACCCCCTTAGTTAAGACTTTACAAAGAAGGTCCTCACACAGGAGGCATTGGCCCTCCTGCATGCCCTGCAGTTTGGTGGTAGCCATGCAGGCAAAGGCCACTTCAGGAGTGGGGATGGCTTTGAGGGATGCAGAAGCCTCCTGTATCAGCCTGAGTGCTGAATCCTGCACGTGACTCCCCTTCCTGGGTCTTTTGTTTGGAAGGTGGAGGGGAGGAACCTGCGATTCGGTCAGGCTCCTACTGGTCCCAGGCTTCTCCTGGCTGCCACTTAGCCCCACCTCTTCCTGGCTGCCACTAACCCCCGCCTCCTCCTGGCTGCCACATTCCACAGCCTCCTCCTGTGTGGCACATTCCACAGCCTCGTCCTGGCTGAGGTCTTCCTGTGTATGAAAAAGGGACATAGTTTGAGTTTTTTATTCATCAATCACACACAATTTTCACCTCATGACTGTTTCAAATTGAATGTTAACAAATATAACAGATTATCATTCTGAGCCCAGCATTTTTCATTCTTGTCCCAATTATTTTTGCCCACTACTGTCTATTGATATGTAAAACACTTTATTAAATCAGCAATTAGTGATCAATAATAACATCTAGTAAACATCATGTATTTATTGCCCAGAAATCCGTAGAAGAATGCTATACCTGGCTCAAGCTGGGCTCCTCCACTTCTTCCTGGCTGGAAGTCCCAGGTTGGACATCGGAAGCCTCAGCTGGGGTGGAAGGAAGAGTGGAAGGAAGGGTTTAGAGGGATTCCCTGACTCCAGTCTGGTCTGACAGAAATCGCAGTCTCTCATAGTACCACAGCCTGGCGTCACCAACTCCAGCAGTTTCTCCAGTGCTGCCTGCCTCTTTTGTTTATGATTATAATGCGGGTGTTTGACCTGCCACAGACAGGGCAGCTCCCTGTACTTGTCTATGAACAGGGGGAGGAAGTTGTGGTCATTGAAGCCATCCATTTTATCTGCAAGACACAACACAAGACAAACCCTAATGTCAGGCAAAACTCTCCTAATCTTGTTACAATATAGGCCTCAATCTAGAAGCAGTATAGGCCCAAGTTTAGATCTTACCTTCGTTATCACGATCAGCGCCTCCGATACTCCTTCCTCTGCTCACAGATCGTACGTACTACGCACGCATGTTACGCTTTATAGACACTGCGCATGCGTGAAACTCTGCCCGCCCCTGACGTTCTTTCTAGTCTATTCCCTGCCCCTTTTCTTTCGGCACAGTGGGGGAAGAGCACATGGTGGAGACACAGCAGGTGCGTGCTAATTACAGCAACGAGGAGGAGGAGGAGGAAAGCTCGGAGCCTGAAACGTCCCGATCCAGAAGGAGACGATTTAAGGCATCAAATATGTCCTTTGGGGAGATGTTGGAGATGGTGGACATCCTAAAGAGGGCCGACTATGACGGGAAGTATGGACCTTACCCCAACCCCAATGTCCAAAAGGCCAAGATCATGGTGAAAGTGGTCAAGAGTCTGCACAGGAATTTCGGGGTACGACGATCGAAAGATCAGCTCAGGAAGCTCAGATGAGCAGTACAGAAGGATCCAGAGAGTGCTGCAAAAAAGTAAGTAGTTGTCCTGTGTTCCTATTCTTTATGTTTATTACGTTCGTGCTGCTCCATGTGCTTTTCTTAACTGTTGTCCAGTTTACAATGTCAATTTTCATGTTCATGGGCACATTATTCGTTCGTATAAAACATTGTTCGTTCGGCCTAGAAAACACCATTGTTTTGGTCATATGCATTTGGCCTACTTGTCTGAAAATAATTTGGTTGTGTAGATGGGTTTGTAACTAGAATGAAATGCAAACTAGATTCTGTATAAGGCGAGGACACATCTTTCACATCTGGACGCTGGAGCATTAGTGTGGGACTCAATAACACCCTTTTTATTAGGGGGCCCCACACAGGTGCTCCAGTGTATACTATAGGGGTGACTCCATTTGTGAAGCTTGTACTAAACATGTAAAGTATTGAAGCTTGGCAAAGGACAATAAAAATTCTACATCTTGGAACTCTGCCAAAACAGACAATTGTACCCCACTTCTAAGCAATGTTTCATATTCCTATTTCTGCCATCAAATATCTGTGTGCTAAAAGACTCGGAGGACAACCCTCATCCGAGGAGACCAGAGACCCCCCACCTCATGAAGAAATGGAGACCCACCAAAGCCAACGGGAGGAGGAGGAGGAGGAAGGAGACATGGTGGAACTAGTCACCACAACAGGTGAGTGTCTGTGACCAAAGGCTCAGGTAAGAGATGGATGCCGGCATATTTATAATACATGGTGTGTTTTTGTTTCTATCTTTTTAGGTGATCGTGATGTTGTGGATCCAGGGCATTTCACCTCAGAAAGCGCACAGATCCTGATGGGGTGTAATAGGGACTTGGAAAACATCCAGAAAAGCATCAATGATGTTCAAAAAAAATGAAGAACATCATTGATGTTTTAGGGAGAGTTTAAAACCCCTCGAAATCCCTTTGTTTTTTTGTGCTTTTTGTGAGCTAAAAATGTTTACAATTTTTTGACATATTTGCGAAAAGCCAAATTTGGAGGATGCACACAGTGTGTCAGCATGTGCTATCTGCCATCACGGTAGATCAATGTAGGCGTTTTGGGGGTGCAACCCCTTCCTCAATAATAAAGTAGCTGTGAGGAAGGGGTTGCACCCACAAAACACGTTCCTTGATCCCCCATGATGGCAGCTAGCACATGTTGACATTCGGCAATTTGTGTGCATCTTCAAAATTTGGCTTTTCTAGGGGTGACTTCACCCCATCTGAACGCAATATCAAACACAGTTTGTAAATACTCATGTCTGATATTGCCTTCATGTTCTACCAAATGTGAACTTTGTAAGTTCAAGATTTGTGTCTTTCTTGTTGGTTTTAAACATGCCTGTTTTATCTTAAATGGACAGTTCTACTTTTTCTAATGTGACCCCAAAAATTGTTATACAACAAACATGTTGGTTTGTTTTAAAAACCTTTTCTAAATGCACATGTGATTGTGCTGGTATTAAAAAGATTGTTAATCAAGAATGTGTGAATTATTGATTCAACGCTCCAAAACTTTTGTTGTGCTCTAATTGGTGTTTTCAGTGACAATGGGGGTTATTTCCTAAGGGAAAATCCACTTTGCACTACAAGTGCAGTTTCAAGTGCACTTGTAATGCAAAGTGTCTTTGCCTTTAGTAAATAACACCCAACAATGCTTTGTAATGTTACACAATCACGCCATTTTCAGGACTCACCACATTTCTGTCAGGGTCAGCTAAAAGAAACACAAGCAGTAAATGTCACCAAATGTCTACCATTTTAGTAGTTAAATTTTTTTTTATTTGAAAAAGGTTTCAGACATTGTCTGGCATATTGATAGCCCCCTACCCGCAAAGTATTCAAAGTATCTTAGACGGACATCACGGGCACTCAGGGGGGCAAGCCAGGACGGCCACTTTCAAGCCCCGTCAGGGTTGGTTCATTTTGAATTCCAGCCTCAGGCCCAACTGAGCCAGCATAATTGGCAGAATGTTGCCATAAAAAAGTTGTGTAGAACACAGCACGCCATGTGTATGGGTGTAAGAAATAGGGAAAACCGGCTGGCCATGATTCCAAACGTGTTCTCCACCACTCTTCTGGCTCTGGCCAGCCGGTATTTAAAAACCCTCTGTTCCGGGGTGAGGGTCCTCATCGGGAATGGCCGCATAAGATGGTCCCAAGCGCAAATGCTTCATCCGCAACGAAGATGAATGGGAGTCCTTCCACATTGTCTTCTGGATGTGGCAAGTCCAAGCTGCCATTCTGGAGACACCTGTAGAACTCCGTCTGGGCGATGACTCCACCATCGGACATCCGGCCATTCTTCCCCATGTCCACATACAGGAACTTGTAAGTAGCCGACACCACCGCCAACATCACAATACTATTGAACCCCTTATAGTTGAAATAGTATGACCCCGAGTTGGGTGGTGGGACGATGTGGACGTGTTTCCCATCAAATGCCCCTCCGCAGTTTGCGAAGTCCCACCGCTGGTGGGAGGCCACAGTCTGCCATTCCTGTGGCGTGGAAGGAAACTGTGGAGTCAAACAACAACAAAAAATAAGTAATTTTGCACATAAACAGGGAAAGCAGATTAGACACAAACATTCTTGGCCAACATCAAGATAACATTTATTTGAGGGTGTTTTTAAAGACCAAAATATAAAGTACACCTATCTGATCCCCCCCCCCATGGGCCATTTCTAACATTTGGGGGGGGGGCTCTTGGACAGGTAACCCTCTCCACTTCATTGAGAGATGAATGCCTAAATAATGTGTATTACTTTGGCCAGCCCCTCCTTAGTTACACTATTGGCAGCCCACTGGACAGGTAGGAAGTGTTATAATACAAAGATATAAATACACACTGTACACATTTGAGCACATTTGGAAATTCTGCTATTACCTAACAAGATAATAATACGATACAAAAACTTTAAACAGTACCATTTGAAAGTATTCAGGCAGGCCCTTGCACTACATGCTTTGGGGAATTCATCCATAAATCTGACCACTAAAGAGATGGGTATAGTGTGTATGGGTTTGGCAAAGTCAGCAGATAGATGATTGAGGATAGATAGAGAATTGGTATCAGCTGACTTAGCAGTTGGGGGGAGGGAGGGTTCCAAATGATTTGGGGACCCCCAAAAAAAAGCCTCTGGCATCCGGCCTGAATTTAAAGCACAAATCACATTTAAAAACATTTTAGGGGCTGTTTGGGGTAAAGCACTACTATGGAGCTGATAAAATACATTGTTAAGTGACTACATGAGGTGAATATAGGGCCAGGAGACCATGCTGGGGAGGTAAGTGAAGGCAAATATGTATGAAGGAGAAAAAAAACAATTACAGAAAAATCCAGCATGCATGAGGACAAAGGGGACATTCACAGCATATTACAGTCATGGTAATTAGGGAATGAGGAAAGAAATACAATTATCAAACATTAAATATAATAAAATGTGATATTAAAGAATAAAAATCTTACCTTAATATACTCCTTCTGCAGGACCTGAATGATGGCAGAACAGGTCTCTGGGATAATGATCCCCAGAGCCTGGGGGAGATGCCTGTCGAGAACTTGAGGTCCTGCAGGCTTCTCCCCATCGCCAAGTACTGCAGGATGGCGACTAGCCTCTGCTCCGGAGTGATGGCTTGCCTCATGCAGGTATCCTGCCTGCTGATATAGGGGGTCAGCAAAGCCAACAAACGGTGAAATACGGGGTCCATCATCCGGAGAAAGTTCCTGAAATCATCAGGATTATTCTCACGGATCTCACGGAGCAAAGGCATGTGACAGAACTGGTCACGCTGGAGCAACCAATTCTTGGTCAATGAACTCCTCCCCACCCTGTTCATGACTGGACCTGTGTCAAGGTAAGGACCCCAACACCAAGCCCCGCACAGCACGAACTCTACGAGGAGTACGCAACATGGCTAGAAAACGGTCGGCTGCTCAGAACGAAGTAACAGAACGCACTGAAGAACAGCAAGGCCTGTGAAGAACGACCTGAAAAACAGTAACGAATGAACAAGAACACAATGACAAGAGTCACGCGTAACTCGCTGCACGCACTGAAAACCAGATACAAACCCACAAGCACAAACTGAACAGCAGAAAACGATCTGAAAACCACGAGTCTGAAAAAGCGCCAATCGTCTCTCACTAAACTTTTACTAACACGAGATTAGCAAAAGGAGCCCAAAGGGTGCCGCGCTTGGTTCTGAACTGGCCTTTTCTAGTCTCGTCTTACGCGGTGTACGTCACCGATCGGAAATTCCGACAACTTTGTGCGACCGTGTGTACGCAAAACAAGTTTGAGCCAACATCCGTGGATCCATGGATTTTGTTGTCGGAATGTCCGATCAATGTCCGATCGTGTGTACGGGGCATTAGAGTCTGCAAAAGACTTGAGACTGGGGCGGAGGATATTCATGTGTTAGAATTGTCCAGTCAAAGTCCAGACCTAAATCCAATTGAGAATCTGTGGCAAGACTTGAAAATGGCTGATCACAGACAGACACTCTCCATCCAATCTGACAGAGCTTGAGCTATTTTGCAAATAAGAATGGGCAAAAATGTTACTCTCTAGATGTGCAATACTAGCAGAGACATCCCCAAAAAGACTTGCAGCTGTAATTGCAGCGAAAGGTGGTTCTAAAAAGTATTGACAAAATGCACGCTACACTTTTCACATATTTATTTGTAAAAAAATTGTCATTTTCCTCCCACTTCGCAATTATTTGCCACTTTGTGTTACTTACATTTTTGGTTGTAACATGACAAAATGTGGAAAATTTCAGGGAGTATGAATACTTTTTCAAGGCACTGTTATGCCCTGTACACACAGTCGGACATTGATCGGACATTCCAACAACAAAATCCATGGATTTTTTCTGACGGATGTTGGCTCAAACTTGTTTTGCATACACACGGTCACACAAAGTTGTCGGAAAATCCTATTGTTCTGAACGTGGTGACGTAAAACACGTACGTCGGGACTATAAATGGGGCAGTTGCCAATAGCTTTCATCTCTTAATTTATTCTGAGCATGCGTGGCACTTTGTGCGTCGGATTTGTGTACACACGATCGGAATTTCCGACAACGGATTTTGTTGTCGGAAAATTTTATAGCCTGCTCTCAAACTTTGTGTGTCGGAAATTCCGATGGAAAATGTGTGATGGAGCCTACACACGGTCGGAATTTCCAACAACAAGGTCCTATCACACATTCTACGTCGGAAAATCTGACCGTGTATACAGGGCATAAGTCTTTACATCGTATGGCCAAGCAGTTGCACACTAGCAGGAAGGATCAATGAACTACCACAGCACCGTGGTAATTCACTGAGAACTACAAGCTGACAGTGGCAAAGTCTAACAGACCTTGTAGTTTTCTATTCACAGAACTCTGTAAATGAGTGATGTGGCTGGGTGGGTGGAGTCCCGCCCAGCCACATTCTTTACTAGATTTGAGCAAGGTGATTCTTTTTAGTGATTTGAATCATTTGGATCAGTTCAGTGAAATTATTTGAATCAATGAATCGAATCATGACTCACTTTCTCCAAGCTAAACTAGGATTATGAACCCCAATCTTGTGATACACTCAGTACTCAATGTATCAACTGAGCACTCAGAAGTTCTTTAGATTTAAGCCACTTTCACACGGGCGGATCGTTCAGATCCACCTGTCAGTTTTTTAGGCGGACCTGAACGGACACTCCATGCAGGTATATGGAGTGACGGATGTCAGCGGTGACATGTCTGCTGACTTCCGATCCGCTGAATCCAGACGGATGGAAACCCTATTATCTGGCGGATGGGATAAAAACCGACAGGCGGTCCATTTTCATCCGATCCCCCATAGAGGAGAGCGGAGCTCTGACAGGTCCATCCCTGCACAGTGAGCAGAGACGGACCTGTCATCCCCCGGCTCAGCGGGGATCAACGGACCGATCTCCTGCTAAGTAATCGGAGTCCGTACACGGACAGCCCCATGTGAAAGGGGACTTGGAGTTGTTTTACATGTACAATTGTAACAATTGTTTTTCTGCTGCCTCACACACAGCTCATGATATAAAACAGAATCTTGTGAACTCTCTGAGACTCCGAGTCATTCACAGACTCAGAGTCAGTGGCGGAATTACCAGGGTTGCAACAGTTGCACTTGCGACTGAACCCTGGCATACTGCCAGTGTGGGGGGCCCCAAGACACCGCACTTCCCCCTGTATCTCCGGCTGGCATCTAATTATACAGGGGAATTATATTGCCCCCCCACCTGTGACACTGGCCCCCCACCTGTCACACTGCCTCCCCACCTGTCACCTGTGACACTGGCCCCCCACCTGTCACACTGGTCCCCCACCTGTGACACTGGCCCCCCACCTGTGACAATGCCTCCCCACCTGTCACCTGTGACACTGGCCCCCCACCTGTCACACTGGTCCCCCACCTATCACACTGCCTCCCCACCTGTCACCTGTGACACTGGCCCCCCACCTGTCACACTGGTCCCCCACCTGTCACACTGCCTCCCCACCTATCACCCTGCCCCCCACCTGTCATACTGCCTCCCCACCTGTCACACTGCCCCCCCACCTATCACACTGCCCCCCCACCTGTCACACTGCCCCCCCACCTGTCACACTGCCTCCCCACCTGTCACCTGTGACACTGGCCCCCAACCTGTCACACTGCCCCCCCACCTGTCACACTGCCTCCCCACCTGTCACCTGTGACACTGGCCCCCCACCTGTCACACTGGCCCCCCACCTATCACCTGTCAAACTGCCCTCCCACCTACCACATAGTCCCTCTTTTATCACACTGCTCATGTCATACTATTTCCCCATCACACTGCCCCCATCTGTCATACTGTCCCCACCTATCTCACTGTCCCCTGTCACACTGCCCCCTTGGCACAATACCCCACTGTCATACTGCCTCCCTCCTGTAACACTGCCCCTTCGTCACACTGCCCCCTTCTGTCATTTTTACCCCCTTCCTGTCACACTACCCCCCTTACACAGCCCCCCTCCTTTCACAGTGCTCCCTCATTACACTGCCCCCCTCTTGTCATACTTCCCAGGTATCCTTTTCTTGTCACACTGCCCCCCTCTTGTCACAATATCCCCCTGTCATACTGCCCCCCCCCATGTTTTTCTGCTGCCTCACACACAGCTCATGATACAAAACAGAATCTTGTGAACTCTCTGAGACTCTGAGTCATTCACAGACTCAGAGTCAGGTATCCTTTTCTTGTCACACTGCCCCCCTCTTGTCACAATACCCCCCTGTCATACTGCCCCCCCATCACACTGCCCCCATTGTACTGCCCCTTCTTGTCACACTGCCCCCTTTTATCACACTCCCCCCTCTGGTCACACTTTCCAGATACCCTTCTTTGGTCACACTGACCCCCTCCTGTCAAAATACCCCGTGATACTGCCCCCGTCACACTGCCCCTCATCTTTTCACAATACCCCCCAATCATACTTCATGGTTTCTTGCACTGGGGCCCTGAAGGTTATACTGTATTTATTGGCGTATAACACTCACTTTTTCACCCTAAAAATTGGGTGCAAATAGCACGTGCGTGTTATACGCCAATGATTCAATTTTAGATGCCTCGGAGGGGACAGGGAGGGGGGCGGGACGAGCGCTGTCAGATTACATACAGTGAGAATCTCCTGTTTACTTGGCGGCCTCTGTAAAAGGAAGTCCCGTCTCCTGGGCCGCCCCCCTCCCTGTCCCCTCTAGGCTGCAGATGGGCATCGATCAGGCTGCAGTGATGGCAATGGTGAGGCTGCTGCATTGATGTGGACTGATGAGGTTGCATTGGTGGAAATGGTGAGGCTGCAAATGGGCATTGGACAGGCTGTATTGATGGCAATGGTGAGACTGCAGATGGGCACTGACCCTTATTTTGCTTCAAAGTTCCTTATTTAAAATTAAATTTTTTTCCCTGAAACTTCCATCTTAAAATTAATGTGCGTGTTACACACCTGTGCATGTTATACGCCGATAAATACGGTAGTTATGCCTCTGCTCAGAGTCATGCTGCTGCCTCACACACAGACAAACATAATCCTCTAATTCTTGTGTGCTCTTTGAGACTGAGCCATTCACAGACTTAGATGAGTCTTGCTGCTGCCTCACACACAGACTGCTCATGATAAAAAAAAGGAATCTTGTGTACTGCTTTGTGATTTATTGTGAGACCTAAGTCTTGTTGCCACACGCGGCTCATGATACTAAACAGAATGCACGCAGCTCATGATAATAAACAGAATCTTGTGTACTCTCTGAGGCTGTGAGCCATTCTCAGACTCAGTCATGCTGACTCACCCACAGCTCAACAGAATCTTGATTCTTGTGTGCTCTCTGAGACTCTGAGTCATTCACAGACTCAGAGCTTTGCTGCTGCCTCACACACAGACAGCTCAGGATACAAAACAGAATCCTGTGTGCTCTCCAACACTCCAAGAAAAAAAATGTTTTACTATCCAAAGTTAAAACAACAAGAGCAGAAGATTTAATAGATGGAAAATTGAAAAATGACTGAAGGTCCGCTTTAAGTCTTGTTGCCTCACACAGCTCATGATACAAAACAGAATCCTGTGTGCTCTCCGAGACTCTGAGTCATTCACAGACTCAGAGTTTTGCTGCTGCCTCACACACAGACAGCTCAGGATACAAAACAGTATCTTGTGTGCTCTGTGATTCATTGAGAGACTAATGCCGCGTACAAACAAACGGACTTTTCGGCATCAAAGGTCCGACGATCTTTCCGACGGACTTTCGACAGACTTTTGACGGACTTCTGACGGACTTCTGACGGACTTCTGAACGAACGGACTTGCCTACACATGATCACACCAAAGTCCGACCGCCTAGTACGCGGTGACGTACACCAGGTCCGATGAGACTATAAAAAGGAAGTGTAATAGCTCGTGCGCCACCCTTTGGGCCCCTTCTGCTAATTTCGTGTTTATCTCGTGTTAGTAGAAGTTTGGTGAGAGACGATTCGTGCTTTTCAGACTCGTGTTTTTCAGATCGTTTAACTGTTGTTCAGTTTGTGCTTGTGAGGTTTGTATCTGCTTTTCAGTGCGTGTAGTCAGTTCGCATTGATTTATTCAGCGTGTTATTGTCCGCTCGTTGCTGATTTTCAGCTCGCTCTTCACAGGCCTTGCTGTTCTTCAGTGCGTTCTGTTAAGTTCGTTCTGACCAGTCGACCATTTTGAAGCCACGTTGCGTGTACATACTCGTCATAGAGTTCGTGCTTTGTATGTGCTTGGTGCTGTAGTTCATTCTTTAGCCCAAGCCCAGTCCATGAACAGGGCGAGGAGGAGTTCATGGACGAAGAATCGGTTGCTCCAGCGTGACCAATTCTCTCACATGCCTTTGCTCCATGAGATCCGTGAGAATGACCCTGAGGATTTCAGGATCTTTCTCAGAATGATGGACCCTGTTTTTCACCGTTTGTTGGCTTTGCTGACCCCTTATATCAGCAGGCAGGATACCTGCATGAGGCAAGCCATCACTCCGGAGCAGAGGCTAGTTGCCACATTGCGGTACTTGACGACTGGGAGAAGCCTGCAGGACCTTAAGTTCTTGACAGGCATCTCCCCCAGGCTCTGGGGATCATTATCCCAGAGACCTGTTCTGCCATCATACAGGTCCTGCAGAAGGACTATATTAAGGTAAGATTTATCCTTTAACATCACATTTATTTGTATTACAGGGGGTCCCCGGGTTACAAACAAGATAGGGACTTTAGGTTTGTTCTTAAGTTGAATATGTTTGTAAGTCGGAACAGGTAAATTTTTTAAGTGTAGCTCCAGCCAAAAAATCTATTTTTAAGTTTTGTAGATAGCATAGGGAAGGGTTATCACCCCTGTAACATTTGTTTTGCTGTCTGTGCCCCTGTTCAGAAGATTTCACCTCACTTTCTGTCCCAATGACAATTGGATTTTGAAAATTTGGGGTTATTAGGGAAATAAGGATAGGTGATAAAGCATCAGTGGAGACACCTTTTTCCCATATTAACTCTTACAGGAGTGAATTTCCCTTCCTAGGGGTAGATTTCCTCTCACTTCCTGTTGCCTCCTTCCGTTTGTAAGTAGGAGTCGTTTGTAAGTCGGATGTTTGTAAGTAGGGGACCCCCTGTACATTGTATTTAATGTTTGCTAATGCATTGTATTTCTTTACTCAATCCCTAATTACCATAATTGCAATATGCTGTGAATGTCCCCTTTGTCCTCATGCATGCTGTAATCTTTTAATGCTCCTTTTTTGTCCTGCATGCATATTTGCCTTCACTAACCTCCCCAGCATGCTATGCTGGGCCCATATCCACCTAGTCTAGTCACTCAACAATGTATTTTGTCAGCTCCATTGTAGTGCTTTACCCTAAAATGTATCCAAATGGTCTTTGTGTCCTTAAATTGATTTATAATCCCCCCCTTCTAAAATGTATCCAAATGGTCTGTGTGTCCTTAAATTGATTTAAAATCCCCCCTCCTCTAAAATGTATCCAAATGGTCTGTGTGTCCTTAAATTGATTTATAATCCCCCTCCCTCTAAAATGTATCCAAATGGTCTGTGTGTCCTTAAATTGATTTATAACCCCCCCCCCCTCTAAAATGTATCCAAATGGTCTGTGTGTCCTTAAATTGATTTATAATCCCCTCCCCACCCCCTTAAATTTTATCAATGGGCCATCAGAGGGGGTGAGAAATCAGATAAGTGGGCCTTATATTTTTAGTCTTTAAATAATACTTAAAATTAATGTTGTACTGATGTTGGGCAAGAATGTTTTTTGTGTAATGTGCTTGCAATGTTATGTGCAAAAGTACTTATATTTTTTTTCTTGTTTGACTCCCCAGTTTCCTTCAACGCCACAGGAATGGCAGACCGTGGCATCCCATTTTGCCACCCGTTGGGTCTTTCCCAATTGTGGAGGCGCTATAGATGGGAAACACGTCCACATCATGCCACCATCCCATTCAGGGTCATACTATTTTAACTATAAGGGGTTTCATAGTATTGTGTTAATGGTAGTGGTGTCGGCACAATATGAATTTCTGTATGTGGACATGGGGAAGAATGGCCGGATGTCGGATGGAGGAGTGTTCGCCCAGACGGAGTTCTACCAGCGTCTTCAGAGTGGTGGCCTGGGATTGCCACCTGATGCGGATAACGTGGAAGGACTCCCCTTTGTCTTCATTGCAGATGAAGCCTTCGGTCTGGGCGAGCACCTGGTGAGGCCATGCCCCCAAAGGACCCTCACCCCAGAGAGGAAGGTTTTTAACTACCGGCTGGCCAGAGCGAGAAGAGTTGTGGAGAATGCCTTCGGGATAATGGCCAGCCGGTTCTGCCTGTTTCAGACAGCAATCCACATGGTGGACTACAAACTTAATCACATTGCCCTAGCATGCTGCATCTTGCACAATTTGTTACACAAAAATTCAAGCAATTATCTTGCATCACTTGGGCCTGAGGCCGGACTTACAGAGAATCCTCTGATGGGCCTGGATACTGGTCGTACTGGCTTAGCCCCCCCAAAGCGCCCGTCAAGTTCAGGATAGATATGTTGATTTTTTTTTTTACGGTTAGGGGGGCCACTGCAATGCCAGACAATCTATAATTTTTATTAATAAAAAAAAAATTCTCTGATAAAATCTAGAAATGTATTTATTGCTTGCTTTTCTTTTTGGCTGTCTCCTAGGTTCTCCTAGTGCACTTGTAGTGCCAAGTGTATTTTCCTTTAGTAAATAAGCCCTATTGCCACAGTAAACACAAAATTATACTTACAAAACTGGTATTGAGCATTGAAAGAAGAAGCCACACATTGTTGATAAGCTAACTTTTTTTAATCTGTGCACATTCACATGTGCGTTTAGATTTTTTTAAAAACAACATTTTTTTTTTTTTACAATATAAATTTTGATTTTTTTTTAACAAATATATAATATTTTTTTTCTTTAAAATTATTTTTGTTTTGTTATTTTTTATTAGAAAACATGTTTTTATTTTATTTTTTTTGTTTTTTTTTTAAAAAAATATTTAGTTTTTTTAATTCTTAAAAAAAATTCTATATACATATACACACACACACACACACACACACACACACACACACACACACACACACACACACACACACACACACACATATATATATACACCGTATTTATCGGCGTATAACACGCACAGGTGTATAACACGCACATTCATTTTAAGAGGGAAGTTTCAGGAAAAAAAACTTACATTTTAAATAAGGGACTTTGAAGCAAGATAAGGGTCAGTGTCCATCTGCAGCCTCACCATTACCATCAATGCAGCCTGATCAATGCCCATCTACAGCCTAACAAGTGCCATCAATGCAGCCTCATCAGTGCCATCAATGCAGCAGCCTCACCATTGCCATCAGTGCAGCCTGAACGATGCCCATCTGCAGCCTAGAGGGGGCGGGGAGGGGGGCGGGACGAGTGCCAACAGATTACATACAGTGAGAATCTCCTATGATAGGCAGAACAATGGTCCAATGGCGGCCCAGGAGACAGGACTTCCTATTACAGAGGCTTCCAAGTAAACAGGAGATTCTCACTGTATGTAATCTGAGGGCGCTCGTCCCGCCCCCCTCCCTGTCCCCTCCAAGGCAGATAAAATTGAAGTATTGGCGTATAACACGCACACGCTATTTGCACCCAATTTTCATGGTGAAAAAGTGAGTGTTATACGCCAATAAATACAGTATATATATATATATATATATATATATATATATATATATATATATTAACAAACAGGCATGTTTTAAAACATATAAAAGAGATGGGGTGATGCCACCCCTGTAAAAGCCAAATTTTGAAGATGCACACAAATTTGTCTTCCAAATGGGTAATGTCAAAATGTGCTATCTCCCATCATGGGGGATTAATGGACGTGTTTTGTGTGTGCAATCCCTTCCTCTCACCCACTAGTGTTATGAGGAAGGGGTTGCACCCACAAAACGCGTACATTGAGATCCCCTGATGGCAGATAGCACATGTTTGCATCTTCAAAATTTGGATTAGAAAATTGTACACAATGGATAAAAAATGTAAGGCCAGAATCTGGTCATATAAAAATGAAATGAAGAACATGATCGACAAAGGGATTAAATTCTCCCCAAAACATTGATCATGTTCTTCATTTCCTGTTGCATAATGTCAAGCCGATTGCGCATGATGTCCAGCTGATTGCGCATGACATCAAGATCCCCATTCCAGGCAATGAGCTGGCCAATCAGCCTTTGTGCGCTGTCTGTTGAAAAGGGTTCCTTGGCTTCCCCTTCCACAACCAGCACATCACCTAAAATTGATGAAAAAAGATGTATTTAGAAATATGCAGGCATACATAGATTACCTGAAGCTGGGGTGTCAGACACTCACCTGGTGGGGTGCCCATGTCGCCCACTTCCTCCACCTCTCCTTCCTCCACATCCTCGGGGGGCTCGGGCTTATTTCCCAATCTGGCAGGCGAGGTGGGGGGTCCCTGGGATCCGGTTGCCTTTTCTCCCTTATGAGAATGAAACAAAAGGTATACTTAGCACACAGATATTAGGTTCCAGAAATAGGAATATGAAACATTGTATTGAAGTGGTGTATAATTGTCTGTTTGGGCAGAGATCCAAGTTGAAGACATGATTAAAATGCCCTTTTAAATAAGCTGGAATACTTACCTTTTTTGCCCAAGTTTTACAGATAGAGACACCCCAACAAGTATCCACTGGAGCACCTGTGTGGGTTACCGTAAAAAATATATTCTGGTGTCCCACACTAGTGCTCCTGAGTCCAGATGTGTAAACAGCTGCGAAGTGTCCTCTCCTCTTTACATTCCACTGAATGAAGTTTGCTATTCATTCTAGTTTAAAAAAAAAAATCTAGAGAACAATGTCCTAAACCTCTTTTAATAAGACATATTAGCAAGACCAAATGTAGTTAACCCTGTATCTAGCAAAAACATAGTATATCTGTACAAACAATGTTTCCTACGAACGATGTGTGTGTCCACGAACATAAAAGTAGCCATTTAAAACTGTACAACAGTAAAGAAAAGAACATGGAGCAGCATGCAACTTAATAATCAGAATAGGAACACACGACAAGTACTTACTTTTTTAAGCACTTTTTTTATTCATCTGCACTGATCCGGCTCCCTGAGTTTTAGGTCGGACCAGCGTTTCCTCAATTGGTTTTTTGAGTGGCGTACTCCAAAATTATGCTGCATAGTCTTCACAACTTTGGACATGATTTTGGCCTTGCATAAATTAGGCTGGGTGTACGGTCCATGCTTGCAATCATAATCTTTCCTCTGCAAAATTTCAACCATCTCCACCATCTCTTCAAAGGCCATATTGGAGGCCTTAAATCTTTTCTTCACGGATCGGGACATTTCGGGCTCCGGGCTTTCCTCTTCGCTTGTGGTAAAATTATGAACCACCTGTGTCTCCGCCATGTTGCTCCTACTGCGCACCATAGAGAGAAGGGGCGGAGAATATTCGTGAAAAAGAACGTCAGGGGCGGGCGACGCAGGTGGAGTTTCACGCATGCGCAGTGTATATAAAGCTAACACGCATGTGCCGTACGCACGTTCTGTGCGTAGAGAAGGGGCGGGGAATAATCGTGAAAAAGAATGTCAGGGGCGGGCGACACAGGCAGAGTTTCACGCAAGCACAGTGTATATAAAGCTAACACGCATGTGCCGTACGTACGTTCTGTGCTCGGAGAAAAGAGAAACTGAAGTTATGAGCGTCTGAAACGAAGGTAAATTTTATTTACTTTGTAGCGGCCTATACTGCTTAAAGATTAAAATATTTATGTTGGGATAAGATTATGAGAGTTTAGGCTAACATTAGTGTTTTTGTCTTGTGTATTGTCTTACAGCAAAAATGAATAATAAGTTTAAGGACCCTGAATTTCTAACACCATTTATTGAGAATTACAGGTAGATGAGGAATCTGTGGGAGGTCAAACACCCTCAATATTACATTAAACCAATAAGGAAGGCAACACTGGAGAAACTTCTGGCATTTGTGCAGACTTTCATCCCAGAAGCAACCGTGGAGATTTTGGAAAGGAAAATTGGGATCTTGAGGAATATGTATAGGAGGGAGCATAACAAGATCCAGGCTTTCCTGAGATCAGGAGCTTCAGCAGATGATGTGTATGTACCCAGGCTGTGGTACTTCCAAAATCTGCATTTTCTTGATGACCAGACTGAATCCAGGGAATATCTTTCGACCCTTCCCTCCACCCTTCCCTCCACCCCAGCAGAGGCTGATGAGGACCAACCTGGGCCTATCATCTTGGATGAACCGGATGCGACCATCTGGAGCCAGGTATATTATTTTTAGACATATTTAGTGTCCTAATATTAATGATGTTAAACTAGATGTTCTAATTGATTACCTATTAAGGATTTTATACAAAAAAATGATATATACATATCAATTGACAATAGTGGCCAAAAATGTTTTGTCACCAGTTTGAAAAAATGCTGGGGTATTAACATAGAATTTGCAAGTCATGAGCTGAAAATTGTGTGTGATTGATGAACCAAAAAATAAAACTATGTCCCTTTTTTTTGACACAGGATGAGCTCAGCCAGGACGAGGGTCTGGAAAGTGGCAGTGGCAGGCAGGAGGAGGCTGGGACCAGTGTCAGCCAGGAGGAGGCTGGGCCCAGTGTCAGCCAGGAAGTAGCCGGGCCCAGTAGGAGCCTCACCCAATCGCAGGTGCCTCCCCTCTGCCTTCAGACAAAAAGGCCCAGGAAGGTTACGGTGACAGAGGAGGCATCACTGCGCCTCATGAGAGAAGCTACAAATTTCCTCAAGAGCCTCCCCTAACCTGAAGAGGTCTATGGCTCCTATATAGCCAGCAGGTTGCTCGAAGTGGAGAAGGGCCAACGCCTCCTCTGTGAAAAACTTTTTTCTGATGTCCTTCACAAGGGGCTGAGGGGCGAGTTAACTGCCAACAGCCAAATAAATGAGCAAGCCCCTTCTCCTCCTCCTGCCACAAGTCCACCACCAGAGCCACAGTCTCCAAGGAAGGCTGCAGGGCAGCGTGGAGGGAAGGCTGTAGGGAAGGGTGCAGGGCAGCGTGGAGGGAAGGCTGCAGCGAAGAGAAGAACGTGATGACCTGAGTTCAGTATGGTCTGACAGAAGACGCAGGCTGGTGTAGTACCACAGCCTGGGGACATACCATGTCATCTGCTGCTGGTCTTGATCTCTGGGATTCCTGGACCAGGTTGTGCTCCCTATTATATTGACTGTTCAAGATCCCAATTTTCTTTTCCACAGACTTGATGTGTGCCCTGGGGCCAAAAGGCTTCACAAATTTAAAAAGTTTATCCAGCGTTGCCTTCATCTTTATTTTGTTAACCAGAATAAATGGATATTTTATTTTCTGAAAATACTGTTTTTATTAAAATACGTTTATTTTTAAAAGACAATGTCAAATTAACAAGGGACACCAACCTCCTTGAGGTTCCAAAAAATGACTAATATCTAATGTTATTGTGGTAACTTTACACCAAAAAAAACAAAAAAAAAAAACAAAAACAAAAAAAAAGGTTGTTGTGGTAACTTGACACACAAAAAAAAATAAATATATATGGAGATCACTAGAAAATATTTTTTTACAAATCCTAAAAAAGGATCTTGATGAAATAAAAAAATAATAAAAGATGTCTCAAAGTAAAAAATGTGCAAACATTAGTATGGAGATTGGGCTTTTAAAAAATACAATATCATTCATGAGATCAAGAGAAATAATCCATAAATCTGTTTGTGAGAACTCTGTGTGAATATGAGCAGCAAAACAACTTTGCTCTTCTAGCATTATAAAGAAGACAATACTGCACTGCATTCAACGATCACGGAATTTGCAGCGTGAGGAATGTGCTAGCTACAATACGAACACTAGTTTTACAAGAACGATCACTTCCGTCTCATACTTGCTTCTGAGCATGCGCCGTTTTTTGTCCGTCGGACCAGCATACAGACAAGTGGATTTCTTGATAGGAACTGGGTCCGGCGGAAAGATTTGAAACATGCTCCAAATCTAAAGTCCGTCAGATTTTCAACAGAAGAAGTCTGCTGAAGGTCCGATGAAGCCCACACACGGTCGGATTGTCCACCGGATTCGTTCCGTCGGACCAATCCGGTCGAAAAGTCTGCTCGCGTGTACGTGGCATTAGGCCCCTTTCACATATGCGGATCTGTATTAAGACATCCGCTTGCTCAGCAGGGATCGCTCCGTTGATCCCCGCTGAGCCGGTGGATGACAAGTCCATCTCTGCACACTGTGCAGAAACGGACCTGTCAGATCTCCGCTCTCCTCTATGGGGGGATCGGATGATTACAGACTGCCTGTCCGTTTTCATCTGATCCGCCAGACGGATGGAAAATAGGGTTTCTATCTGTCTGGATTTTGCGGAGCGGATCGGATCGGGGTGGATCGGATGCCAGCGGACATGTCACCGCTGACATCCGTCGCTCCATAGAGATGTATGGAGCGGAACGGACTGCTGAAAAAACTGACAGGCGGATCTGAATGGTCCGCACGTGTGAAAGGGCCCTTAAAGAGGAACGGCAGTCTGCTCACATAATTTATAATAAACACATCTTTGCCATTCTGAAGCTTCCCTCCAACCTCTTTGCATATTATTTTATATATACAGTAAAACCTTGGTTTGAGAGTACCTTGGTTTGAGAGTGTTTTGCAAGACAAACAAACATTTTTAATAAATTTTGACTTGATATCTGATGTCTTTATATCACAACTGAATATAAAAGAGAATAGAGGCGCCTCAAAGTGTAGCAATATGGTTACATTTAATGAACGTACAACATTTAGCAACATATTGCTACTCTTAGAGACACCTCTCTTCTCTTTTATTCTCTGTAGCTCCTGCTGGATTTTGCTTCTAATCCCCTTGTGGAGGCTTACATTAGTGGATGGATATTTTATGGTTACACAACCTATCACATTGCTATGATCTTTTTATATGGACTATAAATGGAAGGACCTATGAATAAATGGTTGTGGAACGAATCATTTGAATTTTTATTAATTGTTATGGGGAAATTTGCTTTGATATACAAGTGCTTTGGATTACAAGCATGTTTCCGGAACAAATTATGCTTGCAATCCAAGGTTTTACTGTACTATGATTCTGTACTTGCCAAATATGCTGCAGAAATCTCCCTCCCCTGAGTCTATATGCAGTCCTTTTAACTGTGGGCAGCTGAAGCTGCATGCCTGTTCACTTCCTGGATTTACACAGACACACAGAGGCACACCTCCAGCCCTGCAGCTCTCATTGGCCCTCTTATGACTCATCCCCCCTCTCTTCCTGGCAAACTCTCGCGAGAATGAGAGAGCTGTGCATGATGTCATAAGCCTAGGCTAATGACCAGACAAGAAACAGGAAGTGGGCTGTATAAGGTATTTACTGGCAGAAAAAAAATGTTTTACTATCCAAAGTTAAAACAACAAGGGCAGAAGATTTAATAGATGGAAAGTTAAAAAATAACTGAAAATCCACTTTAAGTTGTTGCCTCACACAGCTCATGATACAAAACAGAATCCTGTGTGCTCTCCGAGACTCGAGTCATTCACAGAATCAGAATTTTGCTGCTTCCTCACACAGAGACAGGTCAGGATACAAAACAGAATCTTGTGTGCTCTGTGATTTATTCAGAGACTTGGAGTCTTGCTGGCTCACACAGCTAATCATGTTATAGCTCATTTTACAAATCATGAACTGAGGCTGCTGTTTTCAGCTCCCTCACTACTCATCCTAATAGGGGAGGATCTTTGACAAGGGATTGAATCAGATTCACTTTCATGATTTGATTTATTCAAACTCTGTAGTGAGTTGATTCACTGATTTGAATCAGTGACTCAGTAGCCAAACCTATTCTTTATAGAGTTTGGCAGAGAGCTGTGGAAAAGGATTGCCAGTTGCCTGTCACATAGGGGGGGTTGGGGGGCCTATGGATTTGTAACATAGTACATGTACACCCTGAATATGGGAAACGTGGGAGAAGGATCGTAGCTATAGACTTGTGCTATACATCCCCCGGTCTTGATTTTTTTAATAAATTTTTTTATTAGTATTTGGCAAAATTGAGGCGGTAATAGCCAGGGAGCCTGTATAATTTCAGCCAGGGCTGAAAAAGCTTTTTTGCATTATGATTTGACTGTATGCCTGGAGTTGATTTTGGATAGTTCTCAGTGGTATAAATACAATGTGTGTATTTTGTCTCTTTTCCATGCTGTGCTCTGTATTCTTCATACATTGCTATTTCCTGAGGCAAGCCTCTTCCAACGAATGCTGTCACAGGATGGCAGGAACAAGCAGCGATCTGTATCTGCAAGCATTAAACACGGGGTAGCAGGTGGCGGAATCATGTCGAAAAGCTTCAGCTCCATCACATGAATTTTCCAGAGCTTGAAAACTAAGCAGCAGAGTAAACTGAAATGGAAATCTATTTATAGATTTAATTATTGACACAAGCTGACATCTATATGGGCAAATCTTTATTACATTATGCCTGCTTTGCTGCTCTGAACTGGCGGATTTTATTTTCCCAATAAATGTGCCTGCGAGGAGAAGCACTCAAATTGTATTTTAAAGTTCTTCACAGCACTTTCTTCTTCCTTCAGGAAAATATCGGTGTTGCTAGTGGCAACCAATCAAATATATTGTCATTTTTTAACCTGAACTGGAAAACAGCAGCCACTTGCTGCAATATCTCTACTTTCACCGATGGTCATTTTTTTTATGAATTGCATTTTTTTATATGCAAAATATTTGTTCTGGGTCAGGGACTCAACCACAGAGATATTTTTGGAAGTGTAGAGTGAAGACAGAGGTTGTACAAAAAGAATGGCTGTGGGACGGTTAAAAGGCACCTCATTCCAGGCTGTACAAGCTGAATCAAGAGGAAACACTAGGATTATAGTCTCAAAATAGCTCCTTCATTTTGTCCTTTACACAGGAGACCTCAACAGAATAGAGATTAAACTGTATAAACAAAAGTACAGGACACAGAAGTGTACAAGGCTTCAGCTTTGGTGACTACCATTAATAGCATTGGAACCCAAAACTGTAATTCCTTGTCAAAAGAAGTTTATTGAGTATACAATGTTATAAAGATACATAAAGTAAGTTTACAAGGATCTATGAAGTAAGCTCATTGTTTTACAGTAGGGTTTATATAGGTAAATATCATGAAATTTCAAATATTAAACATTGGGTTCACGTAAACCTAAATTAAAGATATATATCATTTCCTTAGTTACTTTTGTAGGTATTTAAATGATTTATACCTACTATACATATTGTTTACAAGTAGAGTGTATATAGGTCAAATAAATTCTGATAATGAGCTTTAATCGTAAGGTGGAGAAAAGGAAAGAGAAAGAAGAAAAAGGGTTGAAAGGTAGAGGTATGGTCCACAAGGTTGTCCCGCTCGTCAGTTTATTATTCTTTTTAGTTCTCTTTGAAGCCTTAGAATGGGTGTCTCTGTAAGTCATTTAATCTGTTACCATGGCAACAGGACAGAGTCATTGAAGTTTAACAGGAACTGTTGTTTTATCCAAGGATGCCAAAGTTTTTCAAATTTTGGAATTTGATTTTGATCGATGGCTACCATCTTAGCATGGGACATTGTATTATTCATTCTATGAATTGTTTCTGCTAGTACCAATGTAGGAGATTTCCATGCCTTGGCCACTGTTTGTTTTGCAGCCGTTATTAGTTGGATCATAAGTTTGAATTGAGAGAGTGTTAACCATTCCGGTTTTAGATTAAGTAAAGTTAAATATGGATCTGGTTGTATTATTTTTTTAAATATTTTAGATGCAATCACAAAGACTTCCTTCCAGAAGGTTTGGATTACTGGGCACATCCACCATATGTGTAAATATGTGCCTATTTCTGGGCATCCTCGAAAACAAAGAGCTGAGGTATTAGGTGAATATTTTGCCACTCTAGCGGGTACAAGGTACCAGCGAGTTAGGACTTTATAATTTGTCTCCAGTGCTAAGATGTTGGGTGAAGATGACTTAGATGTGAGCCATATGTTAGACCAGTCCGTGTCTTCTAAAGTTCGTCCCAGGTCCTCCTCCCACCTCTGAACGTAAGAGGGTCTATTAAGATTTGCTACTCCATATAATTGATTATAAAGTGATGAAATTGTACCTTTAGCAAATGGATCTTTTGTAGAGATTGATTCAAAAATGGATAATGGTGTATCTCCCTTTAGGAATGGTGTATAGAAATTTTTGATTTGGAGATATCTAAATATCTCAGAGTGTGGTAGATCATATTTTTCTCTAAGCGATGGGAATGAAAGGAATGATTTAGATGCTATGAAGTCATTTAGTGTCTGAATGCCTGATGTTGTCCAAGGTTTAAAAGAATTTGGGTAGATCCATGCCGGATAAAAGGCCGGATTTCTGATAAAAGAAAGGAGAGGACTGTGTGGAGATTGTAACTGATATTTGGTTTTTAGTGTATCCCAGAGAGATAAGAAGTGTTTAGTTATGGGATTATGAATTTTAAAGCGGTCTTTAGGATCAAGCCATAATAAATTTGATATTAACAGAGGGTCATTTTCTGAAGCCTCTATAAATACCCATAATGGGATTTCCTGTTTTGCATGGTATTTGGACAGACTGGCCAAATGTGCTGCTCTGTAGTAGTTAGTAAAATTAGGGTATCCCAGCCAAAACTGTAATTCAAGCACCATACCATCGCTAAGAGGTCCAGATACAACATTATTCCAATACACATCAGGGGGACAATCCAAAAAGTAGCCAACGCGTATCAGGGGGTCCAAGTGTGTGCTCTTCATCAGGGCTTTTTTTGACAACAGTGTGACTAGACTAGATGTGAACTGGACCTTTAATGTGATTTTTTTCTACTGTGAATTACAAACACAGGCCTTGTCAACAGCTGGTTTGGCAGCCAAACCCGACGCTGACAGGGCCTGTGCTTGTCAGCCAAGGAGACTGTGGAGATCCTCTGGGGTGTAGAAGGTGCCTGCCTGGGAATCAGATCATTTACATCAATATCAATGCTTTAAAGTAAACTAAAGGCAAAGCTTTTTTTTTGGATGGGCAAAGTGGAGAGGGATTAGAACACCCGTGAGGTTTTTATAGCTACCTTTGCCCCTGTAAGGGAGATTCACCCTCTGTTTTTGTTTACCATTATCATCAAAGTGAAAGTAAAAGAAATTCCCAAATTTTGGGTTGTTCCCAGTAATAATCTTCCAATGAGGACACTAGTTCTGGTAACTTAGCAGGCCCTCTCCTACTGAGATTGTTTGCACTGCTGTTGCAACACTAAGGCCTCTTTCACATGGGGAAGATCCATCTGAGCCGAATCTGCCAGCTCAACGAAGGAACTCTCCGCTGATCCCCGTTGAGCAGGCGGATGACAGGTCTGTGTCCGCTCCACTATGCAGAGCGGACAAGGACAGAGCCCACTCTCCTCTATGGGGCAGTCGGATGGAAACGGACTGCATGTCCCTTTCCAAAGGATTGTCATTTGATCTGACCCACTGGACAGATCACCATACATCTGTTTTCAGTGGATTTTGTTGGATCGAATGCCTGGCGAGTGTCAGCAGATACATGTCTGCTGATATCCGCCTCCCCATAGAGGACAATGGGTGACCCGATTGGGTCTGCCTAAAAAACTGACAGGCAGACCCGATCAGTCTGCTGGTGTAAAAGGGGCCTAATAAGCACAGGATGCTGAAAGTGGAGCTCAGGTGGCTTCATATTTAGCTGTCCATACCTGCTCTTGCACATGATGTGAACCACCTGACAGCAACACACGTGGCAACTGTCTATCGAAGTTACATGTTTAGATTTCATTTTCAGCTTTTCTTGCACAAAAATTTGAGACTAAGCAAGAGTACAAAAATAATTTTTTTAACACCTTTTCCTGTTCATGAGTAGTGAGAAGCAAATCAGTTCATCCAAATCTATGTAGTGATTCAGAGTAATCCAAAGTGAGTGGGTGTTTGCTGCAGGTCAACAATTGGCTTCTTTAGAGTTGAATTCCAGGAATAGGTACTATTTTTACATCGTGCTACAAAGACTGATTTCCAGCTTCCCTCTGGAAGCTGGAAATCACTGTAGTAGTAGGCACAACTACTACAATGATTCCACTAGCTGACGAGTCCTGTGAAATCACCACCCGCCTCTCCACCTCATCTAATCAGAAAACCCTTCATTGATTGAGAAAAGAGATTTCTAAATGTTGTCCATTCCAAGCAAACGATCTTCTGTGTTCACAATGCAAGTAGGGCAATCAATTGACTCAGGAACCAGAAGCTAGTGGGGATCACTGTACTATTGGCACCTAATACAGGGGTTTCCAACTCCCATGGGGATTGGCCAGGTATGGTATATGCTTAGTTACATCAATACCATACCTTACCAATATCATTATGTAAACATATCCATACCTGGAATTCTTCTTTAACCACTTGCCAACCGCCCTATAGCAGTTGTACTGCTACAGGGCGGCGGGGCTGCGCAAGATCACGTATATATATGTGATCCTGCATTTCCAGGTAGCAGGCGTGAGTGCGAATCACAGTGGGAGCCGATCAGAGGGTCCTGGGGGCCCTATGTTCGCCGGCACCGGCTGATCGTTTGCTACAAAGGCAGAATGGCAGTCTGCCTATTAGGGATGAGCTTCGAGTTCGAGTCGAACTCATGTTTGACTCGAACATCGGCTGTTCGCAAGTTCGCCGAACAGCAAACAATTTGGGGTGTTCGTGGCAAATTCAAATGCAGCGGAATACCCTTTAAAAGTTTAGTTTTATAGGCTTATATTCATGGTATTGTCATAAAAAGTGTTTGGGGACCTGGGTCCTGCCCCAGGGGACATGGATCAATGCAAAAAAAAGTTTTAAAAACGGCCGTTTTTTCGGGAGCAGTGATTTTAATGATGCTTAAAGTGAAACAATAAAAGTGTAATATACCTTTAAATTTCGTACCTGGGGGGTGTCAATAGTATGCCTGTAAAGGGGCACATGTTTCCCATGTTTAGAACAGTCTGACAGTAAAATGACATTTCAAAGGAAAAAAGTCATTTAAACTACTCGCGGCTATTAATGAATTGCCAGTCCGACAATACACATAAAAGTTTGATAAAAACGGCATGATAATTCCCCACAGGGGAACCCCGAACCAAAATTTAAAAAAAAAATGACGTGGAGGGGTCCCCCTAAATTCCATACCAGGCCCTTCAGGTCTGGTATGGATCTCAAAAAATGGGGGAAAAAGGGGATGATGGGATTATTGCGGTGCCACCAAAATTCAAAATTACTAGAATGATATTTTATATAAAATCATTTATTTTATTGATATCAAAAACATCTAAAATGTTTACATGAAAGAGTACAAAAAATATACAAAGCAGTAACAAAAACAGAAATACAGTTCAAATAAATGACCGTCACCAAAGATGTTGAGGGGTGATCATAGTCTTATGTTCCCAACTAGTTTCGCCAAAACATTGGCTTCATCAGGGGAATGTAGAGATGTACTGCAGATAGTAAAACCACTATAATAAAGAAAAAATGCATTATTGGATCAACATAATCTTGTAATGCTGGAGGCAAACCAATCGCATCGCATAGTGGTCAAATTGCCGCCCCCCCATATTCCACGGTCTTCCCACCCCCCACACACCTAAAACATACCATGCGGGCTCCAAAACGCAAGGGGGACACCACCAAGACACTGAGAATGGAAGCTGCACTCAGCCCAATATTTGGCTACAGGGGAATTAAAGGGCGCCTAAAAAGAGAAGTATAGCATATAAGTATTGAAAATTCTTTTAATTTTATTTAACAAAAGGGACCTAAGCCTCAATTACATACCCTAATTATATGTAAAACCAAGGCACTCAATGTTGCACAAGGCAGATTCACAGCGCAGTCAGTTCATGTAAAAAAAAAAAAAAAAAAAAATTTTCGCATGAATGCGTTCAAGAGGACTGTAAAATAGATTCAAGAGAGGAGAAAAAAAAGGGGTATGGAAAAAATGGTATTGATACACATGAATATCTCAGTGAATTTCAGATTTGAAGGACATAGTGAAATATGTTGGATATAGTGAGTAGGGCTTACCGAAAACACATTAAGTTAGAAAAAATGCATCCTATAAATAAGGTTCCGCCAGTATCTTGGCTAAACGTTGGAACCTCCACAATGAGTCTTTCTGGTAACACCGGTTATTGTAGATGGTCTGAAAGTCAATGCATATAACAAAGGGACTGTTAGCAAGAAAGTTCAGCCAGTAAAGCCATATGTGGCAATATAATGACAGATGGTTGCTGTTGATGAAAAGTTTGTTGGATCTATTACCTTTTACATATGTAGCCAGCTCCCCAGGATGGTCCCACAGCAAGGAGATAAAAAAAAAACACACTGAGAGCAAGGCTGCCTTTTAAAACCCCCACCTGATCAGCATGATATGAATCAGCTGATCAGGAGCGGACGACAGGCGGGCGGGGCACATGTGCAGTAGCCAGTATCATTTGCCTACATATCCCATAAGTCCGAGCGTCGGTCCGGTCACGTGGCAGCTACTGCCTGTGACATGATCGACAGATGGAAAAGTGCAACGGAAGGCTCCAGAGGAAGAAGGGGGAGAACCCCACATCATCCAAGGGAGACAGAGGGGAGAGGAGGCATGAACAGGGGTTGGAACACCGCAATGGTCCCGGCCAAAGGGGCGGGCTGACAATAAAGCCAGCCCTTGGGCGTCCATGCAGCCAAAGGCTGTAGTGAAACAAGTTCCCAGATGAATGGGGGGTAAAAACACCCAGTGCATTGGGCCCATCATGGCACGCCCCAGGAGGGGGGGAGGGCGGAAGGAACAAGGGGAAGTCTGATAATTCAGACAGATCGGGGACATAGGTGGAGTGGTCCTGGCGGTGGACAGATGGTATCACCGCATTGGCCGCCATGCGATAACGGAGGAAAATGCCTACAACATCACAAGTATAAATTAGATGACAAAATTGCATTAATAAAATCGATATGGTAATCCAAAATTAAACAATGCATTTAGTTTTAACATATCTCTACATAAACTTAGGTCATCATATTATCATTAATTGTTTTTTATATTATATTTTATTATTTTGTGTTTTTTATATACATCAAACTAATCCAGATATTTTAATTATGTATTCAATAAAAACAGGTAATAGGAATTATCGTACATACAGTATACAACTACATATAGTGACTACTGTATTAATTATTTCAACATACAGATATAAAATTAACCAGCAGTGGGTGCAGGACGGGGGCAGGGAGTAAGGAGGGATGGAACACCGAACCAGCAGGGCCCGATGGGCATAAGATCGACCAGCCAGTAAGGAGACAGTCAAAGAATAGACTAGCTAAATATTAAGAATATTTGTATATATACACATAAATTTTATTCTAAAGAAAAGATTTGAAGCTAATATACTCATTGAGGCCAGGATATTTGACCGCATTCAATAAATATATCCATCTGGTCTCCATCTGAAGCAAGGAGTTGTCAATATTACCTCCCCTGGCATGAGAAGGGATATGCCCAAGGGCCGCAAACTTGACAACATGAGGGTCAAAGTTATGCTCTGTGGCCACATGCCTATTCAGGGCTGTGGTGGTTAAGTGTTTATATAGAGGTGCAATGTGATCCTTAATGCGTTTAAGGAATGGACGCTTAGTCTTCCCTACATAAAAACAGCCACACTGGCAAAGAGCCAGATACACAACACCAATTGTTTTACACGTAACTCTATGTTTCAAACGGTGTATCCTACCATTTGGAAGGGGAATATTCTTAGAGTTAAAGATAAATGGACAGAAATCGCATGTGCCGCATGAAAAAGTGCCGGCATTTGAATGATTAGGGGGGCCTCGTATCTCATGATGACTGTGAACAAGCATGTCTCTCATAGATGGGGCCCGTCTGTAAGTGATTTCTGGGTATGATTTGAGAAATTTTTTAATGGTATTATCAGCCATCAGAAGTGGCCAATATTTTTGAAAGATCCCTCTCATTTGGCCATGCTGTTTTGAGAATTGGGTAATAATCCTAACAGAGTTATTGATTTTTGAGGATTTAGTAGAATGAATGAGATCATGTCTATTCCGTTTAATGACTGTTGAAGGACCTCCTCAGCAGGGAGCAACTGTATCCACGCCGACGAAGTCTCTCATACAGGTCATTAGCTGCCAGATGAAAATCTGAATCCAAGGTACAATTCTGGTATGGATATTAAGGGGAACCCCGGCCAAAATTTAAAAAAAAAATGGCGTAGGGTCCCCCTCAAAATCTATACCAGACCCTTAAGGTCTGGTATGGATTTTAAGGGGAACCCCGCACCAAAATTTAAAAAAAAAAACGGCGTGGGGTCCCCCCAAAAATCCATACCAGACCCTTATCCGAACCTGGCAGGCTGCAGGAAAAGAGGGGGGGGACGAGAGAGTGCCCCCCCTGAACCGTACCAGGCCACATGCCCTCAAAATTGGGAGGGTGCTTTGAGGTAGCCCCCCAAAACACCTTGTCCCCATGTTGATGAGGACAAGAGCCTCATCCCATGGTTGTGGGGGTCTGCGGGTGGGGGGCTTATCGGAATCTGGAAGCCCCCTTTAACAAGGGGACCCCCAGATACCGGCCCTCCCCCCTGTGTGAAATGGTAAGGTAGTACTTACCCCTACCATTTCACTAAAAAACTGTCAAAAATGTTAAAAATGACAAGAGACAGTTTTTGACAATTCCTTTATTTAAATGCTTCTTCTTTCTTCTATCTTCCTTCGGTTTCTTCCTCCATCTTCTTCTTCTTCTGGTTCTTCTGGTTCTTCCTCCGGTGTTCTTGTCCAGCATCTTCCTCCGCGGCGTCGGCGTCTTCTTCCCTTCTTCTCCTCGGGCCGCTCCGCATCCATGATGGCATGGAGGGAGGCTTAAATAAAGGAATTGTCAAAAACTGTCTCTTGTCATTTTTAACATTTTTGACAGTTTTTTAGTGAAATGGTATGGGTACAAAACCCTTACCATTTCACACAGGGGGGGAGGGCCGGGATTTGGGGGTCCCCTTGTTAAAGGGAGCTTCCAGATTCCGATAAGCCCCCCACCCGCAGACCCCCACAACCACCGGCCAGGGTTGTGGGGATGAGGCCCTTGTCCTCATCAACATGGGGACAAGGTGATTTGGGGGGCTACCCCAAAGCACCCTCCCAATGTTGAGGGCATGTGGCCTAGTACGGTTCAGGAGGGGGGGCGCTCTCTCGTCCCCCCCCTCTTTTCCTGCAGCCTGCCAGGTTACGTGCTCGGATAAGGGTCTGGTATGGATTTTTAGGGGGACCCCACGCCTTTTTTTTTTTACATTTTGGCACGGGTTCCCCTTAAAATCCATACCAGACCTTAAGGGTCTGGTATAGATTTTGAGGGGGACCGCACGCCATTTTTTAAAAAAATTTTGGCCGGGGTTCCCCTTAATATCCATACCAGACCTGAAGGGCCTGGTATGGAATTTAGGGGGACCCCCCACGTCATTTTTTTTTTTTAATTTTGGTTCGGGGTTCCCCTGTGGGGAATTCCCATGCCGTTTTTATCAATGAACTCCTAAGTGTATTGCAGGACCGGCAATGCATTAATAGCCGCGAGTAGTTTTAAATTACTTTTTTCCCTTTGAAATGTCATTTTGCTGTCAGACTGATCTAAACATGGGAAACATGCGCCCCTTTACAGGCATACTATAGACACCCCCCAGGTACGAAATTTAAAGGGATATTACACTTTTATTGTTTCACTTTAAGCATTATTAAAATCACTGCTCCCGAAAAAAAAGTTTTTTAAAACTTTTTTTTGCATTGATCCATGTCCCCTGGGGCAGGACCCAGGTCCCCAAACACTTTTTATGACAATAACTTGCATATAAGCCTTTAAAATTAGCACTTTTGATTATTCATGTTCGTGTCCCATAGACTTTAATGGTGTTCGCGTGTTCGAACAATTTTTTGCCTGTTCGCATGTTCTGGTGCGAACCGAACAGGGGGGTGTTCGGCTCATCCCTACTGCCTATGTAAACAAGGCAGATTGCCGTTCTGTCAATACAGAAGGCATAGATCCTGTGTAGGAAGGAAAGCAAAGCAGGGACACCGATCCATGCCTTCCACTGGTAAAATCACCTCCCTCACTACAGTAAAACACAGGCTAGGCACATACTTAACCCTTTGATCGCCCCTGATGTCAACCCCTTCCCAGCCAGTGTCAGTAATAGAGTGACAGTGCATATTTTTAGCCGTATCACTGTATTAGTGTCACTGGTTCCCAAAAAAGGGTCAGTTAGTGTCCGATTTGTCCACCGCAATATCGCAGCCCCGCTAAGTCGTTAATCACCGCCATTACTACCTAAAAAAACCCCATAAATATATCCCATAGTGACAGTGCATATTTTTAGCTGTATCACTGTATTAGTGTTACTGGTTCCCAAAAAAGTGTCAGTTAGTGTCCGATTTGTCCACCGCAATATCGCAGTCCCGCTAAGTCGTTAATCGCTGCCATTACTACTTATATATATCCCATAGTTTGTAGACGCTATTACCTTTGCGCAGACTAATCAACATATGCTTACTGAGATTTTTTTTTTTTACCAAAAATATATAGTAGAATACATATTGGCCCAAACTAATGAAAAAATTGATTTTTTACACTTTTTTATTGGCTATGTTTTATAGCAGAAAGAAAAAAAAATTTTTTTTTTTTTTTTTTTTTTCAGAATTGTCGGTCATTTTTTTGTTTATAGCACAAAAAATAAAAAACACAGTGGTGATCAAATACCACCCAAAGAAAGCTCTATTTGTGGGAAAAAGGGATATCAATGTTATTTGGGTACAGCGTCGTGCGACTGTGCAATTGTCAGTCAAAGTAACGCAGTGCTGTAACGCAAAAAATGGCCTGGTCATAGACTGCTCCATAGACTGGTAAAATAAAAAAATGCCCCTGGACCCAATTCACGTGTGCATCACTTACAGTCCAGGTTGGGGGATATGGGTAAAAGTCACTGGATCCTAGGTTTCATTTGGTAGTTTACTTGCATGTGTGCTGGATGAAATAGGGATAAAAAAGATCAAGAGCAGTGGTTTCGGTGTGTTTCCTATAGGGCGCACATAGCTGGTTCAGGTAGCAGCATTCCAGATTTAGGAGCAGACCAGATTTACCTAACTAATGAACCTCCAATCTGTGAATGCAAGGAAACCAATTGGGGAATCACCAGGTCAGGTGTTCTTTGCCGTCTGTGTCCTATTGGGGAAAGTTCCTTCACTTCCTGTTCATAGGAAGTGAGAAGAAATCTTTCCAATGTGATGGGAATTCCACTCATAGACAGTTGTCAATTAAACAGTTTTCCCCATTGAACCATTTCCCTTTGCCTGCTGTTCCAACTGCAGCTGTAAAATCTTGGATTTCCCATTGTAGCTTGGCTGCATGCCTCAGGCTGTCACACACCCTCACACAACTGCTGCTGCTCCTCTCTCCTGCTTAAATCAGGCTGTGCATGGACAGAGGAGGGACACAGACACTGTCATAGGCTGCATGCTTGCAGCCACCTCTATGGAGGGCCCCACCCACCAACACACCAGCCAAGAGGGAGCTGTGATTGGCTAAAGCTGCAGCCTGGAAAAGGACTTCCCATGGCGTCAAAAGGACAGTGTGCTGTGTGAAGCCCAATTCTGTTGCTGCTCAGTGCTGGTGTGAGGCTGCTGTTGACCACCGTGTATGTGTAAGGATCATGCTCTACAGTGGGGTGACAAAGTGAGCTTCGGGAGAAGACTTTTGCACTCTAAATGTCTATGGTTTCATTGGGGATTATTGCAACAGTGATCAGAGCTTCTGCCATCACCCTTAGAGACCGCAGGAAGCACCCTAATCATGTCTCCAGTGTTTCAGACACCCAGGAGATGGAGGAGACTCCTTGACAAACTTCTCAATGATGATAGGCCACTGGTCACCATCTTTGTTGCTCTTTTATTAAAAGAGACAGTTTCTCCCCTCTTGGGATGCCCATTAATTTGTTTTGAAGATTACTTCCTTTTTAATTCGAATTACAAAAACGCTATTTAGGAGTGCTCTAATGCATTTTTTAGTCTCAACAGGCATGTTGTCTCACTTTTATTAAACAAAATCAAAGTTCAACAAAAACAGCAGGGGTTTCTATCATGAAAACACGTAACAAAAAATGCCAAGCCAGCTGGCTTTCTCTGGTCCCTCAGACTGTCTCACACAGTACCTCTGGGTTTTGGTGTCCTTCTCTCAGCCCTCCTGGCTCTCTCTGCCATTTTAGTTTCAGCACCCTGCTGCACAGGCCCACTCCCTGGCCTGTCAATAAGTGATATCCTGACACCCCTGGCTCTTACTTCTCTGAGACCTCTAGATTCCCTTAGTCCCCTGGACTTGCCTAGTTGTCTAGTGCTTTCTCAGTATCCCAGACTCACCCATCTCAACCCTCTCAGTCCTAAAGAAAAATAATCTCTCCTCCAGCATGGAGTGCTGTCTCTTAAGTGGAGCACACCTGTCCTTCATTATACCTGGTGTGCATACATGCATGCTCAGCCTTCTGATTTTCTGCAAGACCTGGACACTGAGTTGAAGACTTCCTTCCCAAAACTCTTCACAGTCTCCAAACTCCGGAACCCAATCTGGGAAACTAAAACCCAAGGTAGGCTGTAAAAACTGTTTCTCTGTTCATAATCGATACTCTGGAGTCCTGCACTCTGCATACATGTAAACCATGGGTCATTTCTATTTCCATTTCCATAGTTTCAGGGCCTTGTACTGTCACAACATCTTTTCCTCCAACCTTGGTGTAACTCAGGGTCAGTGGCGGCTAGTACTCAATTTTTTTGGGGGGGGGGGGGCAGCAAACCTGTCCCCCTCACAAATCGACACCAACCCCCCCCCACCTCCCCCGTCGCACAATCCATTGCCGCTTTACTCGCCTGTCGCCCACCAGCCCTGCACTCACCCCATCCAGGTCGTGGCTTCAGCGGCTTCCCTTCTGCACCTCTTCCTGTCCAGGCGGTCATTTCTCCTCCCGGCCAATGGGGTCTTAGGGCTCCTAAGGATGGGAGGAGAAGCAGGAAGATATTAGCGAATATTCATTCACTAATGTCACGCAAGTGAGTGGGTTCGGGGCACAGTGCTCTGCAACCCAAGCTCACCATTTTTGAAGCCTATTAGAGCCTCAGGCTCTAATCACGTGCTTCAAAACATTAAAATCTATGCGTCCAGTGCCCTGCATGGAGATTATGGGTCGGCCGCATGGATTAGGGGGGGCGGCACCCCTGCGCCCCTTATGAGCGGTCGCTACTGCTCAAGGTATGGTACAATTGCCTGGATTATTGTTATCACTAGGAACCAGGGAACCCAATAATAATCCATTGGATCCTTCAGGGGTAGCGCTATACCATCACTTTTTGCCCTGATGTCAATGGTCCTCAGAGCAAATTGAAAGATGACTCACTCCCGCAATGACACCAATAAAGACAAAAACAAATATATTAATGCATTCTATGCCTTAAGATAAAAAGCCTTCTGTGTGCAGCAGCCCCCCTAATACTTACCTGAGCCCCCTCTAGATCCAGCGATGTTGTAGGGTTGCCTCAGCTCTCCTCCTCCTTGGCTGGAACAGCAGCGTGGCGCTGCTGTCAATCAATGTCAGTCAGCCAATGAGGAGAGAAATGGGGCGGGCCGGGCTGAGGATGCGGTTCTGTGTCTGAATGGACACAGAGAGCTGTGGCTCGGCTCCAGTGCTCCCATAGCAAGCTGCTTGCTGTGGGGGCACTCAACAGAAGGGAGGGGCCAGGAGCCCCGAGAGGGACCCCAGAAGATGAGGATCTGGGCTGCTCTGGGCAAAACCACTGCACAGAGCAGGTAAGTTACAACATGTTTGTTATTTTTAACTAAAACAAAAGGAGACTTTACAATCACTTTAACCTTAACACTTAGCCCCACCTTTTGGGTGTTGAAACGATCTAAGTACCCTAAACCTAGATCGGAACCAAAAGTTCCGTGTTCTGCACTGAGATTTCAACACTTAAAACAATGAACATGAGCACACAGCAACAGTAAAGGGCTTTCTGTTTGGAGCGCAAACATTTTGCAAACTAAAAACTTCTTATCCAGGTTATATTATGTGGCTTGTAACCTCTAAACATGTGACATTTCTGGGACAAATAAATGTGCTAATTAATATTTATTGGCCTGTGTTTTATTAGCGTTACTTGGGCACCTGTATTGGTCACAGTTTTAAGGTCTTCCAGCACTAGAGAAGCCTCCGACAAGAAAGCGTCGTATTACAGTAATTACACGACGTATGCAAATGATACATTCCTAAGTGATACTCTTGTTGAAAAAGGTTAACAAAATACATACAGCAATTTTAGCTGCTACAAAGTAATTGATGCAAAATGCTTAACCTTTGTAGGCTCAGAGTGGGGTCACCCTTGAAAAAAAACAGAAGAGTATTTAAAGAATGGATTACAAGCACAACAATACCGTCACTCAGTGGTGGCCTCTAACCTGATGATGAATGTAACTGTCACATACAAAAAAGCGCACTAGGAAGTTGGGAGGGGACAAACAAATTATGAAAATAATCATTCACTTGAAGAATAAATCAATGTATATAATGTGGTAATAGGAAAATGGGGGAGGTTTATATGAAGCAACGTCTATGCATATATGAAAGGAACTTGCCAGTGCAGAGCTTATCTTTAGAAGAACATAGATCAAACAAATAGTTTCTGCCAAAAATACATGATATAATCTGTTAGTATCTCTTTTAATAATGTTCTATCAACACTTTTCTGATTCCTCACTGTGGGAGATTAGGTAATATTCACTTGGTGGTTCTTCAGCTCTCAACACTCTGATATAGGGATGTGTTTATAGAAATTGTTCAGCTTTGAACACTTTTACATACATTTAACTGTATTTACTTGCTATCTGCCAACAACTAGGCGACAACAGGACAGAGGACCTTTTCCCTGAGGGTGGGTACAACCAAGTGTTCTTTCCATGGTAGGCACAAATTTTGGTGGGCTAAAAAAAAGTACCATGCAAAGTTCCATAGTACCTGATTGATTGGTGAGCATAGTGAAAGGTGGGTACTGCTAAAGAACATGGTTTATTGAAAATACCTTCACATCTTTCAGCATTGGTTTCCTTTGCAACTCTTGACATTCGGTCACATGACAATTCAGAGACTCAAATGATCGTAGGTCTAATTGGGGAGCAGGTAGTTATATAATGCCCACCATGCATCAGATCAGAGTGACAGTGCAGAGCCAAGGGAAAACCTAGGCTTCTCCTTGGCTCTGTTGTGTCATATGATACAGCTGAGAAGAAGCTTACCTCACTCTGTGCAGTCACTGCACTACATAAGGTCTGAAGAGTAATTGGCTGAGGGATGCTGAAGAGTTTTTTTTTGTACTAGGAAGTGATTTCTGTGCTGGGGAGTGGGAATTTATTTACTGGGGAGTGGGGATTTTGATGCTCTACCTACAGTGGGGAAAATAATTATTTGATCCCCTGCAGATTTAGTAAGTTTGTGCACTTACAAAGAAATGATGGGTCTATAATTTTTATCATAGGTGTATTTTAACCACCTCAATACAGTGCACTTACACCCCATTCCTGCCCAGACCAATTTTCAGCTTTCAGCGCTCTCAAAGTTTGAATGACAATTACTCAGTCATGCAACACTGTACCCATATGAAACTTGTGTCCTTTTTTCACACAAATAGAGCTTTCTTTTGGTGGTATTTAATCACTAGTGGGGTTTTTATTTTTTGTGCTATAAATAAAAAAATAAAAAAAAACGTAAATTTTGTAAAAAAAAAATTCCTTTTTTTTGTTTCTGTCATAAAATTTTACTAATTAGTAATTTTTCTTCATACATTTTGGCCAAAATTTATACCGCTACATATCTTTGGTAAAATAACCCAAATTAGTGTAATATTATTTAGTCTTTGTGAAAGTTATAGAGTCTACAAACTATGGTGCCAATCTCTGAATATTGATCACATCTGATCAGGCCTTCAGTACGTCAGGTGAATCTCATTTCTTGAGACACTAACAAGTCAGGAAAGTACAAATACCCCCCAAATGACCCCTTTTTAGAAAGTAGACATTCCAAGGTATTAAGTAAGTAGCATGGTGAGTTTTTTTAAGTTGTAATTTTTCCCACAATTCTTTTCAAAATGAAGATTTAAAAAATTTTTTTTTTTACAAAATTGTCATATTATCAGGTTATTTCTCACACACAGCATATGCATACAACAAATTACACCCCAAAATACATTCTGTTACTCTTCCTGAGTATGGCGATACCACATTTGTGAGACTTTTACACAGCCTGGCCATATACAGAGGACCAACATTGAAGTAGCAATTTCAGGTGTTCTACAAGCATAAATGACATATCTCATTTCTCAACCACCTATTACACTTTTGAAGGCCCTGGAGCACCAGGACAATGGAATTGCCCACAAAATGACCCCATTTTGGAAAGCAAACTACCCAACGTATAATCTATGAGGCATAATGAGTCTTTTGAACGATTCATTTTTTCCCAGAAGTTTTTGGAAAATGTGGGGAAAAAATGAAAACGCATATTTTTTTTTTTTTTACACAAAGTTGACCATTTATAAGATATTTCTAACACATAGCATGTATATAGCAAAAATTACACCCCAAAATACATTCTACTTCTCTTCCTGAGTATGGCGATACCACATGTGTGAGACTTTTACACAGCCTAGCCACATACAGAGGCCCAACATTGAAGTAGTACCTTCAGGTGCTCTAGGAGCATAAATTACACATCTCATTTCATTCCTACCTATCACACTTTTGAAGGTCCTGGAGCATCAGGACAATGGCATTACCCACAAAATGACCCAATTTTGGAAAGCAAACACCCCAACGTATATTCTATGAGGCATGGGCTGCAAATAGGTACTCGGGTACTCTGATGGGCTGAAGATAGGTACTCGGGTACTCTGATGGGCTGGTGACAGGTACTCGGGTACTCTGATGGCCTGGTGACAGGTACTCGGGTACTCTGATGGCCTGGTGACAAATACTCGGGTACTCTGATGGCCTGGTGACTGGTATTCCGGTACTCTGAAGGGCGGTGACAGGTACTCAGGTACTCATATGGACTGTGACAGGTACTCAGACGGACTGTGACAGGTACTCAGGTACTCATATGGACTGTGACAGGTACTCAGGTACTTATATGGACTGTGACAGGTACTCGGGTACTCAGATGGACTGTGACAGGTACTTGGGTACTCAGATGGACTGTGACAAGTACTCGGGTACTCTGATGGACTGTGACAGGTACTCGGGTACTCTGATGGACTGTGACAGGTACTCAGATGAACTGTGACTGGTACTTGGGTACTCAGGTGAACTGTGACAGGTACTATGATGGGTGATGACAGGTCCTCTTTATTGGGGGGGGGCAATCAGTGTGATTGGTGTACACTGTAAGCGGTAACTAGATTTTACCGCAATCTCGTTCCCACACACGATCGGTGTGTGAGGAGGAGAACCCGGAACATCTCGTTACCGCGGTTTGTTGACATTTAGTAATCGGCTGTGAAAGGATCACAGCCGATCACATGGGTAAACAGCCAGCCAATGACTGTTTACCAGCGTTGGTGACGAGCCGTGTTCCCAGGAACACGCCGCCACCAACGTGCATACGCAGCTCGCTCACGATCGCGCACATGCACCGTGCACAGTGGGGTGGAACCATCTGTGATTGGCAGTGACTTCATCACGGCCGATCACGTGGTAAACAGCCATGCCCATTCTTCAGCCACGTGCATGGGGACAAGGTGCTTTGGGGGGCTACCTCAAAGGACCCTCCCAATGTTGAGGGCATGTGGCCTGGTACGGTTCAGGAGGGGGGGTTCTCTCGCCTCCCCCCCTCTTTTCCTGCGGCCTGCCAGGTTGCATGCTCAGATAAAGGGTCTGGTATAGATTTTTGAGGGGACCCCACACCATTTTTTAAAAAAATTTTGACGCGGGGTTCCCCTTAAAATCCATACCAGACCTGAAGGGCCTGGTATGGAATTTAGGGGGACCCCCACGCTTTTTTTTAATTTTGGTTCGGGGTTCCCCTGTGAGGAAATCCCATGCAGTTTTTATCAATGAACTTTTATGTATATTGTCGGACCGACAATTCATTAATAGCCGCGAGTAGTTTTAAATGACTGTTTTTACTTTGAAATGTCATTTTGCTGTCAGATTGTTCTAAACACAGGAAACATGCGCCCCTTTACAGGCATACTATAGACACCCCCCAGGTACGAAATTTAAAGGAATATTACACTTTTATTGTTTCACTTTAAGCATTATTAAAATCACTGCTCCCAAAAAAAAGGCCGTTTTTAAAAATTCTTTTTGCATTGATACATGTCCCCTGGGGCAGGACCCAGGTCCCCAAACACTTTTTATGACAATAATTTGCATATAAGCCTTTAAAATGAGCACTTTTGATTATTCATGTTCGTGCCCCATAGACTTTAATGCCCTGTACACACGGTCGGACTTTGTTCAGACATTCCGACAACAAAATCCTAGGATTTTTTCTGACGGATGTTGGCTCAAACTTGTCTTGCATACACACGGTCACACAAAGTTGTCGGAAAATCCAATCGTTCTAAACGCAGTGACGTAAAACACGTACGTCAGGACTATAAACGGGGCAGTGGCCAATAGCTTTCATCTCTTTATTTATTCTGAGCATGCGTGGCACTTTGTCCGTCGGATTTGTGTACACACGATCGGAATTTCCGACAACGGATTTTGTTGTCGGAAAATTTTATATCCTGCTCTCAAACTTTGTGCGTCGGAAAATCCGATGGAAAATGTGTGATGGAGCCTACACACGGTCGGAATTTCCGACAACAAGGTCCTATCACACATTTTCCGTCGGAAAATCCGACCGTGTTTGCACAAATTTTTTGCCTGTTCGCAAGTTTTGCTGCGAACCGAACTGGAGGGTGTTCGGCTCATCCCTAATCTTGAGGAGCCTTGACCAATCCCCAACTTGAATTGGCAGGGGGCAGGCCTCCTTAACCACTTCAGCCCCAGAGAATTTGGCTGCTCAGTGACCAGAGCACTTTTTGTGATTTGGCACTGCGTCTCTTTAACTGACAATTGCGCAGTCGTGCGACGTTGTACCCAAACAAAATTGACATCCTTTTTTTCCCACAAAGAGATTTCTTTTGGTGGTATTTGATTGCCGCTGCGTTTTTAATTTTTTGTGCTATAAACAAAAAAAGAGCGATAATTTTGAAAAAAAAAAAAGCAATATTTTTTACTTTTTGCTATAATAAATATCCCCCAAAAATATATAAAAGAACGTTTTTTTTCCCTCAGTTTAGGCCGATTTGTATTCTACATGTTTTTGGTAAAGAAAAAAAAAAAAAAAAAAAATCGCACTGGTTTGCGCAAAAATTTTTTTTTTTTTTTTTATTAGTAACGGCGGCGATCCGCGATTTTTATCGGGACTGCGACATTATGGCGCACACATCGGTGTGCAGCACATCGAACATTTTTAACACTATTTTGGGACCATTGTCATTTATACAGCAATCAGTGCTACAAAAATGCATTGATTACTGTATAAATGACACTGGCAGTGAAGGGGTTAACACTAGGGGGCGGTGAAGGGGTTAAGTGTGTCCTAGGGAGTGATTCTAACTGTAAGGGGGCTGGGCTTCAACACACAGGACAGTGATCACTGCTCTCGATGACAGAGAGCTGTGATCACTGTCCTGTCACTAGGCAGAATGGGGAAATGTTTTGTTTACAAAAGCATCTCCCCGTTCTTCCTCTCCGTGACACGATCGCAGGCACCCAGCGAACATTGAGTCCGCGGGACACGCGGTCACAGAAACTGCGGCAGGCGAGCTCCTCCGGCGGCGTGCACGCGCTCGCGACACCGCTTCTCAAAGGGGACTTATCAGTACGTCCTTTTGCCTACCAGTGTCATTCTGCCGATGTAAATCGGCATGTGCTGGTCTGCAAGCGGTTAAATACCTGGAGTCAGCCCAGCTGGGCAGGAGTTGTCGGGTGGAAGAGCTGGAGTGAGAGAGTGTGGAGGCAGTCGGGGGTCCCCAGTCTGGGGGGGAGGGGGTTGACCCTGGGCCAGGGCTCAGGTGCATCCAGGAGGAGTGAAGAGATCCTGGAAAGAGAGGCACATGGGAGAGCAAGGAAAAGACACGGGAGAGAACACTGCTAAGAGTCTCCAGGGAGGACAACTAGTCGCAGCCAGGTGGGCTGGTGAGTGGAACACAGTCGGGAGGACTGGGGAGGCACGCCTGTGAGAACTGGGAGATTTGAGATTTGAGCAATTTGAGATGGGTGCAGAACCAGGAGAGAGAACTGTGGGAAGTGCAGTGGAGAGAGGTCATTGCAGCCAGGCTGGCTGGCAGGGCCTGAAGAGAGCTATCTGGGATTGGTAGCTGAATAGAGGACAGCTAGCACCCGAAATTTTACTACACCACAGGGGCTCCGTGGTCCCTGCCCGCAAAAGGCAGTTCATTGAGGCCTGGCTGAATTAGTGTCAGGCCTAACCATGTGGTGCTAGCTAGTCTGGAGGAGTAACAGTCTGCAGCAAGTTAAGTGCTGGAGTAGTAACGGTGTGCAGCAAGTGAAGTGCTGGAGGAGTGAAGTATAAGAAGTCTTAAGCAAGCGTTTGTGCTGGAGAGAAGACTGGAGTGTAAATATTGAAGTGTATATAGAAGTCTCAAACAAGTTGCACTGAATGTTCCTGGGCATCTCATAATTTCCTATTTCCCATCCAAGTTTAATCTCCTCAATAAAAAAACAAAACAAAGCTTTTGGACTGTTCTATGTCTCTGAGTGACTGAGAGATGGATGCATGGCTGGGCAGGTTGACAGGTGAACCACTATATTCAGCAACCCCTACGGGGGCTTGGCTACACAGTTCAGTGAGTAAAAATCCTAAATCCTTAAGGTTTCTTGGCTGTCTCTTGACATCTCGAAGTTTCAGCTCCCTCCATAAATTTTCAATAGGATTAAGGTCTGGAGACTTACTAGGCCACTCCATCACCTTAATGTGCTTCTTCTTGAGCCACTCCTTTGTTGCCTTGACTGTATGTTTTTGGTCATTGTCATGCTGGAAGACCCATCCACGATCCATCTTCAGTGTTCTAGCTGAGGGAAGAAGGTTCTCATCGAAGATTTCACAATACATGGCCCCATCCATTGGCTCCTCAATGCGGTAAAGTTGACCTGTACCTTTAGCAGAGAAACAGCCCCAAAGCATCATGCTTCCACTTCAGTGGTTGACTGTAGGGATGGTGTTCTTAGGGTCATAGTCAGCATTTTTCTTCCTCCAAACATGGCGAGTCGAGTTAATGCCGAAGAGCTTAATTTTCGTCTCATCTGACCACTTTTCCCAGTCATTCTCTAAATCATTTAGATGTTCAATGGCATGACTGTACATGTGCCTTCTTGAGGAGGGGACTCACCGTATTTGGAGGAGGATAAATGCTGACTATGACCCTAAGAATACCATCCCTACAGTGAAGCACGGAGGTGAAAATATTATGCTTTGGGGCTGTTTCTCTTTTAAAGGTACTGGCCAACTTTGCCACAATAAGGAGCCACTGGATGGGGCCAGGTATTGTAACACTGAAGATGGGTCTTTCAGCATAACAATGACCCAAAACATACCACCAAGGCAACAAAGGAATGGCTCAAGAAGAAAAACATTAAGGTCATGGAGTGGCCTAGCCAGTCTCCAGACTTTAACCCTATAGAAAATTTATGGAGGAAGCTGAAACTTCGAGTTGCCAAACGACAGCCAAGGGTTTAAAGAAGATCTGTAAAGAAGAGTGGACTGAAATCCCTCCTAAGATGTGTGGAAACCTGGTAACCAAATACAAGAAACATCTTACCTCTGTGCTTGCCAACAAGGGTTTGTCCACCCAGTACTAAGCCATGTTTTGCTTGGGTATGAAATACTTATTTTACTCACTGGACTACAACTCAATTTATAACATTTGTAACATGTGTTTTTTCTGGATTTTTGGTTGTCTCTATCATTTAAAATACACCTATGATAAAAATTATGGACCCTTCATTTCTTTGTAAGTGGGCAAACTTACAAAGTCTGAATGGGATCAAATAATTATTTTCCCCACTGTACTACTGACACCTGCACTCTTTGCATTATTACACAATCCTGACCTCTGCACTCCTCTGCACGTTACAACCTACTGACCCCTGCACTCTGTACATTACATACTACTGACTTCTGCATTCAGTGTGTTACATACTAATGATCTCTGCGCTCTGTGTGTTATGTATTTCCTGACTCATACACACTGTGTTAGATACCCCGGACTCCTGCATTCTGTGTGTTACATACTCTCAACTCCAGAATATTGCACATTACATTCTTTTGACCCATGTATCCTTAATGCTATATTATATATTACATACTCCATATTTTGTGGGTATGAAGACTATGGCATGTGTGGTAGTAGGCTTAGATTCTATTCAGCCATACCTCTTTAAGCACCCACCACTATAAGTACAATGTTACCACACCCACCATTCGCCACTGCACACTAGCCACACTAAATCATATATATTGATAAGGACAGTTCCATCTACATAAAATAGATTTTGAATCTTGCACTTGTCCTTTAGCACAGGATGTACTTATTAAGTTGAATGCCTAGTTCCATCTTTTAATCAGGTATTTATTAAGTCTAGATGCCATTTTATAGAGCTGGTTGCATTCAGGTGAATTATATTCAGTTATTGCTATTTAAATACTTTTGTATATTTGTTTCTATAGTTCCCTTTAAATTCCTTGCTGAAAATTTAATTAAAAAAAGATCGCTTTGGATGCTATGTGAACAGTTATATGGCATTTATGAGTGACATATGATGTCTTGGATGGTTCATTAAGGGGTTAGGTGTTACTATAGAATCCTCATTATTTCAGTGTTTGCTGGGGTGACACGTTCTGCTTTTTTTTTTGTTTTCCACCTGCTATTTTGCCAGTGATAAAACTCCCTTGAATAGGATTTAATTAGTCCTAAACTTTGATGAACTGCTCGCAGCATGTGGCATTTGGTGTGCCCTCTACCCTCGTCATGACATGAAAAACTCTGCAATCAAAATAACACTTCTCTGTAATGAGAGAATGTGAAGGTCTGGATGTTAATGCAGGAAAAAAAAAAAAAACGCATTCCTAGGGTAGATTAAGCCAGGAAATAATGCATTCATACTCATGTTTTAGTTTAATTGCAAATAATTACTCTAGAAATATGATATTGCAGATAACATTTCCAAATATGTTCGTTCTTGACACCTTGCCAGACTTATTACCGTGTGTAAACGGGAATGAATGGGGGACAGGGCACTTCAAAAATATTTGCTGTACTGACAACAAGTTCATTTCACCTTCTATCTTTTATAGACTGTGATAAAATAGTGGATGTTAACGACTTACCCACTGGGCACTTAAACCCCCTTCCAAACCAGTCCAATTTTCAGCTTTCGGTGCTCTCGCATTTTGAAAGACAGTTACTCAGTCATGCAACACTGTACCCATATGAAATTTTTGTCCTTTTTTTCACACAAATAGAGCTTTCTTTTGGTGGTATTTAATTTTTTATTTTTTATTTTTTGCGCTATAAATGAAAAAAGACTGAAAATTCTGTAAAAAAATGCATTTTTCTTAATTTCTGTTAAAAAATTTTGCAAATTAGTAATTTTTCTTCATAAATTTTGAGCAGAATTTAAAGATAACCCAAAAAAATTAAAAATAACCCAAATTGGTGTATATTATTTGGTCTGTGTGAAAGTTATAGAGTCTACAAGCTATGGTGCCAATCACTGAAAATTGATCACGCCTGATGTGCTGATGGGCTATCTCATTACTTGAGACACTAACAAGCCAGGAAAGTACAAATACCCCCCAAATTACCCCTTTTTGGAAAGTAGACATTCCAAGATATTTAGTAAGCGGCATGGTGAGTTTTTTGAAGTTGTAATTTTTTCCCACAATTCTTTGCAAAATCAAGATTTTTTTCACAAAATTGTCATATTAGCAGGTTATTTCTCACACAAAGCATATGCATACCACAAATTACACCTCAAAATACATTCTTCTACTCCTCCCGAGTATGGCGATACCACATGTGGGAGACTGAGGCCCCATTCACACTAGCGCGTTTTTTGATGCATTTTACATTTTGCAGAAATGCACGGGAATTTTTTAACATGGGTTCCTATGGAACATGTTCACATCAATGCTTGTTTGTATCTCTGCGTTTTTGGAAAGGGTCGGGGACTTTTTTTCATGCAAAAAGCAGCGTTTTGCATGTAATGGTTTTCAATGGACAAGCATCAAAAACGCAAGTGCAGCGTTTTTGCAGCGTTTTTGATGCGTTTTTGGTGCGTTTTTGCCGTTTTTTTTTTTTTTTTTTTTATTTTTTTTTTTTGGTAATTTTTTTTTAAGACTGTAAAAAAAAATGAAAAAAAAAAAAAAAAAAACCGCAAATCGCGGCAAAAACGCGGCAAAAACGCGGCTCAAAAACGTGCCAAGCATGAAAAAAAACCCTCCAAAAACGCTCAAAAGCAACATGCATAGGTGTGAATCGAGCCTTACACAGCCTGGCCACATACAGATGCCCAACATGCAGGGAGCACTGTCAGGTGTTCTAGGGGCATAAATTAAAAAATCTAATTCAACTACCTATTACACTTTTGTAAGGCACTGTAGTGGCATGGATGCAGGGCCATCTTAATGAGCGGGCCCCAGCTGCATGGGGGGCCCCTGCACTTTCCCTGTCTGCTTTAAAGTTGATTGGGTCAGCATCAGGGCGATGCTAGGTCTGCAAAAGATCTGGGGCTAGAGCCCATTGCAGCGGTCCCCAACCTGGGGGGGGGTAAGCAATTTTTCGTGAGCAATGGAAGGCTGGTGTTGGCGTTTCAATCATCATGGCACCATGGATGATATGGTGTCAGGGTGATCAAAGCGCATTGTTTCTATTGTTACATTGTAATATATAATGAACTGGTTTAACTCACCATAATGCAGAATCAGTGGGAGCCCTGGGTGTGTCACTTGCCACGTCACCTGCCACCATTTGCAGATTGTCACTTGCCACGTCACTTGCCACCATTTGCAGATTGTCACTTGCCACTATTTGCAGATTGTCACTTGCCACATCACTTGCCACCATTTGCAGATTGTCACTTGCCAAGTCACTTGCCACATCACTTGCCACCATTTGCAGATTGTCACTTGCTACGTCACTTGCCTCCATTTGCAGATTGCCACTTGCCACCATTTGCAGATTGTCACTTGCCACATCACTTGCCACCATTTGCAGATTGTCACTTGCCATGTCACCTGCCACCATTTGCAGATTGTCACTTGCCAATTGTCACTTGCCACATCACTTGCCACCATTAGCAGATTGTCACTTACCACCATTAGCAGATTGTCACTTGCCATGCCAGCCAGTGCCACCAAGTGTGCATTGTCGCTGCATTGGTGGCAGGCTGGCAGCACTGGCCCATTTAGTGATGGCAGGAGAGCGGAGATGCAGGGTGAGCAGTGAGAGTTGATGTAATTTCTCTGCTCCCCGCGGCACCTCCGACATTTAAAAGACCCGCGCTGTGAGGGCGGAAGAGCGCTGAAGTGTGGCGGGCAGTGAGAGATAATGTCATCTCTCTGCTCCCTGCCGCATATCGCTCCCACGTTGAAGTGGCCCGGCTGTGAGGGCGGAAGAGTGGTGATGGGCGGAGAGAGATGATGTCATTCCTGCTTGTCCACCCGCTCGTCTCTCCTCCACCTCCAATGCCACCCGCCGCAGCTGCGACCCACCCGCTCTTCACTCCTCCACCTCCAATGCCACCCGCCGCAGCTGCGACCCACCCGCTCTTCTCTCCTCCACCTCCAATGCCGCCCGCCGCAGCCGTGACCCCCCCCTGCTGTTCTCTCCTCCACCTCCAATGCCGCCCACCGCAGCTGCGACCCCCCCGCATGTCTCTCCTCCACCTCCAATGTCGCAGCCGCGACCCGCTGAGACTCGGGGCAATGGGCTCCACATTTGGGGCTCCATCCTCGATAGCCACACCCTGGCAACGCCTATGGTCAGCAGGAGCATCAGCGGTGCGGGGGAGGCTGCCTGTAACACTCCCCTCTCATTTAATCCCGATAGACTATCCCTCAGGGATCTTCAATATATCCCGAGGCAGCCCGAGTTGGTGGGCGGAGCTGGGGGTGTGGCTGCCTCATCCACTCCACCGGCAAGAGGGCCTTCCCCCTTTTTTGACTGCCAGCGTGACACTGGGAGGAGCCCATTTGGTAATGCTGAGCACATAAGGATCCCCATTTCACTCTGCTAGTTCTCTTGGCAGCACCTTCCACAGCAGACTGCACAGATCTGTGGATCAAGGTTCTCTGTCACAGCTTTAGGTAATTACCTGGCTGGGCTTTCCTGTTGGGCTCCATTTGCTGTTTAATGCTTTTTAATTATACAGTGCACCTTCATGTACTCATGGTCTGCCTGATTTGTTCACTTTTGCAGCATTTGAGCCCAAATTGGTTTCCTTTTGACTACTGGTTTCCTTTGTTCTGGGGATCACTGTGTGCGTCCGGCTCTCCTGTGGGCCCCTTCCTCAGCTCCCGAGATGAACATGTTAAACAGGCACCAGTTCTCATGTTCACACGGTCTAGACTTATATGACATGTGCTTAATGGGATGAGTTCAATTCTCCCCTCTGTCATATATATATATGTATATATCTATATATATAGTCTCCCTTGTGTTTGGGTGTAACTTTGGACCATATTGTTTGTTTATGCTTTTTTTTACAGACATTGGTGCACTCGCCCCCGATGATGTGGTAAGAAACCACGAAACGTGTGTCGGGCTAATTTTGATGCACCATTTCCCTTTTAGATGGTTTTATTTTCATCCACTCCCAAGCTACCCCACCATGCTGCTTTTCAAGCGATTATGTACTATGGACTATTGTCTGATACCTCAATATGTCATCTTCAAGTTGCTATGATTGTTTTTATGAATATCTGATCAATAATATGTGATTATTATGCCTATTTACAATGTATGTACTCATATTGTCATGTCATGTTTTTTAATGATTAAAACATGTCTTGTTACATTGACTCCTATTTTAGCCATGCTAGAGCTACCTCATTTAAAGTCCCAAACCCCCTTTTTTTTCTTGCATATAGATAGGGATGTAGCTGTGTGATTCCACACACCTCATTTAAAGTCCCAAAAAACCCCCACCCCCTCTTTTTTTTCCTCTTAAACACTAGTTCACACAGGCTAAGGAGGAGAGACTACAGCAGCCCCAGGAGTGTCCATATCCAGGAATGCAGTAAGTGACTGAGCACATGTCACTGCATACAGCACTAAACTGCCACTATTTCACCCTACCTAATCCTGTCACTATAGCTCCCTATCCTATCCAATCCTGTCACTATACCTCCCTATGCTATCCAATCCTGTCACTATACCTCCCTATGCTATCCAATCCTGTCACTATACCTCCCTATGCTATCCAATCCTGACACTATACATAACTACACCTGATACTGTACACTCCTGACCTCTCGTGTCCTCCAACCCCCCTGTACTGTGCCCTCCTGCCCCCAAACCCATACTGTGTACAGTCATACATAAATACAGGCTGCTGATAGGCTGGGAGAGGCATTTATGATGGGGGGCAGTGTGTGCAGGGAAAAAGAGTCAGTGTATATGGGGGGTGGCAGTGTGTAGAGAGGGCGGGACAGTGTGTATAGGGGTGAATTTAATTTGAGATAATTCCCTAGTTGTCTGTATTTGTTGTTTCTAATCAGACTAAAAAGCCATGCCCAATATGTAGCATTATGTAGCCACACTCACTCCATGCCACCGTGCGCGTAGAGTGCCGTAGGTCACCATTACTTTGCCCAGGTGCCCATGATGTTATTAAGATGGCCCTGCATGGATGAGAACTGATGTGGCATAGATGAGGCATGGATGAGTCATGAATTGGGATGGATGAGCCATGGATGGGGATGGCTGAGCATGAATGAGGATGGCTGAGTATGGATCTGGATGACTGAGCATGAATGAGTATGGATGGGATGAGTGCAGGAATGGGCACAGAGCAGCGCTGTGGGCACTACAGATCCAGCCCACAGCACTGCTGCACCCGGTCTCTCCCTTCTCCCCTCACACTGTACCGCTCGGTATGGAGAGGGAAGAGATGAACCGGACATGACACGGCTTGTTTACAGCTGGTCGCTCCATCATTTGACGGAGTGATCACATGGTAAATGGCCGCTGTCATTGGCCATTTACCATGATCCGTGATGCACCGGGTCCTCCGGATCCGGCGGTCACGGATATTCTCAAGTGCGCACACCCAGGGGGCGCACGGGAGCAAGATTCTGGGATCATAGTACACCCTCCCAGAGTTATCGAGCCGCGCTGTAGCCATCATTCGGCTATAACACGGTTGTTAACTGGTTAAAGTACATAAGTAAGAAGTATCCATAGTAAAAACTTTTTTTGCTGACTGCTCCACTTCAGCCTACCACCCATACCCCCACCTACAGGACCTAACTCATAAATTTGACTTCCTCTTCCAGGTCGGTATTTCTTTCTTTTCCTCCTCACCTCGTAGGATGGACAAGAAGTTAATCCTTTGGATGTCCGGAGGACGCTGAAGACTTATATCGATGCAAGGGGGCCAGAGCTTTGCGTAGAGTGATTGCCTTATGCTTGTGAAAGTGATCATGTCAATGGAAGGGAAGGGGTTAACACTAGGGGTGATCAAATGTGTTCCCTCACTATCTGCCGCAATGTCACAGTCCTGATAAAAATACCAGATCGCCGCCATTACTAGTAAAAAAAAAAAAAAAAATAATAATAAAAATGACATAAATCTATCTCCTATTTTGTAGACGCTATAACTTTTGTGCAAATCAATCAATATACCTCCTATTGCAATTTTTTTTTACCAGAAATATGTAGAAGAATACATATCGGCCTGAACTGATGAAGAACTTTTTTTTTTTTTTTAGTTTTTTTTTTGGATATTTACTATAGCAAAAAGTACAAAATATTGTGTTTTTTTTCAAAATTGACCCTATTTTTTTGTTTATAACGCAAAAAATATAAACCGCAGAGGTGAACAAATACCACCAAAAGAAAGCTCTATTTGTGGGGAAAAAAAGGACATAAATTGTTCTGGTACAACGTTGCATGACCGCGCAATTGTCAATGAAAGCGATGCAGTGCCGTATGGCAAAAAATGGCCTGGTTAGGAAGGGGGCAAATCCTTCTGGTGCTGAAGTGGTTAAACTTATTTTGTTTCCGCATCATCCCACCCTGGTTATCTAGTTAATTCCTAGTGGTAGGCTAACATGGAGCTATCAGGAAAACTGAAAATTGAATACCATATACTTACCGCAATTTTCCTTTCCTGACAAGCTCCAGGTCAGTGCAAACTCCCACCCAGGTGAGAAACTCTAGCTACGTAACGTCGGCCTGGAGGAGGGAGTCACATTTTAAAGGGTCAAAAGGAGTTCTGCAGGTGGGAGTATGGGTGGGGGAAACTCAGAGGTAGGCTGACATGGAGGTCATCAGGAAAGGAAAATTGTGGTATGTATTTGATATTCAATTTCCCATTTTGTAGTTCTGGATAGAGTAGGGAAGGGTTATAGCCTCCATCTGTCGGGTTTTTCTGTCTGTGTCCCAACTGAGGAGGAGATTGTCCAGTGTATAGGACATCCAATTTTTTTTGACACTGAAACAGCAGATGAGAGGAAACCTTTCAAATGGTTATGTGTAACTAGTAGAATTTGTAATCTCTGAAGGGATGTTCACCCAATTAGCAGTTCCTTCCAAATTCTGATCCTCTCCTTCTGCACTTTTCACATGTCAAATCTTATTGATGATCCATTTAATATCTTTAGCAGGCCCTATGGAGCACTAAGATGCCTTTTACAAAGTAGACCCCTCACAGGCTAGTGCAGGTATTGTATAATGAAAGCCCTAGTCCCTCGTTTCAGATCTTAACATGCCAATTGGTATTTAAATGTAGAGGCGCACTTGCCATGGGGTGAAGTGAGAATGTCAGGACAGGCGACACCCTGCACTGCTGGAGAGGTGGTAGGAGTAGTGCCAGCAGGGTTGACAGCTGTTTTTTTTGCAATTTCTTTTTGCAACAATTTTCACAGTAGGTATGCTGAGATAATTCCTGCCTGCTCATGTCCATAAATATCTGTGATGAGAACATTAGTAAAAAAGTGCAAGTGCTGGAGGAATGCTATGTGTTCTGAATCATGATTAGTGTTGCATGAACGGTTCGGGCCGAGCATAAGTTCGGCTGAATGTTGGCTGTTCGCCCATTCGGTGAACACCCAAATTGTCAGGGCATTCGACTGGGTTGTTTTTCCCGCCAAACGCCCCCCCCACAATGCACTGTGTGCCGCACCGTGCATTCTAAGCCCTGATTGGTTACAGCAATGAAGGCTTCGCCCAATCAGGGAACAGAGCACTATCAGAGCCAGGGCCAATCCTAGGGTCACAGACGCCTGGGTGCAGAAATATTTCTGGTGCCCCCACATGAGCGTGGTCATCTTACTAACCCCTCCCCTTTACAAATGTTTCTATGGCAACGACTCAAACACAGAAATGCTCCCCTAGGAAGTCTTCGTTACCCTGGGATCCTCCCATGATCTTTTAACAATAAAGAAAATGCAGGAAGAGAATACACTAATGGGACCTGGAGGGGAGTCTCTCTGATGCACACAGAGAGGGCTTCTGTTAGAGAGTCTGTCAGAAAGAGCCCCCAGACATAATGCAGACATAGTACAGAGGATGGTGACAGACTGCAGACATGATACAGAAGATGGTCAGAGACTGCAGACATACTACAAGAGATGGTCAGAGACTGATGACATGATACAAGAAATTGTCAGAAGCTGTGGAAATGATACAAGACATCAATGCATCAAATGTAGCCTCATCAGTGCCCATCAAATGTAGCCTCATCAGTGCCCATCAATTGCAGCCTGCCAGTTCCCACCACCTGCAGCCTACCCTTGTCCACCAATTGCAGCCTGCCAGTGCCCACCAATTGCAGCCTGCCAGTGCCCACCAAAAGCAGCCTACCAGTGCCCACTAATTGCAGCCTGCCAATGCCCACCAATTGCAGTTTACCGTGCCCCTGGATCACACAGAGCGGCGACAATCTCCTGCTGTCACTGAGCTTGGATTGAATCTCCCAGGCGGCCACTGTAACAAAGTCCCGTCTCCTAGACCGGCTCGCGGCTCCTATGATACACGTCACACTGATTCAATTTCACTGCATTGGATCAGTGTTCTGTCTATTTCTAGGAGGCGGAACTTTGTTACAGGAACAATATATGGGGGGGGGGGGCACATAAGATACCATTAACCCCCAGCACTAGTCTCAGTGGAAGCACTATTAACCCCCAGCACTGGTGTCAATGGATGCATTAGTAACCCCCATCACTAGTGTCAGTGGACACATTATTACCCCCAGCACTGGTCTCAGCGGATGCATTATCAGCGGATGCACCATTAACCGCCAACACAGGTCTCAGTGGACGCACCATTAACCCCCAACACAGGTCTCAGTGGACGCACCATTAAGCCCCAACACTGGTGTCAGGGGACGCATCATTAACCCCCAGCACTGGTCTCAGCAGACGCACTATTAACCCCCAACACTGGTGTCAGCGAATGCACCATTAACCCCCAAGACTGGTGTCAGCAGACGCACCATTAACCCCCAGCACCGGTCTCAGCGGACGCACTAATAACCCTCAGCTCTGGTGTCAGTGGACACACAATTAACCCCCAGCACTGGTGTCAGCGGACGCATTATTAACCCCCAGCACTGGTGTCAGTGGACACATTATTAACCCCTAGCACTGGTCTCAGCGGATGCATTATTAACCCCCAGCACTGGTCTCAGCGAATGCACTAATAACCCTCAGCTCTGGTGTCAGTGGACACACTATTACCCCCCCAACACTGGTCTCAGCAGACGCACTATTAACCCCCATCACTGGTCTCAGCAGACATACTATTAACCCCCAGCACTGGTGTCAGTGGACACACTAGTAACCCCCAGCACTGGTGTCAGTGGACAGACTATCAACCCCCAACACTGGTGTCAGCGGATGCAACATTACCCCCTACACTCCACAAATACCCCCCTGCCCACTTCACAAATACCCCCTCTTCACAAATGTCAACCCCAGTCACCCCACTAAGGACTTTGCTCAGCCTCTGTGTGATGGCTCACTCACCTCTCCTCCTGGCAGTCAGCTGGTGGCCTGATCTTCTACCTTCTGAGTCCTCTCGTCCTGTCAGGTCCTGTCAGGTCCTGACTTCAACACAGGCCTGTCCTAGTGGCAGGGCACCCGGAGAACGTCACAATCTCCCACCCTGGAGGCTGGATGGGTGGCAGCAGGACCCTTGATCTGGGGCCAGGCACAGCCTCTGAGGGAGCTCAGCTCTCGATCATCAGTGCCTAGGCGGGCAGGGCAATAGGCGGGGCGATGGGCGGATCCTCCTCCGCTCGGTTCTCGCTATGATCTCCTGTACTGTGTGCGCTGGGCTGCAGCAGCATGCAGGGGAGAGGACACAGACAAAGAGAGGAGGAGGGAGGGGAGCACTGTGGCATTTCGGCGCCCCCACCCCTGCAGCGCCTGGGTGCGGTGCACCCTGCGCACTCGCCCAAGATTGGCCCTGATAAGAGTGCGCCCATGCAGTGCACCCATGCAGTTTTACTGTAGTGTGTCAGGGCAGTTATACTGCAGTATATTGAAGTGTGTCAGTGTTGTGTGTCCATGCAGTTTTACTGCAGTATATTGAAGTGTGTTAGTGTAGTGTGTCAGCAGTTTTACTGTAGTGTCAGTGTAGTGGATCATATGCAGTTTTACTGCAGTACATTAAAGTGTCTCAGTGTACTGTGTCATCAGTTTTACTGCAGTATATTGAAGTGTGTCAGTGTAGTGTATCAGGGCAGTTTTACTGTAGTGTCAGTGTAGTGCATCCGTGCAGTTTTACTGCAGTACATTAAAGTGTGTTATTGTAGTGTATCCTCAGTTTTACTTCAGTATACTGAAGTATGTCAGTGTAGTGTGTCAGGGCAGTTTTACTGTAGTATATTGAAGTGCATCAGTGCAGTTCTACCACAGTATATTGTAGTGTGTCACTGCAGTTTCACTGCAGTATATTGTAGTGCATCAGTGGAGTTTTGTGGAGCTGTTACCTCCTGACCCACTTCCCAAAGCTTAGTTGTCTGGGTCTTTTTTAGCACATGTGCAGCTGATTGCACTGGGTACCATATGCTTGACAAGGCATTTAACCTCCCACCTCTCAGTCCGTGGGCAAGAGCACCTAAAAGACACACAAAAGGGATGCAATTCTTCTCCTCCTCACTCCTCACCTTTCAGGTCTACCCCCGATATACCTCATGACTTCTAAGCAGCCTCCACTGACAGGGATGATGGTATAGCAAAGGGTGTCACGGTTCCTTGCAGCACGTCTACCAGCAGCACACCATCAGCTGTAGAGTATAGAAGGCAAGTTTCTCTGCCCCAGCTGATGCAGTGAAAAAAAAATACAGTCACTGTCACCCACATGCCCAGCATCTAAATTCTAGCTTCTCCAAGCTGCTGGCTTTACAACTTCTGCCTTACCATCTGGTGGATTCTGCCCTCTTCTGTGAATTTGCAGAATGTGCTGTACCACAATGGCAGTTTCCCAGTCACTGTTTCTTTTATATGTACAGTAAGGCTATTCCAGCGCTGTACTATCAGGGAGGGCAATGTTGTGGCATCGTTGGGCAAGGCAGTCAGTAGCAAGGTCCATGTTCCTGCTGACACGTGGTCCAGCAAGCATGGTCAGGGACGCTATATTTCATTCAAAGCACACTTGGTAACTCTGCTTGCAACTAAGAAGGATGCAGGACAGGGCTCAGTGCTGGAGCTTGTTTTGCTGCCATGTCTCCATACAGCTGGTGGTGATGATGCAAGATTTGTCAGCTCCACGCCCTCCTCCTTCTCCTCCATGCCCTCCTCTGCTGAATTGTCCTATGAACCACCAGTAGCCGCTAAGTGTTCAAGGGGCTATTCAACGAGTCAGGCTAAAAGATGACATGCAGGGCTTTAGCTGGTCTATGTAGGGGACAGGAGCCACACCAGAGCAGAAATTCTTTCAGCTCTGCAGGGGCAGGCCCAGAGGTGGTTCATGCCAGGTATCACGTACCTGGTGCTGGAGGCCAATGAAGAGAGAGGGCTTCCCTTGCCGCTAAGTTCCAGACACCCCTGAGGGTGAAAACAGGAGAGGTCAGGCCAAAAGTAGCATGGGTCGCCTGCTGGACTGTATGCAGGAGGTTCCAGATTACAGCTGGTGTGCTGGCGTAGAATCAACAGACAGGTGGCACCCGTGAGGTGTTGCAGGATTCGCATAATGCTGCGACTGGAGCATGGTCAGAAGAAAGCCTAGGTCGCGAGCCCGGTAGGTATCAGAGCAGATGTGGTCAGGTGGATAGCTGAGGTCGAACACAGGAAGCAAACAGGAGACAGGTCAACGACAAACCGGATCGGTAACCGGAGGCACAGGAACAGGAATATCATGGAGATAACACACTGGAGGAGCCAAAGATCAGCAGACTTCCTTATATAGGCACTTGTGATCTGCTGGTAGAGATGCTGGGTCCTAAAGTCCTTCTCCTGCCAGAGACGCCGGGTCCTAAAGTCCTTCTCCTGCCATAAGTGCTGGTAGAAATGCTGGGTCCTAGATCCCTTCCCCTGCTGATGGTTCCCTGACACCAGGCCAGCTTGAGCCAGGAATGGTGGTGTGTGATAATGGCACTAACCTCCTGTTCGTCCATTGACAGGGAAAGTTGACACATGTGCCATGCCTGGCACATATCCTCAAGAAGGTGGTGCAGCATTTCTTAAACAGGTACCCAGGGTTGCAAGATCTTCTGGAGCAGACCAGAAGAGTCTGTAGCCATTTCAGGCATTCATACGCAGCCAGTGTTTGGTTGGTTAAAATTCAGCAGGATTTCCACCTGCCCATAAACTGCCTGATTTGTGACATGCCCACCAGGTGGAACTCAACTTTGGCAATGCTGCAGTGGCTGCACATGCAGCAGAGGGCCTTCAATGAGTATCTGTGTGAGTTTGGCACAACAGCAGGCTCAGGGCTTTTTTTCCCCACACCAATGGCTGCTGATAAAGGATGCATGCACTGTACTGTCACCATTCGAGGAGACAGCAGGGATAGTGAGCCATGACAATGCATGCATCAATGACATAATCCCTGTTGTGTTCCTGCTGGAGCAGACTCTGCATGGCATTATGAACAGGGCACACGAGGCAGAACAGTGGGAGGAAAAGGAGGAGTTCCTTTCCTCTCAAGGCCCGCTTTATGCAGACACCATTCTTGCGATGCTACAGAACACACAAGAGGAGAGCGAGGAGGGAGAGGAGAATTCTGGCAGTTTTGGTGGCAGTGAAGCAGAGGAAGACATAGGTCAAACCTTAAGAGATGTTTTTTTGTTCCTAGAACCCTTGTGAGTAGCACGTGGCTGGGAGGAGGCAGTTCCAGATACTGTAAACCTCAGTGGCCACAAAGACTCTGCTTCTCATGCCTCCGCAAACTTGCGGTGCATGGGCTCCTTTATTCTTCAAAGCCTGCAAAGGGAATCAAGAATTTGTGGCATCAAGGAGAAGGTTAATTATTGGTTGGCAACCCTCTTTGATCACCATTACAAGGGGAAAGCCTCGGACCTCATCCCGGCCCCAGAGGGAGCAGATGATGAAATATCTTGAGGACACTTTAAAGAGGAATTTATGTAACACCTTTCTAGACTCTGGCAGGTTGCAGTCTCATGGAAAAGCTAGTTTTGAGGCTTCTGTTGGTCAAAGGAGGAGCGATAGAGAAGGGCACCCCTCAGTGATGCATTTTAAATAGTCCTCTGCGCCCCCGGTTGTCAGCTTTCACATCCCATTGGCAGTGTCTACCTCATATGGTGGGAGCTGAATCCAGCGTGCTTTCTGAACAGGCATTCAGTGCTGCAGGAGGTTTTGTGACAGATAAAAGAGCGTGTCTGTCCACAGACTCTGTTAACTGGCTGACATTTATCAAAATGAACCATTCCTGGATTAGCAGCAGCTATCAAGCCCCTGATGCCAATGTCGCAGATTAGGTGTTTTTAGGCTGCCAAGCTTTGTGGGTGTTGATTTTCTCTGTATGAAATTTTTTGGTATAGATTTCATGGTCACAATTAACATCCAAGGACCAATTTTTCCCCACCTGTTTGACAGGTGTATATAATTTCAAGAGTACCTCTATAGTGTTATGGTGTGAAGGCACTACCAACACCCAAAGCCCAATTTTTACACACCCATTACTTCTATACAATACCTCTATATGTCTATACAAAGTCTACGAAACAGACACCAGAATTTATCCCAAAAATAGGTTAGCAGGCTCAGGGGGCAGGGTTTTTTAGCTGGATGGAGAGAGGGTAATTAAACAAGTGGACATGAAGGGGAGGGCTTCAGTCGTAGAAGAGTGTGGAAGAACTTTCCACCCTCCCGCCCTGAATATGATGGTTTTGCACCGTTTTATGGAAGCAGGGGGTCATTCTAAGCCAGATGTGGTGGTGGCGGGGTGCAAGGTCCTTGGTTAGGTTCATATGGGTACCAAAGGTATGGTGTAGGGACCCGTCTGAGGTACGGCTCCCAGGTGGTGGATGTGTACCTGCTTGTTGTCTCCGAGTTGGTGTTTTTTTGCAGCTGGTGGCCTGTGAAGTGACAAGCAGGTACTGTCCTGGGTTTTATGCCTATTAGGAATTTGTAGCCTTTTCTCTTTAATAAACAGTCTGGTGTGTTTTATGTTATTAATGTTAATTATTGGTTATTTATATTTGTTTAATAAAAAGGCCGCTATGGCTAATTTAAAGCGGAGTTCCAACGTATGATGTAATCAAAATGTAATACTCACATTTGTTGTTTAAAATAAATCATGATGCCCATTTTATTTAAAAAAAATAACTTAAAAATTGCCATCCTGAACGTTCTCATCTTGCCTGTGGGCATGTGAAGCCCACAGGCACACTCTTTTGGGATACGGTGCTGCTGATCGACCAGCATGCACCACCCGTTCTATCCCTGCGCAATAAACCTTTATCGGAGCGCCATCAACTCCTCAGGTTGCCATCACAACGGGCATCGGCGTCGGAAGTGCCCGCCCCCGTTGTGATGGCAACGAAGCCCTCGGCGCTGCCCACTGACTCCTGGGAAATGATGACACACATCTCCCAGGAGCAGTAGCGAGCGGAGGCGCCGAGGGAAGTGACGTCAGGAGCCCAGGCACTTAAGGAGGCAGATTTCGTAGAACCACATAGCAACAGGGAAAAAAAGGTAAGTAAAAAAGAGAATTTTCTCCAAATGTTTTTTTTAAATTGATTTCATGCACATTCATGACATTTTGTTTTTTGGGTGGAACTCCACTTTAACTCCAATTTGTGTGGTGTGGTGACTAAGGGGAAAAGGTGGGGTTTCTTGGTATAGCAGTAACAAGACATATTTAATACCATAGTCATGGTTCCCCAAGCTGTTGTTTACAAAATAAAGAAAGCTTGCAGGGAAAATGTAATTTTTTTCTTTATAAGGCTGCTTTCACACTGGGGCGGTAGGGGGCGTCGGCGGCAAAACAGCGCTATTTTTAGCGCTGTTTTACCGCGGTATTCGGGCGCTAGCGGTGCGGTTTTAACCCCCCGCTGGCGGCCGAAAAAGGGTTAAAACCACTCGATATTGCCGCGGTATAGCCGCGCTGTCCCATTGATTTCAATGGGCAGGAGCGGTTTAGGAGCGGTGAATACACCGCTCCTTCACCGCTCCAAAGATGCGGCTGGAAGGAGATTTTTTTTTCTCCTGCCAGCGCACCGCTTCAGTGTGAAAGCCCTCGGGCGGAGGCTGTTTTGGGGCGATTTTCAGGCAGTATTTTTAGCGCAATAACGCCTGCAAACCGCCCCAGTGTGAAAGGGGTCTTAATGACATTTTTGCTGTAGCAGGTTCTATACGCAGTACAGATGCACCACTTTACAGGCAGTCTAAGGGGACCCCCAGGCACTATATTTAAAGGAATTTTTCATTTTTATTGTTTCACCTTAAAGCAGGATTCCAGCCACTATAATTTTTTTTTAAAGTCAGCAGCTACAAACACTGTAGCTGCTGACTTTAAATAAGTAGACTTACCTGTGCTGGGTGCCCCCGATGTTGGCCTCCCGAGGCCGACCCGTCCCTCGGCTCTCGGGTCCCGGCACCTAAGTAAGGGAAACAGGCAGTGGAGCCTTGCGGCTTCACTGCCAGTTTCCTACTGCGCACGCGTGAGCGGCGCAGCGATCTGTGAATGGCCCCGTGGTTTTCTGGGAACACACACAGTTCCCAGAAGGCAACGGGGCCACTCAGCTAGGAGCAGAACACGCCGTGGAATAGGAAGAGGCAGATTAGGAAGACTGCCTAGCAACAAGGGTTCAGGTAAGTTTAAAACAATTATTTTTTTCAAATTTTTAAAAAAAATTTTTAAAAGATTTTTCATGCTGTTTTCTATTTTAGGGTGGGCCTCCACTTTAAGCATCATTAAATCCCTGCTCATTTAAATTATCTTATTTAAATGCATTTGTAGCACTGGTAGATTTGCGATCTACTATATGTTATGTAAATTTAGTAACTTGTTCGTTAGGAAGGTTAGGTTTGCCTCTGTTCCAGCTTGGCTGACGTTGTGTGTGTTTCCAGACTGACCGGTGAGTGTCGCTGTTATCGCTGGTCAGTGTTGGAAAGGCAACGTGTCGAAGCGTATGGATGCTCTTCTGTCCCGGAGACAACTTGGTGGAGGTGGTCCTCCGAGTTGCATTCTGGGCGAGGGTATTTATGGGACAGACGCCATATTGTGGGGTTCGTTTTTACAGGCACCTGCTGGCCCTCCTGGCCGACAGGTATGCGTTAGAGAGCAATCTCGTGGTCCTCCGTTCCGGGGGCCCACGTCGCTGCGGCGCATTGGTGGGCCCAGAATCTTGTCTGGGGCCTACCACAGCAGCCGAGGAATGTCTATGTCTATGACCTGTCTATCCAGAGTGAAGAAGCTGGACAACCGAGGAGATCCCAGGGGGGGACCCGTCATGGAAGGATCACACAGCGTGCTGGTCTGGAGAGGGGCCTGGTGACTCGGTTGGAGGACGTATCCTAAAGTAACTACACAGCATAGTGTTGCCGGGTTGGCTTAAAGTTCAAGCACTGTGACTGACGTTCATTGCAGAAAGACCAATACATCCTGTGGCAGAGGATAGTACAGGTTTATCTCAAACAATTCTGTGGCAGAGACTTTTGTTCGTGCTACGTACTGGCTGCTAGGCAAGTGAGAGAGGCCTATCCAGGCGAGCAAAGATTGTGTCCCACGAGGGGAGCGCATTCTATTGTAATATCCAAATTCTACCAGGACATTTGTCAAGAATGTTACAAGAAGATATTTGAGTTTCTTCTGCAGTTTCCTTTCTGCCTCTTTCCTGCTACTTCCTTAGTAAATTGTTTAATAAAGCATTGAAAATGTTCTCAAGTGTTGGTGCGTGTATCGTCCAGAGGTAAACTCAACGGAACCCTAGACCCGGTGCCGGTAAAACAGAGGGAAGGAGAGTGAAGGTAACAAGCCCGCTTAAACCAGCAGCTCCATAGAGAGTTATTGCTGCATGTGGGGGCGTTGTCCGGGATTTGTTGACCGTCAATTCTTGCAACCCAGAGAAGTGTTTTACCGGGAGTTTACGGAGAGAGCTGGACTTTGAAAAAATTCTTTAGGAAGAGAAAAGGTTAAACTGCGGGACTTTATTTCTGAATGCGTAGATGGCGGGCGCCAGTGAAGGCCCGGGAGCTACGTGACCAGAAGAACAAGTGGGAGGAGTCTACCCTACTTGCTACCGCGTGGGATGCGTATATGTGTTTGGCTGGGTGTTCTGTTAAGATGGATGAACGTTTTAGTGGATGTTTCATGTACTGGAATTTCAGTCGGCACATCTATGCTGACAAAGTGGTCATTTGCAGGCCCGGAAAGGATGATGTTGTCTATTTCATCACCACAGTGGATAAAACGGGAAAGACACTGACTTTGCCAGATCCGCGGTTTTATTGGTGATTCTGGACAAAAGAACTTTGCAAGTAGTTAGCTAGTTCGTGTCAGTGTAAAGAAATCCGCATGGTCAAGATCTACATAATCTGTTCAGTGTTTTAAATTCAAGGACTTCTTTTTGCTAGCCGGATTTTTCTTTATTTGAAGAGATCATATTACAGGGATGGACTCCTTAAGTTTATTCCGATGTGGATAAAAGGAAGGGAGGCTCATTTTTTTATATAAAAAAAAAAAATGAGGCTTTGCTCTTGATATTGTACAATATATGTGTGTGTTAAATATGTTTTCCTTTTCAGGGACTTTTGGATCTCCTATCAAGCTGGGAGGCTTTTCAGCTAGATAGATAGTGAGGTTATGTACAGTCATAGTATGGTTTTGTTTGCGGAGGTGAACATAATGTTTTATAGATGTAAGTCTTATAATATCTTTCCACTGTCCTTTCCTCTCTCTTTGTCTATCCACGTTATAAGAAACTCAAATACCTACTCCCAGGCTTGGGAGTTACTGTTACTGTTTTTGGACAGACGTTGGGGACAACGTCTACTGTAGTGGGGGGAGTATGTAGCGCTGGTAGATTTGCGATCTACCATATGTTAGGTAAATTTAATAACTTGTTCGTTAGGAAGGTTAGGTTTGCCTCTGTTCCAGCTTGGCTGACATTGTGTGTGTTTCCAGACTGACCGGTGGGTGTCGCTGTTATCGCTGGTCAGTGTTGGAAAGGCAACGTGTCGAAGCGTATGGATGCTTTCCTGTCCCGGAGACAACTCGGTGAAGGTAGTCCTCCAAGTTGCATTCTAGGCGAGGGTATTTATGGGACAGACGCCATATTGTGGGGTTCATTTTTACAGCCACCTACTGGCCCTCCTGGCCGACAGGTATGCATTAGAGAGCAATCTCGTGGTCCACCGTTCCGGGGGCCCACGTCGCTGCGGCGCATGGGTGGGCCCAGAAGCTTGTCTGGGGCCTACCACAGCAGCCGAGGAATGGTCCTGAGCTGTCTATCCAGAGTGAAGAAGCTGGACAACCGGGGAGATCCCAGGGGAGGACCTGTCATGGAAGGATCACGAAGCGTGCTGGTCTGGAGAGGGGCCTGGTGACTCGGTTGGAGGACGTATCCTAAAGTAACTATACAGCATAGTGTTGCTCATAGACTTTAATGGGGTTTGTTGTGTGGCTCTGAACTTTTGTGATGTTCGAACATTCTGGCTCTCTAATCATGATGTAGAAATGTTCTAGTGGTACTGACAAGCCAAGTGATCTCCTCCTAACAGGTAAAGTGAAACTAAACTAAGAAAAATAAAAAAAATGGATGACAGGTTGACACTTTTTTAGCACATACAAAAAATACCCTTTTGATCTTGCCAGAAATTCAATGTCCTAAACACTTCCTGTGAGCTGTGTGAACAATTTCTTCCTTTCTAGCTACTTTCTGTAAACTACAAATTTTCCTGCTCCCCAAGTAATGAAAATAAAGAGATACCTACTGTAATATTTGTAGTTCATATCAGAAGAACAGCCTAGAGTGACAACCATGGCTCCTTTCTAAAGCCTTGTACACACGGGCAGATTATTGGACAAATTTTCGTCAGTTTTTTGTTTGATGCTAGTCTCAAATCGAAAGTGAAGAGGGTACTCACCAACAGAAAATTTTCTGATGACAGAATTCAACATCAGAAGTGACGTAATGTGTTGAATTGTTTTGTATGTTTTCTTTCATTTCTGAACATGCCTAGTCTTGCTCTTCAGATTTTTTTTTTTTCGTCAGAAAACTGTACTAATGAAAAGAAAATCGGACGTTGTGGTCACATCAGACAAAAATTTTCAAGCCTGCATATCCAGTTTTTGTCTGCCGAAAATTCGTAATTTGCTGTCAAAAGCAGCATACTAACGATCAGAAAATCAGCAGATCGTTCATTGGATGAAATTTATCTTCAGATTTTCTGACCGTGTGTACAGGCCATTAGACACAGCAGAGGAGTGATGTTACCACCCAGTAAAGGAAGCGTGAATTATGTAGGATTGCCGGAAGAAAATAAAGTAAAAAAAACTTGGAAAAAAAAATACAGTCACCACACCAAGGACTAGTAAGCTGCAATATATTTAGGGTTTAGACCTTAAAGTCACATACACACTATTAGATTTTATGCAGATTTTTGTCTTCAGATTTACCAAAACCATATACTATGAGGTCAAACCTTAAAGCCTTATACACACGATCGGATTTTCTGACGGGAAATGTGTGATGACAGGCTGTTGGCGGAAAATCTGACCGTTTGTATGCTCCGTCAGACAATTGTTGTCGGATTTTCCGCAGACAAATGTTGGATGACAGGCTTTAAAATTTTCCAAGGACAAACGTCTGTTGTCGGATTTTCCGAGCGTGTTTACACAAGTCCGTTGGACAAAAGTCCAAAGTACAAACACGCATCCTCGGAAGCAAGGACGAGCCGGAAGCGGTCGGTCTTGTAAACTGACGTTCATAATGGAGAATTAACATTCGTGACGTGGCAAATTATGAAACCTCCAAATGCAGAGCACATTTTCTTCTTCTTTAGGGCCTGTTCACACTAGTGCGATGTCAGAGATCGGATGTGATTCGCGCCGCACTGCAGTGATAATCACATGCAATCTCTGAGCGATGCAATTTCAGCCATAAAGATCGTATGGCTGAATTCACATCAAACTCGCACAGGACCCTTTTTTTGTCCACAGTAGAATTGGATCGCATGGGTGTTCACACCCATGCAATCTGATTCCTGTCCGAGTTTGCAGATCACACTGCGATATGCGAACTGATTTGGGGGTGTCATTAACCTTTACCTTACACTCCCAGCAGTTCGCATAGGGCAATGTGAACTGCCGCCGGAAAACATGCAATGCGGGAACCCGCAGTTGATTCGCACGTATCGCCGCAGTGCAAACCGGCCCTTAATGGGATAATAACGAAGATGCTTTGCTGGTGATACTGATGGAATTATGGCAAATTAATTTTCAAAGGCTTTTTTTTTCTAGTGATATCAAGAATAATATTACTATGCTTGTTATTTTTTTTTCGGTGCTAGTTACCACAACACCATTATCCCGTAGTTTTTAACATTAAAGATACAACTATGTTGGTGTCCCTTGTCAATTTTACATTTTTGTATTTTTTAAAATGTAACTGCCTACTCCCAAACTGTCATTTTAAGTAAAACACATAGCCAAGTATTATTCTCCATAATTTTTTAATTGTGCATTAAAAAAAGAAAACAAAAACAAATTAGACATGCTATCTGCCAATAGAACTTAGCCAAAAAGTACATTCTATGCATCCAAAAATATAGAAAATATACCAAATCAAATCATTATTCAACCAAAAAAGAAAATAAAAGCCTCATGTATGTGTCCTGCTTCTTAATATAGGGGGTCACCAATGCCAAGAGTTGGTGAAAGCAGGGGTCCATTATCCGGAGATAATTCCGAAAATCATCTGGATTATTCTCCTGGAGCTCCCGCAGCAAAGGCATGTGACATAATTGGTCACGATTAATAAAGCAACCAATTTTTGGTCCAAGAAATCCTCCTCCTCCTGTTCCTGGACTGGACTTGGGTCAAAGCAATAACTCCAAGGCCAATAATAAACAACATGTTATCTCCTCCGATTCCGCAACATGTCTGGTTGACGAACGGCCGTTCAGAGACGAACTAAAAAGCGCAAACTGAAAAGCGTGAATCAACACTCACCAAACTTCTACTAACTAGAAAATTAGCAGAAGATGCCCAAAGGGTGGTGCAAAAGAGCTGAAAAACCACGTAGTACGTCACTACGTTCGTGTTTGTTGGCTGACAATTGTGTGCCGATTGTATGCAAGACAAGTTTGGGGCCAACGCCCATCGGACAAAAGTCCGAGGTTTTGTCTACGGAAAATCCGATCGTGTGTACGAGGCTTAAGAGTTTCAATCTGTATGCAATCAGGCAGGCCCTTGCACTACATTGTTTTGGTAAATCTGAAGACATAAATCTGCAGAAAATCTAATAGTGTGTATGGGGCTTTAGGCTGGGTTTTCACTTATGCTATACCAGACATTGCATGTGATTTGCCCCGCATTGCTGTGCATATCACATGAAATGTCTGTGCGATGCAAATTCAGCCATACAGTTTGTATAGCTGAAATCGCATCGCATTCACACCAAAATGGTGCAGGACCCTTTTTTTTGGTCTGCACTGGAATTGGATCGCATGGGTATTCAGACCCATGCGATCCGATTCCACAGTTCGCATGGTGTTCTGCAAACTGATTTGGAGGGTGTCATTAACTTTATATGGACACCCACAGTGGTTCGCAGAGGTCAGTGTGAACTGCCTGCGAGTCAGATGAGAAGCGGTAACCCGCACAGGAATCGCGCTAGTTCCCTCATTGCACCAGTGTGAACCAAGACTAAAATATAGTTCCTGCTCCAGCAGTGAGTCAACAATTAGGGAGCAGATGCACAGATGTATAAAACCACTGCAAACAAATACTGGGAGTTATTCCTGCTCCCACTGAACATTTATGCTAGGATTATTATTGATGCATCAAATGACAACCAATGATGGGGGTGTATTGCTGCTTCAACTGACACCAATGATGGATGTTTATTTTTCCACTGACACTAAGGCCTGGTACACACTAATAGATTTTTTCCATTCAACCCAGCAGAGCTGAATGAAAAAACTGACAGCTCATGGGGAGCCGCTGTACTAACTATGTGATCTTAGTACAGTGATCTCCCCTGCTGTGCTATTGTGTTCTGACAGGGAGGACAGCCCCCTGCCAGAACACAGGGGGGAAGAAGACACTAATTTGGTGTTTATATCAGGCATCAGAAGAGCTAGGTTCACCCCTGGTTGAATGGCCACTAAATGTATGTGTGGACCTATGGTACCTGAACACACTGACAAAGATTTATTTATTATATTATTTATTTATTTTATTTATTTATACAAAATACTATGGCAGCCAGGATAAGCTGAAGCCCAACATGAAATTTTAATCAGTGACATGAAACCCTTTATTCACTTTAGAAGTGATAAGTGCACGTGCCCTAGAAGAGTGGGTCCATCTGCTGAGATTGCGTCCTTGCTTATAGTAGGTGGCCTGCATGTGGCCCTTTGTGTGCCAGGCCTTGCTGTTGCCCACCCTTAGGCTGGCCATTTATTAGTAGACTTTTGAATGAAAGTCTTACAAAAATTCTCAGTACGTTTGATGACTTGACAAATATTGTGTGTACCAGATTTTACCCTTATTGGGGGTACTCTTTCATATTCACACATATGCTAAAAATCTTTGGACAGAGAAATAGCTTATTTTTTAGTGTAAGCTACACAGAAAGATTAGCTATTTCGGGGCAACTCTAGGCTTGTGCCTGCGGGACATGCACACACACCTACAGTAAGGGTTCTCAGATGTGAATGAGAGAATAGTATGTTGTGTTTGTTTGCCTGTGGTGTTTGTTATAATATGGTGCGCTGTTAGTGACCCCCCCCTCAAGGATGGTGTTCTATGCCTCTGCCCACGGTACACATACTGTATCTCACAAGAATGAGTACACCCCCCACATTTTTGTAAATATTTTATTATATCTTTTCATGTGACACTTTGCTACAATGAAATGTAGTGAGTGTACAGCTTGTATAACAGTGTAAATTTGCTGTTCCCTTAAAATAACTCAACACACAGCCGTTAATGTCTAAACCGTTGGCAACAAAAGTCAGTACACCCCTAAGTGAAAAGGTCAGAATTGGGCCCAATTAGACATTTTCCCTCCCCGGTGTCATGTGACTCATTAGTGTTACAAGGTCTCAGGTGTGAATGGGGAGCAGGTGTGTTAACCCCTCTGGCGGTATTCCTGAGTCTGGCTCGGGGTGGATTTTCAATGCCTAAAGCGGTATCCCGAAGCCAGACTCAGGATCGCATCACAGGATCCATGTAGAGGATACTTACCTTGTCCCCTGGATCCTGCGATGTCTCCCCGCTGTGATCTGGGAGCCACCGTGTCACGCTCGATTCACAGTGCCGAGCTCCGTTCCCTGCGAGGGTTGCGACGCACGGGGATGGAATTTGGCACCAAATTCAAAAAGTGAAACACACAGTATACTGTAATCTTACAGATTACAGTACTGTATCAACTAATTACACATCCCCTTTGTCCCTAGTGGTCTGCCCACTGTCCTGCATGCAGTTTTATATTATAAAAACTTCTTTCTGCCTGGAAACTGGAGATTGTCCATAGCAACCAAAACTGTTCCTTTACATCAAAAGTGGCTTTAGACCAGCTAGAAAACAGCGATAATAAATTAGAATCACTTGCAGAATTGAGTGATAGTGATTTGTGGGGAAATCCGTCACAAAACACTAAAAGCAACGAAAGCGACAATTCTGCAACTGAGCAAATTTCAGTGTTTTTGATTTGATTACATTATTGAATAATTTTTATTATTATTATATTATTATTTGGTATAATTATTTATAGTTATTTATTATATTATAATTTTTGATTTAGTTTTTCAAACTTTATCATACCCGAGATGTCTACTAGACTCTTGTTTGGACAGATTTAAGTGAATTATTCCTAAGAATTACAGGCCTTTAATATAAAACTCATTTTCTGTGCAAAATAATTGCACCGCTTTCAGCACCTAAAATCTGAAATAATCATACCGCCAGGGAGGTTAAATTTGGTGTTATCGCTCTCACTCTCTAATACTGGTCACTGGAAGTTCAACATGGCACCTCATGGCAAAGAACTCTCTGAGGATCTGAAAAAAATGAATTGTTGCTCTACATAAAGATGGCCTAGACTATAAGAAGTTTGCCAAGACCCTGAAACTGAGCTGCAGCACGATGGCCAAGACCATACAGCGGTTTAACAAGACAGGTTCCACTCAGAACAGGCCTCACCATGGTTGACCAAAGAAGATGAGTGCATGTGCTCAGCGTCATATCCGGAGGTTGTCTTTGGAAAATAGACGTATGAGCGCTGCCAGCATTGCTGCAGAGGTTGAAGGGGTGGGGGGTCAGCCTTTCAGTGCTCAGACCATACGCCGGAAACTGCATCAAATTGGTCTGCATGGCTGTCATCCCAGAAGAAAGCCTCTTCTACTGATGATCCACAAGAAAGCACGCAGAAGACAAGCAAACTAAGGACATGGATTACAGGAACAAGATAAAGGTATTTGGCTCAGATGGTGTTAAGCGTGTGTGGGGGCAACCAGGTGAGGAGTACAAAGACAAGTGTGTCTTGCCTACAGTCAAGCATGGTCTTGGGAGTGTCATGGTCTGGGGCTGCATGAGTGCTGCCAGCACTGGGGAGCTACAATTCATTGAGGCAACCATGAATGCCAACATGTACTGTGACATACTGAAGCAGAGCATGATCCCCTCCCTTTGAAGACTGGGCCGCAGGGCAGTATTCCAACATGATAACGACTCCAAACACACCTCCAAGATGACCACTGCCTTGCTAAAGAAGCTGAGGGTAAAGGTGATGGACTGGTCAAGCATGTCTCCGGACCTAAACCCTATTGAGCATCTGTGGGGCATCCTCAAACGGAAGGTGGAGGAGCGCAAGGTCTCTAACATCCACCAGCTCCATGATATCATCATGGAGGAGTAGAAGAGGACTCCAGTGGCAACCCGTCAAGCTCTGGTGAACTCCATGCCCAAGAGGGTTAAGGGAGTGCTGGAAAATAATGGTGGCCACACAAAATATTGACACTTTGGGCCCATTTTGGACATTTACACTTAGGGGTGTACTCACTTTTGGTGCCAGCGGTTTAGACATTAATGGCTGTGTGTTGAGTTATTTTGAGGGGACAGCAAATTTACACTGTTATACAAGCTGTACCCTCACTACTTTACATTGTAGCAAAGTGTAATTTCTTCAGTGTTGTCACATGAAAAGATATAATAAAATATTTACAAAAAGGTGAGGGGTGTACTCACTTTTGTGAGATACTGTATCTAGGGCCTGCCATGCCTCTTCCTTTGACATCCCAGCTGTGAGTTTCTCCTCTCTTAGTGAATCATGCCTGTGAGATGTAAATATTACTTCACCATAATAAAGTTATTGAATTTGAATATTTCAAGACAACTTGTTCATTTCAGCGAAGCAAACTAAGTAAACAAGTAGTGTGCTTTATCTGAATAAATAGGGATTTAGTCTTCTTTATCAGTGGACTCGTTTCCAATTATATCTTGTTAATGAGCACCCATCTGGTAATGAAGGACTCCTCTGGGGCTGAAGGGAGATTCATTTCATTTTAATTATTTCTTTGCCTTTCTCACTCTACTCTAATCCTTTCCAGCTTCTCACCCGTCTCACCCTTGGCAAAGACTTTGCAGTCTGAAATTGCATTTTGTTTGTATCACTTTGATCCTCAGCGACCCTCTTATCTCCGCTCAGAACGGGATGTAGAATTTTTCTTCGCCTTCTAATATAATGATGGGAAAAAAGAGACACTTGACTCTCTGGTGGTGCTGGATCAGGATTCAGTTCTGCAAAAAAACATTGCAAAAATACGTATAAGTATACCAAATGTACCATGCATGACCCAGTTAAGAATAAATCAAATTGAACAGGCATACATTTATTATGGACACAGATAGTGTCAAAATCTTCTGCAGCACAGAACAGAGTGAGGGCACACAGAAGGGATAATAAATACACCAAAGCTGTTCTCCAGGTACAAAAACGTTAATATAAATATACTGTATTTCTTGATTACCTCAATGGATATAAATTAACTTTGAATGCATCAAATGCTTTTACAAACAAAGTTACTACCTTGTAAAAGTAGCAGTGACATTATTTACATACCTCCCAACCGTCCCGGATTCCCCGGGACTGTACCTGGACTTGATACAAGTCCTGGCTTCCCAGCGAATTAAGGTTTTGTCCCGGAGTGGAGCCAAGCGCTGGAACAAGTTCTAGCACTTGGCTCCAGTGGCTTGCCTGTGAACATGCAGTAGTGTAGGCACCAGTAACACCCGCCTTGCGGCTTGTGCGTAGTGTCTGGTGTCCTGCACGCCGCACACATAGCTGTGTAAATGTGACAGGCAGCCGGCAGTGAGAGATACTGGCTGCCTCACACATACACAGCTCACAGTGGCTTGTGGTTGAACCTGCTTCCTCCTCCTCCTCCTTGGCTGTGATGCTTACCTGCACGAAGGAAACGGAGGGGGAGGCGAATAGGAGTCATGGCAGGGGTGGACTGGGGGACAATTGGCCCTCGGCCGCTCTGATACCTGAAAGACTGAAGACATGCCCCCCAGACACCTGTGAAGTTCCAGGACCATGCGGTCTCACATGATCGCCAGCTCCCTCGATTTCTTCCCTCTCGCCTTCTTGTCCATGAGCACCGCCCACTGATCGCTTGAGCTACCTGTAGTTCAGGTACCTGGATGGGGGTCCCATGTGACCAGGGGGGGAGGCAGTCATTGGGGAGTGTACTGAATAAAAGGAAGGAAAGATTTGGGGGCTTAAGGGGTTAGACTGGGGGGGGGGGGGATTTTTGCTAGGAGGAGGAATGGGAGAGAGGGAAGATTTTGGTTAAGAGGAGGAATGGGGGGGATGGGGATGGGGATTTGACCCCCTGTACCCTGCCTTACTGATTCCGTCTTCCGTCCTGCTGACCCCTGTACCCTGCCCTATTTATAACCCTGTTTTTCAATCCTGCTGACCCCTGCACCCTGCCCTACTTCCCCCCTGTCTTCCGTCCTGCTGACCCCTGCACCCTGTGCTATTGACCCCCTGTCTTTCATCCTGCTGACCCCTGTACCCTGCCCTACTGACTTCTGTCCTCTGTCCTGCTGACCCTTGTATCCTGCCCTATTGATTCCTGTCCTACGTCCTGCTGACCCTTATATCCTGCCCTATTGACTCCTGTCCTCTGTCCTACTGACTCCTGTCCTCCATCCTGCTGACCCCTGTACCCTGCCCTATTGACCCCCTGTCTTCTGTCCTGCTGACCCTGTACCCTGCCTTACTGACTCCAGTTCTCTGTCCTGCTGACCCCTGTCCCCTGTCCTACTCACACCCTATCTTCTATCCTGCTGATTCTTTTACACTGCCCTTCTGACCCCCTATCCTCTGTCCTTGTGACCCCCATACATTGCCCTGCAGACCCTTCTCCTCTGACATGCTGATTCCTGTCCTCCCCTCTGCTGACCCCTGTTTTCTGCCCTGATAACCTCTGCTCTCCATCCAGCCGACCCGTCTGGCTTTTGTTAAAACACACTCCTTAAGCCCCTCCTACTGTTAAGAGTTTGGCCGCACCCACATTTTGCCACACCGCTAATCACTCCCTCTCTCAAGTGTCCCTCATTCTCAAGTTCAAAAGTTGGAAAGTATGTCATTACTGTGCTGTACATAGCCTGGACAGAAAGCAGAACTCAGGGAGGGGCCCAGCAGGAAAAAGTGGGTGTGACCAAACATAGTGGGAGGGGCTTAAGGGCTGTGGTTAAACAAAACCTGGGCTTCCTTGTACCTATAAAGTATGCTTTGATTGCTGTGCCACAAGTTGAAGTCTCAGGAATACATATAAACCTCAACACAATCATTTAGAAAAAACTTCCGATACGTCTGGTTGGGTATATACTGAAAATAGACATAAAGTTTAAAGCTGTTATGAAGGACCCGAGGAACTCTGAAATGGAGCCAAAGAATAAGTACTGTAGTATGTGTAGCACATAGTAGCAAATCATAGTCATGGTCAAGTTGCGCCTAACAGTGGGAGTGGCTTAAAGAGAGATGATTAAACAGAAGCTGATCCTAGTTACTGCATACAGTGCAGCATTGCCTGAACAAGTGAACATCAGAAGTAAATCTTATCTCAAATGTCAGAAATATGCAACATAACACGTAGGGCTCATTCACACTAGTGATTGTAGGGGTGGTAAAATCATGGCTCAACCACAGGGTTTTACCACCTCGCCAAGTGCTCCCCCTTTAGATGCAGAGACAGCAGCCAGGGGTGTACATATGCTGCATCCATAATGCTTTGCGGCTTGCGACAGGAGTTCTATCCCCTGATTCATTACTGCCCACCAACCACGACCCATTCAAGTGAAAGGAGACACTCTTTAACCACTTGCCAACCGGCCCATAGCCAAATGACGGCTGCAGGGCGATTGGATAACTCTGGGATCACGTCATATGACGTGATTCCAGAAAACTGCTCCCGCACGCTCCCGCTTGCCCCCCTGGGGCGCGCACATGGGAACATCCGTGACCGCCGGGTCCAGAGGACCCGGCGCATCACGGTAAACGGCCGCTGATCGCGGCCGTTTACCATGTGATCGCTCCGTCAAATGACGGAGCGATCACATGTAAACAAACCGGCGTCATGTCATGACGCCGGTTCCTCCCTCCCCTCTCTGTACCGATCGGTACAGAGGGGGAGAGATCGGATGGGAGCCGCGCTGTGGGCTGCATGTGTAGTGCCCACAGCGCTGTTCAGTGACATGTACAGTCACATCCATCCATCCCTCCATGCTCAGCCATCCCCCCCATGCTCTGCAATTCCCTGTGCAATACTCTGCAATACCCCGCAATACCATGTGCAATACCCCACAATACTCTGCAATACCCTGTGCAATACTCTGCAATACCCCACAATACTCTGCAATACCCCGCAATACTCTGCAATACTCTGCAATACTCTGCAATGCTCCGCAATACCCTGCAATACTCTGCAATGCTCTGCAATGCTCCGCAATACTCTGCAATACTCTGCAATACTCTGCAATGCCCTGCAATACTCTGCAATGCCCTGCAATACCCCGCAATACCATGTGCAATACCCCACAATACTCTGCAATACCCTGTGCAATACTCTGCAATACCCCACAATACTCTGCAATACCCCGCAATACTCTGCAATGCTCCGCAATACTCTGCAATACTCTGCAATGCCCCGCAATACTCTGCAATGCTCCGCAATACCCTGCAATACTCTGCAATACTCTGCAATGCTCCGCAATACTCTGCAATGCTCTGCAATACTCTGCAATACCCTGCAATGCTCTGCAATACTCTGCAATGCTCCGCAATACTCTGCAATACTCTGCAATACTCTGCAATGCCCTGCAATACTCTGCAATGCCCTGCAATACCCCGCAACACTCTGCAATACCCCGCAATACTCTGCAATACTCTGCAATGCCCTGCAATGCCCTGCAATACTCTGCAACGCTCTGCAATACCCCGCAACACTCTGCAATACCCCGCAATACTCTGCAATACTCTGCAGTACCCTGCCATACTCAGCAATACTCGGTGATACCCAGTCATACTCTGCCATACTCAGCCATGCTCGGCTATACTCAGCCATACTCTGCCATACTCTGCTGTACTCGGCCTCTGTATGTGGCCAGGCTGTGGAAGTCTCACACATGTGGTATCGCCGTACTCCGGAGGAGTAGGAGAATCTATTTTGGGGTGTCATTTTTGGAATGTACATGCTATGTGTTAGAAATATTGTATAAATGGACAACTTTGTGTTAAAAAAATATGTTTTAACCACTTCCCGCCCGCCGGTCGTCATACGACGTCCTTGACTTTGTGCAGGGATATCTGAATGATGGGTGCAGCTACAGGCATCATTCAGATATCAGCTTTTTCAGCCGGCGATTGCCTACACCATAAGAATGACCATAGCAGCTGTTCCACTGCTTGATCGTTCTTACAGGAGGCGAGAGGGGACATCCCCCCCCCTCTTGCCACCCTCAGGTGCTTCTACCGACTCACCGCCACGATTGAAGCCAGGATCTTTTTTTTTTTTTTTTTTTTCTTTTTTTAATTTTAGGCTTCCCAGCCTAGAGGTGAGATGTGGGGTCTTATTGACCCCATATCTCACTGTAAAGAGGACCTGTCATGCCATATTCCTATTACAGGGGATGTTTACATTCCTTGTAATAGAAATAAAAGTGATCAAATAATTTATTTTTTGGAAAAAAGCCTCAAACTAAAATAAATAAAGTAAAATGAACAATAAAAAAAAAAAAAAAAAAAAAATTTCCCCGTGTCCCCATGTACTCGCATGCAGAAGCGAACGCATACGTAAGTTGCGCCCACATATGAAAATGGTGTTCAAACCACACATGTGAGGTATCGCTGCGATCGGTAGAGCAAGAGCAATAATTTTGGCCCTAGACCTCCTCTGTAACTCACAACATGTAACCAGTAAAAAATTTTAAATCGTCTCCTATGGGGATTTTTAAGTAGCAAAGTTTGGCGCCATTCTACGAGCGTGTGCAATATTGAAGGGTGACATGTTAGGTATCTATTTACTCGGCATAACTTCATCTTTCACATTATGCAAAAATATTGGGCTAACTTTACTATTTTATTTTTTTTTAAAGCACAAAACTGTTTTCGTTTAAAAAAAAAACGCGTTCGAAAAATTGCTGCGCAAATACTGTGCGAGATAAAAAGTTGCAACGACCGCCATTATATTCTCTAGGGTCTTTGCTAAAAAAAAATATATATATAATGTTTTGGGGTTCTATGTAATCTTCTAGCAAATAAATTATGATTTTTACATGTAGGAGAGAAATGTCAGAATTGGCCTGGGTGCTCCTAGGATGCCTGATGGTGCTCCCTGCATGTTGGGTCTCTGTATGTGGCCACGCTGTGTAAAAATCTCACACATGTGGTATCACCATACTCGGGAGTAAGAGCAGAAAGTGTTTTGGGGTGTAATTTGTGGTATGCATATGCTGTGTGTGAGAAATAACCTGCTAATATGACAATTTTGTGAAAAAAAAAAAAAAAGAAAAAAAAAATCTTGATTTTGCAAAAAATTGTGGGAAAAAATGACAACTTCAAAAAACTCATCATGCATCTTTCTAAATACCTTGGAATGTCTTCTTTCCAAAAAGGGGTCATTTGGGGGGTATTTGTACTTTTCTGGCATTTTAGGGTCTCAAGAATTGTGAGAGGCCGTCAGTAATTCAGGTGTGATCAATTTTCAGAGATTGGCACCATAGCTTGTGGACTCTATAACTTTCGGTATTTTTTCTTTTATAGCGCAAAAAATAAAGAACCCAGTGGTGATTAAATACCACTAAAAGAAAGCTCTAATTGTGTGAAAAAAACGACAAAAATTTCATTTGGGTACAGTGTTGCATGACTGAGTACCGTATTTATCGGCGTATAACACGCGCCGGCGTATAACACGCACCCCAATTTAGGAGGGAATTTTAAGGAAAAAAAACTTACATTTAAATGCCCATCATTGCAGCCTTCTCAGTGCAGCCTTGCCCCAGTGCAGCCATGTCAGTGCAGCCTTCCCCAGTGCAGCCTTGTCAGTGCAGCCTTCCCCAGTGCAGCCTTGTCAGTGCAGCCTTCCCCAGTGCAGCCTTGTCAGTGCAGCCTTCCCCAGTGCAGCCTTGCCCCATTGCAGCCGTCGATCCCCTGTCCCTGCCATATTGGGCTTCAAAATCGCCGACCGCGATTTGAAAATGGCGCCGCCGGCGCCGAAATACACAGAGCCGGTCCTCGGCTCTTTCCGGCGGCTCTCGTTCATTTTCGGCTCCACTCGTAGTCCCGAGCGGAGCTATCCGAACCTAGCCGAGTAGGTTCGGATAGCTCCGCTCGGGACTACGAGTGGGGCCGAAAGTGAACGAGAGCCGCCGGAAAGAGCCGAGGACCGGCTCTGTGTATTTCGGCGCCGGCGGCGCCATTTTCAAATCGCGGTCGGCGATTTTGAAGTTTTGACAGCTCGGGATCGCAGGGGATCGGCGTATAACACGCACCTGCGACTTTCCCCTGATTTTAAGGGGAAAAAAGTGCGTGTTATACGCCGATAAATACGGTAATTGTCATTCAAAGTGTGAGAGCACCGAAAGCTGAAAATTGGTCTGGTTATTAAGGGGGTTTAAGTGCCCAGTGGTCAAGTGGTTAAAGCACTACTTTTTTGAATCGTGCCACACCAATCCGCATAGTACTGCAGTACCATGTGAGAGAGAGAGATCACTATGGTATATGGAAGAAAGGAAGGAGGGGTCACTAAGGTACATCATACCTCCCAACATTTTGAGATGGGAACGAGGGATACCTACTAGCAAACATATGTAGGCATAGGACACGCCCCTGTCACGCCCCTTAAAAGGGGAAGTTATTTAAAAAGAAACATCAATTAAATCCACAAGTGCTTTTTTTTTACCACTACTATTCCTTTATATTAGCTTTTAAAATTGACAAATGCTGCAATTTACAATTTGGATAAAAGTTTGGGAAACACTTTTTGAAAGATAAAAAGTGAATTTTATATACAACTATATACAGTGGAACCTTGGTTATCGAGTAACGCGGTTAACGTTTTGAAAGATGAGCAACTTTTTTTTTTTTAAATCCTGACTCGGTTTGTGAATGTTGTCTCGCAAAACGAGCAGGATTCAAGCTAATGGGGTGTGCAGTACCGCATTTGGCCAGAGGTGCAGGGGTGCCGGTGACACTTGGAGCGGTTCAGAGCGGTTCGGAAATACTCTGAACCACTTGGAAATACTTGAAACGGAGTGTTTCCGAGCCTTTCCGAGTTCAGCCGAGCTGTCCCCGACTATTTCTGAGGCTCACAGGTGCTCCCCCACCTCTGGCCACATACGGTTTTGCTTGTAACAGAAGTCAATGTGGAACGAATTATCTTTGTTTCCATTGACTTCTATAGGGAAACTCGCTTAGGATATGCAAGTGCTTTGGATTACAAGCATTCTCCTGGAACGGATTATGCTCGTAATCCAAGGTTCCACTGTAGATCAGATCAAAATGAGGGACAAATGAGGAGGAAAGAGGGACAGAGGGACATTGCTCCATATCAGGGACAGTCCCTCCAAATCAGGGACAGTTGGGAGCTATGGTATGGTACGCGGAACGTGGGAAGGTAAACTATGGTACATGGTAGAAAGGAAGGAGGGATCACTTTGGTACATGGTAGAAAGGAAGGAGGGATCACTATGGTACATGGAAGAAAGGAAGGAGGGATCACTATGGTACATGGAAGAAAGGAAGGAGGGATCACTATGGTACATGGAAGAAAGGAAGGAGGGATCACTTTGGTACATGGAAGAGAGAAAGGAGGGATCACTATGGTACATGGAAGAAAGGAAGGAGGGATCACTATGGTACATGGAAGAAAATGAAGGAAGGATCACTATGGTACATGGAAGGGAGGAAGGAACTTTAAAATTCTCGCCCACACAACCCCTTCACAGCCACAGGATTGGCTGCATGCTGGGGGTTGTGGGCGAGCACAGGGGGACATGAGGAGGAGGTGGAGCAGACCTAGCCCACCTCCTCTCCCATTCTGCAGTCTGTAGAGTGGTGGGTGAACTAGCGGGAGGGTGAGTGTGCAGGGGGTGTGGGGGGCTGGGCAGTGCGACATGCACCTGACTGGGGGATTAGTGGAATGAAGTGCTAGAACAAGCTTGTTTGGCTGTAGATCATATTGTACTCCGTTGACATGTCACTGCCGCCCCCCCCCCCCCCCCCCTCCATAGCTCAGCGCTGCAGTGAGAGTGGGGGGCAGGGTAGAGAGCGTCGACTGACAGTCAGTAGCTCTCTGCTCAGGGAGCTCTGAGAACTGAGCGATCGACGGTTAGCTCGCTCGATTCTCAGTGTTAGAGGCGACGGGGGACCGATGCTGCATCCACCTAATTAAGTATGATTTAAAAAAAACATGGATTTCCATACTTTTCTTTTAGGCCTGGTTCACACCTATGCATTTTTCAGTGCGTTTTCAGTTTTGCAGAAACACACTACAGTCCATTTAACATGGTTTCCTATGGGTCACATTCACGTCTCTGCATTTTATGGAAAGGGCCAGGGACCAGCAGGTTGTGTTTTTGGTTCCATAGACTTCTATGGATCAAAAACATGTATTGAAAAACTCTAAATGCTCCTGGAATATGCATATACTGCAGGTTGCATAGGTGTGAACCAGGCCTTAATACTACTTTAAGTGTTACTGTAACATTAAAGTTTAGTTTTGAGGTGTCAGGAAAGGCAAGTTAGGAGGTAAAAGCTCACTTTAGAGCAGGTGTCGCCAAACTTTTCAAACAAAGGGCCAATTTATTGTCCTTCAGACTTTAGGGGGGCTGGATTTTGGCCATCAGGGAGAGAAAATGTCAGGGGCTCAGCATGAGTGAGAATAAATATGGCCTCAGGGTTGGTGGTCAATAGCAGGAGAAGTATTCCCCCTATTAGTAGGAGGAATAGTATCCCATCATTGGTATCGGTGAAAGAAATAGTGTTCCATTGTTGGTGGGAGGAATAGTGCCCCAAGGGCCGCATAAAGGCTAGCAAAGGGCCACATTTGGCCCTCGGGCCACAGTTTGGAGACCCCTGCTTTTAGAGGTTAGATTAAAGGGTTAGTTCACCTTTACCAAAAAAACTGTCTATGCAGATAAGGAACATCTGTAGATAAAAAACAAACTATGCAGCATTGACTAAGGTTAAATAATGCCCTTGCTATAGGTGTAGGCCATTTACTTACCTCATGAGGCCTGACCTGAAATCTCCCAGGACGTTGCTAGGGTTTCGCTAAGCGAGGCCCAGCGCAGAGATCAGAACTACTGCATCAGGGGAGAGAAAGAGTATGTGAGGAGGTTTGAATCAGAGAAAGAGCTTAGTCCTGTGATGGTGAAGGTAAACAGTTAGTGCTGGGGCTTGCTAAACAATGCACTAGCAACGTCCAGGGAGTTTTCAGGTCAGGCTCCGTGATGTACGGTGCATGTAAACATTTAAGGGTAAGTTCACCTTTAGGCTCCATTCACACTAATGCGTTTTTTGATGCATTTTGCAGAAATGCATGGGAATTTTTTAACATGGGTTCCTATGGAACATGTTCACATCAATGCATTTTTGTACCTCTGTGTTTTTGGAAAGGGTCAGGGACTTTTTTCATGCAAAATGCAGCATTTTGCATGTAACAGAATTCAATGGACCAGTATCAAAAACGCAAGTAAAGCATTTTTACAGTGTTTTTGACGCGTTTTGCATTTTGGGCGTTTTTTTTTTTTTTTTAGACTGTATACAGTCTAAAAAAAAAACTGTAAAAAAAACAAAAAAAAAAAAAACGCAAAACGCCGCAAAAACGCTGTAAAAACGCTGCAAGCACCACAAAAAACACTGCAGAAACGCTCAAAAGCAACTTGCATGGATGTGAATCGAGCCTTACAAAAAAACTGCCTATGCAGATAAGGGGCCTCTGTAGATAAAAACAACCGTACCTCTCTGACTAAGGCCTGGTTCACACCTATGCATTTTTAGTGCATTTTTAGTTTTTGCAGAAACACACTACAGTCCATTTACCTTGGTTTCCTATGGGTCATGTTCACATCTGTGCATTTTATGGAAAGGGCCAGGGACTTTTTTCTGCTTTTTGGTTCCATAGACTTCAATGGATCAAAAATGTGCATTGAAAAATGCAAAATGCACATGGAGTATGCAGACTGCAACCTGCATAGGTGTGAAGCAGGCCTAAAGTTTAATCATGCCCTTACTATAGCTGTAGGCCATTTACATACCTTATGAACTGGAATACTCTCAGGACGTTGCTAAGCGAGAGAAAGAGCTCACTCCTGTGATGGTGGAGATGAGCAGTAACAAGTAGGCCTCACTTAGCAATGTCCTAGCTACGTCTTGGGAGTCTTTCAGTCAGGCTTCATGAGTAGAGTTGCCACCTCATCCCTTTAAACCTGAACACATATGAATTACACAGGTTCTGAGGCTAATTTAATGCAGATAAGGCACCAAGTGAGTTTAATTACCACCTTAATCAGCCACAGAACCTGTGTAAGTAATATGTGTTCGGGTTTAAAGGGATGAGGTGACAACCATATTCATGAGGTATGTAAATGTCCTACACCTGTAGCAAGAACATTATTAATCTTTAGTCAGAGCTGCACAGTTTGTTTTTATCTACAAACACCCCTTACCTGTATAAGCAGTTTTTTTGTAAAGGTGAACTAACCTTTTAAGTGACTGCAAAGAGGTTGGGGAAGATCAGCAGCAAAATAGGATGAAAAAAATGTCAGATCCAAAAAAACAAACTCTTCACTATGCTTTATAGCAGACCCTAGATCCAACCCCCACATGTCACACAGTACAATGGATGTGTTTCAGCAAAGTACGGAAAGGTGACGCATTGCAGTACATTATGCTACGGTATTACTACAGTTATTTAAAACACATTTCATCATTTTTGATGAGTATATAACAGGACTGGAGGGTGTTGCCTGGAGTTACACTTTATTAATAAGATCTTACATCTCCCTCTGGCAGGCTGATAAGGAAAGAACAAAGTGTTGTGTGACACCAGGGGGGGCCTCAGTGTTGCTGCGATTCTCATCCCGTTGGGCCTGCCTGGACCTGAGTGCTGTATCTGCATTCTCAGCCATTGATGTACAGTACAGCAGGAGTGTACCGAAGCTGTGATAATGACAAGTGAATCCATCAATTCTCTTCTACTACTCAGGCTTCTAATCTACCCAAGGTCTCACTTCAAGTAGAAAAATGATTAAGGGAAGGTGCCTTCTTGCTCATATCTCCTCACATTTAACCTTCCACTTTCTCTAATTTTCCTTGGTTCACTGATGCTTACAGCCTGCCCTGCCATCCCATCTCCTCCCAGGAGGTGGCGCCCTTGTCTTATAGTACACCTGGGCACATTTTGTAATTTCATCCATAATGGAATTAGATCAGCATCAGCATCAGCCTGTGCTGGGGAGGTAATGGAACCTGAATATGGATTACGAGGAGGAAATACATAAATTAGAGTGAAAAAAAAAATTCCATGTAAATATCCGGACTTCATAAATTCACAGGTTTATGCATTTTAATGTTATTAGAATAGATGGCGCTGGGATTGTGCATGAATGTAACTAGCATACAGAAGCCGTGATCTCATACTTCATTTTATGGGCATATTATTAACCACCCTTGGAGGAAAAGTAGGTTTATTTCATGAAATTCATTTACATAAACTGACAAATTTACATATACTGTACTGCTAAAGGTTTTTTCTTTAAAGGTATAGTTACATCTTCTACAGAAGAGAATTATTACTAGATGCACTAAGCTTGTTTAAGTGTCTATGTATTCTTCGTGGCTATGTGTCCAGTGTTGTTCATCTTTAATAATGCCCTTCTGTTAAAGTTTTTCATTTTCCTACCATAAATGAACCCAACGCTGATTTATGTAGTAGCTGACTGCATGTTTACTGCTCTCGCACAGCATTGCCTATCTGTGATTTGTCATTCACACCTCTCCAGCATTCAGGCAGGGCCGATGCTACCACTAGGTAAATTAGGCAGCTGCCTAGGGCACAGCCAGGGCCGCCGATAGGGCAGCACAGCCGTAACTGCTGTAACATTAATTATATTTTCCATGGGCCCCATCAGTTCACCAGGGGGGCCCAGAAGGCGAGGAGCAGTAGACTCTTTTTTAAATTTCGGGAGCAGGCGGCCAAATCCACCATGCATTTTGCAATGGTGATCAGTGATGGCCGGCTGCGGCTGCTCAAAGCCTTACAGTGGCGGAGCGATTATCCCTTCCTCCGCTGAGGAGGGTGGAATGTGGGGCTATAGCCTGGTGGCGGGAGGTAATTCAACTGAGAGGTGGCCAAGAGCACAGGCAGCAATGGGGGATTCTACACTGACCACCAATGTAATGAGGAATTTACAATGACCACCAATGTGAGGGGGATTTACACTGACCATCAATGTGAGAGGGGATTTACACTGACCATCAATATGAGGATGGATTTACACTGACCATCAATGTGAGAGGGGATTTACACTGACCATCAATATGAGGATGGATTTACACTGACCATCAATGTGAGGGGGGATTTAAAGTGACTGGGAGATTTTATGCCACCCGCCAATATAAAGAGAGATTTCTACACTGACACCAATATAATAGGAGCATTTACACCAACCACAAGTGTAAGGGGGAATATACAAAGACCTCCATGTAAGGGGGAATTTACACTGACAACCATTGTCGAGGAGATTTGTACTGACCACCAATGTTAGGGGGGATTTACACTGACCACCAATGTAATAGGAGCATTCACAGTAACCACCAATGTAAGGAGGGATTTACACTGACCACCATTGTAAGAGGGACCTTCACACCGGCCACTAGTGTGAATGAAAGGATTCTACACCAAGCCCCAATGTAATGAGAAGATTTACAATGACCACCAATAGTAACTGAGACATTTAGCCTGCGTTCACATTTGTGTGTCGGGAATACATGCAAAATCGTTTTCCTGACACCACAGAAATTTGCTGCCCTTTAGCAGATACACAGCAGTGCCATTAATTGTTAATGACAGCCTCACGCATCTGCTGAGATGTGCGTATTCACATCCACCAAAATTCACAGGGCTGTGGCACCATGTTCTTCTGAAAAAGAGTTCCACCTCCAATTTGCTTACCTTTGCAGAACAGGCTGATGGTAGGCTTAATGACCAAAGTTGTAGGCATGACTTTCAAGCATGACCCTTTACCTCCCCAGTGGGCAGCATTCAGCATGCAAAATCGCTTTCCTGACTCCAAAGAAATATGCTGCCCTTAATTGTTAATGACACCCTCATGCATCTACTTTCACACATTACCCAGTGGGCAGCATTCAGCAGAAGTGATGGTGGATATGACCTCAGGGGGCCATGCTATACATATGAATGCTGCCTCTATTTACATATTAATGCAGCCATTCCTTGGCTATTTACATATTAATGCAGCCAGTCCTTGGCTATTTACATATCAATGCAGGTTATTTACATGTAAGCACAGGGTCTGCAGGTGAGTCACCTGTACGCGGCAATAGGGCAGAGCTGGGCAGCATTAGTTACAGAACTTCACACCGAGATATCGGGACACAGCACGGGACTAAAACTTCAAGGGACAAGGGAATTTAACTTGGGATGGTTGGCAAGTATGAGGCAGCTGCATGGACCCCACAACAATGATGGGGCTCAGGGCAGCTGCCCCTTTTGCCCTGCCCTAAAGACAGCCCTGATGGTGGGTGCCACCAGTAGAGGGGATGAAGATCAACGAACACCTGTTAATTGATCTCCCCTTCCTGTTAATGACCTGGAAGTAACGTGTAAACGTGTTACTGTCTAAAGACAGGATTGGATGATGTTAGCTGGAGAGAAAGTTGTCTCCTTCAAACTTCAGCCAATCTGTGAAGAAGAGGTATTCAGCCAATGGGGTGGCATGCAAGCCGTGCTGCGCGCAACATCACTTACTCCAGTGTTGCCAGTCATCAGAATTTTTACAGGCAACCAGTAAAAAATGGCCACTTTTCTCCTGCCAGTAAATGCCACTGACAGGAAAAGGTTGCCAGTTAAAAATATGGCTGTGACGCTCGGCTAGGAACTGCACATGCGCAGTTCCAGCCTGGAGTTGGCCAAAACTATATGAGTGCCTGCTACAATGTGTTCAAGCAGCGCTGGCCGGGGGGTGGGTCTGGCAGAAGCGTTGCCTGAGCGTGTTGTGGGATGTCATGGTGCAACGGAACTGAGCGGAGCCTCGTGTGCGGGTCTGTGGGACAGGAGCAAAGCAAGCCAGGAACGGGACTATCAGTGCTGTTTGGACTGGAGTGGACCGAAGGGACAACCTGGCGTGGAGAGAGACTGTGACTCAGGAGTGTCAGTGATCTGTGCTGCTGCACACTGCTGTCAGTGTCACTGTCCTGTCCCTGAGTTACTATATCGAAAATAAAATAAGAAATATGTGTTTTGCCTTAATATCTACCTTAAGTCACATTGCTAATTGCATATCCTACTTGTTTGTAGCTTAAATATTGAAATTTCCACCTAAAACTGTATTTTGTAACTTTTGGAAATGCCAATAAAAACTTGGCTGTGCCAGTAAATTTTGGGTGTTGTGTCAGTAAATTTCAATCTGGTAGGTTGGCAACACTGACTTCCTCCCAGCTCCCCAGTCATTCTCCATATGGAGCTAACATTGACAAGGATTAGCTCTGTGTGGAGTTAAAATTTTGAAGTTTTATTTTTTTTTTTGGGGTAGCTGCAAGTAGCTGGGCTTGCCTAGGGCGCAAAATAGTCTAGCACTGGCCCTGCATTCAGGTATAGTTGCATAGAACTCTACATGGTTTTTTTTTTTTTTTTTTTTTGTGAAGCACATGATTTGAGCTGGAGCTGGCTTCAAAAAAGTTAGGGTCGTGTGCAGAGCACTGTGCCTAGAGCTCACCCACTTGTGACAATAGCGAATCAGCATCTCCTCCCGGTCAATCAGGACAGGTCCTGAGACCTGATTGGCCAGGAGGAGAAGTGACTGGATTGGCCGGGAGGAGAAGCCGGGGAAGCCACCTGCGACCTGGATGGGGTAAGTGTGGGGCTGGCGGGCTTGCAAGCAGGGCTGGTGAGTGGGCAAGTGTGGCTGGCGAGCAAGTGAGCGGGAAGGTAAACGGAGGGGGTGTGTGTGGTTGAAAAAAAAAATGGAGCACCAGCTGCCACTGTATAGTTCAGAAGTCAGTCTCTGTTTCACAGATGTGGCTTTAAGAACACACTCTCTGTCCTGGGTGAAGAGGTGAGCGAGAATTTGCACCTGGCTGAACCTTAGAATATAGCCTACTAGACACTGGAGACAATTGAGGCATTTGTAAAAAATTTCTGGACGTATGGCCCAATTAGAATAGATTGGGTTTAAATATCTCCCTTGCCTCTGAAGCCCGATCCACAGTTGGCTCGTGTTCCAGAGACTACTGACAGGTGATAAGACACCTCCTCACCATCTGTTTTTAACCCCATTTTTGCAGACAAACGAGCTGCAGCATTGTATGTCGTTGGGCAGGTTTGCAACGCTTCCCCACTGTTTTGAATGTGCAGCATTTAGTGGATTTGCTGCCCGCCGATCGCTACAAGTTGAGTTGACTTTGCCATGGGTCGATGCACTGTGGGCACGGCATGTAAACATCCATGTCGGCTGCCCCATTGCAGCTTAAGGGGGGAGTGTTGGTGGTATGTGGTTGGCGGATGGCAAAAATGCGGCTCAACAGCACATTTTTTGCCATCCTTCAACCACAAGTCTAAATGAGGCCTTAGGGTATTTGGCACCAGGTTCCCAAATAAAAACACAAGGATGGGCTGTAATAGTAAATGTGCATATTTACGTGTTTTCATGCATATGCATAAACACACGTAAAAATAATTTTTTTGGATTGTGTCATACAATATCTCACAAAAGTGAGTACACCCCCTCACATTTTTGTAAATATTTTATTATATCTTGTGAAGTGACAACACTGAAGAAATGTCACTCTGCTACAATGTAAAGTAGTGAGTGTAGAGCTTGTATAACAGTGTAAATTTGCTGTCCCCTCAAAATAACTCACACAGCCATTAATGTCTAAACCGCTGGCAACAAAAGTGAGTACACCCCTAAGTGAAAATGTCCAAAATGGTCCCAATTAGCCATTTTCCCTCCCCGGTGTCATGTGACTCCTTAGTGTTACAAGGTCACAGATGTGAATGGGGAGCAGGTGTGTTAAATTTGGTGTTATCGCTCTCACTCTCTCATACTGGTCACTGGAAGTTTAACATGGCACCCCATGGCAAAGAACTCTCTGAGGATCTGAAAAAAAAATGGTTGCTCTTCATAAAGATGGCCTAGGCTATAAGACGATTGCCAAGACCCTGAAACTGAGCTGCAGCTTGGTGGCCAAGACCATACAGCGGTATAACAGGACAGGTTCCACTCAGAACAGGCCTCGCCATGGTGGACCAAAGAAGTTAAGTGCACATGCTCAGCGTCATATCCAGAGGTTGTCTTTGGGAAATAGATGTATGAGGGCTGCCAGCATTGCTGCAGAGGTTGAAGGGGTGGGGGCCTGGGGGGTCAGCCTGTCAGTGCTCGGACCATACGCCACCCACTGCATCAAATTGGTCTGCATGGCTTTCATCCCAGAAGGAAGCCTCTTCTAAAGTTGATGCACAAGAAAGCCGCAAACCATTTGCTGAAGACAAGCAGACTAACGACATGTATTACTGGAATCATGCCCTGTGGTCTGATGAGACCAAGATAAACGGATTTGGCTCAGATGGTGTTAAGCGTTTGTGGGGGCAACCAGGTGAGGAGTACAAAGACAAGTGTGTCTTGCCTACAGTCAAGCATGGTGGTGAGAGTGTCATGGTCTGGGGCTGCATGAGTGCTGCCGTCACTGGGGAGCTACAGTTCATTGAGGGAACCATGAATGCCAACATGTACTGTGACATACTGAAGCAGAGCATGATCCCCTCCCTTTGGAGACTGGGCCGCAGGGCAGTATTCCAACATGATAACAACCCCAAACACACCTCCAAGACGACCACTGCCTTGCTAAAGAAGCTGAGCGTAAATGTGATGGACTGGCCAAGCATGTCTTCAGACCTAAACCCTATTGAGCATCTGTGGGGCATTCTCAAACGGAAGGTGGAGGAGCGCATGGTCTCTAACATCCACCAGCTCCGTGATGTCGTCATGGAGGAGTGGAAGAGGACTCCAGTGGCAACCTGTAAAGCTCTGGTGAACTCCATGCCCAAGAGCATTAAGGCAGTGCTGGAAAATAATGGTGGCCAACCAAATTGACACTTTGGGCCCAATTTGGACATTTTCACTCATATTGAACTTCCAGTGACCAGTAGCTTTCCATTATTTTGCACAGGTGATTTGATCAGTTTCACTGCCTTAGTAATTACCACAGCCGTTTCTGAGGGAAATCCAGAAAACATGACCTGTTGGGGGTACTTGAGGACTGGAGTTGATAAACATTGCTGTAAATGATAACTATCACAGTTGCTTGTGGTCAAGCTATCAAATGGCTGGTATCATAACAGTAACATGTGCATCACCATGACAACTGCAGGTTAAACAGGGGCTAAGATGGCAGCTTCCTTGACTGTAAAGTATAGGAGGGTTTATTTCCGCTTTAAAATGTCCTGCACCAAATTCATGAAAGCCCTGCGACTGTTTTGATAAGAGTTCTGACGTGTAATACAGATTCAGGTAGTTCCTATTTGTGTCTCTTTGAGAATCTATTGCTATGGTGCAGGGGTTAGTAAAATCAGAATGTAGCGGGTGGGGCAAAGAGATTAGATAATGAAAGAGAGAAATAGACAACATTGGGTAGTGCAAGGGGTTGCATAATGGAAGGGATCAGCCAGATTGGAATGTGATCAGATATTGACAACCATGTTCCATCCACTTTAACTGGAGAATGCTCCTAGTGCACACAAGCCACCGGTGACAATTTTTACACACTGATGGAAACAGCCACCAGGGTAGCACCATGCAATCAATAAGGTTAATGAGTGGAGCCATGGTTTAGGATGAGATGACAGCTCTGCTGTATTGTTTCCAAACACCACAAGTCTATTCTCCATAGTGAGTGCTCGGCTTCCAGCAACATAATGAACTGGTCTTTAATCTGACAAACGAAGAATTGTAATTAGCAGTCAACAAAAAGTGCTGTAAAGGATGGAGGGGGGAGAGGGGAAGCAGGTGAGAGAACCAGCTGTAGGTAATTAAAATACTTCTTTTTATAGTTTCCCTCTTCCGTTTTCCTGAGCGTTTCACATTTGTATTTGCTGGTTGCAGACAACGGATTAGAATGTAATTGGGTGCAATAAGATCTCTGCTTTGTCTAATGACTGCTACATGTAAAAACATACAAAAAATCAAAAATCTAATTTCAGCACACCCTTTGGTGCTTAAAAGAAAAGTATGTTTTTGTTTTGTTTTTTTTTATGCCGCGTACATATGAGCGGACTTTACGGCAGACTTTGACGGGATTTCGTCTGACAATTCGATCGTGTGTGGGCTCCAGCGGACTTTGTTTTCTCAAAAGTTGGACGGACTTAGATTTGAAACATGTTTCAAATCTATCCGACGGACTTGAGTCCGGTCGAAAAGTCCGCTCGTCTGTATGCTAGTTCGACGGACAAAAAGCCACGCTAGGGCAGCTATTGGCTACTGGCTATGAACTTCCTTATTTTAGCCCAGTCGTACGTCATCACGTATGAATTCGACGGACTTTGGTTGATTGTGTGTAGGCAAGTCCGTTCATTCAGAAAGTCAGTCGTAAAGTCCGTCGAAAAGTCCGCCAGGCAAAGTCTGCCGTAAAGTCCGCTCGTGTGTACGCGGCATTAGAGTCATACTTACCTAGGTGGATGCAGCATCAGACTGATGCTGCAGCTGTCCCCTGGCTTCTCTGCACTGAGAACCAAGCCACCAAACATTGCCAATGGCTTGGTTCTCACTCCTCCCCGAGCGGAGAGCTGCTGCCTGTCAGTCAGCATCTCTCCTGCTCTAATCCTCCACGCTCATTAGAGCGCTGAGCTGTGCGGGGAGCGACTGTCTTAGCGGCTCGCCATCAATCAAGGCACCTGGCGGATCCAGGCTTCCTAAGCGGAATACAGACTTTAGACGGCTCTCTGCTGAAAACAGGTCAAAGGAGTGCAAAACGAATTGCACTCCTGTGACCCTTAGGAGCAGTCCAGCCTAAAAAGCTCAGGCTGGACTTCTCCTTTAAAGTGGAAGTAAGTAAGTTTAAAGCGATATTAAATAAATAAATAGATTTAACTAAAGTAACAAACACGTTATACTTACATTGTTTGTGCAATGGTTTTGCACAAAGCAGCCCCAACCCTCTTTTCTGGGTTACCCGACCTGCTCCAGACCCCTGCTCTGCAGCAAGTACCCCCAACGAAAGCCACTTTCTCTGGGGGCACCCGTGCATGCTCGTTTTCCAGCTGCCCAGTCTGTGTCTATTGACACAGACCGGGCAACTCGGCCCCACCTCCTGCTCCCTCTTCACATCATTTGATTGATAGTGGGAGCCAATGGCTGCCGCTACTATCAATCTGTCCGATGAGGGAGACAGTGGCGAGAGCCATTGCTCTCATGCACATCGCTGGGTCGGATTGGGCCCAGGTAAGACTAAGGGGGGGGGGGGGCAGGGGGGCTTCTGCGGCACAGAAGGTTTTTTATACCCTAAAGGGGATGTAAAGATTCATTTTTTTCTAATAAAAATAACAAACATGTTATACTTACCTGCTCTATGCAAGGGTTCCTCCTTTTCTGGGGTGCCCCGCTGACACTTCTGGCTCCTCCCCTTCATCAAGTGCCCCCACGGAAAGCAGTCCCGCTCCTGCGTTCATTGACACAGACAGTGAGACTCGGGCCCCACCCCCAGCACCCATGTTATTGGATTTGATTGACAGCAGCGAGAGCCAATGGCTCTCGCTGCTATCTATCTGTCCAATGAGGAGAGAGACAGTGGCTGGAGCCGCTGGGCTCATCGCTGGATCGGATCGGGCTCAGGTAAGAAAAAGGGGGCGTCTGGGGACAGCTGCAGCAAAGAAGGTTTTTCACTTTAAAACTTCTCCCCCATTGTAAGCCCTATACTAACTACCCTGTAGAAGGAAAATGTTTATGCTTACCTATCCCTGGGGTGCTCCAGTCTGGTTACATGATAGTCTCCTAGCGGAAACTTCAGGAGTAAGGGGGGACAGCAGACAACCGATGCCCCATATTACACCTATGGGTGATGTTATCACTGCTACCTGCTCTCCCTTGAAACTGGTCGCTAGGGGGACCACATGACTGGACACCCAAGGAATTGGTAAGTATACACATCTTTTCTTTACACCAGAGGTGTCCAACCCATGGCCCGCAGGCCACATGCGGGCAAAGAGGGCTTTGCATGCAGCCCAACATAAAATTGAAAAATTTTCTGCTGTGAATGTTCAGGACTGGAGAAATGCAGGGGATGCCGGGTTTGGCATAAGGCCTGCACAGACAAGCAGGGTCCAGGAATGTCTGAAGGGATGCCGTGTCTGCAGTAGCATCGGCGGCACATGCAGGGACTCCCGCTAGCTAGTGCCAGCCAAGTAAGTGCAGCATGGCCAGATCTAACAGGGGCTGCTCCTCCAGATTTCAACCGAGCCCCCCCAAAGCCCCCGCCTTCAACTTCCCTTCTACCCCTCTCACACTGTGCCTAGCCGTCTCCCCTCCGTGGACTGTAGACTAACAGCTTGAACACACATAGTTGAAATTTTAACATCTGCCCGACTTTTTCTGCTCACCAGCTATCCTTGGGCCCAGTGGCGGCCCGTCCATAGGGGGCACATGGGTGCCGCCCCCCTCCCCCTCCAGGCAGTCACAAAAAAAATTAAACATTTTTAAAACTGGCCCTTTAAAAAAAAAAATAGAAAAAAGGTCCTTAAGTGCACTGTGTTCAGACGCCGGACACAGTGCACTTATGGGAAGCTCCACGTCTATGCAATCACGAGATTGCAGATGTGGCGCTGCATTTAGCCTGCCTTGCTGCGCTTTCTGAAGTGCCGAGTAGCTTCCGCCCGCATGTATTACTACGGCCGGGCGGTTTGATTGACATCTGAGTTTGATGTCACTTCCTGTTTTCTCTCTCCCATTGCGCCTGGGAGAGAGGAAACAGGAAGTATGAGAGGAGCGGACCTCTCCATCGCCGCTGGAAGGAGATACCGCTGGAGAGGACAACACACAGCAAGGTAAGTAACGGGGGTTTGATGTGACACAGGCGGCTGCTTTATTTGGTGGTGACACAGGCTGCTGCATGGTGACACAGGCTGCTGCGTTTGGTGGTGACACAGGCTGCTGCGTTTGGTGGGAAAAAGGCTGCTGCGTTTGGTGGGAAAAAGGCTGCTGCGTTTGGTGGGACAAAGGCTGCTGTATTTGGTGGTGACACCAATGCTGTATCCTGGCCTAGGCCAACAAGGCCCAGGCCTAGGGCAGCACTTTGCAGGGGGGCAGCACAGAAAGAGATCCCACTGGCCGCACCAGTCTTATGGGGCGGACTGGGCTGAGAGGCAAATTAGTCTAGCGCCCCCATAAAGCAGCCGCACTGCTTCCAGTATGCAGGCGGCCGGCATTCCGCAACTGTTGGGGGAGGGGGGGGCACTTCTAATTTTCACTGTCTAATCATCCTGGACCACAAACCTTCCTCACTGTGCTATGTTTTCTGCTGCCCCATTGGCATGGTTATATCTTCTTAGTCCTCTCCATAAAATGATCAGAAATTTTTGTAGAACTATAGGCAACACTTTTTTTGGGGAGGGTTATAACCTCTGTCAGTTTATTTTTACCATCCCTGTCCCATTGCAGAGATTTCCCTTCACTTCCTGCCCCATAGCCACACAGGAAGTAACAGGAAATCTATGCAAATTAAGGGAATCCATTCCCCCCAGGCTCTCAGAACTAGTGTCCCCAATTGAAAATTTCAGGGCAGCTCTTAAACAGCAAGGGGTGTGGCCTTGACAGGAAGGGGTGGATCATATTTAATTTAGGGGGTACACGAGTCAGGCCTAGGGCAGCACAAAACCTAAATACACTACTGGGTGACACAGGCTGCTGCATTTGGTGGGGACACGGGCTGCTGCATTTGGTGGGGACACGGGCTGCTGCATTTGGTGGGGACACGGGCTACTGCATTTGGTGGGGACACGGGCTGCTGCATTTGGTGGGGACACGGGCTGCTGCATTTGGTGGGGACACGGGCTGCTGCATTTGGTGGGGACACGGGCTGCTGCATTTGGTGGGGACACGGGCTGCTGCATTTGGTGGGGACACGGGCTGCTGCATTTGGTGGGACACAGGCTGCTGCATTTGGTGAGAAACAAACAAATGACCCCTCCCCCCACCTATAACTGGCCTTCACAGCAAGGAGCACATGGAAGAGCTATCACATGAAAGACAAAAACAGAACATTCCATAGCTCAACACACCAACCAGTCTGCCAACCGACCAAATTAACCTGTCCAACAGTCTGCGTTAAAAACAGGGGTTTAGTTAGCACACATTTGCAAATGCATGCATAAGCTGCAAGGCCTCTTCATGGCACCCTGTGTATGCTTGCAGTCCTAACGCTACTAAATTTATAAGCGTCTCCACAATGGAAGCACAAATGGATAGATGAGGGGCAGGTGGGCCTGGAGGCTTCCATTGTGGAGACGCTTATAAATTTAGTAGTGTTAGGTTTGCAAATGTGTGCTAACTAAACCCCTGTTTTTAATGCAGACTGTTGGACAGGTTAATTTGGTCCGTTGGCAGACTGGTTGGTGTGTTGAGCTATGGAATGTTCTGTTTTTGTCTTGCATTTGGTGAGACTCAGGCAGGCTGTATTTGGTGGGACACATGCTGCTGCATTTGATGGGACACATGCTGGCTGCATTTGGTGGGACACAGGCTGGCTGCATTTGGTGGGACACAGGCTGGCTGCATTTGGTGGGACACAGGCTGGCTGCATTTGGTGGGACACAGGCTGGCTGCATTTGGTGGGACACAGGCTGGCTGCATTTGGTGGGACACAGGCTGGCTGCATTTGGTGGGACACAGGCTGGCTGCATTTGGTGGGACACAGGCTGGCTGCATTTGGTGGGACACAGGCTGGCTGCATTTGGTGGGACAAAGGCTGGCTGCATTTGGTGGGACACAGGCTGGCTGCATTTGGTGGGACACAGGCTGGCTGCATTTGGTGGGACACAGGCTGGCTGCATTTGGTGGGACACAGGCTGGCTGCATTTGGTGGGACACAGGCTGGCTGCATTTGGTGGGACACAGGCTGCTGTATTTGGTGGAGAACAGGCTGCATTTGGTGGGACACAGGCTGCATTTTAGTGACACAGGCTGCATTTTATGTGACGCAGGCTGCATGTAAGGAGGGACTCCGCTGGGGGCACCTGATGTAAGGACGGACTCCGCTGGGGACACCTGATGGCATCTGGTGGCAGGCGACGTGGCTAGTGACACGCTCAGGGCTCCCACTGATTCTGCATTATGGTGAGTTGAATGATTTCATTTTATATAATAATGTAATTATAGAAATAATGCGCTTCAACCATCCAGCACCATAACAACCATGGTGCCGGGATGATTGAAGTGCTAACACCAGGTGTTTGGAATATCTTTTTCTGCTGATTGTTAAACTTTCCAGAATACACATATTTCTATTGTTGTGTAGGATCTGGGCCTGCTGTCCCTCCATCCCTCTCTCCCTCCATCCCTCGTTCATTTCAGACGCTAACCACACCACCTTAGAGCCACGCCCACTATTTTGCTGAAACCACGCCCATTTTCACCAAGTGGGAGGGGTCAAAAAGGAAGGGCGGGGTCTGGCGCCCCCCATCCTAAAACTTCACCAGCCGCCACTGCTTGGGCCTCATTCACACTTTACGATTTTGAATTAGGGGCAGAATCGCTGCCATTTTGCCTGGGATTCCAAATTGCGCTGCAATTGTGGCAAAACTCACCTTGCATGTTCAGTGCCATTCATTGTGGTGATTGTGGCAAAAGCATTGCAGAAAGTTTGTTGCCCAAAAAGGAGCATGAGCTTCTTTTGGGCAAGAGCTTTGCGTGATGCATTTTGCTGCGATTGACGCACGAAAATTGTGGCAAAATTGCACCACGTTTAATGTGCCATTAGGAATGAATGGCACCCAAAGATGCGTGGTGCATTTATCAGTGCAATTTGGAATCGCATGCATAATTTCAGCGATTCTGCCTGCTATTCAAAATCACGAAGTGTGAATGGGGCCTTATTGTTAGTTTTTTTTATATGCGGCCCAAGACAATTCCTGTTCTTCCAATGTGGCCCATGAGAGTCAAAATGTTGGACACGCCTGCTTTATAGGGTAGTTAGTATAGGGCTTAGACAGAGGAGTTCAGCTTAGTTCAGTTTTGGCCAGACATTCACTTTAAGGCCTTAAAGTGGATGTAAACCCTCTCCTATACCCAGTGAAGTAAACAGCCTCAGATGATACACAGAGATGAAACAAATCTCCTTACATAAGTTTTACATGTATATCTGCTGTCTTCAGCTTTCTACATTCTTTCTACATTCTTTAGAAAGTGGTAAAAATCTTTCTTCCTGTTCAGCAGTGGGTGTGGAGTCTGGGCATACACTTTGTGACAGCTGATTGGAGGAAAGGCACACCCCCCCTCCACATAGGCAGAGGAAGAAAGAAACTTGCAGAGCTGTACTGTGAATAGACCAGCTCTCTGCTTACAGTATCTATCGCTAAGCACCCTCCCCGGCTACTTTTATCTCCTGTGTCCAAGAGCTTGTCAGTAGTTATCATGCTGATAACAGGAACGGAGCAGCAGAAAGACACAGGACTTAGAGCTTTGGAGAGAGATAAGTAAACACTACAGATATATGTGCCTGGGTAAGATTTCATGTATGGGGTTTACAACCACTTTAAGGGCCGCTTTCAAATGAGGCTGTTGTAATTATATGTGGGGGTTCCTTGATATTAGCTTTGGAAGCAATGAGGGTCTGGCAGCTTCTGCATGCAAGCGCTCATAGAGACGTTCTGCATCCAGGGGCCTCAGATGAGTAGTTGCATGCGAGCAGTGGCAGCACTGGCTTTATATTTGTACAATCGCCAACAAGAATCTACAGATTTTTGCTGGAGACTGCCCCTGGCCGCAGATAATCTGTTGTATGAATGTAGCTATAAGCCGACCAAGGAAAGATCGAAATGATTGCTGAACCAGCCGAATTTCAATCTCTATGGAGCCGGTTCACATATCTCTGCTGCTTCTCCGGTGCGAATTTGCACAGGATGCCTGTGCGTCCTTTGGTCCGTTTCAGGCCTGAATTCAGCACAAAATTCGGGCTGAAATCGGACCTGAAACAATGAACCAGGATGCACCGGACCCCTTGCTGGGAGCCGCAGGCAGCGATGGTGTGAACCCAGCCTAAAGTTCTTTAGGTCTATAACCCGAAGTAAGGTCAGATTGAGCAACTGCCATGTTAGGTCTTTGGGTATTTTTAGCAACGCATCGATGTGATAAAAAGGCAGGTTTGATGCATTTGTCTTCCACTAGATGGAAACCCACAGGTGCCGTTAATGTGTTTTATATGAATATGCATGAAGCAGAGTGACCTAAATGAACAGATTTACATATGTAATATGCAGATGAAGTCACCGCTCTTAGATTAGAAAGATTGTGTTTTCTCTGTGAAAATCTCTATTTTTAAAGAACAACTCTGCTGTAAGCAAAACCATGGCAGACTAAGATCTACATATTATCTATTCCGTTAGAAACCTTACCTCTCTGGGTTTTTACAAACACTGGAAATCCAGCACTTTCTTCAGTGTGATCATATTATACAAAAGCACCACAATTTGATACTATCTGGAATACATCAAAATTTTCATTTAAAAAAGAAGTATAGAGTTTGAAAAAAAAATACATACTTACCTAAGTGGATGCAGCATCTGTCCCCCACCGCCTCTAAGATTGAGAACTGAGCGGTCAAAGAACGTCCCGGAGCAAGGGAACCTTAGTGGAGGGGCCACGTGACTGGGGGACGCTGGGGAAAGATGCACCAGGAAGTGGGTGCAGGAAGAGGCAGGGACAGTGTGGACACAGGGCGGTGCTAACCAGCACGCTCTGTGTCTATTAGTGGGGCGGGGGGGTGGAGCCAGTCATTCGGCATGTGAAGTCTACATAGCTGCCAACATTGTAAAAAAAATTTTAGGGACACTTTTTTGTAAGCGGAGTCGCATTATAATTAGGAAGCAGGGCATGCGTTTGTAGGCATGGCATAGAAAAAATAAAAATGTGGCGCATGGTTTACGCAAAATAGTGGACGTGGCTTAAATGGGCGTCGCTCAAAGGGGGTATGGTTAGAGTCTGAGATGAATGAGGGATGGAGAGGGAAAGGGAAAGGGAAAGGGGGAAAGGGGGAGAGAGGGAGATGGATGGAGGGACAGCAACCCCAGATCCACCACAATAGAAATATGTGTATTCCAGAGTTTAACAATCAGCAGATAAAGATACTCCAAACACTGGGTGTTAGCGCTTCAATCAACCCGGCACCATGGTTATTATGGTGTCAGGATGATTGAAGAGCATTATTTCTATTATTACATTGTAATATGAAATTAAATCATTCAACTCACCATAATGCAGAATCAGTGGGACCCCTGAGCGTGTCACCTGCCACATCGCCTGCCACCAGCAGAGTCCGTCCTTGCATCAGGTGTCCCCAGCAGAGTCTGTCCTTGCATCAGGTGTCCCCAGCAGAGTCCGTCCTTGCATCAGGGCGGGTGATCTGTCTATCAAAGTTCCTCAGACAAGGGGGAGGAGCTGTACGTGACGGCACGCGGCGGGGAACACACATCTATTGAAATGAAAGCTGTGATGTTCCCGGAGCTGTAATCAACCATGCGGTGGCTCTCCTCTCTCTTCTGCGCTATAGGACACTCCCGTGATGGGCGGCACCAGGGGCAGGGGGCGGAGCCCCACCCCATTTTCGGATCCATTATCGGCCATTTTTCTCTTTCGGCAAATTGCAGAAAAGGCCATTTTCGGACGATATGTTTCGGCGGCTGAAATTTCGGTGCATCCCTACCCACTACACTACAATACACTGATTACTACAATACCCACTACACTACAACAGCCACTACACTACACTACACTGATTACTACAACACACACTACACTACACTACACTGATTACTACAACACCCACTACACTACAACAGCCACTACACTACACTACACTGATTACTACAACACCCACTACCCTACGCTTATTACTACAACACCCACTATACTACACTAATTACTACAATACCCACTACACTAACCACTGCCTGGTGGAGCATGGAAGGGCACCAGCGACATGCTGGGGAGGATGGAAACCCAGTCTGGAGGTCACGTGTAGCAGCCGTGTCCAGAAGATCATGCCGGTTGTAGTAACTGCGGTGCGGGAGGATGTGGGGCCGACCTAGGCCAAGCTGGGGAGTCTTGTCTACGGAAAGGCCGGGGAGAGCCAGGACCATCAGTGTTGGAAGGACCAGGGCTCCCCAGCCAGCAGTCACTTATTGCTCCACGGGAGCGGAGGGTTGGCCTCGGCTGATCTCTTCCTGTTGTGTTCAGTGGAGAGGGGGAGGGGTCTCCAATCCCTGCAGCCACTGAAGAGAGAAGCCGATTGGCTGCCCTCTCCTCTCCACTGAACGCAAGGGGAATCAATACTCGTGGCAACGGCGGCAGCCATCTTCGTGTAGCCTGCTGCCGGTTTTAGCCAAAAACATTCCCGATTTACCTGCAAAATCCCGGGAAAATAATTGGTACAAGCTATTTTTAGCACCGCATTACCGTTGTTTTAGCGGAGCTATTCGCCCCGCTAGCGGGTGAAAAGAGGTTAAACCCCCCCACAAAACGCCACTGGAGAGCAGAACACCGCTCCTTCACAATGCTCCTGCAAAGAAGCTGCTGCCAGGACTTTTTCTGATGCCCTGCCAGTGCGCCGCTCCGGTGTGAAAGCCCTTGGGCTTTTAGACTGGAGTGAATGGAGCAGCTGTTTTCGAACGGTTTGCAGGCGCCCGAGGGCTTTCACACTGGAGTGGTGCGCTGGCAGGGCATCAGAAAAAGTCCTGCCAGCAGCTTCTTTGGAGCAGTGAACTCACCGCTCCTCCACCGCTGCTACCCATTGAAATCAATGGGGCAGTGCTGCGATACCGCCGGTAAAACGCCGCTCAGGCGGCATTTTGCGGGCGGATTTAACCCCTTTTCGTCCGTTAACGGGGCGAAAAAAACTACGGTAAAGCGGCGCTAAAAATAGCGCCGCTTTACCACTGACGCCCTGGGCGGCTCAGTGTGAAAGGGCTCTTAGTTTGTTTGTCAAGTCAATCTAAATCTGCTAGATCATCTAACATTACCCTCTCCCCAGATGACTATACTGCTGTTCAAAGGTATCCGTGTTGCTTATCCATCCAGAACGGAGACATCCTAAATTAGGAAGTGTGACACTGGCTGAATCACTAGGTAAAGAATGGAAAAAAAAGCCTAATAAAAGGTAGAATAATACAGCAACTACATTTAAAGATTGGTAAGCTGAAATATATTACATTTTTATGGGCTTTGGGGTTTAATACCTCATTCATGTTTTCCTCTGAAGGACAGAGGAAAACACCAATATGACTTTGATCTACAGTAAGTAACCCTAGTTATTTCAACTTCAGTTGTTTTAATGGGGTCTTATCCCTTCCTGAGACCTCTATGCCTGGCCTGAATGTATCAGAGACAATCACTGCAGACAATCGTTATCAGATAGCTGAACTCACCAAACACTTGGCATCCACAAATACCTTTATTGCACACAGAGGGTAGAGGCAAGCAATATGATGTGGTAGATGTTGGCATCAAAGTGTTTAGAATATATTTCCTCTGTTATGTTATGATACTTTTATTATAATTTTTTCAGTTTGTTGTTTTAGTATGTTTTACTGCAGTTAAATATTGCTAGTAATATAAAGCTACCACTGCTTATATGCTGGTATATGCTGGTAGTGGAATTGTGTAAATGTAATAGATTTTACCATAACTCACCAAGTACGGTGCAGTGCATTGCTATTCATTTTCAGTGCCATCTGCTCTGTTTTAAATACCTCTTTATGCATTGACATACCTCCATAGATCTTTTTCTGAACAGTATGGTCACCTGTTGACTTAGTACCCTCCACAGACAGCTAAACTCTCCCAAAAGACACAGGCTTTGAATCCAACACAGAATCCAAGGCAAATAGACTATGCACTTTGCAAGTGCAGTTACATTCTGCAAGGGAATTTGCTCCAGAACTTAGTAAACGAGGTAAAACTTCACTTTTCAAGGAATACCCAGTCTCATACAAGGTAAATAAAAATAATAATTTTTGCTCGCACATAATTGGATAATGAAAGTCAGCTGAGCTTCCCATCATTTGCTAGGCTCTGGAGCAGAGTGCAAGTGGGCTTGCAAAGTGCGCAGAGGTTGATTTACTAAAGGCAAATACACTGTCCACTGCAAGTGCACTTTAAGTGTAGTTGCTGGAGATCTGAGGGGAAGCTCTGCTGGTTTAATTATCCAATCATGTACAAACAAAAATGCTGTTTTTTATTTTCCTTGCATCTGAGTAGCCTCCCTGACGGTAATCCCAAGTGTGGCTCGGGGTTAAATTTCAGCACCATTAGCGGTAACCCCGAGCCCAGGATTGCATTGTAGGATCCTGGTGCGGTATACTTACCTTGTCCCCAGTCCTGCGATGTCCCCCTGTGCTGTCTGCTGGCTCTGTCTTCCTCCCGAAGCCTCTCTGTGCCAGGCTCCATTCCCTGCGAGCGTCACGACGCACGGGGGCGGAGCCTGGCGGAAAATTCAAAAGAATGTAAAAATCATAACACATACAGTACCGTAATCTTACAGATTACAGTACTGTATGAAATAATTTCACATCCCTTTTGTCCCCAGTGCTTTGTCCAATGCCCTGCATGCAGCTTTATATTATAAATACTGTTCTTTCTGCCTGGAAACTTGAGATTGTCCATAGCAACCAAAAAGTGTCCCTTTACATCAAAAGTGGCTTTAGACCAGCTAGAAAACAGCGATAGTAAATTAGAACACTTGCAGAATTGAGCGATAGTGAATCGTGGGGAAATATATTTTATTATCATTATATTATTATTATTTTTAATTATTTATATTTATTTATTATATTATAATTTATGATTTTGTGTTTCAAACTTCATCATACCCGGGATATCTACTAGACTCTTGGTGGACAGATTTAAGTGTGTTATTGTTAAGAATTACAAGCCTAGGAGGGGGCGTGTCCTGATGTGAACACAGGAAGACGTGTATCTGGGGAGCTCCGGGCATCCTGATGTAATCCTTCGCCATCCGTGCATCCGACTTGTCAAATCAGGCTGACACCCTGCCAGCCCATTCCTTGGTGTCCCCTGCCTTGTCCTGGGGCAAAATTGCGGAGTCTATCCCCCCTGGGGCCGTCTACTCACCATAGACTCCAGGCACCTGCGGCCGCCGCCATCTTGTAGGCCTGAGCCACTCGGAGGAGATCTGATCCCGACCGGACTGGAGGTAAGGGACTGTCCTCCATCCATCCATCCACATCTGCCTGCCCATCCACCTGCCTGGTGCGGTCCGGAGGCCCGTTTGGCTGCTGAGGAGGTCCGTGGCGGCCGCGGCCTGGCGCGGCCTAGTACGGCCTACAAAGCACCGGCATTTCCTGAGAAGCCATCCCGCCGGGGATCCATCCATCCACATCTGCCTGCCCATCCACCTGCCTAGTGCGGTCCGGAGGCCCGTTTGGCTGCTGGGGACGTCCGTGGCGGCCGCGGCCTAGCGCGGCCTAGTACAGCCTACAAAGCACCGGTGTTTCCTGAGCCGCTACCCCGCCGGGGGGGCGCCGCGGCCGGCCTGCGCGGACTCGGGCGCGTGGACCATCTGTCACCTCCTGCCCTGCCATCCATCCACACTCCTGCCATCCATCCACCCCCCTGCCAAGGCCTGGTGTGCTGCCCAGCAGAGACTGCTTACCTGAACCGGCTGAAAACTCCAGGGGCCTAGTGTATATCATCTGCCTTCTTCTGCCTCTCTCACTGCCCTGGACCCTCTCCACCCTAGTGCCCCCAGCTTCACATCCTCACCACCTGGTCCTTGCCTTGTGTCTGCGGTGAAGTTAGGAGCTGCTGGTGAACACTGACGACCGGCCCAGCGCGTTCGCTCCTGGGGCTCAGCGCCTGCTGCCAGATTGATCGCCCTCTAACTGCCTCCTGCACGCTCACCTGGGCACGGATAAAAATCCCATATAGAGGGCTCTCGGGGTGAACTGTCTGATGTCCTCCTCCTCCAAAAAAGGGAGGGGGTCCTCCAAAACCACAAAGACCGACGCACAGTCCAGGCTACCGCTGTCATCTTCCCCACAGACCGACCCAATACTAGTGGGGCGGCTTCGGGCCTTGCTGGCCGACCTGGAAATGGACCCTGGTCCGGCTCCAATGGCAGAGGGATCAGCTCCACCGCCTCAAGACAGTACGGCCACGATCCTTGATGCGATCGAGCGAAGTAGGACCTCGCTGCTGGTACGCATCGACCACCTCGCTGAGGAGTGTAACCTTATACGGAACGACCTCGATAAAATAAGGGGGAGAATGACCGAAACCGAGTCCAGAGTATCTGCCACCGAAGATCTTACGGCCACCCATGCCACCTCTATTGCCGAATTGCAGCGCACAGTACAGTCCCTTGTCGCAAAATCGGACGACGCCGAAAACAGGCTGAGGCGCAATAATGTTAGAGTCCTGGGTCTGCCTGAAGGAGAAGAAGGGGACCACCCTGCTGTATTCGCAGAGGAGTTCTTTAAAAACCTATTGGGCTTCACGGACGTTCCTCCTACATACGTTGTTGAAAGGGCCCACCGGGTGCCCACGGGCCGTGTCATCCCAGGAAGTCCTCCCAGGCCTTTTTTGGTCCGCTTCCTTAACTATCGGGACGGGGATAGGATTCTCTCGGAAGCCCGCAAACACCCCACGCTCAAACATTGCAACTCCTCTATTCTTCTTTTCCCTGACTTCTCGGCCGATCTGCAGAGGAAGAGGAAAACCTTCAATGATGTCCGCAGACGACTCAGAGACAAGAACATTAAATATGGCATGCTCTACCCAAGCCGCTTACGAGTCCAACATGATGGAGCGACCCGCTTCTTTGACAACCCAGCGGATGCTGACGACTGGCTGACCAATTTGCGCTAAAAGTTTTTCCTCAATAAGTCATCTAATGCACGGATCTTCCACATCCTGGTTTTGATCTATCCTACTAAACTGTCTGTAAACATCGGAGTTACCTCAAGTGTACCTCTACACGTAACCCCCCCCCCCTCCCAGTTTTTTGTTTTTTGTTAGTTTTGATCTTATCTCTCAGAGCGGAGGGCCGGGTTTGATTTTTTTTTTTTTTTTTTTTTTTTTTCTACCTATCTGGAGAACTCCACCAACCGGCGGTACTATACAACTGCTCCAGATCACCTGGTTCTCCTGGCTGTGTTGGGATACATATCCCCTAACCCTCACCTACTGTTAGAGGCTGAACACTAGCTGGGGCGATCCCAGGAATTTTGAGCCTCCAGTAAGAGACATTTACTATTCAAGTCGAGCTTAAATTCAGCTCAGTGCTAATGAAGACTGCACTGTGACCTGACTACCAGGTTCACAGGCATAGTGTTTTGTTTTTTTTGTTTTTTTTGGGTATAGGCCGCTTCCTGACCTCCCCCATGTTGTTTCGGGGGATGTTGGGAAATGGTAGGATAAGCACCTGGTGCTTGGGAAGATTTAAATTGGTTGCTATGTTTTCTATGTTATGTGCGGTTGGCCCTGGCTCTAAATACACTCATCGGGTGGGTTTCAGTTGGGACGCATTCACCCAGAGGTTAGCTTCGATATCGAAAAGGCATTCGATTCAATCGAATGGCCATTTCTCTGGGAAACCCTGCGGAGGATGGGATTTCCGTTGGTTTTTATTGCCTGGCTGCAAACTTTATACAAATCCCCGAAGGCAGCAATCAGATTGGGAGGAAATGTTTCTCCCCCCTTCCCGCTGTCCAGGGGTACAAGGCAGGGCTGCCCCCTCTCTCCGGCATTATTCGCAATAGCTATGGAACCAGTGGCGGAGGCACTGCGGGTCTCACCCCATATAAAAGGATTAAAAATAGCCTGGCTGGAGGAGAGGGTAGCTCTGTATGCGGACGACCTCCTCCTCTTTCTGAATGACGCGGACTCCTCTCTTAGAGGAGCGCTGCAAGTATTGACTGAATTCTCCAAAGTAACAGGATTAAGGGTGAACTGGACAAAATCCCAGTTGCTGGCTATTGACACTGAGGCAAAAAGACTGGCCCCGCAGGATCTGCAGATGCAGTGGGTGGACGAATTGGTGTACTTAGGGGTACGCGTCTCGAGAGACGCATCCAGCTTTATCCCCCTTAACCTAGACCCGGTAGTCCAGGTAGTCAAGGCCAAACTCAAAGCTTGGGAGAACCTTCCTCTATCCCTATTGGGCCGCATTAACTTAATTAAAATGAAAATCATACCTAAATTTACATACCTATTTCGTAATTCCCCACAATGGATACCTCGCTCATTTTTCAAGAAATTGAACCAAATTTTCTCCTCCTTCCTCTGGGGTCCATATCCCCCTAGATTTAAACTCTCCACACTAATGCGTCCGGTGTCGCAGGGGGGGCTGGCATTCCCAGACTGCCAGAAATATTTTCTGGCAGCCCAGCTGGTCACGGCAGTTTGGTGGCTAGTACCGGATGCGTCCAACCCCGCTGCGGTTCTGGAGGCTGCGGTGGTTCGCTCTGTGGAAGCCCTTACACATTTACCGCTTCGAGGTCCCAAGGCTCCATATGATTTGACCACCTCCATGCACACGACTCTAAGGGCCTGGAGGGCAGGACTGGAACTCGAGAAGTTCCCACGAAATGCAGTCTCCCCGCACACCCCCCTTTGGAACAACCCTACCCTACCCCATCTCTACTCATTACCAGACCCTAAAATATGGGCCAAATGCGGTCTTAAACTGATATCTGACCTCACCACCGGCACCGCCATACACTCCTTCAATCACCTGGTATCCCAATACAATGTGCCTCCCTCGCACCTATTTCGCTATATGCAACTGTCTCATGCGTTCAAAGCCCAAATAATACCCAACGACACGCAAATAGTGCAATCCGATCTGGAGAGGGTCACAAGATATGAATGTACCAAGAAACCGACCTCAGTCCTTTATGCACATCTCCTAAGAGTTTCCTCTCCAGATCTGTCAAAGCTCCGGCAGCAATGGACACAGGATATCCCGACACTGGACTCCGAGGATTGGGAGGACATGTGGGAATTCCCCTTCAAAATCCTGGTCTCACTTCGAGACCGTCTCATACAATACAAAATACTACATCGGGCATATCTCACCCCATATAGATTGCATAAGATGAGAACCTCCCTGTCCTCGGAGTGTTGGAGATGTACTGGGGATCCAGGTGATTTTATACATATTTTCTGGTCCTGTCCAGCAATTAAAAACTACTGGTCAGAAGTAATATCTGTAATACAAGAAGTGGTAAAAACAGACATAGCCCCGACCCCGCAGATCTGCCTTCTAGGTTTAGTGGAAGAATTAGCCCCCAAGATAGCAGAGAGAACCCTCATAGGGCTCTTGCTCTTTTATGCAAGGAAAATGATCACTCTCTGCTGGAAAAAACGTGCCCCGCCATCCATATTGCTATGGAAAACACATGTCAATAAAGTAATACCACTCTATAAGGAAACCTATCAAAATAGGGGATGCCCCAAAAAATATGATAGAGTGTGGGCCAAATGGCTAGCTGAGGCCTCCACGGCAACCGCAGACTGATTGAACAGGTACATAATACCAGTCTACGGGAGAAAGTGATACTGATACATTGGTTGATTTTATGGTAATGTAACCTCGGAAAAGGGTTTATTTGACATCTAATATTGTCCCATGAATCTCAGCTGATAAATCTGATCCTGAAATACTTAATTGAGCAGGAGCCAATACCGCACTAGGTTTGTTTGTTATTGTTTTTTTTCTTTCGGACATGCTACAGATGTATGATATTAATGCTGGATGCAGCCCAATGGCCGGCTGGCACTGACTCCTGCGTGGGTCTAGTCCCAATGCTGTGGCAGGTTTAATTGTTGTTAATTGTTTGTATGTCTTATACTCAATAAAAAGATTTTCAAAAAAAAAAAAAGAATTACAAGCCTACAATATAAAACGCCAAATTTCCATGCAAAATAATTGTAACGCTTTCAGCACCTAAAATCCAAAATAATCATACCGCCAGGGAGGTTAAGTATGCTTTTCAAAGTGAAACTTTACCTTGTTTACTAAGCTCTGGAGCAAGTGCACTTGCAGCGCACAGTATATTTTCCTTTAGTGAATCAACCCCTAAGTCTTTACTAAATCAACCCCAATGATTCACCCAGCATTGTGTCTGTTATTAAGAAACTAAGGGCTCAATTACACTTGCTTCGGCTTCAACACACATTAAGGGCTAGTTTACACTTGCTTTAAAACAAGGCTTCGGACAGGCTTTGTTAAAGCTCTCTAAATGCTGTCACTAAATAAAATGATTAGCTTACAGTCCTGTTTACACCTTGCTTTTGCTTTGCTTTTGCTGTGTTTTGCTTTGGCTTCGCTTCAAAAATTATATCCCATGTAGCTTTCATGGTGCTTCAAAGCATCTTCAAAGCCTCCATAGAAGTCTATGCCAAAGCTCACTTGAAGCCCCACTGAAGCCTCTCCGAAGCCTCATCGAAGCACCAAGCAAAAGCAAGGTGTAAACGGGACTGTAACCTAACCATTCTATTTAGTGACAGAGTGCTTTAACAAAGCGTGTCCGAAGCCATGTTTTGAAGCAAGTGTAAACTAGCCCTTACTGAATGAAACAGCGCTGGAAGCCTATATCAAATAATATACATCCTAATAAATGGTGCCTTATACATCAATGTAATTGTGACATAAGAAACAAATATACACAAAATCTGAAAAGTGCTTGGTGCTTTTGTAAAAAGTGCAAGGTGCTCCAAAACTTTGAATGAGTGAGGTGACTCCCCCTTCGGTGACCCCACTCACCAGAAATATTAAATCCTCAGCTTCGCAGTCTGGGATCAAAAAAGCAGTGATCTAATGATCTGGGGATATGCAGGATGGTTCCTCAGCACACTCTTCCAAGAAGATATTTTATGACAGGAAGGATATACCACACTCCATAGATGGGAAAACAGAGAAAGAACTCATAGTGAAATACCGTTTAACATGAGTTATCAAGTGCATTCAATGCACAACTAACAGGATATTTGGCAAAGACAGGCATCAATAGAAAAAACATCCGAGTTCGCCGCTGTGTGGCGTGTGTTCCACGGAGGCGGAAATTGTGTCACTAGTTAGCATGAACCGGAATTACGTCAATGTGTTTCACCCCTCCTCCAGGGCGTCATCAAAGGACATCACTTCCGGTTCCATTACACTCTATTTATACCCAAGGGAAGATCACTCCTCCCTCTGGGGAGGATGAAACGACCAATTACGATCAGTGTGTGAAAAACACCCACTCACTTCCTCTTCTTACATCATTTCCTGTTGCCAAATATAAAACTTTAATAACAACAAAAGCCCAAACAGACAAAATTGCCTGTTCAGCTATTTAACTACAATAAAAAACATAATGCTATAGACATATGCAAAAGATTTCTAATACATGGTCAACAATATATATAAACAATTAAGAAAAATATAAAAGAAATAAAATAAAAAAAAAAAAAAGAAATAATAATTTTTTTTTTTTATATTTTTTCATTTTTATTTTATTGTTAGTTTGTTTATTTTTATTTTATTTTTACTTTTATTTCTCATTTTTATTTTATTTATTTTCTAAAAATAAAAATAAAAAAAAATAAAATAAAAACAAAAATAAAATTGAATAAAATAAAATGCAAACAATTAGAAAAAGGGCACTTCTCAAGTAATATTACCAGTTGGACAGAAAACAGTTGAGATCCAACTCAATGTTAAGGCCATGAGGACTAAGCATCCAGAGCCTATGGATCCATTGGGTCTCATTCTGTGATATAGCTCTCTTGAGGTTGGAACCTCTCCAATGTTCCTCTACCCTATCTATCCCACAGAATGTAAGGCTTCTTGGATCTCTATTATGGAACAATCTAAAATGATTGGACAGGCCATGGTGCTGAGCCTTACCCCCAATTTCCTTGTGGTCCTCCCCACATATTGGAGGCCACAGGGACAAAACAAAAGGTAGGTAACATGTGTCGACCCACAAGTGATGATTTTTTTAATTTCAAAAGACTTTCCTTGAGAAAAAGAGCTAAAGTGGGTAATTTTCCCTTTTCCTATGTTTGGAGGTTTTACACATCACACATTTTCCACAACTGAAAAAAACAGTTTGGTTTAAAAAGGTAAATAGCTTCTTGGGGGGATTGATGACATTATGTGCCTGTTTTAGCCTAAGTGTTGGTGGTTTAGTATAAATAAACCTGGTCTGGGCGGGCAAAACATTTTAAAGCTCTCTGTCTTCCAATAGCAGAAGCCAGTGTTCCCTATTTTTTTTTCAAACTGTTTATACTGTTGGTTATATCCAGCCAAAAAGGCCACACCATAATCTTTCTTCTTTTTAACCCCTTCCCGCCGAGCATACACAGATGTGCGTACATGGCTTTCTGGGGTTATACCGGGATGATGCCTGAAGCTGCAGGCATCATACTGGTAACGTTGTTTACAGTGGGCGATCAGCTATCCGAGTATAACAACCGATGTGGCTAAAAGCCGCTCGGCTGTTATACCGGAGGAGCGGGAGGGGGCCGTCCCCACCTCCCGCCGCCTCCCGCCGCTCTTACCGGGCCTCCCGTGCCATCGGGAGGCCCGGCGACCAATCGGCTGCCTCCGGCGGCTGGGGGCGGGCTGGAACGAAGTTGTGGGTGGCTTCATTCCAGCCTTCTAATTGTAAACGCGGAAGCGACATCATGACGTCACTTCCCGTTTACTTGGCTGCCAATGGTGCCGGTTTTAAAAAGATACACAGTATTCAGAATCGCCGTTTTCGGCAATCTGAATACTGTGAAGTGCAAAGGAGGGATCGGGGCTCTTTTAGACCCCCGATCCCTCCATAAAGAGTACCTGTCACCACCTATTACTGTCACAAGGGATGTTTACATTCCTTGTGACAGCAATAAAAGTGATCAAAAAAATTTTTTTTTTGAAACACAATTTATAAAAAGAAAAATAAATAAAATAAATAAGAAAAAAAAAATGTTTTTAAAGCACCCCCGTCCACGCGAGCTTGTGCAGCAAAGAAAACGCATACGGAAGTCACGCCCGCATATGTAAACGGTGTTCAAATCACACATGTTAGGTATTGCCGCGATCAGAGCGAGAGCAATAATTCTAACACTAGACCTCCTCTGTAAAATTCATGAAAGTGTCCCTTTTCCCCAAAATTTGCATTTAAAACACCGCTGCACAAATACCGCAACAATTGCCATTTTATTCTTTAGATTCTCTGCTAAAAAAATATATATAATGTTTGGGGGTTCTAAGTAATTTAACTTGTAAACACCAAATTTCAAAAATAGGCTTAGTCATGAAAGGGTTAACTTTCTTTTGAAACAAATTTTACCTATCCATCTCACCAATGGTTTCTTTAGTGCTTTTTAAATCTTTTAAATTATATCTCTTTCATGAAATCGTTCCAGAATCAGTTCTGCTTCTGCATCATAATCTTCTTTTTTATTGCAATTCCTTCTTACTCTCAACATCTGGCTTTTTGGAATGCCACCCAACCATCTCGGGTGGTGGCAACTGTCTAATGGAATATAGCCGTTTCTATCTACATCCTTAAAAAAAGTCTAAGTAAATAATTTTTCATTTTCTTTATATATAGTAAGATCTATAAAGTTTACCATTTGATGACTATAGGTTTCTGAGAAAGAAATACCATAGGAGTTGTCTCCCATTTTCTCCAAAAAACTACAGAACGATTCCTTTGATCCTGCCTATACTATTATAAGGTCATCTATGTATCTCTTGTAGAGTCTAAGCTCTAGTATATTTCTAACATTGATGCCTCCTTCTCCCACAGACTCATAAAGAGGTTTGCAACTGATGGGGCGTACTTAGCCCCCATAGGCACACCCCTTTTCTGTCTATAATAATTCTTCTCATGTCAGAAGAAATTATGGCTCATTGCCAGGTCAAGAGCCTCTAGGAGAAAATCCTTCTGTTTCTGTTTAATATTCATACTTCCCAATGCCCAGTCAACAGCCTTCAAGGCATGATGCTGCTGGATATTGGTGTAAAGGGAGTTTACATCGACACTGTCTAAAATGTGATCTTTATCTATAGTCATGGGTTTAATCAATTCAGTTTACTGCCTTTTAGATATGGAGGACATTTATGGGTAAGTGGTTGTAAAAACAGTCCAAATATTCCCCCAGTCTAGAGAACAGCGAGTTAACTCCACTGACTATAGGTCTGCCTGGGAGTCTAATTGGATTCTTATGCATTTTGGGTAACTGGTAAATTTAGATGCATCTGGGATAAGATATCTTGCTTCTTTATTTTTTTAAATGCCATCCTTCTGTGCTCCTTAGATTAGTCTCTTCAATTTGGCTCTAAATTTGTTCGTAGGATTCCCCTTCAATTTTTCACATGTCTCACTATCTCCAACTAATCTGTCCAACTCTTCCAAATAATCAGTTTTATTTAAAATAACCCCTCCCTTTGTCAGCTGATCTAATAACTATGCCTTTTTTCTTTTCCAACTGTTCTAAACCTCTTTCTAAATCTTTTTTTAGGCCTCTTTCACACGGATGATCCGTATGTCCGTTTTTCATCCATCCGTTTTCGGATGAAAAACGGACATACAGTCATCCCTATGGAGCGTCGGATGTCAGCGGTGACATGTCCGCTGACATCCGACCCCGCTCCGATCCGAAAAGTGTAACGGAGGAAAAACCTACTTTTTCCTCCGTTTTCGGATCGGATCGGATGACGACGGACACTACGGACCGTCATCATCCGATCCCCCCATAGGGGAGAGCGGCGCTCTGACAGGTCCGTCGCTGCACAGCGTGCAGCGATGCACCTGTCATCTTCCTGCTCAGCGGGGATCGGCGGAGCGATCCCCGCTGAGCCAGCGTGTGTTCACGGGGCGGATCATGACTGATCTGCCCCGTGTGAAAGAGGCCTTACATCTACCTCGATGAATATCTAGTTTATCCAAATCTTGCTCAACCAAGGATTTTAACACTCCCACAAAGTGATTGTTGGTAATTTTGGTATTAAAAATAGAATTGTTTTTTAAAGAGGTATGCTGATACTCCTCAATAGATTGATCCACTGGTGGACTACTCTTAGCATAAAACTTTTTAATGTTAATTTTTTTACATATTTTTGGAAATCAATAAAAATATCAAACTTGTTTAAATTCCTGTCTAACACATATTTAAGACCTAATTCTAAAACTTTGAGCTCATCTTCTAGGAAGGTAGCATCGCTCAAATCGAAAATTCCTTCCATTACGTTTCTCTTTTTCTTTTGCCTCCCTTGCATCCTCTTGTCATTCTCTTCTTTCCCCATCTGGATACGTTTGAGGTGCCATGGGATACCATGGTCTCCATTCCTCCTCTTTCCTGGATTGTGGATTGTAATCCTTCCCGTGTCCCCTGGGAGTCAGTCCCCCTCTTCCCCTCATGGGTGGCCCCCCAGAGCCTCTCCTTTGAAAATCCCATTGATAGTTATTAGGAATAGGATACCATCCTCCACCCCTATTAGGGGGAGGGTAGTAACTGGAATGGTTGGGAGTCCAAGAAGGACCACCATAGCCTCCCCTATGGTCATAACCTCTCTGGTTATAAAACCCTCGATTGGATGGATGGGGATGATCATAACTGAGGGGTTCAAATATATTATAAGTTGGAACTCCATATTGGGGAGTCCCTGGTTTGGAATTTTCCCCACCATGGTGGTCTCCCCTCTCATAGTCTCTCCGAGATCCATCATATTTCCGAATGGGGGTTTTGGGATTATCTGGAATGGATTCCCTATCCTCAGTTGAGGCTCTAGAAATGGTGCTTTGATCTTCATTAGCTTCCTGCCATCTATAGACTTGAAGTTGTTTCAATTTATCTTTGTGCTCCCCTGATGCTATTGAAGGATCTAATTTGGATTTAATGGCGTTAATATTAGCCTCTATGAGCCATAACTTTTTCTCTTTCCTTGCTATTAACATTTCTAATAGCTTTCTTTCTGAGTGATTGAAAAAAGAAAACCATTCATCCTCTAAATCTTTATCTACTAAACCGTCATTGGGAGCAATGTCCCATCTTAACCTCCTAGGTGTAATTTTATCCTTAACATATTTGCCAAGGGTAAACACATCCCACCAAGTTCTAATTTGCTTATCTAAAGCATTTTTGAGATGTTTAAAATGCTGGTTCACATCAGAATTATCATTTGTTTGTGAAAAAAGACATCTGCATTAAAACTTCTATTGTGAACAAATGTGAAAATCTCCATAGCTGCTGAGTGAACTCCCAAATGAGAGAAAAACAATAAATCTAATTCAAAAACTCCTGTTGAAATGTTAAATCAAAAATAAATACAAATGAAAAATTAATACACATGTAAAAGGAAGAGACTGCAGCTGCTGCACAAAGGTGCTAGAATCTTAACCACTTGCCTACCAGGCACTAACACCCTCTTCCTGCCCAAGCCATTTTTCAGCTTTCAGCTCTGTCACTAGGGATGAGCCGAACACCCCTGGTTCGGTTCGCACCAGAACCTGCGAACGGACCGAAAATTCGCACGATCGTTAGAACCTCATTGACGTCTATGGGACTCGAACATTCGAAATCAAAAGTGCTAATTTTAAAGGCTAATTTGCATGGTATTGTCCTAAAAAGGGTTTGGGGACCCGGGACCTGCCCCAGGGGACATGTATCAATGCAAAACAAACTTTTAAAAACGGCCGTTTTTTCGGGAGCAGTGATTTTAATGATGCTTAAAGTAAAAAAAAAAAAAGTGAAATATTCCTTTAAATATCGTACCTGGGGTGTGTCTATAGTATGCCTGTAAAGTGACGCGTGTTTCCCGTGTTTAGAACAATCCCTGCACAAAATGTCATTTTTAAAGGAAAAAATCTCATTTAAAACTGCTTGCGGGTTTAATGTAATGTCCTGGCAATATGGGTGAAAATCAGTGAGACAAACGGCATGGGTACCCCCCAGTCCATTACCAGGCCCTTTGGGTCTTGTATGGATATTAAGGGGAACCCCGCACCCAAATTAAAATAAGGAAAGGTGTGGGGCCACCAAGCCCTATATACTCTGAACAGCAGTATACAGGCGGTGCAAACAAGACAGGGACTGTAGGTTTGTTGTTAAGTACTAAGTAGAATCTCTTTGTAATTTTGAACGGGTACATTTTTAACGTGTTTAGCTCCAGCCAAAAAATCTTTTTTAAGCTTTTTGGAAAACATAGGGAAGGGTTATCACCCCTGTGACATTTGTTTTGCTGTCTGTCCTCCTCTTCAGAAGATTTCATCTCACTTTTTGTCCCAATGACAAATGTTTTTTGAAAATTTGGGGTTTTTTGTGGAACGAGGATTGGAAAGCATCAGTGGAAAGGAGAAATGTTTTTCCCATATTAACTCTTACAGGAGAGAATTTCCCTTCCTAGGGGTAGATTTCATCTCACTTCCTGTTGTCTCCTTCCGTTTGCAAGTAGTAGTCGTTTGTAAGTTAGATGTTTGAAAGTAGGGGCCTGCCCTATATACTCAGCAGAAATGTGGGCCTTAGGTGTTGTTGTGGCCACAACACTGTAAGCCCTCACAGGGCCCTGCTGTGAAATATTAGATCAAGAATTGTAATTACATGCCCCTGTTGAGCAGGGGCAGAAAAATTGGACCTTTGGTGGTGGTGGTGGTGCTGGTGCCACAACACTGTAAGTCCTCACTCACTCTTGGTGGGCGCAGAAATGGGCCCTGCTGTGAAATATTAGATCAAGAATTGTAATTACATGCCCCTGTTGAACAAGGGCAGAAAAATTGGGCCTTTGGTGGTGGTGGTGGTGCTGGTGCCACAACACTGTAAGTCCTCACTCACTCTTGGTGGGTGCAGAAATGGGCCCTGCTGTGAAATATTAGATCAAGAATTGTAATTACATGCCCCTGTTGAACAAGGGCAGAGAAATTGGGCCTTTGGTGGTGGTGGTGGTGCCACAACACTGTAAGTCCTCACAGACACTCTAGTTGGAACGCAGGAACGAGCCCTGCTGCAAAGTATTGCATCAAAAATTGTAATTACACGCCCCTGTTAAACAGGGGCTGAAAAATTGGGCCTTAGGCACTGGTGCTGGTGCCACAACACTGCAACCCCTCACAGATACTCTAGTTGGAACGCAGAAACGAGCCCTGCTGCAAAGTATTGCATCAAAAATTGTAATTACATGCTCCTGTTAAACAGGGGCTGAAAAATTGGGCCTTAGGCACTGGTGGTGGCGCCCAGAACCAAAAATGTTCTTACAAGCTATCAGCGTGATCATTGAGGAGGAAGAGGATAATTACTCAGGGATAGTCACTCAGCATCAGCATAGGCAGTCTTTGAAGGGATCTGAAAAAAATTATTTGGTTACATCAGCATCAGGTGCTTGGTAGCTGGTGGTGATCCAAAACTGATTCATTTTTATGAAGGTCAGTCGATCGACCGAGTCGGTGGACAGACGCACCCTGTGATCGGTTACAAAGCCTCCAGCAGCACTGAATGTGCGTTCCGAAAGAACGCTGGATGCAGGACAAGCCAGTAGCTCAATTGCATACTGTGCAAGCTCTGGCCAGTGATCCATCCTCAAGACCCAGTAACCCAGAGGATTTTCGGTGGGAAAGGTGTCCAAGTCAGATCTTGCCCCTAGGTATTCCTGCACCATGTAAAACAGACGCTGGTGATGGTTGCTGAAACCGATCATACCTTGGGGCTGCGGACCAAAAAATTGTCTGAACGCATCGGTCAGACGGCCACCTTCTCCACGGCTCCTTCTTTGACTGACCGAAGCCTCAGCAACACGTTGTCCAGAAACAGGAGTTTGTAACCTCCCAGTCTCTGGGAAGGCGTTGCACAGACCTTTCTGCAAGGCCTCCCAAAGATGTTTCATCCTCTGCTCCCTCTGCGATGGCAAGATAAGGTCCGCAACCTTACCCTTGTAACGTGGATCAAGGAGGGTTGCCAGCCAGTATTGGTCCTTCTCCTTGATACCACGAATACGAGGATCCTTACGCAGGTTTTGCAGGATCAGGGAGGCCATGCAGCGTAGGTTTGCTGAGGCATTCGGTCCGGAGTCCTCTGGGTCACTAAGGATGACATGGTCCACAGCCACCTCCTCCCAGCCACGTACAAGTCCATGTGTTTCTTGGGACTGATTCCTTAAAGGCTGCTGCTGATGCTGAGTGCCAGGCTCCACCTCCATACTGACACAATCTTCCTCCTCCCCCTCCTCGTCCTCTTCCTGTGTGATCGGCGGGCACGCAGGAACACTGTCTGGATAAAGGGGGCCTTGAGAGCTAAGGAAGTCCTCCTCTTCCTGCCTCTGTTCTGCCTCAAGTGCCCTGTCCATTATTCCACGCAGCGTGTGCTCCAACATCCCTGATCATGGCCCACTGGCGTGGGGAAAAAAAACAAGCTCCCCTGACCCTGTCCTGGTGCCATAGTCGCACAGGTACTCATTGATGGCCCTCTGCTGCGTGTGCAGCCGCTGCAGCATGGCCAACGTTGAGTTCTACCTGGTGGGCATGTCACAGATTAGGCGGTTCTTGGGCAGGTTAAACTCCTTTTGGAGGTCCGCCAGCCGAGCACTGGCATTATATGACCGTCGGAAATGCACACAGACTTTCCTGGCCTGCCTCAGGACATCCTGTAAGCCCGGGTACCTGCCCAAGAACCGCTGCACCACCAAGTTAAGGACGTGAGCCAAACAGGGCACATGGGTCATTTGTTCCTGTCGGAGGGCAGAGAGGAGGTTGGTGCCATTGTCGCAAACCACCATTCCTGCCTTAAGTTGGCGTGGCGTCAACCACCTCTGAACCTGCCCCTGCAGAGCTGACAGAACCTCTGCCCCAGTGTGGCTCCTGTCCCCCAAGCACACCAGCTCAAGCACCTCATGGCATCTTTTGGCCTGCGTACCTGCGTAGCCCCTTGAACAGCTACGGAGCACCGCTGGTTCCAAGGACAAAGCACAGGAAGAGGCCATGGAGGAAGAAGAAGAGGAGGGGGTGGAGGAGAGAGGTGTGTCACAATCATTAGTAGTGGCATTTTGGAGGCGTGGTGGCGGAACAACCTCCAACACTACTGCACCTTGTCCTGCATCCTTCCCAGCTGCCAGCAGAGTCACCCAATGCACGGTGAAACTTAGGTAACGTCCCTGTCCATGCCTGCTGGACCATGAGTCAGCGGTAATATGCACCTTACCGCTGACCGCCCTGTCCAGCGAGGCATGGACATTGCCTTCCACATGCCGGTAGAGAGCCGGAATTGCCTTCCGTGAGAAAAAGTGGCGTTTGGGTACCTGCCACTGAGGAACCGCACATTCCACAAACTCACGGAAGGGGGCAGAGTCTGCCAACTGAAAAGGCAGCAGTTGAAGTGCTAGCAATTTTGCCAAGCTAGCATTCAACCGCTGGGCATGTGGATGGCTGGGAGCGAACTTCTTTTGGCGGTGCAGCAGCTGGGGCAGGGAAATTTGCCTGGTACAATCTGACGTCGGTGTACCGAAAGCAGATTGCCCACAAGTACTTGGCTGTGACACACCTAATTCTACACCTTCATTCCTCTCAGTGCAGGTCTCAGAGAGGACTGAAGGTATAGTGGGGTTGGAGATCTCAGCTGATGAGGCGCAAGGAGAGGTCCTCTTTGTTCTTTGGTGTGGGTCTTTTAGATACGCTTGCCAACGAACTGCATGGCAGGTCAACATATGTCTGGTCAAGCATGTGGTACCCAAGCGGGAGATGTTTTGGCCACGCGAGATACGCTTGAGACATATGTTGCAAATAGCAGCGGTGCGATCTGATGCACTCGTCTCAAAAAAGGCCCACACCAAAGAACTTTTTGAATAACGCGCAGAGACTGCAGCGCCCTGCACATGTGGAGCTTTGGGGTGTGATGCAGTCAATGTGCTGCCCTTAGGCTGGCCCCTGGAGGGCATCCTGCCTCGTTGGTGATGTGCCGTCTCCTCCTCCTCCTCCTCTCTCCTATCAGGCACCCACGTTGAGTCAGTGACCTCATCATCCCCTCCCTCCTCATCACTGGAGCAAACCTGGCAGTATGCTGCAGCAGGGGGAGCATGACTGCCAGATTGCTGTCCTTCTTGGGCACCCCCTCTGTCCGTGCTCATGTTACTGCCTTCATTGAGCTCAGTATCATCATCAGAGCCTTCCAAACGCTGGGCATCCTCCTGGAGCATGTACCCAACACTGTGGTCAAACAGTTCGAGGGACTCCTTGGGAGGACATGGTGGGGCTAGGGAAGGAGTCACTGATGACATTGAGCCGAGGGAAGAGGCCGCTGCTTTGTCAGACAAAGTACCCTGAGCATGGGTGAGAGAGGATGAGGAGGATGAGAACGGCTTGGTCATCCACTCGACCAAGTCTTCCGCATGTTGCGGCTCAACACGGCCAGCTGCCAAAAAAAAAGGCCAAGCGTGTCCCACGGCCACGTGCTGATGAGGATGCACCGTCTCCACGACCAGCACTAGACACAGAGCCTGCTTGCCCTCTCTTATTGGCTTGTGACTGTCTTCCTCTCCTTCTTGGCCTTCCAGACATACTAATGGCCTGTAGCTGCACTAAGCTGGGATATATATATATATATGTACTGATACTGCAACTAGCAAAATCAACTGCCTGCCTGTAGTATGAGAACACCACCAACCTTCTACAGGTAGCTTTAGCTGAACACTGTGCAGAGCTTGCAAAAAACTAACTTGTAGCTTTTTTAGCTGCCTGCGGTAGTGATAGGATCAGGAAAACACCACCAACCTTCTACAGGTAGCTTTAGCTGAACACTGTGCAGAGCTCGCAAAAAATAACTTGTAGGTTTAGCTGAACACTGTGAGGAGGACGCACCACACTAACTTGTAGTTTTAGCTGAACACTGTGAGCAGGACGCACTACACTAACTTGTGGTTTTAGCTGAACACTGTGAGGAGGACGCACCACACTAACTTGTAGTTTTAGCTGAACACTGTGAGCAGGACGCACTGCACTAACTTGTAGCTTTAGATGAACACTGTGCAGAGGTCTCACTACACTAACTTGTAGTTTTAGCTTAACACTGTGAGCAGGACGCACTGCACTAACTTGTAGCTTTAGCTGAACACTGTGAGCAGGACGCACTGCACTAACTTGTAGCTTTAGATGAACACTGTGCAGAGGTCTCACTACACTAACTTGTAGTTTTAGCTGAACACTGTGAGCAGGACACACTGCACTAACTTGTAGTTTTAGCTGAACACTGTGAGGAGGATGCACCACACTAACTTGTAGTTTTAGCTGAACACTGTGAGCAGGACGCACTGCACTAACTTGTAGTTTTAGCTGAACACTGTGAGGAGGACGCACCACACTAACTTGTAGTTTTAGCTGAACACTGTGAGCAGGACGCACTGCACTAACTTGTAATTTTAGCTGAACACTGTGAGGAGGACGCACCACACTAACTTGTAGTTTTAGCTGAACACTGTGAGCAGGATGCACTGCACTAACTTGTAGTTTTAGCTGAACACTGTGAGCAGGACGCACTGCACTAACTTGTAGTTTTAGCTGAACACTGTGAGGAGGACGCACCACACTAACTTGTAGTTTTAGCTGAACACTGTGAGCAGGATGCACTGCACTAACTTGTAGCTTTAGATGAACACTGTGCAGAGCTCGCAAAAAAATAACTTGTAGGTTTAGCTGAACACTGTGAGGAGGATGCACCACACTAACTTGTAGTTTTAGCTGAACACTGTGAGCAGGATGCACTGCACTAACTTGTAGCTTTAGATGAACACTGTGCAGAGCTCGCAAAAAAATAACTTGTAGGTTTAGCTGAACACTGTGAGGAGGACGCACCACACTAACTTGTAGTTTTAGCTGAACACTGTGAGCAGGACGCACTGCACTAACTTGTAGCTTTAGATGAACACTGTGCAGAGGTCTCACTACACTAACTTGTAGTTTTAGCTGAACACTGTGAGCAGAACGCACTGCACTAACTTGTAGCTTTAGATGAACACTGTGCAGAGCTTGCAAAAAAATAACTTGTAGGTTTAGCTGAACATTGTGAGCAGAACGCACCACACTAACTTGTAGTTTTAGCTGAACACTGTGAGCAGGACGCACTGCACTAACTTGTAGTTTTAGCTGAACACTGTGAGGAGGACACACCACACTAACTTGTAGTTTTAGCTGAACACTGTGAGCAGGACGCACTGCACTAACTTGTAGTTTTAGCTGAACACTGTGAGGAGGACGCACCACACTAACTTGTAGTTTTAGCTGAACACTGTGAGCAGGACGCACTGCACTAACTTGTAGTTTTAGCTGAACACTGTGAGCAGGACGCACTGCACTAACTTGTAGCTTTAGATGAACACTGTGCAGAGCTCGCAAAAAATAACTTGTAGGTTTAGCTGAACACTGTGAGCAGAACGCACCACACTAACTTGTAGTTTTAGCTGAACACTGTGAGCAGGACGCACTGCACTAACTGTAAATAGTCTAGCTGCCTGACTGTGGTACTAATAGGATCAAAAGAACACCAGCAATTTTCTTCAGGTAGCTGTAAATACTGTAACAAGAAAAGCCTGCCTGTCAGTAAGAAGATAACAGGAACGGATCTAGCTAAACTGAATACAGTGTGTATATATATATATATATATATATATATATATATATATATATATATATATATATGCAACACCTGGGATGCATATATATACACAATACACTGTAAGTGCAGCTAACTCACTGATTGTCCTGCCTAATCTATCTAACTCAAATGAAATGACACTGTCTCTCTGTCTATCTATCTCTCTTTCAACGCCGAAACACACACTACACAGGGCCGCCGTGCAGGCGGCCTTATATAGTGTCGGGCGTGTTCTAAACCCTCTGAGCCAAAATTGGCCAAAGCCACCCTGGCTTTGGCCAATTACAGCTCTCTCTACCGACGGCGCTGTGATTGGCCAAGCATACGGGTCATAGTGCATGCTTGGCCAATCATCAGCCAGCAATGCACTGCGATGCCTCAGTGAATTATGGGCCGTGACGCGCCACGGCCCATATTGTTTGGAATTCGGCAAACGGACGAACAGCCAATGTTCGAGTCGAAGCTCATCCCTATCTGTCACACTTTCAATGACAATTGCGCGGTCATCATGCTATACTGTACCCAAACACATTTTTTTCTTCAAACAAATAGAGCTTTCTTTTGGTGGTATTTAATCACTGCTGGGTTTTTTATTTTTTACAAAAAAAAAAAGACCAAAAATTTTGAAAAAAAATGTTTTTCACTTTTGTTCTGTCAGTAAATTTTGTAACTAAGTCATTTTTCGCCTTCACTGATGTGCGCTGATGAGGCGGCACTGATGGGCACTGATAGGCTGAACTGGTGGGCATTGATGAGGTGGCACTTATGGGCACTGATGAGGCGGCACTTATGGGCACTGATGAGGAGGCACTAATATGCCGCACTTATGGGCACTGATAGGTGGCACTGATATGTGGCACTGATGAGCACTGTTAGGCGGCACTGATAGGCACTGTTAGGCGGCACTGGTGGGCACTGATAGGCGGCACTGGTGGACACTAATAGGCGGCACTAGTGGGCACTGATAGGCAGCACTGGTGGGCACTGATAGGTGGCACGGATAGGTGGTACTGATGGGCACTGATGGGCATTGATGGGTGGCACTGATGGGTGACACTGATAGGCATTAATTGACAGCAGTGATGGGCATTGATGGGCAGCACTGATAGGCGGCACTGATTGCCAGCCCTGACTGGCATCACTAATGGGCACTGATTGGTGGCACTTGTGGACAGTGGTGGGCACTGATTACTGCCACTGGTGGGCCTGATCGCTGGCATTGGTGGGCATTGGTGGGCACTGTATGGTGACATTATTTTTCACTATTGTAATCAGGGCGTCAATGCGTCAATAGTACTTCTGGTTCGTGCTAACCAGTGATGCAATTTCGGCCTGCGTAGAACGCACGCCACACAGGGGCGAACTCGGATGTTTTCTACTGATGCCTGTCTTTGTCAAATATCCTGTAAGTTGCGCATTTAATGCGCTTAATAACTCATGTTAAATGGTATTTCACTATGAGTTCTTTCTCTGTTTTCCCATCTATGGAGTGTGGTATATCCTTCTTGTCATAAAATATCTTCTTGGAAGAGTGTGCTGAGGAACCATCCTGCATATCTCCAGATCATTAGATCACTGCTTTTTTGATCCCAGACTGCAAAGCCGAGGATCTAATATTTCTGGTGAGTGGGGTCACCGAAGGGGGAGTCACCTCACTCATTCAAAGTTTTGGAGCACCTTGCACTTTTTACAAAAGCACCAAGCACTTTTCAGATTTTGTGTATATTTGTTTCTTATGTCACAATTACATTGATGTATAAGGCACCATTTATTAGGATGTATATTATTTGATATAGGCTGCCAGCGCTGTTTCATACTTTATATTGCTTCAAGGTTCTAGCACCTTTGTGCAGCAGCTGCAGTCTCATCATTTTCCATTTGTATTCATTTTTCATTTGTATTTATTTTTGATTTAACACTTTAGTGCGAGTTTTTGAATTCGATTTATAGCCCTTACTGAAGGAATGTGGAAAATGTTGTGGAAAATGATGGGGAGGGGTGAACTAAAACTGTACCGTATAGCACTAGAGGAGGAGAAAAGAGAAGGAACATAACAAATGCTACATAAATATGTTTCTATGGCAATAATCTAATACTAGATGTCAGCATAGTTAATAATATTAGTAATATGAATGCTAGACATAGCAATAACATAACATAACATCACAGGTGGGACACAACAGCATCCCAACGCATTGATGCACAACACACTTTCTCTGCAGTTCACCACAACACATGATGTACATTGCAATTTGCTATGGTAGAAAAAATTTGCATGAATGATTTTACTTGTGTTAGAGACCATTTAGAATGGATTGGCTGCAGTAGCACAGTGTTCCACAATACTACAGCATGCTTTGTGTTGGTGCTGCATTACTGCAAAGCACCATAGTGTAAATTGTCTGTAAAGCAAGCCTTTGCAGTAGACGCTGTGGAGAAATAATCCTCAAATTTTATAATCGAGGCCCTGAAATTGCAGCTTACCTCCCTTTTCTCTAGCACTAGGAATTTAGTAGCGTACAAGCCTTCTAACGGAAACAAATAGCAGGTGCTGTAAGCTTATTCATTAGGGATTCGTTTTTCTACAGTACCTGCAGCTAGAGGTCAGTGAAGGCTTGTTTTAAGTTTAATTTGCAAATGTTATTAATATAATTAGAATATGTAAATGCTCCATAGCCCAGCTACAGGTTCACTTACTTTGCTAGTAAGTATTTTAAATTTAGCTGGCCATTCCTGCATGCATAGATGCATTTTTATAAGCTACCATTCACACTTGAGCGTTTTGTAGTGTTTCCCAATAACTGACAATGCTCAAAGTGATTGTAAAGGATTTTTTTCCCCCTAAAATAACAAACATGACATACTTACCTGCTCTGTGCAAGCCGCTTGCTATGGGGGCAGTCTTGCGGGCTTGATCCATTGACACACACACACCGCAGCTCAGTCCTGCCCCCTGCTCCCTCCTCACAGGCTATGATTGACAGCAGCAGGAGCCAATGGCTTCATGTCCAGTAAGGAGAGAGAGAGAGAGGAGAGAGCTGACGCTCTTGGGCACAGCGTTGTATCGAGATGGGGCTCAGGTAAATATTTAGGGGGACTGGGCTGAAAACAAAAGGTTTATTACCTTAAAGTGGATGTAAACCCACTGATCACCCAGATTAAACTAAAGGCAGAATATAAAGCTGTCCATACATATAAACCTCCTGCATGTATCCTTATTTTTCCAATCTTACTCCCTTCGGGTGTAGGAGCCTCCCAAAACTCGGGAATCGGTGGGCGGGTCTCTTTGCCGGTGCTTGAGGGTGAAGCCCTGACGTCACATGACTCCCCACCCATCTCTACACTCCCTGTCGCCAGGCAGCGTCGCAAGGCCAAACCTTGCACCTGGAGAATGGAAAGTGCCCGCAGATCAGTCCTTATTGCGCACAGCACAAGCAGAGCGCGCTCACGGCCCCCACCATTGTGCGCATTTCGTATCTACTTGGCGCCGCTTTGACAGCTAATCAGACACACTCCCTCTGCTCTCATGTTCGTGTATAAGAGAAGGAAATGAGATGGCAATCACAGCAGTGGGGGAAGTGGCAACACATTTATCTGTGTGTCATTTTTTAGCTTAGTAAAAAAAGGCAGGAGGATTGCTCAAAGCTGGATTAACTCATCGTGGCAAGACTGGCCACAGATGACTTAACATCCTCTACTGTACCAGGTAGAAGTCTTCATTACATTTTTTTTTTCAGGTTTACATCCAATTTAAGGTAAAAAGCCTTCTGCATTTAAAACCACTTTACCACGCAGTAATCAATTGAATATAATTGTGTCTGTTCACATTTCATTGCTCACTCACCCATATGCTTTACTCCCTACACTCAAAGAAGTACAGGATCAATTTCTTTTAGAGTAATCAGGCATTTTTGACCCCATCGCCATCAATGGGATTGTGTGTCAAATGCAACATGTCTAGAAATGCCCACTCCTCCAGACTGACATCCACCTGTTACTGATGTACCTATACCCATCTCTGATTGTGAATATTAAGGAACATTACTGTCTCCTAGTGTTTTATTCCATGTTACACTTTAAACCATTCTAAGCAATTTATATACCTGCCAACATCCTAATTTCAGTCCCCGGGACACTGTCACACCTGCCAATGACCTACACATAACACAACCCCCTTCCTGGTGCTCCAGCCCAGATCACACCCTCTTTCTTTGCAGTCCTAATTATATGAGAACCGCCCATATTCAGCCACAGCCTCCTCAACAATAATAATTTGCAAGTTGGTACACATGCTTGTACCTAATCAGGTATCACTCAGTACAGTATCAAGCTACAGCATATTTCAGCCTGCCTTTGACAGGCTGCAGGCAGCATGGCTGGGCGCTGCACTTGTGCTTCTGCTGTGCACAAAAATGCTGGGATTGGTCACACAGGGGCTAGATGGCCAGTGTGCATGTAGCCTTGGTCTGTTATTATGCAGCTTAACACAGGTATGTAAATGCAAATACACCAAACGCAAGAGAGACGGAATTGGGAAGAACAACGTTTGTTTATACTTACAAGATCAATTTCTCCTGCTTTAAATACGGAAGGCCTGTGTGCATTAGGCCTATTTGACTCTGCTTGAATTTCTGCAGTTGAATGTAAATGGATCTGAGTGATTATCTGTGATTTTATCTCCTTTTTCCCTGAGATCCTTTGGCAGTAGTGCCGTTTTCTATAAATGTATTCAGGTGTCTGCAAGGTGAGAGAAATGTAATAAATAAGGTACAAGACTGTGTAGAGAGAGACACTTTTCCCCTCCAGGCTCATCTGGTGCAATGCCGATAAACTTTAGAGATGCCATTAAAATGTTATATGCATGTATAAATGTCAAAATGCAAGGGTATGACTGGTCCACTGTTCACTTCTTCTTAAGATTAATCTAAAATAATCACATGGGCAACAAAATTCTTTTTCGACTGGGTTGATACTTTTATTACTTAGGTATCGGCCACAGCTTGCCAACTGTAAATTAACCTATCAAACCAGTAAACATATACGTGTATAGCCAACACCAGATCCCTTTAGCAGTGCGAATCTCAACTTTCCTTACTTATTAGGAGCCAATTCAGCCCCCAACTGTCCAGGTTAGACTCAGGGGGATTACTAAGGGCTTTCTGCTCCCCATTCAACCGACTCCATCAGCCACCTGCCACCTCAGCGCGCAAAAGGGATAACCGCCACCTTCAGGAGATCGATGAATATCTTATCGACTCCCTGACTGCCACAAAGACCATTCAATCCGGTCCTCCAGTAACAAATTGAACATGTCAAGGCCCACGTCATTTAGATGGACCCCATCCGCACGAAAATAACAACGCCTACCCTCCAAATCCCCATGACGAGTGACCAGGCCATTCCTTGAAGTGGTAAACTTGAAAATTGCCCTATTCACTTTAATACGCGCCTTATCAAGGGCTCTGAAGTTCCTGGCATGAAGCCAGAAAAAACACGGGAAGATCTCCGACCAGACCAGAAAAACATGTGAATGTTCATCCAAAAAGGCACGTCATGACGCATCGCCCAAAAAAATGCTCGGAAGGAAACAACCTCAAGGTCATTACCCCCGATATGCATCAGCAAAAAATCTGGAGGTCCCTCCAGCATCACACGATTGTGAAGTAAGGGCGGAACCTCGGCCCAAAGCATACCTCGGACCCCAGCCACACCAATTTGACTTGGGATGCCGGGAAACCCAGTTGCAAAAAAACAAAAACAAATACAACACAGCAACGTAGCAATTCAACAGATGGAACCCGGAGCGCAGCAGTCAAAAAACTCCGATACCTCCCGATCGTACCGAGTCGCCCTCCGAACTGGTCATATTTCCATTCTGTGAGGCCCCACATATGTGCAATAGTGAGTAGACTCCCACCAGCCGATCCTCTGAACCACATCCCTGGACATGCCCATTCTGGCAGCCTCCGTGGCAGCCCCAGTGCGGAAGGAGTGTGTTTCATAGTCTGACGCCGACAGACCCATTTCAGATAAACAACGTCGCAGGATGCGCGTGAACTGAAAACGTGAGAGGAACACTCCATCCTCATGCAAAAGAAGGGCCCCGAACAGTAGGCCGAATCGCTAAAAAGGATGTCAAACAAGTAACAGGACACGTCACACATCCAGGCAGTGTGAATAAAGGAATAGAAACCAATGAAGCTGATCAGTCTTTGAAGAACATAGTGTGATGTCAATACTATCACGCCTCTGTTGTAATACTCCGCTCGGAGCCCTCCTGCCGTCCGCTTGTTGGGGCTAACTAGTTCGCTTATGTGAAAGGCACCAAAAAATGCTAGGGAAAAAACCAAAGCAAAAAGGGTAACTCCGTAGGGGGAATGGCATAACTTAGGTAGCACCCACATCATGTTATGCAAACTTTCTTCGGTGATTGGTCTACGGTGATCTGGACGCGTTCGCATCCTTCTCCACCCCCTTCAATGCCTGACGAACTATGAAAGACTTGGTGTAGTCAGGATATCCCATTAGTTTAAAAAGAAAGGCCAGCGCGGCCAGCTTTCTGTCAATCACTGCAGGTGATTCGCCCCGAGCTAATGAGTCACTTACAAACCATAGAAGCAGATCCTGTCGGCTAGTACAAGAGTGCAAATCACCAGCCATACTCTCCGTCCAAAACCATTGCAGCCACACCTTAACATACGCCGACCAGGTAGACGGGGCTAGTGAACACCAAATAAATGCCCACATACCTGTTAGACGAGGGTCCATAAACAGTCTGTAAAGGAGTCGCTCTCCTCCCGTGCCTCCGGGCCAACTTCCTGAAGTGGTCCCACTGGAAGCAAGAAAGAGACTCGGCTATGTCATTAAGCAACCCAGGAACATAAATCCCTTTAAACAGCAAATTATAATGCAAACAAGATAGGACAAATTGTCTCAATAGGGTAACCACAGTAGGAGAAGAGGCCAACAAAGTATTGACAGAGGAAACCATTGCCATGTTCTCAGAATGAAATAGCACCGATTTATTGCATAGAAAAGGACCCAAATCTCAACCACCACCACTAAGGGAAAGAGCTCTAGAAGTGTCAGGTTTTTTATAAATCCCGCATCAACCCAACGCTGAGGCCATGTAGCTGCACAACACCTACCTGCGTAGAAAGCCCCAAAACCCAAAATCCTGCTGCATCAGTGAACAAATGACAGCCCGCATTAGTCTGGGGGGACTCCAGCCAATAAGAAGCACCATCAAAAGTACCCAAAAATTTGTGCCAGATCAGATCCGTAAATCATCCTTATGCTGAGATGTTAAACGGATAACATGGTACGGCTCCCGAACCGCCGCCATGGCCAAAGACAAGCGGCGTGAGAAAATTCAGCCCACCGGCAAAACTCTGCAAGCAAAATTGAGTTTACCAAGCAGCGATTGTAACTGTCGTTGGGTGACCTTCCTAACCTGCAAGGCTAATTCGATGCTGAGGATCAGATCTGAGATTTTGTCAACAGGCAATCCACAGACACCCTTGGCCAACTTCTCCCGGAAAACCACAGGATGTTGTCTAGCACAGTGGTCATCAACCCTGTCCTCAGGGCCCATTAACAGGCCAGTTTTGCAAGATAACTGAAATACATCACAGGTGATATCATTTGTTGCTCAGTGATTGCAGTATTCTAGTCTGCATCTCCCCAAGGTAATACATAAAACCTGGCCTGTTAGTGGGCCCTGAGGACAGGGTTGATGACCACTGGTCTAGCAGATTTCAAATTACGGGATGATTGTAATGTGGGAGGGAGGTCGCAAGGGATAATCCCAATTAAGGTCAGAGCGAACAGACATGCGTTGCTGGAACTGCTCATCATACCTAAGCCAAGCTGTTCCACCATAAGCCCTATGGGCCTCCCAAATGGAATCAAGATAGCAAAACAGCATCGAACAGAGCTCCGGCTGCTTCTCACCCACTACACTCTCCAATATCGTAAAGTCCTGAAGCCAATTCCCAAAGGTACAGGGGTATCACTTGATAGCGCCTCCTGTCACCATCCTCCTCCTTGCGGTGCTCCTTGCCCTTTTCCCATTTTTCTAATGGGAAGCGTTCCAATGGGAGTAATGTGAAAATGTCAAAATATTCCCTTTTCTGGATTTTTTCCCTAACCAACTGTTTAAGATGAGCACCCAGAGGACCCTCATAGAAGACATATGAGTGCCCTTTTGCCGCATCAGAAATAGGGGCAGGCTTGTCAGGCTGCTTGGCACTACCTGGCCCCACCGTTTCCGCCGCCATTGAGGAAGAAGCCCCCACCATCGTGGCCTGGGCAGCTACAGATGACATGCCCACTGTAGTAGCCATAGTAGGAATCCCAGACCACACTAGGGTTCGTAGCTCCACCGCTAGACCCCGCCTCCAAACCTTCCAGCAGGGCCCGGATACCCTGTGCGAACCTGTGAACCTCCCCATCCTGTGTGGTGGGAATGCGTGTGCGAGCCAATGAGTGTGAGAGCTCACCTGTTGGAGGTGCAGGCACATCGCTCCTGCCGACCGTACGATCTAGACTTGGTCCATTGGTGCCCGATGAATCAGAGGCCACCACCATGCTGCTCTGGATGCGCTGTGGAGAAGTCTTTGGAGGTGTAGATTGAGGCCAGATGCCAATCCTTACAGACATTGAAACCTGTGGAAACAAAGAAGAGAGCGGGACAACCGGGGTGCCCCCATAACTTCCATCATAGGACCGCCCCAATGTCCCCCGGGAAGGGGGGGCGGGGGTGACATTAATCCATCAGGAGCCTGATATGAATGGGTGACGGGCGGCTGGGACACAGAGAGTAGGAGAGAGCTGTCTTGCATACTTAAAACATTACTAGCTGGTGGCTGCTGATCAGGAACCAGCCAAAAGGGGGAGCCAAAGGGAAGCACAGGAGATGTCTGAGGCAGTTTTTGTTTTTTTTTTTCACGTGGAAGAGACCTGCCGACCTGCTGGAGACACCATAGGAGGATGTGGTGCGGCTCTCTTCACTCCCTGCATCCTGGGCTGATCAGAGCCAGCAGCCAGGAGCACTGAACCGAGTCCTGACAGGGCAGGAGCTCTGCCCTCTGAAGCTCTGGTTGGCTCCCGGGACACATGCTGATCATCAGAAGCATCTCTCTGGGCAGAGGCAGAGGGGTGAGACGCTGCTGCTCTTCTCCTGCGCCTGGAGCCTGGACGGGGACCCTTGGAGCCCAAACACTGCACAGCCCGAGGTGGGGAGGGGAGTCATTGAGCAGAGCGGCGGACCTGGTGTGGTCAGGCTTCAGAAGACGAGAGGTATAGTCCTGCGACCAGACCCCGCAGCCATTTTTCACCACGCTGCACAACTTCCTGCCAGAGATGAGAGATTAGTTGCTCCATCATGAGGTAGGTCTGTACCGAGAGGTGGGGGGGGGGGGGGTGTGGAAGCACGTGGAAGGTAGAAGTGCAGGAGGAGAGAGAAGGGGGGAGGAGGAGAGAGAAGGGGGGTGCGACTTGTTCCTTCGTAAGAATTGTACAGACTGAGGGATCATTAATTCACGTGATGCAGAAGTCTCCTCCTTTTTATTTTTTCCCACCAATAACCTGCTACCAAATTTATACCACCCGTAAAGCCTCGTACACATGATTGGATTTTCCGCAGACAAAACCTCTGACTTTTGTCCGAAGGCGTGTGCCTGGATTTTGTCTTGCATACAAACAGCAAGAAATTGATGGCCAACAAGCACAAACTTAGTGACGTACTATGTGGTTTTTCAGCGCTTTAGCACCACCCTTTGGTGAGTGTTGATTCGCGCTTTTCAGTTCTCGCTTTTCAGTTCACGCTTTTCATTTCATGCTTTTCAGTTTATTTCTGAATGGTCGTTCGTCAACCAGACATGTTGCGGAATCGGAGGAGATAACGTGTTATTTATTATTGGCCTTGGAGTTATTGCTTTGACCCAAGTCCAGTCCAAGAACAGGAGGAGGAGGATTTTTTGGATCAAAAATTGGGGTTGCTTTATTAATCATGAGCAATTATGTCATATGCCTTTGCTGCGGAAGCTCAAGGAGAATAATCCAGATGATTTTCGGAATTATCTCCGGATGACGGACCCCTGCTTTCACCAACTCTTGGCATTGCTGACCCCCTATATTAAGAAGCAGGACACATGCATGATGCTTTTATTTTATTTTTTGGTTGAATAATGATTTGATTCGTTATTTTTTCTATATTTTTGGATGCATAGAATGCTCTTTGGTTAAGTTCTATTGGCAGATAGCATGTCTAATTTTTTTTGTTTTCTTTTTTTAATGCACAATAAAGAAATTGTGTAGAATAATACTTGGCTATGTGTTTTACTTCAAATGACAGTTTGGGAGTACATTGCATCTACAGTTACATTTAAAAAAATACAATGTAAAATTGACAAGGGACACCAACATAGTTGTATCTTTGATCTTAAAAACTATAAAAACTACAGGATAATGATGTTGTGGTAACTTGACCAAAAAAAAGCATAATAATATCATTTTTGATATCACTAGAAAAAAAAAGCCTTTGAAAATTTGTTTGCAATAACTCCATCAGTATCACCAGTAAAGCAGCTTCATTATCATCCCTTTAAAGAAGAAGAGAATTTCGGCTGCATTTGGAGATTTCATAATTTGCCACGTCACGAATGTTAATTCTCCATTACGAGCGCTAGTTTACAAGACCAACCACTTCCAGCTCGTCCTTGCTTCCGAGCATGCATGTTTGTACTTTGGACTTTTGTCCGACGGACTTGTGTACACACGCTCGGAAAATCCGACAACAGACATTTATCCACGTAAAAGTTTAAAGCCTGCCATCCAACATTTGTCCGAATCCGACAACATCCGACAACATGGAGCGTACAAATGGTCGGATTTTCCACCAACAGCCTGTCATCACACATTTCCTGTCGAAAAATCCAATCGTGTGTACGCGGCTTTAGCCATTGCTTAACCCTTTTTACACCAATGTGCTGTTTCAAAGGAACTGTCTCCAGTCATGATGCCTACTGTGTTTATAACACTGGGCAATGCTGGATTAAATATAGCCTACATGTTGAATATTAAAGATGCAAGTAAGATTGTAAACTGAAACCAGGAGATTATTGTGGGAATCTTGAGGTGTATGTTCCTTTAGTTATTGGTGTGATTGGGAATCACAAACCCCCAGAGCTTTATATTATGCGAATGAAATGAAATGAAATAGACCCTGAGAACTCCCACCTTCTGCAGGATATTTGTGGGCTTTTAAGCTAGCAAAAAATAGCACCTTTCGCCCCATGGCCTGCACTCCCTGTCTTTGCTTCCTAGCTGCCAACTCCCATTCCCAGCTCACAGTGATGCCTGCCATCAGCTGCCTGAGCTATTATTCACAAGCTGGCCTCTTATCATTGAATAATGAGAAGCCAGTGTTAAAGCACGTGATCGAAGAGCTTCATTTTCATGGGTGATTGGCTCTGTTTTAAGGCTACTTTCACACTGGGGTGTTGGGGGCGTCGTCGGTAAAGCGCTGCTATTTCTAGAGGCCATTTACCGTCCTTTTTGCAGCGCTTTTCGGCCACTAGTGGGGCGCTTTTAACCCCTGCTAAAGTCCGGAAAAGGGGTAAAAGTGCCCACAAAGCGCCGCTGCAGCGGCGCTTTGCCGGTACTTCGGCGGCGCTGCCCATTGATTTCAATGGGCAGGGGGGCTTTAGGAGTGGGGTATACCCCGCCCCTCAAAGATGCTGCTTGCAGGACTTTTTTTGGCGTCCTGCCAGCGCACCACTCCAGTGTGAAAGCACTCGGGTTCGGTCCTACATAAATATCGTGGGTGCGCCTTCTGTACAATTGACCACAGGCCGCTATTCGAGCCTTTGGCAATCTGTCCCATACTTTTGCCCTAAGGAGGGGGACTAGGCAGGGATTCCCGTTGTCCCCTCTTCTTTTTGCATTGGCTATTGAACCGCTAGCCATCGGGATTAGGGCTAATTCACGAATTGTGGGCTTTTGCTATGGCAGGAAAAGGTGCTTTTAATACGCTGTTGACACGCTGCTTATGTTGGGTGACACAGATGTTTCATTGCAGGAGGCCATGGCGAATATTATAAAATTCAGTGACTTCTCAAGACTGAGAATAAACTGTTCAAAAATTAGCCTTACTGCTGATGGATGGTAATGCCTCACAACCGGTGGCCTCTGTGTGTCCAATACCCATAACTACATCCTTCAAATATTTGGGGATTCAAGTTACCTCAAACCCGTGGGATTTTAGCCATGTAAATATTCCCCCTCTCCTTCAAAGGTTTAGAGACAAGGTTAAAACGTGGAATGCCCTTTGCCTATCGATGGCAGGGAAAGTAAACTTGCTTTGTATACTCATGCAACAACTTCTTTATTTCCTCTACAATGCCCCAGTGGTTATATATTTGAAGATTTTCTGAATAGTGAATACTATCTTTTGTACCCTTATATGGAATGATAAACCTCCCAGGATAAAGTTAGAACACCTACAGAGACCCAAGGGTGATGGCTGGTTGGCTTTGCCCAACCCCTGGTTATACTACCTAGCAGTACAACTGCAACTCCTCATTGGTACCTTTACAAAGCCACATAAAAAATACCCGACCTATAGTCTCATGCAGAGGTTGTGGAACAAATCCAAATAACTCAGTTTACTATACCTCAGATATGAATGGAAAAAAAAAGCCAGTGGTCGTTATTAATGTATTTATTTATTAAGATAAGGTAGGGGCAGGTAAATTCCACATTTACCGACCCCTACCCCGCTCAATCCTGACAGTATCCTCTACTGCAGCTGGCGGGAGGGAAAACCCAGCAGTGCTGCGGGGGGGGGGGGGATGGGGGTGAGGGGGGCCAGGGGAACACACAGGGGCCCTGGGGCAGCAGGACATGGATAGGGAGGCAGCAGGGGCGGCATGTAGAACAACCAATACCCTCCATTTCCTTCCTGCAGCCGCTGAATGTCTGCGGGAGAGAGAGAGGAGGAGAAGTGGGCATTCCGAGGCTGCATGGAGGGATCGGTTCCTCTACAGTACATGCTGCCACCTCTGCGGGCCATCCTATCCAGGTGTACAGGGGGTCGCACGGGCCTCATGAGCATGAGGCCTCATGAGCCCCCTGGAGCATCTGGAATATGCAGTTCAGTTTTGGACACCAGTTCTCAAAAAGGATATCTGGGAACTGGAGAAAGTACAGAGAAGGGCAACCAAACTAATAAGGATGGAAGCATGGAAGAGCTCAGCTATGAGGAAAGATTAGAGGAACTGAATTTATTCTCGCTTGAGAAGAGAAGATTAAGGGGGGATATGATCAAAATGTGCAAATACATAAGGGATCCATATAGTGAACTTGGTGTTGAGTTATTCATTTTAAGGTCATCACAGAGGACAAGGGGACACTCTTTACGTCTAGAGGAAAAGAGATTTAATCTCCAAATACTGAAAGGTTTCTTCACAGTAAGAGCTGTGAAAATGTGAAATAGACTCCCTCCAGAGGTGATTCTGGCCAGCTCAGTAGATCGCTTTAAAAAAGGCCTGGATTATTTCCTAAATGTACATAATATAACTGGATGCTAACATTTATAGGTAAAGTTGATCCAGCGAATATCCGATTCCCTCTCGGGGGATCAGGAAGAAATTTTTTCCCTTGCTGTAGCAAATTGGATCATGCTTTGCTGGGGTTTTTCACCTACCTCTGGATCAACTGTGGGTATAGGATTGCAAATATGGGATTGTATGGTTGTGTTTTTTTTTTAATTGGTTGAACTAGATTTTTTTTTTCCAACCTGACTAACTATGCAATCATGACCCCTGTATGTATGCCCCCTGGCTTGAACTTGTGCAAACATTTCTGTACACCAACCTTGCTTTCCCCTGCAGCATCGTACTCAAGGTAGGTGTCTCTCCCATTCCAGCTCACAGTATCAACCCCCTTTTGAGAGTGTATGGCCTGTGTTTCACCACAGTATCAAGTACCCAGCTGCCACTATGTTGCCCAGAAGGCCAGCCTTGCCCTCCACCAGCATGTGAAATGTAATGTGTCTGTGTTGCTGTACCGTGTTATCAGTGGCATTGTACACATGACCATGGCCATGTAGTCCAGTAAGTGCATTAAATATGCTTCAAAGAACACTGAGTCAATATTATGGCAGCTGGAAAGCATGCAGGACAGGACACACAGCTGGGGCTGGTGGTGCTGCAACATGTCTGATGGTGATAGCACTGTTACCTGTACTCCCTTCTCCTTACAAACCTCATTCTCTAACTTTTTGGAATCAGCAGCCCCACTCAATCACCCCAAAGCATATGCAAGGTACCAGGCTAAACGCAGCAGTGCTGTGCTATAGCTCATATGCCTGGGGAACAAGAGCCACATGGTCATGAGTAAGAATGGCATTAACTTATTGGCTGCCCTTTGCCTCGGAAAAATCATACTTGTTCCTTGCCTGGCACATGTGCTCAACTGGGTGGTGCAGTAGTTTACCATAAAGTACCTTGGCTTCCAGGAGGTCCTTCGTCAGAAGGGTTTGCAACCAGTTTAGTTTTCGCCTGGCAGAAATACTGCTTCAACACCAGTTGCTTGCTACCTGCCTCCTCTGTGACACCCCCCAAGCTAAAAATCAATTTTGGCCATTCTGCACCAGCTGTACCATCTGCAGCATGCTATCAATGAGTACCTGTGCTATTCTAGCATGAAGACAGGCTTGGAGGAGTGCGGGTTCTTTTCACTGCATTAATGGCTCAGAAAGAGCGCAGAATTGCAGCATTTTGCACCTCCTGCCCATTACCCCATAAGTTTGGGACCAGATGCATCAGAAAATCAGAAGACAATCTGAAAACTACTGGTGCAATGAAAATAATTGTAGACAGAACGAGCAACAGCTGGGCAACAGTGGAACCAATTTAGAAGAAGTAGCAAGGTTAAAGTCCAGGCCAAGGTCGATAAGAGCAGAGGTACCAAGACAGAAGGCAGATGGTGTAGTCAGGATGCGAGCCAAGGCCAGCAATAGCAGACCCAAATACAGCAGAGTCAAGAGACAAGCAAGGTTCAACAAAGGATAGCAGAATGCAGGTCTAGCCCACAGGTCAGACCACTCAGCAATTCCCCTCAGTTGTGCTGTGCTATAAATGGGGCTCTTGGTGCCACAGCTAGTTCTAGATGTGCACGCTTATTCATGCTAACATGCAAGCACAGTTGCGCGCACAGCTGTAACCCTATGCAGCAGACCACAAGCTGTAATATGCACTTGCGCCAATCTCCAGGCATTCAACCTTCCTTTTCCCTGGAGTACACACTTCAAAACCTGAATGAACAGGCACTGAGAGCACAACAGCAGGAGAAAGAGGAGGACTTGCTGTTGTCTCAAAGGCCAGCAGGATCATTTGCCTGGCAGTTGTATGTGGGTGGGATAAGATTTTTGAGGACAGTGTTGTCCTCAGGAACACTGAGTCCTCTGATGCAGGCAATTTGTGGCTGAATTTCCTGATGGTGGCAGGATCCCCTCTGACAATGAATGTTCCTCTGATCCCCAAAAGAAGGAGAGATGTAGCAATAGAGTCTCCCACGACCAGTAGGATAAGTACACAAGCAGGTCACCCTGGTGGATGATGCGGGCTCACCCTAGGCACAAAGTCCAACCACTAACCTGTATTAACCAGAGCTCCTGATGGTGGAGATGGATTTGGCTGCATGTTAGTACCAGGTTTTGGTCCTCAGCATAAGCATGGAGTCAGCTGCCAGAGTCTGCTGAATTCTGAGAACAGGGGGAAGCAGAGACGAGGTGGTGCTGCGACTGCACAGAGAGGTGCAGGATCTGCAAAAGACTTGAGACTGGGGTGGAAGTTCACCTTCCAACAGGACATCGACCCTAAACATACAGCCAGAGCTACAATGGAATGGTTTAGATCAAAGCATATTCATGTGTTAGAACGGCCCAGCCAAAGTCCAGACCTAAATTTGATTGAGAATCTGTGACAAGACTTGAAAATTGCTGTTCACAGATGCTCTCCATCCAATCTGACAGAGCTTGAGCTATTTTGCAAAGAAGAATGGGCAAAAATGTCACAGACATTCCCAAAAAGACTTGCAGCTGTAATTGCAGTGAAAGGTGGTTCTACAAAGTATTGACTAGTTTTTAGGTTTTTGGTTGTAACATAAGAAAGAGTATCCAGCGCTGACCCAGGAGGACCCAGGCAATAATAAACTGCTAGCAGGCGCTAAAGGATAATTCAATAAAAACCTAATGTAAACATCAGTAAATAAAGTGCTGCGCAATTCATAAGAGTCCATAAATTGATAAAAAACACAAATAGTGTTGGTGTAGATAAACGAACAAATTGAAGTGCAGGTGACACACACAGGAAATGGATCTCAAAACGGGTGTCAGTGATCCCTCCACCGCACACAGATGGCCTCTCACCTGCCAAATTCGACCTGAAACAGGTTGTGACAGACCTAGCCGGGAGACAGACTTTTGGAGGGGACTGTATGCTAGCCTCTTGCCGATCGATCGGGGGCCCTTGCATTTGAGGGAACGGTGCTCTTTGTGAGCTGTATGCCTGGGGACTCTTGAGGTGGTACTACTGTGGATTCGGGTCCTGGTCCCCCAGGACACACAGACTCTGGGGACCCTGGATTTGCCATATTGGAATAGTGGCTGATTCATAATGCTGGGACAGATACTGTTAGGAGATGCTGATGTAAATTCCAACACCTGTCTGTCTATTGTCTGCTAAAATGTGTATTGTAAATAAGTCTACTATGGGATCTAAGAGTCATTAGATCCCCATTGTTATTTGTGTTAATTAACTCTGCTATTGTGTGAAGAGTCTATGTTGATTGTGATAATGTTGATTGGATTTTCTGAACTACAAGATGGCCAGTCTGGCCTAACGGTCATGTCTGAGTCATCTAGGCTGTCTAAAAGGATTAGTTAATTAGCTCATGTTAATTAGGTTACAGCTGTATTGTTAGAGTAATATGAGCAGGAGGTCTGCACCTCCACTTTGAGTGTATAAAAGCCTGTATTTTGTCAATAAAGATAGATTCCTGGTTGAACTTACATACAGCCTGCCTGGTGTTTGTTCTGAGCTACACAACTGGGTTAGAACGGCACATAGCTGAAGTTCTAATCCCGGAGCATTGGATGACCGAACCATCAGACGTTGCAATCTGATTCAATAGCTGCAGAGGAGTGTTGGGAGAGTGTAACCGAGCGAGCAAAGGGGCTCGTTACATTGGTTGGCAGCCGTGGGATTTGCTCTCCAGTTACTGGGACACTCCAAACCAGCCTGCAGGAGAGCCACGCTGAAAGACTTACTTGAGGGAATGGTGGGATCGTGCTTCCTTGCCGTGAACACATCCAAACCATCACCTGGATACAAGGTAGCAGGATAGCAGGAGAGGAGAGATACCAGCCACCATGGATGAGGAATTCAGAAGGAGGTTGCGAGAGGAGATACAGCACAGAGGACCAGTATCAGAGCAGGTCCTGCTAGGATGGTTTGATTCTGTCCGCTTTGAGCTCTGGAAGGAAGCGCTAGCCCGTGAGCAACGACACCAGGGAAAAGTTCTCCCCTCCGTCCATGTGAGGTACTGGTCGCAGTATGAAGTGCGAATGCTGTTTTTGGAGGAACAGCCGAACCAGGAGTGGACAGCCGAGTTAAGCAGGCTGATCCGGGCAGAAATGCGGTTGGACGAGAGCTACAGAGCCCTCCAGTGGTATGTAGCCCAAGTGTGCCCATGGACAGCGGATGACAGCCCCACGGAAGGCTTTGACTATGATGGCCTGGGATTGTTATACTGGAGGCTGTCCAGGGACCCTGACTTTGGAAGTGATCGGGAGTGGCGTTTGGAGGAAATAATGGAGCACAGAGAGCGGAGACTGAATGTCTCAGAAGTGCACTGGGCACTGGAAGATTTGGAGTTTCTGGCCGTTCAGGAATGGGAGTTGGAGATCGCCTACAAACAGCTGTTAGACTATGCTCAGCAGCAGGGTGGTGCTCCCTTTGCCTGGGACTATCAGGAAATACCAGTTGACAACTCTGAAATCCTGGCTGAAGAGTTGACAATGTGGCAGAGTAACGGTGTGCTTTGCCAACCTGCACCCGCAGCTATGGAGGCAGAGGTCTTATGGCGGATGCAGCAAGTGCTGACTGACCTTGATGAACCTGTTTCTGCATTGGATGATCTTGGATGGAGGAATGTGCCTGTCCAGCAGAATGCCAGAGAATTGGCAGTGGAAAATCTGAAGATTGCCGTCCCCAAACCTGAAGTGCTGACAACAGGGCAGAGCTCTGCTAACCTCTGCCCAGCACTGATAGCATCTTCTGGGTTCCACGGAGAGGAGATGGTGAACCTTTATCCCCAGACACCAGTTGCAGAGACAGGGGATTTGATAGACTTTTCTGCTGAGGAAGAACAACCTGGTGAGCCTCCAGCAGAAGAAGAGCTGTTATTAGGGCCAAACTTCACTATGGTCTGCCCAGCATCAACAGAAGTATCTGTGAAGTCACAAGGAACTTCCCCAGCTGAAGCGCTGGCAACTGGACAGAGGGTCCAAGATCTCTGCCCTACACCTGCGGCGGTTCCGGAGGCTCAGGGTGAGAAGGAGGTGGTCACGTCCCAGCAGCAGATCAGGATACAGGGGGAGAAGGGAGAGGAGGTGTTCGTCATCCCTCCCCAACAGTTAGCCGGAGCAGATGGTGTGTGGTTTCCAGCAGAAGGGCTGGCAACAGGGCCGAGTACTGCTGGACTCTGCCCTCTACTAACAGAGGATGGATGTCCTGTGAAGGTGGATGGGACTTCAGTCTCCACCTGTATACCCCAGGGATGCTGGGCAGTCGGCCCAGATCCCCAACAGCATGACGGAGTGAGCCCAGACACCCTGTCTTCTCTCCAGCGGCAGAAAGGACTCCAGGAAGAAGGGCCAGTCCAGGCCTCTCCCCAGCGGCAGATATGTTCTCTGAGAGAGGCAGAGGTTGGCTGGGTGAGTAATGCTTTATTTGGAACAATTTGTTTGGGGTACTGTGTGGGTACAGGCATTAGAGGACTGGAACTACTGACTAACTTCTGGGGTCTCCTCCTGTGTTAGTCTCCTGCCAAAAGGGGAGAAATGTGACAGACTTTTGGAGGGGACTGTATGCTAGCCTCTTGCCGATCGATCGGGGGCCCTTGCATTTGGGGGAACGGTGCCTGCCTGGTGTTTGTTCTGAGCTACACAACTGGGTTAGAACGGCACATAGCTGAAGTTCTAATCCCGGAGCATTGGATGACCGAACCATCAGACGTTGCAATCTGATTCAATAGCTGCAGAGGAGTGTCGGGAGAGTGGAACCGAGCGAGCAAAGGGGCTCGTTACACCGGTCACATAACGAGAGTCAGTGTAACTGACACAGCAATCCAGGCAAACACTCCAAACATAGCCGCTCCAGGATGCATCTCAGTCAGCATAATATGGCATGTGAAAAGAGATAACAAAGCGATCTAATGCTCTCTGTATGTTCAATCTTTTATTTAGGTAAAGAAAAAGATAAGTTGCACTTACATATAACGGCACTCAGATCCGAGTGCCGGCAGACAAACGAAAGTGATAGTAGACGAGATGGCCGCAGGTGACGTTATGCGAACACCTGACCCCCGTACGTGTTACGTCCATAGGCGGGACATCATCAGCGTGCTCCACGCCATCTGTGTGCAGTGGAGGGATCACTGACACCCGTTTTGAGATCCATTTCCCATGTTTGTCACCTGCACTTCAATTTGTTCGTTTATCTACACCAACTCTTTTTGTGTTTTTTATCAATTTATGGACTCTTATGAATTGCGCAGCACTTTATTTACTGATGTTTGGTTGTAACATAACAAAATGTAGAAAATTTCAAGGGGTATGAATACTTTTTGAAGGCACTGTAAGTTTTCAAAATGAGCACCTTTGATTTTTCCTGTTCGGCTCCCATAGACTTTTAATGGGGTTTGCCGTTCGGGTTAAAACGTTTCCCCTGTTCAGGAGTTCTGCTGCGAACCGAACAAGGGGTCGTTTGGCCCATCTCTACTTCTTACTTTAGAACCACTTTAAGATTTTAAAACAAAATAAATGTAAAATAAAGGTAAATACACTTCTCTCCTAACACTGCCAAATTCTCTAAGATACTCAGCATTTTGCTACCTACGTGACATTCAGTAGGTGTTTATCAGACTTGCCAGTGCCTACAAGCTCTACAAAAATCTCACACTATGTGGTTTGTTAGCAGCGCTTCTTATTCTTTCTAGCTAAACCACTCACTATGGTTTCACAGCTAAACCACATTGTCAACATGGCTGCTTTGACTTCACTCTTTTATTTAAAACCCCCCTTATTAGCCATTCTAAGGCAGCCAAGCTGATCTATTGTAAGTTCAGATGCCAGGTAGTGCAATATGGTTACAAAGAATTTGGTCTAGCGACTTCCCACATTAGTTTGCTGTGACTGTGAACCTTGAGCATGCAGGGTTCACTTCGAACCCAGCCATGGTAGCAGCAGACCCAAATTTCATTGCTAGCTCTGCACTTTTCTTTATTCACACAGCCGTAGGCCCTGAGGATTTACTTAAGCCTGTCCTGAATTTGTCTGGTGGCTTAAAACTTGAGTCCACGCCACATCCTCTTCAGGAGTTATGCATATGTCTTGGCCCACAGGGGAACAGACCTCAAACTGGATTTTATTTTTATTTATATATCTATTTTTTTTTTTTTTGCAGCTGAGCCTCTGGCAAAGTTCTTAATGCTTTTTTAATGCCGCCTTTTTTCCCAGGCTTTTTCTAAATGCATTTTCTCACTTTGGGAAATGAAAATTTGCATGTTTTATTTATTAAGGATAAAATTAGTTGAAAAGCCGCCACACTGGTCTCAGGGAGGAAGGTGAGACACACAATGGCTGTTAGCGCTTTTAGATCGCCAGATTGCTCCCTCACGTGTTAGAAAAGTGACTTGCATTATTTAAAAGCGTTAAAGTGGAGGGGCCATTACAGATGAACACTTTCTGGTTCAATAAATAAATGCCTTCTGATTTAAAGGGATGCAGTCACTGCAGTACCATCCTTAGAAAGTCTATTTATAAAATAAAATAATATAAAAAAATGCACAGTTACAAAGATTTGTATTTGTATATTATTCAGTTATCCTTGCATGTTATATTTTGAGTCCATTGTAGTGTGTTGTCTGCCAATTCAAAGGAATGGGCTGCCTTAAAGCAATGCGCATTAACGTGCAACATAATATGCAACAAATTGCACATTAATACATGTGTGTTAACGCACAAAAGGGACCACCTATGCATAAATAGGTCCTAGGGACCATTATCCACTCTAGGTTCATTTAGGGCTCATTGTGGTTACACAGTATCTCTTATTATACACATATAAGAAAATTCTGTATTTGTCACAAAACAAATAAAATTCCCTACTGTGAACCCAGAAAGATGAATTTTTACGACCTAAGTCTAAACGCAGCTATAGATACAAAGTTGTTTTTAGTCCTAAAACCTTTTGTTGTGTTAAAACGGCAGAGAATAAAAACAGGTCTACTAAAAGTGAAACGTCTAAACTATGTAATAGAGCCGTATGTGAGCTGAGAGACCGGTGGCGGAGTCTCCAGTATAATATACAGTTGCCAGTTTAAATTGTCACTGGAGAGGTCAGTGAATTCTGAGATAGAGAAAACGCCTCCTCTGGGAATCCTCTGCAGGACCAAAGCTGACATAAGCCATGTAAGTGAAAAATAGAGAGAGACATTTTTATTAGGGGGAAAAAAACTGTGTTTGGCTGCTGCAGAGAGTGAGCTAGAACGTACAATTTGTATTGGTTTTTCAGTGACGGGCTAGCACCCGAGATGACGATGGACAAAAGGGAATAAATGAACAAACATCGGAGAGTTTTATGAAGATTAAGCAATAACATTTAGTATTACACTACCTCTCTTGTGGTGTAATAAGTAAATAGCTAACAAATGTGCATTGTAAACTATTATGGTGAACAACAGGTGGCACCAAAAAAGATTACTCTGTCAAATCCTACAGTCTGGGCTATTCCTGTTGGATGGGAAATATACTTCTTGATGCAGCAACATGTCTCCTGTGTCTCAGTTGACTGAACACATGCCAAGCACAGAAGAAATTACAATAAAACATTGCATTGAAAATGAAGAACCAGAGATAATGCAGTAAAGTAATTTAATCAAAACATATTAAAACATGCTTTTTTTTATCAACTACAATGTCATTATCTGCCAGTGGCATACCTAGCATTTTTGCCACCCGGGTTGAAAATGTAATTAATAGACCTCTCTATGCATCAAAATTCTTTTCATTGAGATAACGTGGCAGGCGATCTGGTGCCAGGTGGCTAAGATCTCCTTTTGTACTACTGCTCTACAAGGAAAATGCCTATAAAATCCTTTATTTTTTGTACTTGACACCGGACGTACTCCACGTTATCTATCCCTCTAGCTCTGATCAGAGCTGGCGCTGTCAGGGGGAGAAAGGTACCCTCTACCATATTTACTGGAGTTGCCCCATGATAGTACCCTTCTGGACTACGATGCAGTGCTTACTGTCCCACCTCTTTTAGGTACAGGTCCCCATGATGCCAAAATTCTTCCTGCTTGGTGTGTTACCATTACAAATTGCCAAACCATCCAAGAAGCTACTTAGACATATCCTTACAGCCGCACAATGTCTGGAGTATGTGACTCCATTTAACTGAGAAACCCCATACAAACTCCATTCAGATATGGTCCAAATTAGGATTTAAACATTAAGCTGTAAAATCAAGAGTGCTCACCACTTTGCCACTGTGCTTTTGCCTTCTTTGATAATTCTTTAAAGTCAAGGTTCATCTTCATGGCATTGTCTACTTCACATCCACCCCAAATCCTTTATTTTACTTGTTTATTACTTGTTATCTCTCTTTTCTCGTTCAATGTCCTTTGTCTCTACACCACCTTCCGCATTTCTTCTACTCCAACATTTCCAAAACAAAAAAGGTGCGATTGCCCCTCCTCTTCATTATGTAATTTACATTAGGGTACTAGACAGGAGTCATTAACACCATTTTCAGCTATTTTAAATGGCCTCAATAAGCACTGGCCATATTGATTGTATAGATGTACAATCATCACCTTATCCAGCCAGAAAAAGCCAGACTGGGTAACTGTCACGTCATGGGTGGCTGTTGTAAATATGTAAATACTCAGCCCTCATCATGGCACATGCAGCTTCACAACGCAACTTTCCCTTTGTTCTCTGCATACTGTTTACATTAATATTAAAAAACTGCTGAATATTCAACTTGGAAGTAAAAAAAAATCAGTGCACTGGTGTGTAAACAAATGAGAAGGTATTATACTGAAGGTTCCTATTGAACATTTCATTTCAGATCTGTTATTGCCTATAAATATTCACTCAAAAGGTGTCCTGTAGCCTTCCAGAATTTGCGTCAGCTTTTTTCCTTGCCACCTTCTGAAAGGGGCTCCATGCTTCATTCTCCGGCTAATTACAGCTTGAACAATTGTTGTAATCCATCAATATTCTCATCATAACTTCTGTTTTCTTGTTCTTCCCTCCATTAGAGCTGCATTTCACAATTAGTGGAACATTATTATGCCGAATATAAGCTGCCCCAGTAAATACTTTACTCCAGATGCGGAGAATTTTCAGATTCAATAAAAGCTGCTCATTTTCCTATTCTAGAAGTCTTTATAACAAAAAATGCTGTGATAGGGTGGAAGTATTTATTATCTCTATAAGGAATCATTTCAAAAAGTTTTGTTTCGATTGGCAGGTTGAGGGAGGAAATAAAACCAGCTGTCAGGTTTTTATTGCTGTGTGTGTCCCCAGTCGGGAGATTTAACCTTACTTCCCATCACAGGGAGAGACAAGAGGTGAGATAAAAACTCCTCAAATGGGGGCACAGACAGTAACAAAAACCCGACAGAGATTCTAACCTTTTCTCAGTCCATCTAAAATTAGAAAGAACTTTTTTAGGTGAAGGTTCACATAAACTAAAAGCATTCAGCACTCAGGCACCTTTTAGATACAGTCAAAGCTATACTGTCAGTAAAAGTGAAAATCAATCTACAGTGAGGGAAAAAAGTATTTGCTCCCCTGCTGATTTTTTTACATTTGCCCACTGACAAAGAAATGATCAATATTTTAATGGTCGGTTTATTTTCACAGTGAGAGACAGAATAACACCAAAAATATCCAGAAAATGCATTTCAAAAAGTTATAAAATAATTTGCATTTTAATGAGTGAAATAAGTATTTGACCCCTTCACCAAACATGACTTAGTACTTGGTGTCAAAACTCTTGTTGGCAATCACAGAGGTCTAACGATTCTTGTAGTTGGCCTCCAGGTTTGCACACATCTCAGGAGGGATTTTGTCCCACTCCTCTTTGCAGATCCTCTCCAAGTCATTAGGGTTTCGAGGCTGACGTTTGGTAACTTGAACCTTCAGCTCCTTCCACATATTTTCTATGGGATTAAGGTCTGGAGACTGGTTAGGCCACTCCAGGATCTTAATGTGCTTCTTCTTGAGCCATTCATTTGTTGATTTGGCTGTGTGTTTTGGGTCATTGTCATGCTGGAATACCCATCCACGACCCATTTTCAATGCCCTTTCTGAGAGAAGGAGGTTCTTACCCAAGATTTGATGATACATGGCCCAGTCCATCGTCCCTTTGATACAGTGAAGTTGTTCTGTCCCCTTAGCAGAAAAACAGCCTCAAAGCATATGTTTCCACCTCCACGTTTGATGGTGGGTATGGTGTTCTTGGGGTTATAGGCAGCATTCCTCCTCCTCCAAACACAGCGAGTTGAGTTGATGCCAAAGAGCTTGATTTGTCTCAATTGTCGATTGTCGAAGTCTCATCTGACTACAACACACGTTCATTAGCAAACTTCAGACAGGCCTGTACATGTGTTTTCAGTCCTTCATGGTGTTGTGTGTTACCAATTGTTTTCTTGGTGACTATGGTCCCAGCTGCCTTGAGATCATTGACAAGATTCTTCCGTGTAGTACTGGGCTGATTCCTCACCGTTCTCATGATCATTGAAACTGCACGAGATGAGATCTTGCATGGAGCCCCAAACCGAGGGAGATTGACAGTTACAGTGCCTTGCAAATGTATTCACCCCCCCCCCTCGGCTTTTTACCTATTTTGTTACATTACAGCCTTTGGTTCAATTTTTTTAAATCTGAATTATATGTGATGGATCAGAACACAATAGTCTAAGTTGGTGACATAAAATTAGAAAGATATATACATAAAACTATTTTTCCGAAATAAAAAACTGATAATCGGCATGTGCGTATGTATTCACCCCCTTTGTTATGAAGCCCAAAAAAAGCTCTGGTGCAACCAATTACCTTCCGAAGTCACATAATTAGTGAAATGATTTCCACCTGTGTGCAATCTAAGTGTCACGTGACCTGCCATTACATATACACACCTTTTTGAAAGGCCCTAGAGGCTGCAACACCTAAGCAAGAGGCACCACTAACCAAACACTGCCATGAAGACCAAGGAACTCTCCAAACAAGTAAGGGACAATGTTTTTGAGAAGTATAAGTCAGGGTTAGGTTATAAAAAAATATTTAATCTTTGATGATCCTTAGGAGCACCATCAAATCTATCATAACCAAATGGAAAGAACATGGCACAACAGCAAATCTACCAAGAGATGGCTGCACCCCAAAACTCACGGACTGGGCAAGGAGGGCATTAATCAGGGAGGCAGAACAGAGACCTAAGGTAACCCTGGAGGAGCTGCAGAGTTCCACAGCAGAGTATCTTTACATAGGACGACAATAAGCCGTACGCTCCATAGAGTTGGGCTTTATGGTAGAGTGGCCAGAAGAAAGCCATTACTTTCAGCAAAAAACAAAATGGCACGTTTTGAGTTTGCGAAAAGGCATGTGGGAGACTCCCAAAATGTATGGCGGAAGGTGCTCTGGTCTGATGAGACTAAAATTGAACTTTCTGACCATCAAAGAAAACGCTATGTCTGGCGCAAACCCAACACATCACATCACCCAAAGAACACCATCCCCACAGTGAAACATGGTGGTGGCAACATCATGCTGTGGGGATGTTTTTCAGCAGTCGGGACTGGGAAACTGGTCAGAGTTGAGGGAAAAATGGATGGTGCTAAATACAGGGATATTCTTGAGCAGAACCTGTACCACTCTGTGTGTGTGTGTGTATGTAAATGTGTTGGAATGGCCTAGTCAAAGCCCAGACCTCAATCCAATAGAAAATCTTTGGTCAGACTTAAAGAGGTTGTAAACCTTCGTGTTTTTTCACCTTAATGCATCCTATGCATTAAGGTGAAAAAAACCTGGTAGTGACCGCCCCCCCAGCCCCCCCAATTTTACTTACCTGAGACCTGGAACTTGACCCACCGGGGACGCACTGTCTCTCTGCCCAGTGTTTCGGCTCTTGATTGGATAGATTGATAGCAGCACAGCCATTGGCTCCCGCTGCTGTCAATCAAATCCAATGACACTGGTGTCGGGGCTATGGACACCAAATGCTGGACTCGGGAGCGCGCCCGCAAGGTAACCCCCTCGGGGAAGCGCTTCTACTAAGGAGTTATCTGATGTGGGGAGGAGCCGTGAGAACCTCCAGGGGACCCCAGAAGAGCAGGTTCGGGGCCACTTTGTGCAAAACAAGCTGCACAGTGGAGCTAAGTATGATATGTTTGTTATTTAAAAAAAAACAAAAAAACAAACCCTTACAATCACTTTAAAGATTGCTGTTCACAGTGCAAACCATCCAACTTGAAGGAGCTGGAGCAGTTTTGCCAGGAGGAATGGGCAAAAATCCCAGTGGTAAGATGTGGCAAGCTCATAGAGACTTATCCAAAGCGACTTGGAGCTGTGATAGCCACAAAAGATGGCTCTATAAAGTATTGACTTTAGGGGGGTGAATAGTTGTGCACATGACTTTTTCTGTTATTTTGTCCTAGTTGTTCTTTGCTTCACAATTAAAAAAAAAACATCTTCAAAGTTGTGGGCATGGTCTGTAAATTAAATGATGCAAATCCTCAAACAATCCATGTTAATTCCAGGTTGTGAGGCAGCAAAACACGGAAAATGCCAAGGGGGGTGAATACTTTTGCAAGGCACTGTATTTGTGTTTCTTCCATTTGCGAATAATCGCACCAACTGTTGTCACCCTCCCACCAAGCTGCTTGGCAATGGTCTTGTAGCCCATTCCAGCCTTCTGTGGGTCTACAATCTTGTCCCTGACATCCTTGGACAGCTCTTTGGTCTTGGCCATGGTGGAGAGATTGGAATCAGATTGACTGCTTCTGTGGACATGCGTCTTTTATACAGGTAACAAGCTGAGATTAGGAGCACTCCCTTTAAGGGAGTGCTTCTAATCTCAGCTCGTTACCTGTATAGAAGACACCTGGGAGCCAGAAATCTTGCTGATTGATAGGGGTTGAAATACTTATTTCACTCATTAAAATGCAAATCAATTTATAACTTTTTTGAAATGCATTTTTCTGGATATTTTTGTTGTTGTTCTGTCTCTCACAGTTAAAATAAACCGACCATTAAAATTATAGTCTGATCATTTCTTTGTCAGTGGACAAACGTACAAAATCAACAGGGATCAAATACTTTTTCCTCTCACTGTGGTAGCGCTGCACTGTGTGTGTGTATGTGCGTCTTTTGGTACACATACACATATATTTATATATGTATATGATCCACATGTTCACCCTGTGTCCATTCTGTGTTGCTGTACCTGTGTGCCTGTACGTCATATCGTACTAATATAAATGTATTTTTTTCTATCATCTGTATTTCCTGAAAATAAGAATGCATAAAAAAGCAAAGTCATTTACGATAAAATTTGATCTTATCCTCATCTAAGTCACAACAGTAGACAAACACAGTGTGCTTAAAGCGGAGCTCCACCTAAAAGGGGAAGCTCTGCTTGTTTGCTTCCTCAGGTAGGGGGGAGTGGATACCTGTCAAAATCAGGTATTCACTCCCACTTCTGTGTTTGATCGCTGCATTGTTGTGCGGCGAGCTATGAAACTTCTGGCCCCTGCTCCCCCCCCCCCGCTGCCTTCTGGGAGACACACAAGTTCCAGAAGACAGCGTGAACATTCAGAAAGCGCAGCGCAACTCGTGCACATGCAGTAGGAAACAGGCTGTGAATCCATAAGGCTTCACTTGCTGTTTCCCTTAGTGAAGATGCCGGCACCTGCACCCAGAGCTGACGGACGGATCAGCTTGGGGTGCCGACATTGCGGGCTCCCTGGACAGGTAAGTGTCCTTATATTAAAAGTCAGCAGCTACACTATTTGTAGCTGCTGACTTCGAATTTTTTTTTGCCACAGGCTGGAACTCCTCTTTAACTGGTTGCCGCCCACCCACCGTCCAATGAGGGAGGGGCGGTGCGGCTCTCGTTCTGGGTAGGCTTCATATGACATCGGCCCATTCAAACAGAGCATGCGCGCAGCCTTGTACTGTCGGTGGTGGCGTGTCGCCGAGACACCGTACGTCACCGACGGGGGGTGAACAGCCAATGGGCATGACTGTTTACCACATGATCAGCCATGATCTAGTCATGGCCGATCACAGATGGTACTCCCCCTTGCACATGGCGGCGCGATCGCGAGCACGCTGCGCATGCATGTCGGTGGCGGCATGTTCCCGGGAACACTGCTCATCACCGACACTGGTAAACAGCCATTGGCCAGCGGCTTTTCCCACCTGATCGGCTGTGAATGGATCACAAATGTAAACACAGACCAGTAACTAGCTGTTACTGGCTCTTCCCTCCTCACACATCGTTTCCAGTGTGAGGAGAGAAGAGCCAGGAGCAATGAGTTACCGATCTGTGTGTGTACTGTATTGCACAAACACTCCACAATAAAGCGAACCTGTCACATCGCCCCCCCATTGCACCTGTCGCCCAACAGTCACCACATCAGCGCCCATAAAGTGCACCTGTCACCCATCAGTGCCCATAAAGTGCACCTGTCACATCAGAGACTGCCATCAGTAACCGTCAGTGGTGCACCCGTCACCCATCAGTGATCGTGGCCTGTCACCTGTCACCCATCAGTGACCTACACCAGTCACCCTTCACCCATCAGTGACCATCACCAGTCACCCATCAGTGACCCTTGCCAGTCACCCATCAGTGACCGTGGCCTGTCACCCATCACTGGCCATCGGCAGTCACCCACCAGTGACCATCGCCAGTCAGCCATCAGTGACAATCGCCAGTCACCCATCAGTGACCATCGCCTGTCACCGGTCACTCATCAGTGACCATCACCAGTCACTTGTCACCCATCAGTGAGCATCGCCAGTTACCCATCAGTGACAGTTATCAGTCAGACCATCATCACCAATCAGTGAACGTCACATGCCTCCCATCGCACAGCCCATCAGTGAACATCACCTGCCACCCATCGCACAGCCCACCAGTGAAGTCACCTGCCACCCATCGCACAGCCCATCAGTGACTGTCACCTGCCACCCATCGCACAGCCCATCAGTGACCCTCACTTGCCACTCATCACACAGCCATCAGCAGAATGTCAAAAAAAGTATATAGCAGTGAGGAGGCATTCCAGATCCTCTCCATGACTGATGAGAGCAGCGGGGAGTTCTCATCAGATTCCAATGCCGATTATGATTCCGAATCAAATTCAGCATTTGAACCGATTGATAGCAGCGGATCGGCAAATGAATCAGGGGGAAGAATGGGTCCCTCCTAAAAGAGCATGGCGTTCTGGAAACCAGGCAATAGCGATAGGCCCCGGGAACAAATGGTAGTAAAAAACGCAATGGGCGGGGTCCTGACCAGTATCGTTGGTCAATTCAGGTAACAGGTTACCAGCTCACCTAATAGGGTGGTGTTCCTTATCAAAACAAGTAGTCAAAATAAAAGGGGAGTGGGAATAGGACCCAAGGTGTCCTTACCTTCAGTGAAGGAAAAGGAACAAACTGCGGTTTAACCTGATATAATTTTATTAGAACAATTAGTAGAAAAAATGATTTATCATTGAAAGGAAAGCATAAACAATAGGAGATTGCACATGGTAAAAACTGACAACGTTGTCACTTAAAAACAAAAGCCAGGAACAAATGCCAAGGCCCAGTGCCAACGCTGCCATATCACACCCAAGTACCAGCACAGGAACTTCAAATCCCCCCACTACTAGCACTAGAGTATTACATCCCCCAAGAGCCAGGGCCGCTACATACCTCCCAGATGATCCTGCCAATCCAACATAGCTGCCTTCCGACTGCTGAACAAGGGTTATCACATATACTTTGATAACTATTACACCAGCCTGCCCCTTTTGAAACATCTATACCTTGCTAAAACCCTGGCCTGCAGAACCTCCAGAAAGAACAGGAAGGGCTTCCCACAATCTCTAGCGAACAAAAAGCTGCAAAGGGGGAAAGAAGCAACAAAGTGCTGGCCTTGAGGTGGAAGGATAGCAGAAATGTGTACATGATGTCCACCATCCATAATGACACTACAGTTGAGATTCAAAGAAGACGAGGTCCCATTGAAAAGCCAACATGTGTCAGAGATTACAATCTCTACATGGGGGGTGTATTTCAATGACCAAATGCTTCAGCCCTTTTTGGCAATAAGGAGATCCCGTTTCTGGTACAAGAAAGTAGCAATTTATCTCATCCATTTAGCCATTTATAATGCATACATAATCTACACCAAAAAGCCCCACCCCCTTTCTAAAATTCATGGAAGAAGTTGTCACGTCCCTCATCTATCAACAAGGACCCCCCCCAGAAAACCTTTGCTCTGATGCTGTTAGCCTACTTCATGAGAGCCACATCCCGGACAACATTCCACCATCTGAAGCAGGCCAAAGACACCAAAAAAGATGTCGCGTATGCAGCAAAAGAGGATTTCGAAGAGATACCAGCTACCATTGCCCTCAGTGTCCCTCCCAACCTGGCCTTTGCATTGGTGAATACTTCCGACTTTATCACACATCCCTAAAATACTAGCCCATATTCTTAACCATTTCCCCGTTTTCATCATCTGTGCTGACCATTTTCCATGCTTCCTCAAATAACCATGCCACTGCCTTCCATGTGAACTGACCCTGGCCTGTTTTTCGACTATGCCTCTGCCTACCATTTGGACTGGTTCTGTCAGAGAGCTCCCTTGGGCAGACGCTATGTTGGTGGGCATCGCGGTGCGTTGGCGCGCGTTGGCGTGCATGCGCGTCCGGTGTTTGGCGCCAACCTGCCTATTTAGGCCGTCTGCACAGGGGGCTCGGTGCTGTCCGATCTTCAGCTCCCTGTATCCCTGCACCTGCTTCCTGTTTCCTGTTTCCTGTTTCCTGTTGAACCTGATCTCCTGACCATCGGCCTGTCTTTGATTCCTCCTTGCTTGCTGCCTGCCACTGATCCCGGACTGTCCTGACTACGAATCTGCCTGCTCCTTTGTACTACGCTGCCTGCCTGTTGCCGACCTCTGCCTGTGACCCGACCTACCTGCTCCACTCCTGCTCTGCATCTGCTGCCTGTGCTTCAGTTACTGGAGATCTCCATAACCACCTTTACCGGGATCCTTCTGCAGCTAACCGCCAGGCTCTCATACCATTCTGTGCTCCCGTGCCTCCTGTCCATACTACCAGGGGCCGGGAACCAGATACGTAAGGGAGGCCTTCCCCTGCTACATCGGGCTCGCCTGTCTGCTACGTGGAAGTCTGACAGTATCGGACAGCCATGTCCGAGCCCGAGCAGGGGACCTCCCCCATGGAGGAACTGTGTAGACACCTGGCGGGTCTTACACAAGCCGTGAAGAGCCTCCAGGAAGGCTACACAAGGTTGGAAGAACAAGTCCAAGTCCTGTCGGCTCCAACCCGTCCGCAAGCCTCCTCATCGGCCAGAGCAACATCCGCACCCTCAGTAGTTATGCTACCCCCGGAGCCTAGGGTACCCATACCCGAGAGGTTTACCGGTGACCGCAGTAAATTCCGGGCCTTTCGCAATGCCTGCGAACTATACTTTGCCCTGCAACCCCGCACCTTCTCCCTGGAGGCAACCAAGGTGGGCTTCGTAATCTCCCTCTTATCAGGTGAACCACAGACCTGGGCTCATCGCCTCCTGGAGCAGAAATCTGGAGCTCTGGACAACCTTGATGCTTTCTTTACCATCATGTCCCAGTTGTATGAGGATCCCCAGGTGACAGCGACTGCTGAAGCCGCCTTGCACGCCCTTCAACAAGGGCGTAGAGCCGCAGAGGACTATGTGGTGGAATTTAGGCGGTGGAGCTCTGACACAGGTTGGAATGATGCGACCTTACGTTACCAATTCCGCATGGGATTGTCTGATCCTCTGAAGGATGAGTTAGCACGGGTCGGTGTACCCCAAACCCTGGATGAACTCATCAACCTGTCTATCCAGATCGACCGACGCCTCAGAGAGCGTCGCTCCGAGAGGTCTTCCAGCCAATTCCGTCCTACCTGGATGTTACCCAAGGTTCCAAGCTCTCCCAGCCAGTCCTTCCCGGCACCGGCCGCACCGGTTCTTGATACCTCTGAGCCAATGCAACTCGGTCTGTTCCGTCCCTCTCTCAATCCAGAAGAACGCCAACGCCGAAGAATTAACAACCTCTGCATGTACTGCGGGGAGCCTGGACACTATGTGAGGTCTTGTCCAAACAAGACACGTAAGTCACCTAAGTCGCTGCCAATATCTTCAATTTGTGCTTCTGCTCTCTCTAAACCTGCTAATCATCTTGCTCTCTCTATCACCCTACAGCTCCCAGGAAAGACTATGCCAGCTACAGTCATAATTGATTCAGGAGCCTGCAGCTGTTTCATTGACCTAACCTTCGCTGCCAACCATCACATCCCTTTCCAGTCTAAAGTTCGGGGACTTTCTGTACACCTCGCTGATGGCTCCTCTCTTCGTTCCGGTCCCATCACGCAGGAAACCATCCCTTTGTTAGCCACCATGGGCTCTAACCATCAAGAACTCCTGCGCCTGGATGCCATCTCCTCTCCTCTTTTCCCCATCATACTTGGGATGCCATGGTTACAGGCCCATAACCCCAGCATTGACTGGTCTAGTGGAGAAGTCAAGTTCCTTTCTGACTACTGCCGGCAACACTGTCTTCATACCACTCCTTCTGAGACTACCCGACTACTCTGTTTAGACGCTGAGTCCGAGTTACAACAGTTGGTCCCTGCACCCTACTGGGACTTTCTGGACGTTTTCAGTAAGAAAGGAGCAGAGATTCTACCTCCCCACAGGCCTTACGATTGCCCAATCGAGCTATTACCTGGAGCAGAAGTTCCCTTTGGGAGGATTTTCCCACTAACAGAGCAGGAGCTGGACACCTTAAAAATATATATCGATGAGAACCTGAAGAAGGGATTTATCCGTCCATCTACCTCTCCGGCCGGGGCTGGTATATTCTTCGTGGAGAAAAAGGACCATTCCTTACGTCCTTGTATTGATTATCGGGAGCTGAACAAAGTAACAATCAAGAATCGTTACCCTTTGCCTTTAGTGCCTGAACTTTTCCAGAGACTGGGATCCGCAGTGATCTTTTCCAAGTTAGATCTCCGTGGTGCCTACAACTTGATCCGTATTCGTGAAGGAGATGAGTGGAAGACAGCTTTTCGCACCAGATTTGGACATTACGAATACCTTGTTATGCCCTTCGGCCTGTGCAACGCACCTGCTACGTTCCAACACTTTGTTAATGACATTTTTCGTGACTTCTTGGATCTATATGTTATTGTCTACTTAGACAATATTTTGATCTTCTCCTCCTCAGTCTCAGATCATCGCAGGCACGTCAGAAATGTGTTGGCTCGTCTCAGGCAGCATGGACTTTACGCTAAACCAGAAAAATGCCAGTTTGAACTTCAAAGCATCCAGTTTTTAGGCCTAATCATTTCCGTTGAAGGTATAAAAATGGATCCGCAGAAGGTATCAGCCATTCTGGAGTGGCCCGCTCCCTCCGATAAGAAAGGGGTTCAAAGGTTCATTGGCTTCTCGAACTTTTACAGGAAGTTCATTAGGGGCTTTTCTGCAATAATTGCCCCCATCACTGAAATAACCAAACAAGGGAACCGATTCCAGTGGTCCCCTAAGGCACAATCCACCTTTGAAAAACTCAAGGAGCTGTTCACTTCTGCTTCAATCTTGAAACACCCAGATCCTGCCCTACCATTCGTCCTGGAAGTGGATGCTTCAGAGGTTGCAGTCGGAGCTGTTCTGTCCCAACGGCAAGGCCCAAAGACCCTTCTCTACCCAGTGGCCTTTTTCTCCCGCAAGCTCTCTTCTGCGGAGAGAAATTACGATGTGGGTGATCGGGAGCTTCTGGCCATCAAATCCGCCTTGGAGGAGTGGCGTTATTTACTGGAGGGTGCAGCATATCCTATCCTGGTCTATACGGACCATAAAAATCTGGAGTATCTCCGAACAGCCAAGAGACTGAAACCTCGGCAAGCGAGGTGGGCCCTATTTTTCTCCAGATTTCAGTTCCATATAACATACAGACCTGGTTCCAAAAATACCAAGCCGGATGCTCTGTCCCCTGATTCCGGCAGACCTGTGCATCCGGACACTATCCTTCCATCCGGAAATTTTCTGTTACTCCAAGAAGATCTACTATCCCGCATAAAACAAGCCTCTGCAAATTGGACCCCAAGTTCCGGAGAGGAAGTGAGGGCCCAGGATGGTCTTTTTTGGCACAAGGGTAAAATCGTGGTCCCTGAAGATTTGAGGGTGGCAGTGCTATAGCTCTGCCATGATCACAAGATGGCTGGACATTTCGGTGTGCTAAAGACAACCGAATTAGTGCAGCGCACTTTTTGGTGGCCTCTGTTGGCAAACGATTGCAAGAACTATGTCGAATCTTGTACTACCTGTGCTCGAAGCAAAAATAGCCGAACTAGAGCCTGGGGTCTGCTAAAACCGTTACCCGTCCCGGAAAGACCGTGGAAGATGATATCAATGGATTTTATTGTAGAGCTTCCTCAGGCAGAAGGCTTCTCTACCATTTTTGTCGTTGTAGACAGGTTAACCAAGATGGCTCTCTTTCTGCCTATGAAGGGCACGCCTTCGGCCATGGAGACAGCAAGGGTCTTCATTAAAGAAATCGTCAGGTTACACGGAGTCCCAGCAAATATTATATCGGATCGTGGTGTTCAGTTCACCTCTCGGTTCTGGAAGGCTCTCTGTGATTCCCTGGAAATCGAGCTGGCACTCTCCTCTGCTTACCATCCCCAGACTAATGGGCAGACGGAGAGGACTAATCAAACTCTGGAGCAATACCTCCGCTGTTTTTCATCTTTCTCACAGGACGACTGGGTCTCTCTTCTGCCAATTGCGGAGTTCTCTTATAACAACTCTCTACATTCGGCCATTAAGCAAACACCCTTTTTTGCCAACTACGGCTTCCACCCGTCCTTCCTGCCCAGGTCTTTACCCGAATGTACGATCCCTGCAGTTTCTGACACTATGGACTTTTTTCTTTCTAACAACAAACTCTTGCAGGAAACCATGGCCAAGACCCAAGAGTATAATAAGAGGATGTTTGACAGGAAGAGGCGGGGAGAGCTCATCCTGGAACCTGGCAACCAGGTTTGGTTGTCCACGACCAATGTAAGAATGGCCTGTTCTTCAAGGAAATTGGGTCCCAAATTCATGGGCCCGTTCTCAGTCAAGAAGAGAATTAACAATGTGGCCTATGAACTCAACTTACCCAGTACTCTGAAGATTCATCCGGTCTTCCACATCTCATTGTTGAAGCCTGTTATACCCAACACCTTTGCTGGCCGAAGTACTGACCCACCGGAGCCCATAATTGTTGATAACAAAGAAGAATTTGAAGTGGAGGCTATATTGGATTGTAGGAGGAGACGCAACCAGTTGCAGTATCTGATCAAATGGAGGGGGTACGGACCGGAGGATAACTCCTGGGAGCCAGAGGGCAACTTACATGCCGAAGAGCTTCTGAGGACTTTCAGGAGTACTCATGCCGCCAGATTGGCACAGTTGGACATCCGGAGGCTGCCCTTGAGGGGGGGGGCACTGTCAGAGAGCTCCCTTGGGCAGACGCGCTGTTGGTGGGCATCGCGTTGCGTTGGCGCGCGTCGGCGTGCACGCGCGTCCAGTGTTTGGCGCCAACCTGCCTATTTAGGCCGTCTGCACAGGGGGCTCGGTGCTGTCCGATCTTCAGCTTCCTGTATCCCTGCACCTGCTTCCTGTTTCCTGTTTCCTGTTGAACCTGATCTCCTGACCATCGGCCTGTCTTTGATTCCTCCTTGCTTGCTGCCTGCCACTGATCCCGGACTGTCCTGACTACGAATCTGCCTGCTCCTTTGTACTAAGCTGCCTGCCTGTTGCCGACCTCTGCCTGTGACCCGACCTACCTGCTCCACTCCTGCTCTACATCTGCTGCCTGTGCTTCAGTTACTGGAGATCTCCATAACCACCTTTACCGGGATCCTTCTGCAGCTAACCGCCAGGCTCTCATACCATTCTGTGCTCCCGTGCCTCCTGTCCATATTACCAGGGGCCGGGAACCAGATACGTAAGGGAGGCCTTCCCCTGCTACATCGGGCTCGCCTGTCTGCTACGTGGAAGTCTGACAGGTTCCATGTGAACTGAACCTGGCCTGTTTTATCAACTACGCTTCTGCCCACCTCTTGGACTGCTTGCACGTGGACTGACCCTGGCCTGTTTTATAGACTATGCTTTTTCCTACCACTTGGAATGATCTGTTGCCCTGCTACTGTAGTACACAGGGGTCTCACATATGCGAGGGGCTCCAGAATTGATTTTCCGGATGGAGAAAACAATTTTTTGTGTTTTCTCCAGGTTTCGTAATTTCCGGATTAGGGTCTGGAGTCCAGAGGCTTCAAAGATATTTGGGTGGGAGAAGCCTCTACCCCTGTGCCCAGGTCTTACCTGACTGAGGCCCTCAGCCTGCTGCTGACTTACTGCCATCATGCCTCTGCCTGCCGCATGAACTGACCACACCTTTACCTTCTACCTGTACTTTGGAAATAATTAGCTGTAGCCAGAGGCAGTATGTTTATGAAGGGCTGGAGAGTGGTACAATAATGAGTGTCTGCAGGTAACAGTATACAGGACCAATATTTTGGCTGTGCTGGCTGTCTCTGCCTGGACAATTCTTATGGACAAATGCTTTGGCTGTGCTATCAATATCCTTGTACTGACTACAGACAATATTCCTGCCTGCTGCCTGGATAATTACTATTGCTGTCACTAAGCACGTCCCTGCCTGCTGCCTGGACCAATGCTCTCCTCTGTGGACACTACTAAAACCACAGGCGATACTTTTTTTTTATCCTTTTCTCAATAGAATTTATTTTGGATTGTAATTCTCGGTATGTACATGCTATTTGTAATGCCCCGTACACACGGTCGGACTTTGTTCGGACATTTCAACAACAAAATCCATGGATTTTTTCCTACGGATGTTGGCTCAAACTTGTCTTGCATACACACGGTCACACAAAGTTGTTGGAAAATCCGATTGTTCTAAACGCGGTGACGTAAAACACGTACGTCGGGACTATAAACGGGGCAGTGGCCAATAGCTTTCATCTCTTTATTTATTCTGAGCATGCGTGGCACTTTGTGCGTTGGATTTGTGTACACACGATCGGAATTTCCGACAACGGATTTTGTTGTTGGAAAATTTTATATCCTGCTCTCAAACTTTGTGTGTCGGAAATTCCGATGGAAAATGTGTGATGGAGCCTACACACGGTCGGAATTTCCGACAAGGTCCTATCACACATTTTCCGTCGGAAAATCCGACCGTGTGTATGGGGCATTAGAAATATGAAGGGCCTTCAAAAATGATAGGTTGTCAGGAAATTATATATGTAATTAATGCTCCTAGAACACCCGACAGTGCTACTTGGGTGTTGGGCCTCTGTATGTGGCCAGGCTGTGTAAAAGTCTCACACATGTGGTATCGCCATACTGAGGAAGAGTAGCAGAATGTATTTTGGGGTGTCATTTTTGCTATGTACATCCGATGTGTTGGAAATATCTTATAAATGGACAACTTTGTGTAAACAAAATGCGTTTTCATTTTTGTTCTCACATTTTCCAAAAACTTCTGGAAAAAAATGACATGTTCAAAAGACTCATTATGCCTTATAGATTATATGTTGGGGTGTTTTCTTTCTAAAATGGGGTAATTTTGTGGGTGTTTCCATTATCCTGGTTCTCCAGGGCCTTCAAAAGTGTAATAGGTGGTTGAGAAATGAGATGTGTAATTTATGCTCGTAGAACACCTGATGGTGCTCCCTGCATATTGGGCCTCTGTATGTGGCCAGGCTGTGAAAAAGTCTCACACATGTGGTATCGTCATACTCAGGAGGAGTAGCAGAATGTGTTTTGGGGTGTAGTTACATGTATGAATATGTTGTGTGAGAGCAATAACCTGTTAATATGACAATTTTGTAAGAAAAAAAAAAAAAATCTCAATTTTGCAAAGAATTGTGGGAAAAAAATGACAACTTTAAAAAACTCACCATGCCTCTTACTAAATATCTTGGATTGTCTACTTTCCAAAAAGGGGTCATTTGGCTTGTGAGGATCTCAAGAAATTAGATAGGCCGTCAGTACATCAGGTGTGATCAATTTTCAATGATTGGCACCATGGCTTGTAGACTCTATAACTCTCACAAAGACCAAGTCATATACACTGATTTAGGTTATTTTTTTACCAAAGATATGTAGCAGTATAAATTTTGGCCAAAATGTATGAAGAAAAATTACTAATTTGCAAAATTTTATGACAGAAACAAAAAAAAAGGCATTTTTACGCAAAATGTTCGGTCTTTTTTTATTTATAGCACAAAAATAAAAACCCACTAGTGATTAAATATTGCCAAAAGAAAGCTCTATTTGTGTGAAAATAGGGCGCACATTTCATTTGGGTACAGTGTTGCATGACTGAGTAAAACACAAACAATTTCAATTTGCTTGTGCTCTCAACCAAACTGTCAAACCATCAAATAGCTGGTGGCATAACTGATCACATGTGAAGCACCATGGCAGTTGCAAATCAAACAGAAGCTAAGATGGCAACTTTTTTGGCTGAAAAGGATAGGAGGGTCTAGTTCTGCTTTAAGCACATTGTGTTTGTCTACTGACTTAGATAAGGATCAGATCACATTTTGTGGCAAATTACTGCATACCACCAGTTAATTCCAAGGGATCTGCACACTTTTTCTTGCCACTGTATGTAGTTAAACAATGGATATACTTTAGAACAAAAATATACAAACGAAAAAAAAAGTAATAAAAATATCAACCTCAGTCTTTCAAAAAGTCCTCTAATATTTTGTTTTGACAGGAATATATGTATTGTTATTTTTTCAGGGGGAACACAGCAACAGTTTTATGAAAAGGAATTACATGGTAATTGTTTTTTTCCCATGTTCCGTGTGACAAATTACAGTAGTGACATTTAGCAGTAAAATGCAAGAATGCAAATGCTGAGACATTTATTTCAGCTGTTGAGAGGTTCCTCTAAATTAATTCTGGCAAGAAATTGAAAGCTCTTGTTCCCTAGTTATCTCCATCTAAAAAAAACACTGCTTGTGGGAAATGTATTTTATGTCTCCAAAGAAAAAAATGTTTCACCTACAAACCAATCAAATTCTCCCCTTATTTCTACAAAATAAATATATACATATACATATAAATAAATAAATAAATAAATATACATATACAGTACCGTATGTCTGTGCCTGACATGGCTGCATTAATATTTTGTAACGTGCGATTAGGTTCCTGTGTGACATCTTAGTCAGGTCTGAGTCTTCAGTAGTTTATTGGCAAGAAACACACAGCTTTCTTTCACAGTTTTGCACTACTGGTACGCCACTCATGCAGCAATGCATTCACCTTCAGCAGAGGATGAACATGTTGACACATGCATGTGCTGATGAAGCATTTACGCCTGCCAAGGCTGCCACATTGTGTGCCTAGTGCTGGACAGTCTCGCTGCTCCCTCATTAGTTCTCACATCTGCTGTTTGTGTATTTCTCGATTTTGAACTGATCCTAGCTTATCCTCCTTTGACTCTGCTTTAATGTAGGTTTTTGCTTCAAAACTTTAATATGCCTGCTGGTTAAATACCCTGCTTAGACCTCTCCCATCCTCCCAGATTTGGCTTAGCTTCACACTCATCTGCCTTTTGGTGAATTTGTCATCACCCATGGGTCAAACTTTGAGTTAGCAGGCAGTAAAATCCATCCCTTCTTCCTCCGGCTGGAGTGAAGACTTAAGAATATGTAGCCTAGGGTGACCCATGTCTACCATCAATGGTGTTCAAAGCCTTCTCAGGTCATGCAGCATGATGCTTGTGACCACCTTGTTCGTACTTAGCTTTTCAAACACCAGTAATCACCAGCTTTCTTTTCCTGACATATACAATCCCATATTCTGTAGATGATAGTAAAGTGGTTTGTGTGGGTGATCAGTTACAGAAGACATCTGTCTCATAAAACAGTTGTAATGTTCAGGTTTTACTTCCTTGCTGCTCCATATTTTCTTTATTATGTTTCATGAACAGTTTTTTAAATTTCCCCTCTTGCAATGCACTTTACATTAAGAAAATGAGATTACCAATTGTAATGTGAAGTGGACGTACTGTAATTTAGATATATTTGTTCGTGTTATATTAATGCCAAATGATGTATTAGTGTTACACTTGCAGGTATTTTTTACCTCTCAGAGACATTACAGTTCTCCCCTGACCATGCATTTGTCTGCTTTTCTGGAACCATGTTTGTTTAGGCATAATCTAGGTCAGCATTTACTTCTTGGACTGAAATGCTTACACAGAGATCCCACAATCATGTAAATCCTGGTCAGGGTTACCAACCTCCCGCAGCATTTTTTACTGACAAAACATGGGAAATTTACTCGTGGAGCACATTTTTTACTGGCAACCTGAGAAATTACAGAACACCTATCGAAAACGAATAATTAAACAGTATAAACATGATGTGGAAACACTGACAATACTTATAACGAAGTAATTTGCTTGATTTACACTTAAAAAGTCAACACAGCATGAAATTATAAGACCCTGATATTTACTGCCAGTTGTAAAAAAAAATCACTGATTTTTACAAACTGTCAGTAAATTTACTGGCGGTGGGTAACCCTGATCCTGGTGCCTGTGTAGTTCTTGGCTGTGTTTACAAATGCTTCCCACTATTTGACTTGCTGCAAAATTACAAATGTACAGTTTGAATGATGACTGGCAGAGAGATAATTGAGGAAATGCTTCCTCCTGTTTGCAGCAGACTGATATCATTATATCAGCCTAGGTAAAGTCATGGATTGTAGAGCAAATACATAATTTAATGATGAGTTCTTTTGGAAAAAAACAAAAACTCTTGCTTTATTATGTGACTTGTCTACTTTAATGCTGAGATAAACTCAGTTAGTTCACAGAGAGGGTACAGCTTCCTTCTAAGTCCTCATGCACACGGACGTTTTTACAGCTGCTTTTTTGAGCTTTTTTTGCAGCTTAAAAAGGCCTGTCTATGTTAGTCTATGGCTTCATGCCCACCTAGGCGTTTTTGAGCTGCAAGTGGCATAGGCGTTTTTAAGCTGTAAAAAAAACCCAGGACCAGTGGGTTCTGAAAGACGTTTTTTAGCTGTAAAAACGCTCTAACGCACAAAAACGCTCAAAAACGTCATTCACCAACATTTTTTAGCGTTTTTGATCCATTGAAAAAAAAAAAAAAAATTTTGAAAAAAAAAAAAAACGCTCAAAAACGCTAACGCGGAAAAACGCTCAAAAACGCTCAAAAACGCTATTGCAAAAACGCTGAAAAAAGCTGAAAAAAGTTTTAAAAAATCACTGCAAAGATACTGGCGTTTTCATAACGTTTTTTTAACAGCCTGTGTGCATGAGGGCTAATGGTGGCCATAGATGTCAGATAACGATTGAACGAGTAGGCAGAAAATATATAAATTTAAAATATACAAAATATATAAATTTAAATATAAAAATAAGTGCCAGAATAGTGAAAGTCTTCCCATGCCCTGCTTAAAATACTAATATAGTCATATGAATGTATGTTTTTTTTCCAGTTATGTATATGAGTGATCAGCCAATTGGGAACATTGGACCCGCTGTGACCTTGAATGACATGAAACATCCACAATACTCCTGGTATCCAGAAACAATGTGGTCTTTGTTTTAAGTCTGAGCTCTTAAAGGATAAGTTCACCTTTGGGACCATGTAACATGTTCCACCCATTGTTAGGGTGGAGCATATAACATGTTCCTGCTCCTGCAGCTCCCTCCCCCCGGTCCCCTCCTCCCTGTCACAGTGGACAAGGGATCCTCTCCCCGCACCCGCCGTCACGATTTGAAAAGAGTGTGGCTGTGCAGGGCTCCCCCACATGACCATGTCATTCATTCACAGAGTTCTGTAAATTAATAGACTACAAGTACCAACTGCCTTTGCGGCTGATGGCTTGCAGTTTTCAATGAAGTACGGAGGAGCTGGTGAGCCTCCTCGTGTTTCATTTAATCTTCCTGGACTGCAGTAACTGCCTGCCCATATCAGAAGGACAGGCAAACAGCTACACGGACAGTCTGCAGGAGCCTGATATTGCACCCACGATCTGCTGATGAAGGAGTCTTGTGAGGCTGCAAAATGTTGCTTCTGCTGTAATAATGTGATCGCTGAATAAAGCTTTGGACCCATTCTGGATATCCATGGTGTACTTTTTGATGTTCTCTTGCTTTGACACTCTGATGGTTGCTGCAGCACCTGCTTACACATGCAGCCATTTCTTCAGGAACGTATGCATTGGGAATTGTGCATTGAAATCTGCTGCCTCAGTACACCTGCCAAGAGCCTTCAAACCTGATGGAAACAGTGGTCTGGCTCCTGGAGGAGTTCTACAAATACCAAGATGAAGCATCTGGAGAGTGGGCATCCCTAGGCAGGCTGTATTTGCCAGCAGACCACCCTAGTCAATGCTTGCATGTGATCCTGAGCCTCACTGATTGAGTGAAATAAGCTGAATGGTAGGGGCAGGCCAGGGAAAGCTCTACTGGAGAGGAAAGGGGTAAACGATGGTTGACATCCTCCAGCCAGGAAATGTGACAAGCACTATCTGATTTGCTGCAGGTTCTAATGTACATTGTAGGAAGCTCACAGCATGCAGATAATCAGACTAATGCTTCTGTTTTTTTATCCAATCAATTTGCAATTCAATCAAAACTATCAAATCTGCAAACAATTGAACAGCCACAACTTCTCTTCTGATTTATTTTTTAAACTCTATTTAGATCGGATTCAATCAAACTGAGTCAATCCGCCAAACCAGAAATTTATGAATTTTGTTTTATCAATTGGTGGTACTGAAATTCTTTGTTCATGAATCCAGTTGTATTTTGAATGATCACATTATGAGATTACATGGTGGAAACAGAGGTGCGATTGATAATGCCTAATTATCGATCGAAATCCACTTTTCCGTGTTTGCCATATCAATTAAATGGGTTGTTAACCATAGATTGATTATTCCTATCGGAAGAGATCATTCAGAAAATAAATCAATCATTTATCAAAGCGTGTATGGCCACCTTAAGAAGTTTCAGTACAGGAGAGGAACCTGTGTAAGACTGAAGACAGTGCAAGAGTTCAGCTGTTATGTGTGGATTTTATTGACAGGTCCCTTCTAATCGGTCTAATTCCAGTTTAGAAAACAAAACCTCTACATTTATTGCTTTTACTTTTTTCCATCCATTTTACCGCACGAGGATTGTCCTCATCTGCAGGTGATTGTACAGCACGGTTCCACGCAGAGGTTAACAAAACATCTTCCACTATAAGAAAGGATTTTTCTGCTCCTTCTGTTCCAAGTCATTAGGAGTTCATGGCACTGAATTATTTATTTGTAAAACAACATGCCACATTCGAGGAGACTGCAAGGAGCGCTGGAAATTGCCTGACACGCTAGGAAATGATAAAAGCAAATGAAAATGGAGTGAGAAACAAAAGGATATTGAGTGAAAAAAGAAGAAGCTTTAAAAAGAATGTTATTTGTTCTTACTTGTCATCGGAGACTCTCACCCTGCGGTCTCTATTCATGTGCTCTCAAAAAATAGAACTTGTGGGATGCCTGAAATAAAAAAAATAAAAAAACAGTAATTAAAAAATAAAAGTGCTCTGAAATTCAATCATAACTCCATTTCAGTTTAGGAAAAAAATGTCTGATGGATAAATCTAATTATTGCCAGATTGATTACATAGATGGCTCCGTAGCGTCTTGTTTCAGAAAATGGCTTTGATAAATGCAATGTGTCTGATATTATATTATGGCCATATCTTAGCAGGGGGAGGCCTGAAGGCGCCTTGGAGCACTTTGCCCTAATTTCACACAAGTGCCTGTATGAGGAGGCTGACTGACAGGCGGCGTAGCTTAACGTCACTTAACTGTAAATCAGAATAGTTTAATTGTGTTATTTTATCCGAGGAGAAACATTATAGACAGATCTAATGCTGCTGTTGGTGACAGTTAATGCAAGGGCTTGTTAGCGCCAAAGGTGTTTGAACAGCTTCTATCATTACAACTGATAAAAAAAAAATCTTATCAGACAGCTAATGAATAGCCTTGTGTGCTGTGAGAAAAACATAATAAAAGTGAACCGTCTAAGGAACAGTTTGCTTTCTGACAAACAAATTTGAGATGTGGATCTCAAATTTTCCGACAACAAAATTTGTTGTCGTAAATTCCGATCGTGTGTACACAATTCCGATGCACAAAGTTCCACGCATGCTCAGAATCAAGCAGAAGAGCACTGGCTATTGAACTTCATTTTTCTCAGCTCGTCGTACGTGTTGTACGTCACTGCGTTCTTGACATTCGGAATTTCCGACAAGATTTGTGTATGCAAGACAAGTTTGAGCCAACATCCGTCAGGAAAAAAACATGGGTTTTGTTGTCGGCAAATCCGATCGTGTGTACGCGGCATTAAAGTGTATCTCAGGCCAAAATGTTTTTTAAGTTGTGGACCTGGATGCACACTAATGATGGGTTAGAACCCCTGTTAGGATTGGCCACACAACATTACCAAAAAAGAAAAATGATCTTTAACCTCTTCCCGACCAGCCACTGCAGTTGTACTGCGGCAGGTTGGCTCCCCTGGGCGAAACGACGTAGCTGTAAGTCAGTTCGCCTTTTGACCACTAGGAGGCACGTGCCTGGCGGTCGCGATGACCGCCAGGCACTCACGATCGCTCCACACAGGGACAGAACAGAGATCTGTCACTGTAAACAGACAAATCTCCGTGCTGTCAGGGGTGAGGAGAGCGATCTGTTGTTCATACTAAGTATGAACAATGATCGCTCTCCTCACCCAGACAGTCCCCTCTCCCCACAGTTAGAATCACTCCCTAGGGAACACAGTTAACGCCTTGATCGCCCCCTAGTGTTAATCCCTTCCCTGCCAGTGACATTTACACAGTAATCAGTGCATTTTTATAGCACTGATCGCTGTATAATTGCCAATGGTCCCAAAAATTTGGCAAAAGTGTCCGATCTGTCTGCCATAATGTCGCAGCCTCGATAAAAATCGCTGTTCACCGCCATTGCTAGTAAAAATAAAAATAATAATAAAAATCCCCTATTTTGTAGATGCTATAACTTTTGCGCAAACCAATCAATATACGCTTATTGTGATTTTTATTACCAAAAATATGTGGAAGAATACATATCGGCCTAAACTGAGGAAAAAAATTAGCTTTTTTTTAAAAAAAATGGGGATATTTATTATAGCAAAAAGTACAAAATATTGTGTTATTTTTCAAAACTGTCACTCTTTCTTTGTTTATAGCGCAAAAAATTTAAACCGCAGAGATGATCAAATACCACCAAAAGAAAGCTCTATTTGTGGGACAAAAAGGACGTCAATTTTGTTTGCGTACAACGTCGCACGAACATGCAATTGTCAGTTAAATCGACATAGTGCCGTATCGCAAAAAATGGCCTGGTCATTGAGCAGCCAAATCTTCCGGGGCTGAAGTGGTTAAAAGCAATAGAAATACAGTTAGATTAAAATCAACTATCTTTATTCCACATTATTGGGTATAAAACAGCATATAAGAACCAATTAACTCCACATGTACATCAAACAAGGGTAAAATGATCTGCCTTATATGAGGTAGACTGGGCCCCCCCGAAAAAACTGGTAAATGATAGTATAGAAGGCATAGAAGTATCACTAGGTCAGGGAAGTGCCACAACCTTGGGTATCTAGATTCAGCTCGATGTGTTTTCAGACTAAGCAAGCTGGCTTTAGATACCCAAGGTTGCAGCACTTCTCCAACCGAGTGATAATTCTAAGTCTTCTATACTATCATTCACAATACAGAAAAAGTGCAGTGCTAACTCAATGTTCAAAAGTCTCTAGAAACATCACTTGAGAGTCTACATATATAAGAAGGCTAGTATGGTGGCCTGAATTTATTGGCGGAGTCCAGGGGCTATATAAGCAGACCACTCAACCGTGGTCCTTGTCGGTTCCAGTGCGCGGTATTACATCACCAGACTGAATCTGCCAGCTCACTGCATGTTTGTAAGTCTGTGTATTCGAATTCCAGTGTGTTGCGGTTTTCCCCGTTCGTGGTTTTTCGTTGATCATTTCTTGCTCACTGTCGCACGTAGTATTCATAAACCTTTCTTGTATCAAGCATTATTTTGATTCATCACGTTCCTATTCATTAAGTTACCATAACCATAGGTTCGAAGGTTTCCGATGCCTTGTTGTTCCCCTCTTGCGAACAGACTTACAAATCATTCGTACATCCCCGAGCTCAGTCATTCACTTAATCATCGTACCACTCAGCAAAAACATTGCATTTCCCAGTCATTCACCCACCCCACAGCCCGATTCAAGTCTAGTCGTATCAGCGGCACAGCAATGCAAATCGGGTCCTTTCGTACACTCTACAGCCCGATTCGAGTCTAGTCATGTCGGCAGCACAACAATTCGAAAAGGGTCTATTCATACAATCTATAGCCCGATTCCAATCTAGTCACGTCGGCGGCACAACAATTCAAATCAGGTCCATTCATACACTCTAGAGCCTGATTCTAAGCTAGTCGTGTTGGCGGCACAACGACTCGAATCCTCAGCACGACACAACACGATCCTATTGTCACACAGCTTCTGCAGCTCGGTCTCCACCGTGAGGCACCTGCCACAAGCTATCAGTCATCACTCAGCCCATCCATTCGTACGTTTGTACATACTCACAATCTTTGAAAAAAATTGCAACTTCATTAACTCCGACACAAGTTGGCACGATTTGTTTCCACACACTCATGATCACAGCTCATTCCCACATGCCCTAATTTTCTACTGTCCTTGTTTTCGCCTTCCTGATAAGGCTGCTTTCTTGCAATCATTGCAAGCACATGTAGCACCCTGATGTTTAGGCAGGGTTGCTGTTAAATTTATTTGCCAAGTGATAGTTGCCTTGGCCAGTTGATAGGAGGCCAATTAATTTCACCCTAATTCTGGAATTGCTGCACTTCTCTCTTCTGTCACCAGATGGCCGGGTATCTGGTGCCACTAGATAAGACAAGGGTATTGCAAGGACAGATTAGGAATGAATGGAGTGTCTCAGCCAATGGGCAGGCATTTTCTTGACTCCCTTCACCTGCTGGGAGAGCCTGTTTATTTAGGTGGAGTCAGGTGATCGGGGTTCTGTGCCACTTGGATGTCTGTCTGGGGGGACATGTGTTGTAATGCCCCATCTGGCTGCTAGGCTGTCTGAGGTCCTATCCAAAAGCAAGAGAGCAGTGTAGGGTTGGGACTGTGTCCAACCAGAAGCAACGGTTCTGCCTGTCGGGGAACCAGCTGTGGTCGGAGGTAGAGGGGGAAGCTGTCGCCACTATGGGACCATCCACTTTGCTTGCGGAGCATTATCGTGTGCCAAGCCAGGGACCAAGCAAGCCAGTGGGGTGATGCTTGAGCAGTATCTGTGAGTGCCAAGCTAGGGACCCAGCAGGGATGCGGGGGTGATACTTGAGGAAGATACTGAGTGAGAAGATTGGAAGAGCTTAGGAGATCCAGTGGCTAGTGGATCTGTTAGTCTAGTGAAAGACTGGGAGCTCATTTGAGTGAAGTTCTACAATAGGAGATTGTAGAAAAAGTGGAGGAGTTTATTGCAACCGTGTTAGAAACTGTTACAAGATTGTTGTCAAAGGAGACAGCGGTCCTACTCATGCAGATGTGGTGTCTAGCTGGATGCCTTTCCCTACATGGCTGTCTGCCTATAGAAGTCTCTGAGTCTGCCAACTAACGTTGCATCTACTAAAGGGTGTCCTGGACCTAAACCTCTCTCCCACAGTTCTATTTAAGAGACAATAAATCTATTTGCATTCAAGAAGTGTCTGGTGCCCATCAATCTACCTTGCATTACACCCACCATGCCATGTAACCCACTCTACACAGAAGGATGTCAGCTGTCCCTAACTCTGGAGGTCACTATCGGGCCTCAGGGGGCCCGGGACTTGGCTACACACGTCTCCAGTGGCACTTAATCCGGCCACTCATCGGCTCCAATGGCATATGGGCCGCTCACCATTTCTGTCTGTTGTTTCTCCTTTATTTCAGTCGATTTCAGGTTGTTTCATTCTGCACCAGGTTGGACGTTATTTCCTCAGATAAAAAAAAAAAGAAAAAATCTTAAAAAAAGAAAGAAAAAGCTTAAAAAAGAAAAAAAGAAACACACAAACAGACATAGGGCTCACATCTTTACCAGGGGGCCAGTCACGTTCAAGGGGCGGGTTAGGTCATTTTATCAGGTTAAAACTGGACTTCTATGTCACCTTGCTATAGGTTCCCGGTTGACTGAGTTCTCGACCCCAACCAGGACTTCGCAAACTAAGGCGTATAGTCAGGGGTGTAGTACATGGGTTCCTCCCTCACCAGGGGCGTAACTACCACCATAGCGACCCATGCGGGCGCTATGGGGCCCGCAGCCGAGTGGGGCCCAGTGAGGATAAGAGCACTGCCGGCACAGTCTCCCAGCCAGGGGAAGAGAGAGGAAAGGAAGAGGCGAGCTGTCCGCATCAGCAGAGAGCTGAATTGCCCGATGTAAGAGCTTTCATTAGAACTTCCAGTGTTCCCGGGGCTCACGTCACATAGCTCCACCTTTTGGCCCGGTGCCTTTGATAGACAGAACGCTGATCCAATGCGGGACATGTGACGTCATCAAAGGCATTGGGCCATGAGGTGGGGCTATGTGATGATGAGCCCCGGGAAGACAGGAAATTCAAATGAAAGCTATTACAGCGGGCAATCTCTGCTGATCCGGGTGGCTTGCCTCTTCCTCTGCATAGGTGGGGCTGTATGGGGCACAGGCAAACCAGGCTGTATGGGCACAGGTCACGCTGTATGGGGCACAGGTCACGCTGCATTGGGCACAGGTCACGCTGCATTGACACTAGGGCAGCTGTGGGGGGGGGCTGTTTGCAGGGGGGGCCCATACAACATTTTGCTATGGGGCCCTGCTATTTCTAGTTACACCCTGTCCCTCACATCACCCTGCAGAACCCTTTACTACGTTCACCTCACATACATGTTTGTGCTGCTCATCGGGCGTTAGTTACTGTCAAATGTTTCTTTGCATTACACTCTGTTTTCGAAGGGCAACCCTTCACCTATTCAGACAAGGTCGCTAAATGTTAAGCTTGCTGGCAGTGCCAGCGTTTGTAGACCTAACACACATCACGAACTACAGAACGCAACATTCCTACTTAGGCTGTACCAGACTTCAGTTTCTCGCCCCAGTGAACCCTGGGGCTCTGGTCCACAGGTTTGAGCTCAGCACAGACGGGCACCCAAGATATCGATTACCTGGCCAATCACTGCCTGCCTCACCTCGGTTTCCACGCACTCTTTTGAGTTTTCTAAATTTCCACTCATCAGCGCTCAATGCTTCAGAGCGCAAACTGGCTTCTTCACTGCACCTGTCGTTCCTTTTTCTGCCTTTCTCGTTTTCCTTCTTGTCTTTTTTCTGTACGCAACCTCTCTGTCCCTTCCTGCCTTTATGACTCATCTTAACACATGCATTTCCCCTTTTCTTGTCTTTTAGCTGGAGCCATGTCGCAGGCCGGCAGGGAAGACTTCACCTCTGCCCCTCTGTCACCCTCTGCGGGTTCAGAAAGCAGCAGCGTTCAGTCCCTCAGGGCTTGGACCATCCCCAAGCTCACAGCGGAGCTACGGCATAGGGGCAATTTTTACCCCGCCACAGCCAGGAAAGCTGAGCTCTTTAGGCTGCTCTTCCCCACGCTAGTGGCAGCTCAGCCTGGCACCCAGCAGGCATTCCTGCAATCGATCTCCTCGGCTATTGCCCAGCTCCACTCCATGGTCACCACATTGTCCACAGCAGTCTCTGACGTCTAGGGTAGAATGGGAGTCCTGGAAGTCCTGGAAGTGCGCCCAGCTGCGGCCCTTCCGGGCTTGGTCGCTGTTTTTTGTCCTGAAGCCTCCACCTGCAGGTTTGCCAGAGATCTGCACTACCATCTTCCCTGCCGGCATCAGGAAGGACATCTTGGATGGCAAGGACGTTAATCTGGCTTCCCTCCTTATATCGGTCCACAATGTGGCAGAGAACAAATCATATACCTGGCGGGAGCGTCTCAGTGGTCCTTAAATCTAAAGACCCCAGGCTCAACTGCAAGCTATCTGTCACAGAGTTTGTGCTGGCCTTTGGGATGGTTAGGAGGAGCAGGAGGGAAGAGCAGGATTTGTACCTCCACGCAGTGGTTGACCTAAGTTACAAATATGGGGGATTTCATTCTACGATTGCCACCAGTCATTTTTAGCTAAGGCAGCAGCCATGCAATCAATTGGAGTATCATCGATACAGAGCTGTTCTGCTGCCACTTTGCGGGTCTACGCTCCCCACTCTGTGCCATCTGTCAGTCTGCCACCCATACTGCGAACTGGTGCTCCAATACAGGTGCTAGACGCCCCCTCAACTTCCCCTCCACCTCTGGTTTCGGACAAGGCTTGCTGACCCTCACACAGTTGCCCCAGGTGGACAAATTGGGACTGCCTGTCCTGTCAGTGGGGGGCACATCAATCTGCAATAACTTCAATTACAAGACTTGCAACTTTAGCCAATGCGTCTCGTGCCACAGAGTGTATCCTGAAGTCACGTGCAACCTTAAGCAGCACAACATATCATGACTAGGCGGAGTGGATGTCTGGTGGCTGGGGTTTTACCTTTCCTCACATGTAACTCCCTCACTGGCTGCCTTCCTGGTACATGGATTCATGTTAGGATTTCACACCAGCCTCATCACGCTGCCTCACTCGACCCACAAATGCAGGAACCTCCTTTCAGCTGCCACGGCGAGCTGGCCATTGATACCTTGTTGCAGTCCGAACTGGACCAGGGTTTCATCATCGGCCCCTTTGCCGAATCACCTTTCACTACTTGGAGAGTCAACACTATTGGACTTGTCAAGGGCAAGTTTTCAAATAAAGTTCGGTTGTTGTACGACTTGTCTGCGCCTCATTGTTCTCACATCCCAAGTTTAAACTCCCTAATTCCTTCCGAGGAGTTTTCCCTTAAATATGCATCGGTTGACCTAGCGGACATTTCAGACACGTTCAAATTACTGCCCATTGAGCCATCCCTCTGGCGGTGGCATGGCATCAAATGGAATGGTTTGTATTACTTTGCCACCAAGTTGACTTTCGGCACTAAAAGCAGCCCGTGGCTGTTTGATACCTTCGCCCAGTCTCTTACCTGGATCCTGTCGCACAAGCACAATGCCAGAAAGTCATTCACTACCTCGATGACTTCCTGCTGATCGAACGGCCCAGCGAGCCCCCGTTTTATTTGAACAGGTTAAGAGTGGTATTTGGCAATCTCAAAGTGCCCATAGCAGAACATAAAGTGGAAGGCCCAGCGCAGTCCATTACCTTCCTAGGCATCACTCTAGACACTCACTCCATGCAGGCCAGCCTACCTCCTGACAAATTGGCCCAGATCAGGTCGGTTATTAACGCCTTTACCCTTTCACAAGAGTGTACCAAGTTACCGCTACAATGCCTGTTTGGGATGCTCAATTTTGCCATGAGTATTGTCCCTCAGGGGCGGTCCTTCATTTTCCGCCTCTTGGTTTTCCTCTCTCAAGTACAGGACCCCGATCAAATTCTCAGGCTGGACCCAGCAGCAATAGCGGATTTGACAATGTGGGATGAGTTCCTTACAAATTGGAACGGCCTCATCACCTCATGTAGTCACGGACGCCGCAGCCTCCACAGGCTTCGCTGCAATATTTGGCCATCACTGGTTCGCAGGGCCATGGCCACCAGAAATTCTCCAGATTCCCGGGTTTTTTATTCAGTCATCCTCATTTTTGAACTTTACCCCATCGTGGCAGCAGCTCAGGTCTGGGGCTGTACCTGGATGGGGCAAACAGTGGTCAGTGGCCAAAATCGTAAACAAAGGCAGGTCCAAATCGCTAGCCATCATGTCCTTCCTGCGTAGGCTGGTGAAATTGTCCCTGCAGCATCATTTCAATGTGCACTGCACTTATATCGCGGGCAAGTGCAATATCGCAGCAGACGCACTGTCCCGCTTTAACTATACTTCATTCCTTCTGCAGAAACCCGGAGCTGACCCAACCACTTCTCCTATCCCTTCTTGGTCGCAGTTGATGCTGGTTTAAAGGAACACCTTCAGAGTGCGACCCATCTCATTAACCAGTCGCTGTCCCGCAACACACTGAAGGCCTATCATACCACCAGGAATGCCTACAACAGGTTTCTAGCCTCATACCCCGGGGCGGCAGCAGGAGACATCAAGCACGTCCTGGCCTTTATATCATATTGCCACACGCAGCTAGCTCTATCTCATAACACCATCAGGCTGTACTTAGCCAGCATCCAAAATCTTTGTACTTAAAGGACCCTGGAAAGCCATCCTTGTTCACAGCCCACGCAGTCGAATCCATCCTACGCGGCATTCAGAGACATAAGCCCATAGCCAATAGCAAGCACTTACCCATCACAAACGCCATCTTCAGGGACATGTCTGCCATCCTCACACGTTCCCCATTTGGGTTCTTAGACAGCTTGGTCATCCAAGCGGTCATCTACCTGGCCTTCTACGGCTTCGTGCCCCTTTAGTGGCCCCAGCTGCCAGATACTGCGCAGGTGCCACCTGGCTCGCCTTCAAGGTCACTTTGTTCTATACCTCGCGGTGTCCAAAATCCAAAAGTCCAGCCCTGGGGTCGACATCAAGCTCTTCCAGACCCACAACGTCTGGTGCCGAATAGTGATTCTCGACCAGTTATTGTCTCATCTGCCCAACCAGTCGGAATCCAGCCCATTGCTATCTTTTCCTACCAGCCCCCTGAGTAGCAGCCAGTTCATCAGACACGTTAGGATCCTCTTGATCAACCTAGGCCTTGACCCCGGCCGGTATTCTGGACACTCCTTTCGGATCAGAGCGGTTTCAGCCGCATCTCAGCACAGGGTGCCGGACCATGTCATCAAGAAGTTAGGCAGGTGGAAATCCGCCTGCTTCGCCCAGTACATTCTGAACCCTCAGGTAGAAATGTCACAAGCCTTAAGCAAGCCTTCAGAAGGCCAGTATGGTGGCCTAAATTTATGGGAGGAGTCGGGGGCTATATAAGCAGACCACTCACCTGTGGTGCTTGTCAGTTCCAGTGCGCAGTACTCTCCCACCCATTCCTCCTTTTCAGGGCACTTCTCAAACACATTCTCTCCACAATCATCCATTACTTATCTTAGGTATGCCTCCTTTTTTGGCATACCGATCAGCCGACCAGGGCACACCTCAGGTCTATGTTATGTTGTAAGTCTTGTGGCGTCTTTATGTGGTTCATGTCTGTCTTGGGTGAAGGTCTTCAACCATAAATATATAAATATATATGATGGCAAGAAAATCCCCATACCAACTTCTGTGAGAAAGGATGTGCATGCATTTGTCACCACTGTAAGGGTGGGCAAGCCTGCTTACCAGATCCTATTGACCCTCAAATTATAGTGAGGTCAACAACAGCATACAAGGAATCAAGGGCTGGATGGATCAGCAAAAGCCTCGCTATGATATCTGTGTCATCCATCACGGCAGATCCCTAGTGTATGTAGGCTTGTATTCCCACTTCCAGCATTATGTACAGTGCCAGCGATATTATATATAATAATATATTATATATATATATATATATATATATATATATATATATATATACTATCATTCACCAGTTTTGTTGGGGGGCCCAGTCAACCTCATATGGGGCGCATCATTTTATTATGTTTGATGTGCATTTGGGTTTAATTTGTTAGGACGTGGCACAGTTTTATATGTCGTATATCCACAGCTCCACCCTGTGGTGACATACTTTTTTTTAACATATGGCCTGTTAGGGTTGTATTGCTGTCTGTGGGACCACTAGGAAGATTCACCCTCCCTACTTGTACTGGTGACCATTGTCATTGGCACTAAAAGTGAGGGATGATCCAAAATTTGAACTGTCGCCAGAACCGGAATAAAGAAGAGCTCTTCCCATAGGGACAGTGACAGGGATTTCCCTCTCTCTATATTTTATCTCACTTATGTTATATAAACAGATAGAAAAAAATAGACAGGAGCTTGTTGACAAAGCAGCAACTGTCAGACCTCAGAGGGCCTCAAACGTTAACTTAATTTGACAAATTATTGCTACTCTTTCAAGAAATAAGTAGAACCAACAATTTTCTGTGAAATATCTTCAAACTGACAAAACAAATTGGCATCCATCATTGTGTATTCCATATTAACAGAGAAGTATGACCAAAGCTTTTTTTTGGTCATGCTTCTCTTCTGGGTCACAGGAATGCACTTAGTTTTGCTTTCCTGTGACTCAGGATTAAAGTGGTTGCAACCCTAAAAAAAATAAAAAATAAAAAAAATAAATAAATAAAAGAGCTCCTGTCCCTCATAGCAGATTAAGTAGCACAGTGCTTGTGCTGTCCAATCTATCCCTCTCTAAGCTGTAAAAAACCTGGCTGATCCTGCCTGTTCCTGTGTTCCCCTCTGTGTGCTGACTACGGTAATCAGGGCTGCTGAGCCCTGATTACCATGGTCAGTTTACGTGCCTCCGTCATCTTGGTGCTCTCCTCTCTCCCTCTCCCTCCCTGTCTGTCAGCTCCTGTGTGTATCTCTCCCTCTCTCTGCCCCCCCCCCCACCACTGCCGCAATTAATAGCTGGCAGTAAAAGTAAAGAATTACAGCCAGCTCCTCTTTTATACTAATCTCTCCTTATTTAAATGTTTTTGTAAACAAAGCCTGCAAATACCTTATTTTTAATCTCTTCTGGCCATTCACAGAGGTCACATGACCTTCCTGGCTGACATCGGAGGGGGAACTCAGCCCCTCCCTCTATAGCTTGTAGATCGGAAGAATACAGCAGCCAGAGGTCACGTGACCGGCCATGAAAGAGCAAAGATAAGGTATTTACAGGCATTGTTTTAAAAAGGAGGGGATCTGGGCTGCTCTGTGCAAATCCACTGCACAGAGGAGGTAAGTATAACATGTTTGTTATTTAACCACTTCAATACCAGGCACTTTTGTCCCTTCTTGCCCAAGCCACTTTTCAGCTTTCAGCGATTTCACTGTTTAAATGACAATTGCTCGGGCATGCTACACAGTATCCAAACAAAATGTTTTATCATTTTGTTGCCACAAATAGAGCTTTCTTTTGGTGGTATTTGATCACTTCTGGGGTTTTTATTTTTTGCTAAACAAATAAAAAACACCGAAAATTTTGAAAAAATAAAGTTTTTCTTCATTTCTGGTATAAAATTTTGTAAATAAGTATGTTTTCTACTTCACTGATGGGCACTGATGAGGCTGCACTGATAAGGCGGCACTGATGAGGTGGTACTGATAAAGGGCACTGATATGTGACACTGATGGGCACTGATATGCGACACTGATGGGCACTGATAGGCGGCACTGATGAGCACTGATATGCAGCACTGATGGGCACTCATGGGTGGCACTGATGGACACTGATGGGTGGCACTGATGGACATCACTACTATGGAGGCACTGGCAGGCATTGCTGATGGGCACTGATTGGCATCATATGTGGGCACACATTGGCATCATATGTGGGCACATATTGGCATCACTTGTGGCCATGGGTGGCATACTTGGTGGTCATCAGTGGTGGCCATCCCTGGTGGTCCTGGTGGCATCCCTGGTGATCCTGGGTGGGCATCCTCAGGGGGGCTGTCCTGATAATCAATCAGCGCAGACCCCCCCCCCCCGTGTCAGGAGAGCCACCGATCAGCTCTCCTCTACTCGCGTCTGTTTTTGCATCGGATGATGCGGGGGGGTATCGGGTGGGTTTGCTTCTACCGCAAATCGGCGTCACACTTCCATGTCATGTGTGTGATGTCCCCACAGGGCTTCCTGGTGCTGGCGTTTTTGAGTTTTTCCATCTGGTGTCACCATATGGAGGAGGGCATCTCCAGCCTCCATGGGCGGTGGCTACTGCTCGGGCTTGGGTGCCTCTCTTCCTCTCTTGATGCACCTGTATGATGTTGGGAGGACCCCGTGGGGTGTGCCAAGTGTATTTAACATCCTCACTCTGTCCAGTCCTCATGGCAGCACCTTTTTGTGCACAATGCACACTACTTGGAATTCACTTTTCTACATCAGTAACAGGTAATTACGTGGTTATTCTTTTCCTGTTCATGCTCACAGAGGCTCACTCTTATTTTTGTCATCCATACCTGTTTCATGGTTTTCTTTTTTCTTTTTATCTCTGATCTGCTCTTTCCTCCTCACACACTATTTTACACTCACTTGTTCACCTGAACCTTGGTGTTGGGCTCTAGCAACTTCCCACAATATAGAGTATTTACAGTATACCCAACATATATTTTTAGATATGAAGCCCACTCACACCACTATCTGGATCTTTATAGTTCGTTTTCTTGGGGATCATGTTTATGCACCCGGTCCCTCTTCTGCGGGTCCCTTCCACAGCTCCCGGTACAGACAATTTGGACAGCCTCTGACTCCTTGTCCCCCATTTTCCAGACTTATTACAATGTAAGTACACATAGGGATGAGTAAATCTCTCCCTTTCTTTTTGTACATATCCTCCCCAACATTGGATCATAATGGTCGACTCATGTTTTGTTTTTTATAGATTTGCATGCACCTGCCCCTGAAGAGTGGTATTGTTCACGAAACGCATCGGGATAACTTGGATGCACTCATTCTCATGCAGACGATCCTACTCAATACATTATCTTGAGTTCTGCATCTACCATGTAATTTTAATGCCGCGTACACACAATCGGACATTCCAACAACAAATGTTCGATGGGAGCTTGTTGTCGGGAATCCCGACCGTGTGTAGGATCCATCGGACATTTTTTGTCGGAATTTCAGACAACAAAAATTTGAGAGCAACAAAATCCATTGTCGGAAATTCCGATCGTGTGTACACAATTCCAACACACAAAATTCCATGCATGCTCAGAATCAAGCAGAAGAGCCGCACTGGCTATTGAACTTCATTTTTCTCGGCTCATTGTACGTGTTGTATGTGATTGGTTATGGCTGATCCCATGGTAAAGAACCTCCGTCAGAGGCTCTTTACCCAGATCGGAGATGAAGTGTGTCAGACTGACACACCACATCAACGATCACCACGCGGCTTGCTATCCTGATCACGTCGTATAACATCCGGTCAGGATAACAGAACCAATTTCCCGACGTCATATTTCTGAAGTGGTTAAATGAAAAACTAGACTTTACAATAATTTTAAGCACAGCAGCCAATTAGCAGAAGAGAAGGCATTCTGTACAGCCATCCCCTTGACAGGTTTTCTTTCACTATGGATCCTCTTTAAAGTGACAGCTCAGGCCTGTGCCGCTGTACTAACGATCCAATGATCCAATGTTAGTATAGCGATCTCCCCTGCTGTGCTATTGTGTTCTGACAGCGGGACACTCCCCACTGGCCGAGAGCGCTGATCAGGAGCTGGTCGGCAGACCTTTTTCGGTCATGACCCTTCTACAGAAGCCAGGCGAACGGCCCATTTCTGTCGAACCGGCTGCCATACACACGTGCCGAATGTCAGACGGTTTCTATTGAATCGGTTTATGCCGCCAGACATTCTACTGGTAATAAACAATATCTTTATTTTCAAAAACAATCCAAATACATCAATTACTTAAAGTGTCATTAAACCCAGACTATGAAAAACTTTCATTACATAATGCTATATAACAGTATGTGCAAATTTACAAAGCCACTAAAGCATTTGTTTTGTGTGGAGTGAAAAATACCTGGTTGACCCTGCCTTCAGCTGTCCCTCTTATTCTCTCTGTGTCCCCATTTCAGCCTAAGATTTTGTACATCGGCTGGTATCCTCTACAGAGCATGTTCAATTTTAGTTCCCATCTAAGCTTTTCATTTCCTCCTTTTTCTTATCTGTGCAGCCCACATGACTATAGAGTCCCACATGTGGGCACATACACAGTGGTAAATGACAGTTGCCTCCCTCCCTCCTCCTTCATGTCCTCCTTTTGCTAAACACTATGGGGGTGGGATATAGTATGCTGATTGATTCCATTTACTAGAATTTTCATACAAGTGCTTAGTTTTAATATAAATCAGTATTACAAATTTCAAATGTAACTACTAATACCTGTAAAGTAAAAAAAGAACCTTGAATGCAGATGCTGTTGGAATAAAATAAAAGCTAGTGTCAGTCAACTCTGACTCTGCCTACACTATCTTATTGCACAAAAAATACACATCTGATTTTCAATATGGATTCATAGAGAGGCGTAAAAAAGTTTTTTGATATGTATAATTTAATTTGAATTGCTCTTCTGAAACTGTTTTAATTTTTTAGTGTGATTGGCACAGCACCAATCAGGGCTGCCCAGACACATACCCACACTGTAGAGAGCATACTGTACATCAGCAGAGTAATAGAAGCCTCTCCCAAGGATCTTTCCCAAAGGATGCCAAAGAACAAAAAAAGATCATGTGACCACACAACAGCGCTGCAGGAATACGGTACTTAGAGGATTTTTTTTTTTTTATAAAACAAAATCCAGTGGAATGATTGATATATATATATGGTTTATGTGAATTAATTATGGTGATTAACACTTCTCTGTATAATATCACTTATCACTCTAACGGCCCTGTGATCTATTTTTCATGAAATAATTTCTTACTGTGTTTTTCTGCCCCCCTAAAATACTCTGTATGCTCATGAACCTATCCCCCCCCCCAATTCCGTTTGTTTGAAATGAGCAGTGCACAATAGGTGCAGTCATGTGCGCAGCTCTATGTACACTACAATTCCCATAGTCTATATGTTACGGTATGTTCCTGATCATAGTGGGACCATAGAGAATGGATGTAGCCACCTCCAACTGGAAGCCAGATCACAGCAAGAAAAAAAAAGACATTTGGAGGAGGCAACAGAAGGTACTTTATTGAGTTAAGACTATATATCTGAATATAATTTATTTTTTTAAACCAGAGTTTAGTGTCACTTTTAACCTGCAAAAACACCTTTAAACATAAAATAAATCTCCAGTTATTTTTTTAATGTATTTTTCTAAAAAAATGTTTATAAATAGCTGTATAAAACACACTTGACTTGTCAGAAGTCTCCACAATTTATATGTGCTTTGTAATCATTGTTATAGATTTGATAGTTGTGTACCTTTATTCTTTAACAATGTAAGAAAATTAACATAATACACACTGAAATCTTTTATCATACCATCAAAAAAACCCTCACACATTCTGTGGATAGAATTATTATTTGTGAATTGTGCTCGGTTGAACACAATTGAATTCCTTAAACCCCTTTATTCCTACAAGCTCAAAAGGTGGAATTAAATTACTCTAAGAAAACTGCAAAGCAGCCAATTCAGCTCTTTTCCCGAACTGTTTCTGGCTCAAAGCTTCAGTTCCGCTGCACTCCTAAAATCACTATTCCAATTTCAGAAAATGCCGGATAAGATCTGAGGGATCTCAGTGGCTGCTGGGGACGAGAATTGGAATGTTTGCTTCCAAAAATCTGTTTTTCTTGACCTACTGGCATTTACTGATCACTGGTTCATGAGTTTACATGTTACATATCCTGGCTGTGAGCATTCAGGTTATGTTTTACTTATTGTACGTATCTTGACAATGTTATACAGTAGTACAACCAAAATATGGGCCATATTATGTGAATACTGAGCTCACTAATAATTGTCTGTTCAAGTTCAGAGACCTGAGCAATGTGTTGTAGGAGAGATATTATTGTTACGTCTGAACAGACGTATCTGTGCCCCAGTGAAATTACTGACTGACTGTTGGCATTGATGAGACATTAACTGACCCTGTTGAATTGAGATAAATAGTAAAAGTGGCCAAAATCTTAGCCTAAAATCGAGACTTTATTGTTTGAACATCCATTTATGATGCATGAACAGCGATATCAGATGACCTCATTCCATAAACGTTGCAGTAAAAATTTGACTGAAATATGCATTTCCAAAAACTTTTTGGCTTTTTAAAGCAGAACTCTAAGCTAAGATGAAAAACTGTTATTTGAAAGGTTGCCATTATATTGATATATTGTATATTCACAGTATGCTCCTTTAAATTTGTTTTTTGTTTTTTACCTCTATATTACATAATGATGCTGCTGTTTCCCTTCCTATTGCCAAATTTTAGGTGCCATGCTAACGATGCTATACTGCTGCTATTTAAAAAGCTGATCACTATAGATGTCAGTACCTGGAAGCTGTACCTCTTAACTATGCATTGAAAAAGCCTGGCACAGAGGATGCTTCCTCCCATGTTCATGGGCTGTAAGTGTTTGCACCCAGATGCTGCTGTGACTAACCATACATGCTGGGCATGACTATGGTATTAAATATGGCTTGTTACCTGCTATGCCAATAATCCCACCCTTCCATCTAATGACCACAACACGCAGAATTGGAGTAAATTGGCCATAGCAGCCATTTTTATTAACCAAAATATAAATATCCAATAATCAACATGGCATAACATATCAAAACATAACATCCAGTTTATTAAAGAAAGGAGCCCAAGATCCCAATAGGCATAAAACCAAACCGTACCTGCTAGTCATTTCTAAGGCCTCCAGTCACACAAACCACTGACTACTGAGACAACTCACAGGTACCCATACACCAACTGGGAGCTGTACCTCAGACGGGTCCCTACACCATACCTTTTTGTGCCCATATGACCTAAAAGGACCTTGCACCCACCATGCAGACCTCCACGCCCTCAGGGCCCTCGGGATACCCTCCTCCAAACCCAGACACCACATGTCAATACCAACAGCATTCAAATGAACGCCGTCCCCCCGTAAATAACGCCAAGATTCCAATTTCAATGATGGCGTACAGCCAAACCCCCATTGCGCATAAGAAATGGTGCCACCTCCCAATTTACTTTTCCCTTTCCTTGTTAAGACCCGTAACTGACCTAGTCCCCCTCCACTGTGTACGGGCCACCATATCTGACCATACTATCAACAAGTCCGGGTAAGCTAAGCGAAGCCGAAGAAAGTCATATTTAACATCCCGGATGAGCTCCCTCATGGACCGTAGCCCTAAATCGTTCCCCCCCAGCATGTATCACTAACACATCGGGGGCTCTATCAAACCAAGCATAACGCTCAAACTCAGGAACCACTCTACTCTACAATAGACCGGGCATCCCTATCCAACGAACCACCGCCTCCTCCCTAGTAATGCCTACATCAGCTCTTCTCGCTCCCCAGTGGACGTATGAGTGGCCCAATATCCAGATCAAGTAGGAGCCCTTCCCTGTAAAGAAAAAAACAACAAAAACACCACACACATAGAAGCGAGAACATAAAGACAGCCTCCCCTGAAAACAAGAGGAGACAAACAGGACAACATACAGGCACAATCCCCACATAGACTAACATAAATCATAACAAATGAGGACGAACATATAGGCAATAACGCCAAGATTCCCACCTACCAATACGCTGTAAGGCTGCCTCACTTAACCCCCAACACACTGCCTCCGTTGCGGCCCTAATTCGACAGGAATGAGATGCAAAGTCGGATGGACAAAAACCCAAGACAACCAAACGCCTCCTGAACACCGCCGTGAACTGATACCGAGACAAAGCCGAACCATCCGCATGCAATAAAAAGGGGCCGACGCGACCTGGGCGTAACTCCAAAAAACGTGAAACAACCTGCACCGGACAAGCCGGCGAACCCGCAACGCCAAACTCCACTCGCACACATCGCCTGGCTTGATCCGTCTTGGACCTCCGTATCCAAAAAAATACAGAATTGTCACTACATTGCATGTCAGCCGACTGCAAACCGTCCAACCCCCATCTAGAAGAACAGACCAATTCCCCAATGCTCAGTGCCCAAAAAAATGCTAAGGAAAAGGCCCTCATAGGCTGACAAACACACATCAGGAAGCACCTGAAACAACAAACCCAATAACTCAAAAGACACCGGACGGTGACCATCCACCGGTCGACGCCCCCTGCGGTAGCCCTTCACCGCTTGCCGAACCAAAAAATCCTTCGTACAATCCCTACGACCCAACAACTTGAAGAAAAATGCCAAGCCCACCAACTTACTATGCAACACCGACACCCCTTTCCCACATTCCGACCAATGAAATACAACACCAAGAACCCGTCATCACCCGCAACTACCGCACCACCCAAACCATGGACAAGACTGAACCACTCTTCCTAAACCCTCAAATAGTTCGACCATGTAGCCTCACTCACTGACCGCTGAATCAGCGTCACAGTCACTCCAAGCCAATCCGCCACAGCTGTGCTGGACAAGGAACTCCCAGTTACGCTGCTCCCGGAGCCAACGATCAAAGCTTGTCCCACTGAAACCGAGAGTGCATCAGCCAAGGAATTAGTATAACCCGGGACATGAACAGCATATACAAAAGCATTGCAACGTAAACTAGTCAACACCAAATGCCACAACAAACATACCAGAGGCAATGAAGCTGACACACTATTAATTGCCTGCACAACAGCAACTCGCACACCCCGCCCGCCTTGATCCATTCTGGATCTCCCTATCCAAAAAAACACAGAATTGTCACTACATGGCATGTCAGCCAACTGCAAACCGTCCAACCCCCATCTACAAGAACAGACCAATTCCCCAATGCGCAGCGCCCCATATTCCGACCTATGAAATACAACACCAAGAAGCCGTTATCACCCGCAACTACCGCACCACACAAACCATGGACCAGAGCAAACCACTCCTCCAAAACTCTCGAATACTTCGACCATGTAGCCTCACTCACTGACCACCGAATCAGCGTTGCAGTCATTCCAAGGCAATCCGCCACAGCTGTGCTGGACAAAGGAACTCCCAGTCGCGCCGCTCCCGGAGCCAACAATCGAACCTTGTCCCACTGAAAACGAGAAAGAGCATCGGCCAAGAAATTAGTGCAACCCGGGACATGAACAGCATATACAAAAGCATTGCAACGTAAACTAGCCAACACCAAATGCCACAGCAAACACGCCAAAAGAGGCGATGAAGCTGACACGCTATTAATTGTCTGCACAACAGCCATATTATCGCAATTAAAAGGGATCTTCTTGTTACTGAACTGAGAACCTGTCAGAAACCATGAAATCAGACCGAGACAGACGTACAGTTAAATCACACTTGTTTAATAATTTAAGTAAATAGAACAAACGTAGTCAAAACATAGCCAGAGTTCAGGAACAGGATAGTCAGATAAGCCAAACGTCAGGGAGCCAGGGATGAGCGTAGTAAAACAGCAAGCAGGATCTGGAGCCAGAAGGGATGTCAGCCAAGCAAGTCTTTTAACAGGAATGCAGGACAGTGTCTCTGTGGTGTTGACTACGGCAAAGGCAGAGATCCTCTGGGCTGGATGGCTTAAGTAGGCAGGACCGACGAGCAAGATATCATCAACAGCTGAGTAACTGGAGAGATAGGAGCTGGCAATTAGCTGACAGCTGAGCGGCCAGTTTAGAGAAGGAAGGGCTGAGCCCAGCCCTGACAGTACCCCCTCCTCAACAACCCCTCCCCCTCAGAGGACTAGCAGGCTTGAGGGGAAAACGTCTATGGAAATCACAGAAGAGGACAGGGGCAATACGTCCGAGGATGGGACCCAAGAGCGTTCCTCCGGACTGTACCCCCTCCAATGCACCAGGTACTGTATGCGCCCACGGAACCTATGGGAATCAACAATGGACTGTACTTCATACTCCTCATGGTTCTCAATCTGTACAGGATGAGGACGTGGGACCGAGGTGGTAAAGCGGTTGCAGACCAAAGGTTTTAATAAGGAGACATGAAATACATTCGAAATATGCATGTTAGAAGGAAGGTCTAATGCGTAAGCCACTGGGTTAATCCTGTGAAGAATACGGAAAGGTCCAATAAACTGAGGTGCAAACTTCAGTGAGGGAACACGAAGTCGGAGGTTGCGAGAGGACAGCCAGACCCTGTCCCCAACCTGGTGGGCAGGCGTCTGCGGTCAGCATGGAGTCTGTACCTATCATTAGCATGTCGCAAAGCCTCCTGGACTTGTGCCCAAGTCGAACGAAGACCATGGAGATGCTCCTCTAACCCAGGAATACTTTGTGGAACAAATTAGTCAGGCAACATGGAAGGCTGGAAACCATAGTTAGCCATAAACGGGGACAAGAATTCAAGGCACTATTGTGAACTCTGCCCACGGTAATAGGTCTAACCAGTTGTTATGATGGTCAGAAATATAGCAACGTAGGAATTGCTCCAAGGACTAATTGGCTCATTCTGTGGCCCCATTAGACTGCGGGTGAGGAAAAAGCAAGCTGAATTCCCAAATGTGCATAAAAGGCTCACCAGATCAGGGACACAAACTGACTACCCCTGTCTGAGACAATCACCTTGGGTAGCCCATGTAAGCGAAAAAACTCCCGAGCAAAAATGGAAGCCAGTTCATTAGAAGTGGGCAACTTCTTAAGTGGAATGCAATGAGACATTTCTGAGAACTGGTCAACCACCATAAGGATAACTGTGTTGCCCTGGGAGTTGGGTAACGCCACAATGAAATCCAGCAGCCTTGGGAGAATGGTAAGTCTGGAGCACGGCAGTACGGAGACTCTCTGGGACAAAGCATCAGTCACAAGGTTTCTCAGGAGGAGCATGGACCTGACCAGCAAAAATTTTGTCACCCAAAGGAGAAGTGAGAAGTGAGTGTGAACCGTAGCCAGAATACGATCAGGAGGAATCACAGGAACCAGAACCGACTCCAACTTGGAAGTGGAGGAAAATTGTCATGACAAGGCATCACCCCTTACATTCTTAGTACTGGTTAAGATTGAGACAATGTAATTGAAACCTGAAAAGAAAAGAGCCCATTGCGCCCTTCTGGGAGAGAGGCGTTTAGCCTCAAACAAGAATGAGAGATTCTTATGGTCAGTAAGAATGAGAACAAGTACAGTGGTACCTTCAAGGAGATGTCTCCATTCTTTCAGGGCTAAAATGATCACCAACAGCTCTTTGTCACCAATCTTGTAATTGCACTCCGCAGGTGACAATTTCTTGGAAAAGTAGCCGCAAGGAGCACTCTCAGATGTAGGACGTTGAGACAGAAGGGCGCCAACTCCAATCTCAGAAGCATCAACCTCAAGGATAAAAGGTAATGTAGGATCAGGATGTGCCAACATAGGAGTAGAAACAAAGGCAGCCTTGAGACTCTCAAAGGCCTTAACGGACTCCGGAGACCAACTCTGTCGGTACCTTTCTGGTCATATCAGTCAGGGGCTTGACCAGAGATGAGAAGTTACGAATAAACTTCCGATAATAGTTGGCAAAACCCAGGAAACGCTGCAGTGGACGTAAACCCATGGGTCGGGGCCACTGTAGGACTGCTGAAAATTTTTCTGGGTCCATCGAAAAACCAGCAGTGGAAATGACATAACCCAGGAATTTAACCTGTTCACGATGGAACTCGCGCTTCTTCAATTTACAATAGAGATTGTTCTCTCTTAGTTTCTGAAGCACACGACAGGCATCTGTGTGGTGGCTCTCCAGGGACTTGGAAAATATGAGGATATCATCGAGATTAACCACCACACATAACTGCAACAAATCTCGGTGGACATTGTTAATGAATTCCTGGAAAACTGCCGGGGCATTACAAAGGCCAAAAGGCATTACGAGGTACTCGTAATGGCCTGTTCTGGTATTAAACACGGTTTTCCACTCTTCGCCCTCCTTAATCCTCATGAGATTGTATGCCCCTCTCAAATCAAGCTTTGTGAAAACCGTTGCTCCCTTGAGGCGGTCAAATAACTCCATAATCAACGGAATCGGATAGGCGCTCTTAATCGTGACTTGATTGTGACCCCTATAATCAATACAAGGTCTCAGTTCTCCACTCTTCTTCTTCACGAAGAAGAAACCAGCACCAGCAGGGGACAAGGATTTGTGGATGAAACCTCGAGAAAGTGCATCTGCAACATACTCCTCCATGGCCTTATTCTCCAAGAATGACAAAGGGTAAACCCGGCCAGGTTGAAGGTCAATTGCGCAATCATACAGCCAGTGTGGAGGCAAACTACCGGCTTGACCTTTGTCAAAGACATCGCTAAAATCGCGGCACTCCTCCAGCAGGGAGGAGAGTGAAGAGGTACACAGGACCTTGGCTACCTTCTGGAAGCATGTCTTACTGCATTGTGGCGACCAGGGGAGAACCTCAGCACAGGGCCAATCAAAAGAGGGGTTGTGCCTCTGTTACCAAGGATAACCAATAACCAGTGGAAACTTACTGTAGGTGAGGAAATAACTTGGAATTGGATTATCTCATGGTGAAGAACCCCTACGGCCATGGACAACGGAACCGTCTCATGTGTTACATGGGCAGGCTGTAGGGGTCTCTCGTCAAGAGCCTCAATGGCAAGTGGAGTGTCACGCAACTGCAGCGGAATCGAGTGCAAAGACAGCATCAGTGAACAGGCCTGCAGCCCCAGAGTCGATTAGAGCTCGACGAACGACTCAGCCCAAGAAAGGGTGACCGAAAGCAGCAGCTTATCCTTCTGGATAACTGGGGATGAAACAATGCCACCTAAGGTCTGTCCGTGACAGGACCTCAAGGTTCAGGCGTTCCCTGGACGGGCTGGACAAGACTTCAAAAAGTTTCCTGCCTGGCCACAATAGAGGCGCAATCTCTCCCTCTTCCTAAAGGTTCGCTCATCCGCAGAGAGACGCGTGAAGCCCAAGTGCATGGGTTCATTTTCACTGACCAACTCGGAACCAGGAGGCATGGGGGTGAGGGAGGCAAGGATGGGACTGCAAAGCTTGGAGGCAAATGTACAGGAGGCTTCTGCAAGCGCTCCTTAAAAAAGAGGCTTTCTCTGAGTCAATGAGGATGGCAAACGTGATCAACTTCTCCAGCTCACTGGGTATATCTCAGGCTGCTATCTCATCCTTGATGGAATCCGAGAGACCATGAGAAAAAGCAGCCACAAGGGCCTCATTGTTCCAAGCAACCTCTGCTGCCAGAGTACGGAATTCAATGGCGTAGTTCTCGTAATCTGTTTGATAGACATGAGGCACTTGGCAGCAGAAGCGGAGCATGCGGGAACGTCAAATACCCTTTTAAAGGAGGCCACAAACTCAGGGTAACTCAAGACAACAGGTTTTTGCGTCTCCCATAGAGGATTTGCCCAGGCCAAAGCTCTCTCAGAAAGCAAAGATATCACAAAACCTACTTTGCTTCTGTCCATGGGGAACGCCTGGGGCAGCGTCTCAAAGTATATCTCAACCTGGTTGAGAAACCCTCTGCATTGAACTGGATGACCCCCAAATCACTGGGGAAGCAGAGCGGAACCAGACATACCTCTTATAGAGGTAATACTCGAGGCGGGTGCCTGCACAGAGACTGGCGCAGCAGCAGAGATGGCCTGCAACTCCGGCTGTATGGATAGTCAGACAAGCCAAACGTCAGGGAGCCGGAGATGAGCGTAGTAAAACAGCAAGCAGAATCTGGAGCCAGAAGGGATGTCAGCCAAGCAAGTCTTTTAACAGGAATGTAGGAGAGCATCTCTGTGATGTTGACTAAGGCGAAGGCATAGATCCTCTGGGCTGGACGGCTTAAGTAGGCAGGACTGACGAGCACGATATCATCAACAGCTGAGTAACTGTGGAGAGATAGGAGCTGGCAATCAACCGATAGCTGAGCAGCCAGCTCAGAGAAGGAAGGGCTGAGCCCAGCCCTGACAGAACCCCAAAGCTCCACAGTGAGCACAATTAGAAACAGTGCCAAGTTCCTGGTGAACCCAGCCTCCCGCCATTCCAACGGCAACGGGCCCGCACTCCACTGACCCACAAAGTATGCACCATAGCCAGCCGATCCCACGGCATCTGTGAAGAGCTCCAAATCAAAACTGGACATAGCTTCAGACATCCACACAGGCTTGCCGTTATAAGAATCCAAAAAGGACTCCCAAACCAGCAGGTCTGCTTTGTGTTCTCGGGTTAGGCAAATGTGATGGCCAGGAGCCCAAACCACTGCGGTAACCGCCGCCAGCCAGCGATTAAAAACTCTGTCCATCGGCATGATCTAACAAGCAAAGTTGAGCTTCCCAAGAAGCAACTGAGGTTGCCGCAGGGTCAGCTTGCGAGCCCCCCCATGCTGAGACCACCGCCGCCCGGATATCCGTCAGCTTGTCTTCCGGGAGGTGGCATTCCATCGCCACAGTGTGAATCAAAATACCAAGAAAACTCAGTACCGTAGCCGGACCCTCAACTTGCCATTCTTTGCCAGAAACAGAAATATTGGTTCTGGCTGGAGTAGACCTGTAAACTTGTGTGCCAGCATTGCAGGCTCTGTATTCTTCCTTCTTGTAAATACATTTTTGTACTCTTCCCTTCTGTAAATACATTTTGTTGTAGTGCAATCAAAGAGGTGAGATGTCACCCAGATTTGCATTTCCATTCAGCTCCAATTTTTAAATCAGCAGAATTAGATCTCACCAGGCCTGAACCTCCCGCAGCCGCCTCTGTGGCTGTGAGCCTAAATTAAATTATAGTGCAGATCACTGGCGCTTCTATTCCCTGCAATCAGCTGGATTGCATTGTGTGTAACATCAGCGGGAAGCAAAAGGTCTGTGATTAGCATCACTAATGTATTCATGGAAGATTTCTGTGTGATGAGACAGGTAAAGATGCTGCATGCTCATACCTGAGCTCCAAACTCTCCATTCACCTTGTTATTTACAATATTAGTCACTGAATAAAGCAGTACTCCAGACACAGCTTTGCATTTAGCAGTGGATTTGTAAAGGAAAAGGATATTTTTTGGACAACTTAGAAGAATAATGGATGGGATATAAGCCTATATAAGGACCCATAAACCGCGAACAAAAAAACTTTTGACAGGGCTTTCATCTTCACTTGGTCTTCTTTCCAGGTTTGTGGGCTCCAGCCATTTGAATGGCTGAGCCGCGATGATGTCACTCCCACTTATATGCTCAGAAGTCATGGATGCGGCACAACTCTCTCAAAGGATGGCATTGCATTTCTCTTTGTGGGTTGGACTAGCAAGGCTGACTTAGAGTGCATATGTAATCTCCCAAAATAACGAATTAACACGGTAATACGAATATAGCCAATCTCATGAAATAATTTCCGAAAATATTAATCGATTTAGCACAATGATCATACAAAATGAGTCCAAATACATGAAACAAATTCCAAAAATAAATCATTCTAACATAACGATAACAAATATGACAAAACAAAATAATTTACTTTAAGAGTATGTAAATTCAGCATTTCATATTCCTGATATGTACCTGCTGTACCAAGTACTTTTATGAAAAAGTATCATGTTCTCTTTGTATTGCTTCCTTTATGTGAAATCTCTAGTGTTCCTGCTAGTTTCTCCTGCTTTCATAATAAAAACTGACCACACTAGGCATGAGAGCACAGCATGGTAAGTTATCTAGCTATGCTGGGAACTCAGACTGCTCTCCTCCAATGATCAGACTTGTCCTGACACCCCCCTCCCCACATAGCCATTCACTGGGAAGATCAGTGTGCTGCTGTTTGTCCCCCTCCAGCTCTTATGCAGCTGAGAACAGAGGGAATGTGATAACTTATAAAAAAGGGAAAAAAGGGTTTACAAGTACTTTAACTAATTAATTTGAAACAAAACAAAAAACATTTTTTCCATCATGCAAATCTCTAATGAGGAGGAAACCGGACAATTGAGGCAGCAACAGGGGGTTGCTGAATGGGTTCTGCAGGGGGTCATTTACCTCCAGTGAGGGAATTATACTTGGATGGAAGTAATTTTTCATAGGCTGTTTGTACTAATAACTTTGTGGGCATGAGAAGTATTTATTTATAAAGTTATACTAAAGATTTTGCACAAAGCTGGGACACTCTCTTTTTGCCTTTTAGTATTAATGTCTCATTTGTCTAACGCCTATCTCTCCTCTTCTACGATAAGTCTGAGTTGCCCACCTTCTACCAGTATGCAGCAGAATCAAGTGCATCATTTTCATGTCTTATCATTTTTTGTATGTAGCACCCTCCTCTAGTTAGTATGCTAGGCTAAATTTAGTTTTTTTGCCTTGCTGTAATCAGTGGTGCAGCAACTGATTGTTTGTTTTTGTCAGGTCAGGCTTTCCTAAGCTGGGTTGATTCCTGCCACCTACAAGAAGCTTCCAAAATACAGGGTAGGGAGAGTCAAATGACCAGCATATTTATCATGCTCTGGCCAATCCCTGGAGGGAGGTGTCTAGAAGGTGTCTGGGGAGGTGATAAACATTTGGGAGTGTTCTTTACACTCTAGGGAGGGTCCCACTTCTCCTGGAAGATAGCTATCGAGACAAGAAAATGCAGTCTGGGCCTCAGCAGGTGCTGGACTGAGGGACTGGAGAAGATTGCTGGAGAGCACTGTTCTAAAGTCCTGGTCTGGAGAAGAATTTTTTGTCTCTTTCACTGAGGATCTACCTGTCGATGCTGGGCGGCAGACAGCTCCTGGGACATTGTGAGTAATAACCTTGCTCCGGACTGGGTATGCAAGTGCTAGAAGGGAAATAAGTGCAAGAGGGTTCTATATGGACTAAAACTTCTCTTATAAGGGGAGATTTACTAAAATTGGTGCACATAGAATTTGATGCAGCTGTGTATAGTAACCAATCAGCTTCTAACTTCAGCTATTAGAAATTAAACCCAAAAGTGGAACTTCTGCTCATTGTACTCCTTCCCCCCTCAGGTGCCACATTTGGCACCTTTGGGGGGGCAGGATACTTGTCTTTCACAGGTATCCTGTTCCCACTTCCGGAAGCCTCAGCCGCAGGTATTGACGTCACCGCCCAGGCTCCCTCCTCCTTCCCCGGCCGCGGTGCCAGTAGGAGAGAGGAGCGGAGCCTCGCGCATGTGCAGTAGGATTCCCGGCGGGAAGCCATAAGGCTTCACTGCCAGGTTACCCTACTCGCAATGGAGGCGGCATGCACCCGACAGCTGATGAAAACATCAGCTGCGGTGCCGACATCGCTGGACTCCAGGATAGGTAAGTGTCCGATTATTAAAAGTCAGCTGATGCAGTATGTGCTGCTGCTGGCTTTTAATTTTTTGCAGCAGTGGGTGGACCTCCACTCCACTCCACTCCACTAGCTGAAATGTATTTAATACTTCGTACAAAATCCTATGTTGGTAATGACAGCTTTAAGACGCCTCCTGTATGAAGAAACTAGTCGCTTGCATTGCTCAGGTGTGATTTTGGCCCATTATTCCACACAAACAGTCTTCAAATCTTGAAGGTTCAGTGGGCCTCTTCTATGAACTCTGATCTTTAGTTCTTTCTGTTGATTCTCTATTGGATTCAAGTCAGGTGATTGACTGGGCCATTTTAGCAGCTTTATTTTCTTTCTTTGAAATCAATTTGAGTTTCCTTGGCTTTGTGTTTGGGATCATTGTCTTGCTGAAATGTCCACCCTTGTTTCATCTTCATCATCCTGGTAGATGGCAGCAGATTTTAATGAAGGTCTTGAGAGAGATTTTTGCTTTTACCCATCATAAGATGTTTCTTGTATGACACCTTGGTAATGAGACATCTTTATATAGGCCATCAGTTAAGACTGAAACACATTATATTAATTTGCACTGACAAGGGGCAGGACTGCTTTCTAATTACTGATAGATTTCAGCTAGTGTCTTGACTTTCCTTGCCTTTTTGCTCCTCCCTTTCTTCATGTGTTCAATACGTTTTCTCTGTGTCATTTTATTTTATTACACATAACCTAATTTCTGAACATATTTCTTTTGGTTTCTTTGTATGTATGGATTGCATTGGTTGTTACCGACATGTGGTGAAAATTTCATGTCAATAGCAGCTTTATAAATATATTTACCTAGAAAAATGGTGACGTGTTTAATACTTATTTTACCCGCTGTATATTTATTCATATATTTGTATTTGACTTCTACATTGTGGAGTCCTTCACAGTTTTTTTCTTTTGTATTTTGTACTTGGTATGGTAAATGCACTATTTAGTGGCAGTTGCTTCATTTTTATTGTTTTTGCTTTTTAACCACTTAAGGACCGAGCCTCTTTCTGAGATTTGGTGTTTACAAGTTAAAAACAGTTTTTTTTGCTAGAAAATTACTTAGAACCCCCAAACATTATATATTTTTTTCTAACACCGTAGAGAATAACATGGTGGTTGTTGCAATACTTTCTGTCACACCGTATTTACGCAGCGGTCTTACAAGCGCACTTATTTTGGAAAAAATAGACTTTTTTGAGTTAAAAAATAAGACAACAGTAAAGATAGCCCAATTTTTTTTTTATATATTGTGAAAGATAATGTTACGCTGAGTAAATTGATACCCAGCATGTCACGCTTCAAAATTGCGCCCGCTTGTGGAATGGCGACAAACTTTTACCCTTAAAAATCTCCAGAGGCGTCATTTAAAAAATTCTACAGGTTGCATGTTTAGACTTACAGAGACGTTCTAGGGCTAGAATTATTGCTCTCGCTCTACTGATCGCGGTGATACCTAACATGTGTGGTTTAAACACCATTTTCATATGCGGGCCCTGCTCGCGTATGCGCTCGCGTCTGTACGAGAGCTTGGCGGGACGGGTGCGTTTAAAAATGTATTTATTTTTTTCTTATTTATTTTACTTTTTATTTTATTTTTTTACTCTGTTCTTTTTTTTTTTTTTTAAATTGTGTCACTTTTATTCCTGTTACAAGAAATGTGCACATCCCTTGTAATAGAAAAAAAAGCATGACAGGACATGACAGAGAAAGGTTGTCACATGACACCAAGCTCCCCAATCCTCAGCCGAATTGTCAATCTGCACTTTGGGAACTCGATCAGACTGTGTTTACACCTTCTAAAATGAAAGCAAGATAGAAGTGTCCTGCACAGTGTGAGCTGTGCTCTCTGCCTCCCCCTACAGTGCAGTACCCGGCAGGGAGAGTGAAAGCAAGTAATGCTGATTTTCCAAAAGGCTGATTGTATGCGTGTCTTTATGTGTGTGCATGTGTGAGTGATTATTTATGTGTGTGCATGTGTATGTGTGTTTATTTCTGTGTGTGTGTGTGATTATGTGTGTGCATGTTTGTGTGTGTGTTTATATATGTATGTATGTATTTATGTATGTGTTTGAATATATATATATATATATATTCAAGCTCACAAAAGTAATAGTTTTAATCCTAACCTCCTATTTCTGTATGACCAGAACTGATTTTTTTTACGGCTTGTTCAAAATACCAGCAAGAAAAGGCCTTTCGGAGGCATTTGACAGGCAGTGAAGAGGCAAAATGTTGCCTCCTCACCCCCTTGTTTTGAACCTCTAAATACATCATCACTATGCTGCAAATGTGTTCAGTGCACACAGTCACGGGGTGATTGCAGCAGAGCCCCATTCACCTGGGGGTATACTTCCAGCCGCAGCCACAGCATGTGTACACCCCCAGCTACTTCTTTTGCAGCTAAAGGGGGAGCCGTTGGGGGTGGTAAAAACACAGCTAAAGCGTGTGGTTTTACTGTCCCTCAACCCCACATAGGAATAATCCCTCGGTTCACATCTGTGCAGCTGTGTGCTGATAGGGCAGAAAATTAATTTCCGTTGGCTGCCCTGCAGAAACTCAGGGAAAGAATTCCCTTATCTTTTTTTTCTCATTGCGCTGCATTGAAAATGCACCACGTTTGCTGACATCAATGACAGCTTGAAGTCTTTTGTGGTATTTGTGGAGGAGGCTCTTTATTGTCTTAGATTGTAAAGCTGCCCATTCCTCTTGGCAAAAAGCCTCCAGTTCCTGTAAATTCTTGGGCTGTCTTGCATGAACTGCACATTTGAGATCTCCCCAGAGTGGCTCAATGATATTGAGGTCAGAAGACTGAGATGGCCACTCCAGAACCTTCACTTTATTCTGCTGTAGCCAATGACAGGTCGACTTGGCCTTGTGTTTTGGATCATTGTCATGTTGGAATGTCCTAGTACGTCCCATGCGCAGCTTCCTGGCTGATGAATGCAAATATTCCTCTAGTATTTTTTGATAACATACTGTACAGCATTCATCTTGCCATCAATTTTGACCAAATTTCCTGTGCCTTTGTAGCTCACACATCCCCAAAACATCAGCGATCCACCTCCGTGTTTCACAGTAGGAATGGTGTACCTTTCATCATAGGCCTTGTTGGCTCTTCTCCAAATGTAGCGTTTATGGTTTGTGGCTCAATTTTGGTCTCATCACTCCAAATGACTTTGTGCCAGAAGGTTTGAAGGTTGTCTCTGTGCTGTTTGGCATATTGTAAGTGGGATACTTTGTGGCATTTGCGTAGTAATGGCTTTCTTCTGGCGACTCGATCATGCAGCCCATCTTTCTTCAAGTGCCTCCTTATTGTGCATCTTGAAACAGCCACACCATATGTTTTCAGAGAGTCCTGTATTTCACCTGAAGTTATTTGTGAATTTTTCTTTGCGTCCCAAACAATTTTCCTGGCAGTTGTGGCTGAAATTTTAGTTGGTCTACCTGACCATGATTTGGTTTCAACAGAACCCCTTATTTTCCACTGCTTGATTAGAGTTTGAACACTGCTGAATGGCATTCTCAATTCCTTGGATATCTTTTTATATCCCATTCCTGTTTTATACAGTTCAACTACCTTTTCCTGCAGATCCTTTGACAATTCTTTTGCTTTCCCCATGACTCAGAATCCAGAAACGTCAGTGCAGCATTGGATGAAAGATGCAAGGGTCTGTCAGGAGTCCAGAAACTCATTGACCTTTTATACACACACACTAATTACAAGCAAACCGATCACAGGTGAGGATGGTTACCTTTAATAGCCATTCAAACCCCTTTGTGTCAACTTGTGTGCATGTTATCAGGCCAAAATCACCAGGGTCTGTAAACTTTTGATCAGAGTCATTAGGGTAGTTTCTGTTGTCATTATGATTTTAAAAAAAGTAAACACAGTTGATTGATAATAAATGGCTTCAGCCAAACACTAACCATGAGTGAAAGAAATGTTTTTGTGTTATCATTAATATTCTCTGAAAAATGGCCAAGAAATCATAAATTCTGCCAGGGTATGCAAACTTATGAGCAAAACTGAATATGCAAGTTATTGCCATAAAAAGTGTATGGGGACCCGGGTACTGCCCCAGGGGACATGTATCAATGCAAAAAAAAGTTTTAAAAATTGCTGTTTTTTTTTTCCAAGAGCAGTGATTTTAATAATGCTTAAAGTGAAACAATAAAAATGAAATATTCCTTTAAATATCATGCCTCGGGGTTCCCGTTAGCCTGCCTGTAAAATAGCGCATCTTTCCCATGTTCATAATTTCTAAAGGAAAAAGTGTCATTTAAAATTGTTTGCGGCTGTAATGCCGGATCCCGGAAATATGCATAAAAAAAAAATTTAAAAACGGCGTGCCCCCCCCCCCCCCCAGTCCATTATAAGGCCCTTCGGGTCTGGTATGGATATCAAGGGGAACCCCGCACCAAAATAAAAAAAATGACATGGGGGTGCCCCCAAAATCCATATCAGGCCCTTCAGATCTGGTATGGATATTAAGTGGAACCCCGCGCCAAAATGTAAAAAAAAAATGGCGTGGGGATCCCCCAGGCACTATATACTCTGAACTGCAGTATATATACTATATGGACTGCACTATATACTCTGCAGAAAAATTGGGCCTTAGGTGTTGATGCCAGAACACTGTAACCCCTCACAGTTACTTTTGTTGGGCACAGGAATGGGCCCTGCTGTTAAATATTATTCAAAAATTGTAATTACATGCCCCTGTTAAACAGGGGCAGAAAAATTTGGCCTTGGGTGGTGGTGGTGGTGCCACAACACTGTAACCCATCACAGTTACTCTTGTTGGGTGCAGGAACGGGCCCTGCTGTTAAATATCATATAAAAAATTGTAATTACATGCCCCTGTTAAACAGGGGCAGAAAAATTTGGCCTTGGGTGGTGGTGCCACAACACTATAATCTCTCACAGTTACTCTTTTTGGGCGCAGGAACAGGCCCTGCTGTTAAATTTTATATCAAATGTTGTAATTACATGCCCCTGTCAAACAGGGGCAGAAAAATTGGACCTTGGGTGGTGGTGGTGGTGCCACAACACTGTAACTCCTCACAGTTACTCTTGTTGGACACAGGAATGGGCCCTGCTGTTAAATATTATAACAAAAATTGTATTTACATGCCCCTGTTAAACAGGGGCAGAAAAATTAGGCCTTGGGTGGTGGTGGTGCCCTAAACCAAAAATATTTTTTTTTCTTTCAATAATTTTTATTTATTTTCATTGAAAGGCAGTAACATACAGTAGCAATAAGTCGTTTAAACAGTTACATAAAGGATTAGAGTACAAGCATAAAGATAACTATGAGACCAGTATTCAGGTCCCAATACCAGGGGTGGTGCAGGAAAGAGCTTACAATGTTAAGCAAATTCAAGGTTTACCAACAGTAATCAGGGAATCCATGCTGTGGGCTGGGTCTTCTCTCCCTAGATCCCCATTGGGATCCAGTTTATTGGAAGAGAACTCAGCGTATTCATTGTTACCAGGAGTATCAGTAGGAGTTATCATTGGAGAGGGAGTAAACCAGTGTTGAGATACCAGGAGGACCAAGGAGACCATTGAGTGGTGTAGGATTGGACGTGTCCAGAGCTGGTCATCATGATCTGTTCGTGTGAGCAGTGTAAATTAATGAGATCTATTACCTCAGAGACTTTTGGGGGTATGTGGTTTTTCCAGTGTCTGGTTAGTGTTAATCTTGCCGCTAGAAGTATGTTTATAATGGTGTTGTGAAGTTTAGGAGGGTAGGCCTCAATGCCAATGGAAAGTAGAGCGAGTGCTGGGTTAGGTGAAATTTTTGTTTTGGCAATGTCAGATATGATATTGAAAATCTCCAACCAATATTGAAGAATGTTAGGGCATTGCCATAGAACGTGAAGAAGATTACCAGGTAGTCCGCAGTGTCTCCAACACCTATCGCTATGAGTCGGATAGAATTTGGAGAGTTTAGCAGGAGTGATGTACCATCGCAATGTTATCTTAACAGTGAGTTCCCACAGTGTGGAACATCTAGTGGCTCTCTGAGTTATCTTACACGCCCTCTGCCACTGTAGAAGGGAGAAGTCTTGTTGTAAATCAATTTCCCACTGCAGGTGGGAGATAGATTTGGAGAATGAGGTTTTCTGTTGGAACAAATTGTAAAAAAGGGTGATACCTTTTTTCATTGGCGTACTTGACGTTAAAAAATTCCATGCTAGAGTCGGTATAGTGTGATGGATGTTTGTTAGATTCCTAAGGCAGTGCTTAATTTGCATATATTTGTACAGGTCTTGTTGAGGTATGTGATATTCTTTTTGAATGTCTTGGAATGATTTAAGTGCATTTGATTCATATAAGTTGTGTAGGTGTGTGATACCTTTTCTAGTCCAGGTTGCGATGGAGAGCTGGGCTATGAGGTGGTGGAGAGTTAGTAAAGGAATTTTCAGAGGTGTATTGTGCTCATGTTGTTGAGTGCTCCGTATTAGTTTCAGCCAGGTTTTGATTGAGGCAATCATTGTAGGGGAGAAGTGGGATGGTATTTTTGCTCCCAGGTGAGTGCTGTAAAGCCATATGTTTAAGGGGTGATGAGGACTGTATTCTCTCTCAATGGATCCCCATAGTGTGGTTGGAGGTGTCAAGAACCATTCTTTAAGTTGTGTCAGTATAGAAGCAGAGTAGTAGTCCTGAAAATCTATATAACCTACCCCCCCGGACATTCTATGTTTGATGAGTTTGGCATGAGAGCACCTGGATCTCTTCCCATTCCAAACAAATTTTGAAAGTAAGGATTGTAGGGATCTACAGTAGCTGTTTGGGATTGGTATGGGGAGAGATCTGAAGAGATACAGAATTTGTGGAAGTTGTATCATTTTGAAGGCTGCAAGTCTTCCCCACCAAGAAAGTTCAAATTTGGCTGTTTTTTGAAGGTCGGTTTGGATTTTGGACCTTAGGGGAATGTAGTTATGTTGAAAAAGGAGGTTAGTGGATTTTGTGAGCTGGATGCCCAAGTAGGTAATACTGGAGTCTGCCCATATATAGGGAAATTGATTTTGTAGGAGGATTTTATTCACAGCATCAACTCCAAGATCTAGTATTTGAGATTTAGTTGTGTTTACCTTATAGTAGGAGACGTTGCTAAACCAGTTTAGGGTTTGTTGGACTGCTGGGAAGGATGATGTAGGATGTGTTAGGATCAAAATCACATCGTCCGCAAATAGGCTAATTTTGTGCGTTATAGATCCTATTTTGACGCCTGTTATTTTGGGATTAGATCTTATATGTTCAGCTAAAGGTTCCATTATTAGATTGAAGATTAGTGGAGAAAGCGGGCAACCCTGTCTTGTTCCATTTGTAATATTGAATGGGGTAGATAAGAGGTTGGATGTGTATACTCGTGCTGTTGGGTTAGTGTATAGGGCAAGTATGGCCTGTAGGATTCGGCCCTGAAAACCAAATTTCTGTAGTGTAAGGGATAGATAACTCCAATTGACTCTATCGAACGCCTTCTCTGCATCCAAAGACAGGAGCAGAGAAGGCGTTCCGGATGAGTTTGTGTGGTGGATAATATTGATCAGTCTTCTAGTTGCGTCCGAAGTTTGCCTACCCTTAGTGAAACCTGTTTGATCGTTGTGTATTAGTGATGGCATAATGTCCATGAGTCTGTTGGCTATCATTTTGGCATATATTTTAAGGTCAAGATTCAATAAGGATATGGGTCGAAAGTTTTGGGGAGAGGTGGGTTCTTTCCCCGGCTTTGGTAAGGTAATAACTAAGGCTGATAACATTTCTGCTGGAAAGTGTGAGGATAATGTTGCGTGATTGTAAAGTTAACATAGATGAGGGGCCAAGAGTGAATGGAAGGACTTAAAATATTCTCCAGTGAAGCCGTCTGGGCCTGGGGATTTGGAGTGTGGGAGTTGTTGTATAGTTTTTTGGATTTCTTCTACTGAAAAAGGTAGGTTTAGTGTGGCGAGGTGGTCAGACGTTAACGTTGGAAGTTTAATATGGTCTAGGAATGCATTAATCTCTATTTGGTCAGGTTGGGGAGTGTTGCAATCTGTTTGGAGGTTGTAAAGTTCTCCGTAATAGGTGCTGAAGGCGTCTGCTATCTCTTGAGGATTTAGAAGTTTGTCATGGGATTTTGGATGGAAAAGATGTGTTATTCTGGATTTTATGCGGTGACCTTTGATTTTGTTTGCCATAGCCTTCCCCGCTTTATTATTGGTAACATAGGATCTAGCTTTAAGTTTACGTTGTGTTTTTTCGAAGCTATCAAGTAGTAATGTTCTAAGTTCGTGTCTTAGTTTAAAGATCTGGGTTTGCATTGCTGGTGATGGATGTGATTTGTTTTGTTTGTCTGTATTTGCAAGAGATGTAGTTAATTCCTGTATTTTCTGCATTCTTTGTTTTTTGAGGTTGGACCCCAGCTGTATGAAAAAGCCTCTGATAAAGGACTTATGAGCATTCCACAAGATCGCCGGGTCAGCCACAGATCCCACATTAGTGGTGAAGAACTCTTCTAGTTTTTGGGATAGAAAAGTAGCATTGGATTGATTCTGTAGTAGATAATTGTTCACTCTCCATAAGTAGGATTGTGGTTTGGAGTTTTTGTTAGTAATTTGGATGCTGATAGGAGCGTGGTCTGACCAGGTGATGGTATGGATGCAGGAATTATGGATATTTTGTAGAAGCCACTTATCTGCAAGAAACAGGTCTATATGGGAGTAAGTGTTGTGACGCGGGGAAAGGAATGTATAATCCCTCTCAGCCGCATGACAGCACCTCCAAACATCATACAATTCATTATTCGTCATAAAAGAATTTAAAGGGGATGCAAATCTTTTGGGACCCAAAGAGGAGTCCATGTCATTATCCGGTACTAAGTTGAAGTCTCCACAGATCAGTAAGTGACCTTGCTGTACACTGTGGATTTTTTTCAATGTGGTTTTGAGGAATGACATTTGTCTCTGGTTAGGGGCATAAATAGATGCAATAGTGTACACTGTGTTTTCTATAGTGCATATTAGGATGACGAATCTTCCCTCTGGGTCCAGAATGCTGTTCTGTAGCTGAAAGCTGACAGTGTCCCTAATAGCAATTAGAACTCCCCTTTGCTTCTTGGAGTAGCATGCTTGGTAGATGTGAGGAAACCTTTTATGTTGACAGTTGGGGATCTTGTCTTGGGCAAAGTGCGTTTCTTGCACGCATATGACATCACTATTGTGGGTTAATGCTGTCTTCCATAGCGATGCTCGCTTTGCAGGATGGTTCAGACCTTTCGCGTTTATGGATAATATGTTGATATCCATATTAGTGGTAGTGTAGGAGTAGTGTGCAATAATGTAGGCTTACTTATCTCTAAGTAGGAAGATGTCCGCTGTTGATGGTTCCGGAGTTGGATGACCGATGGCAGTTCCTTGGGAGACCTGGTATCAATGGATGAGCCTGCGCCCCTTAAGAGTATAGTCTGTGGTCAACAAAGCATATAAAACAATTATTGCTTAAGAGATCAAGCAGATAAAAGGAAAAAAAACAAAAAACAAAAACAAAAACAAAAAAGAACAGTAAACATGAGTTATGGGCCGCCTGAGAGACTTGTAAGCAGCAGCGTGGAACAGGCAGCTATTGTGAAGCAGCCGCTACTCAACCAAGAAGGAAAAAGAAAAAAAAAAATTTTTAAAGTAAAAGGAAATGGTAAAAAGATTTTACCAATTGGTGGTAAAATAAGAGAAAGGTCAGTGTGTTAAATATGTAACTGACCAGGAGTGGAGGCAGTGTTCAAACTGGTTATCAAATCAAGAATGACTTAGCGTGAAGTCAGACCAGGGATGTAAGGTGTTCTGGTAGTGGTTGCCAGGGGATACATCATTTTTCATTATGTTTTCGGAATTCTCGCTTTTGGCGGCCTAGTGGCGGTGGGCCTGAGTTGTATGGGTTAGGAGTGAGTGGTGGCTCCTTGCTTGGAAGGTCTGGGATAATGCCCCATGTGTGTAGTAGTCGGAGGCCTTCCTTGAGATTGAACACATTGTGCGTTGTACCATTTTTGGTAATCACCACAGTGGCCGGATGGTGCCATTTGTAAGGGATCTTATGATTGTTAAGCGCTTTAGTGACGGTTTTCATTTGTCTTCTCATGGTAAGGGTGTACTGGGAGAGATCGGCATACAGGTGAATGCCTTGATACGGTGCTGGGAGATCAGGTGCAGATCTGGCTTTTGCTAGAAGCTTTTCTTTAGTAGGGAAAAAGTGAATCTTCATCAGAATGTCCCTAGGTACGGATGCCTCAAGGTGTTTGGGTTTCGGTATGAGGTCATTCACTGTCAGAGAGCATTCATCCATCTTGTGTTCGATATGCTGAACCCTCTCCCCCATGCCTTGCATCTCAGTTGTAAATTGATGTATCAGTGTGGAGAAATTGACCATCAGGGATGATTGTAGAGAAAGTAGCATATCTTTCATTACTGTGTCTAGTACCGGCTGGCCGGAGGTTGGAAAGCTTGCAATGGATGACTGTGTAGTGAGGCCTGCAGCGTCTGTGTGGGGAAAGTTACTCACTGCGCCTGGAGCCTGTGCGATCGGATCCAGCCTCATCCGAGCTTTGGCAGGGCTGTTGGAGAGCGGGCTGTGTGATGGAGGGTTCCTGGATGATAGCTGTCTCACTCCGTCATCCCAGTCTCCATTAGATTCGTCAGGCAGGTCAGTGTATGACGATGAGGCCTGTGCAGTTTCGCCGCTGCCGCCGCCATCTTGCCACGTCTCCCCTTCTGAGGCCGGCATTGTGAAGAAGTCTGTGAGTTTTCTAGGCTGTCTTGTGTCTTTTCGTTTGCGGGACAGCATGAGGACAGGTTCCGACTTGTGGTAGGAGCACCGTATGGGCTCCGGTGGTTCTGTATCCCTCCGGTTGTGTCGATCGTTCCCTGGTCTCTGACAGAGCTAACGGCTTAAGCGGCCATTACAGTTGCGCGCAAGCCACGCCCCCTAAACCAAAAATATTGTTGGAAGCTAGCATCATCAAGATTCAGGATGAATAGGATAGGCAGCATAGGCAGTCTTCAAGGGATCCCAGATCAATAGCAAATTCAATCAATCAGTTCCATCAGCATCAGGTGCATGATAGCTGCTGATCCAGGACTGATTCATTTCTATAAATGTGAGCCTATCAACGGAGTCTGTGGACAGGCGCACTCTTTGATCCATTACAAACCCTCCAGCAGGACAAGCCAGTAGCTCAATTGAAGATTGAGCAAGTTCTGGCCAGTGGTCCATCCTCAAGACCAAGTAACCCAGTGGATGCTCTGTTGGAAAGGTCTCCAAGTCTGCTCTTGCCCCTAGATATTCCTGCACCATATAATGCAGGCGCTGGCGATGGTTGCATGAACAGAACTTGACGCTGAGGACTGAAAAATTGTTTAAAGACATCGGTCAGCCGGCCACAATCTCCACCGCTCTTCCTCTGACCGAACGAAGCCTCAGAAACACATTGTCCAGCACCAGGAAATGGTAAACTCCAAGGGTCTGGAAATGTGTTACACAAACTTTTCTTCAAGGCCTCCTGAAGATGTTTCATCCTCTGCTCCCTCTGCAATGGCAGGATGAGTTCTGCAACTTTCAACTTTACCCTTGTAACGTGGATCAAGAAGGGTTGCCAGCCAGTAATGATCCCTCTCCTTTCACAGGCTTTGCAGAATTAGGGAGGCCATGCAGCATAAGTTTGCAGAGGCATTTGATTCTGAGTCCTCCCAGCCATGTACAACTCCTTGGGTTTCTGGGGACTGAAAACCATACCTTGAAGACTGCTGCGTGTAATGTTCTACATCCATGCTGACACAATCCTCCTCCTCCTCCTCTTCTTTCTGTGTGTTTGGCGGCCCCGCAGGAATGCTATTTGGATAAAGGGGGCCTTGAGAGGAAAGGAAGTCCTCCTCTTCCTCCCGCTATTCTGCCTCAAGTGCCCTGTCCATGATTCCACGAAGCATGAGCTCCAGCAGGAAGTCTAGAGGGACAGTGTCACAGATGCATACATTGTCGCTGCTCACCATCCTTGTGGCCTCCTCAAATAGTGACAGGGCAGTGCACGCATCCTTAATCAGTAGCCACTGATGTGGCGAAAAGAAGCCAAGCTCCCCTGACCCTGTCCTGGTGCCATACTCGCACAGGTACTCATTGATGGCCCTCTGCTGTGTGTGCAGCCACTACAGCATTACCAAAGTTGAGTTCCACCTGGTGGGCATGTCACAAATGAGGCAGTTGGTGAGCAGGTTCCATTCCCTTTGAATGTCAGCCAGCTGAGCACTGGCATTGTATGACCGGCGGAAATGACCACAGACTTTTCTGGCCTGCCTCAGGAGATCTTGTAAGCCTGGGTACCTGGTCAAGAAACGCTACACCACCAAATTCAGGATGTGTGCCAAACATCGAACATGGGTTAAGTGTCCCATGTTAGAGGGCGGAGAGAAGGTTGTTGCCATTGTCACATACCACCATTCCTGGCTGAAGCCGGCGTAGCCTGCCTCTGAGCCTTCCCCTGTAGAGCTGACAGAATCTTTGCACCAGTGTGGCCTCTGAGCAAGGAAAAGTCCGCCTTTTTCTATGATATGGGTCTTTCAAGTGCTGTGGCCAACTGACTGCATGGCAGGTTGTCATATGTCTGGTCAAGCATGTGGTGCCCAAGCGGCTACTGTTCTGGCCACGCTTGATCCGCTTCAGACATAGTATGCAAACAGCAATGGTGCGATCTGCTGCACACGTGTCGAAAAAGGCCCACACTAAGGAACTTTTAAAAGTTAGTGGGGAGTCAGCAGCGCCCTGCACCTGCGGAGCTCTGCGGTGTGATGCAATAGGGTGGCTGCCCTTAAGCTGCCCCCTGGAGGACATCCTGGCTCGTTGAAGTTGTGCCTCTTCCTCCTCACTTTCCTACTCTCTTCTCTTAGGCACCCAAGTACAGTCAGTGAACTCATCATCCCCTCCCTCCTCGTCACTGGAGAAAACTTGGCAGTATACTCCAGCTGGGGGAACATGACTGCCAGTTTCTTGTCCTTCTATGGCACCCCCTCACTCTAGGCTCACGTAACTCCCTTCCTCAACCTGAGAACCAACATCAGAGCCTTTAAATTGCTGCGCATCCTCCAACAGCATGTAACCGACACTATGGTCGAATAATCCTGGGGGCTCCTCCATGCATAATGGTGGGGCTATGGAAAGAGTGACTGTGGACAAGGAGCTGGTGGAATAGGCCACTTTGGCAGCTGCGTTGGAAGGCAAACTACTCTGAGCCTAGGTGACAGAGGATGAGGAGGATGAGGGCTGCTTCATTATCCACTCCACCAACTCTTCTGCATGTTGTGGCTCAATAACACGGCCAGCAGAAGAAAAAAAGGACAAGTGTTCCTCACGGCCACCTGCAGAGGATGCACCATGTCCACGACCACCACTGTTGACTGTAGACACAGAGGCTGCTTGCCCTCTTTTAATGGCCTGTGAGCGTCTGCCTCTCCTTGGTGGCCTTCCGGACATGATTATTTTGTAACACAGCACTACACTGTATTATATACTGTGTACACCGCCTGAAGTGTATTGAAAACAGTACACCACTGAATGCACTGTATATATAGGCTACACTGAATGCAGAGTATATATATATATATATATATATATATATACACACTAGACTGTATAATATATATATATATATATATATATATATATATATATATATATATTGTATATATTGTAGAGGGTCAGCCTGGGGCAGGGTTAAGAAGGGGTTAATCGAGGAGGGCAGGTATTTCCCCTTCAGACCTGCTTATTGTCAGGTGTGCTGAAAGTGTCAGAGAGGAGCTGTCTGAGTAGGAGAGAGAGACACAGCAGCACGCTGTGTGAAAAGGTCCATTGCTGGATCTGTGTGAAAATGTCCATTGCTGGATGGTGTACCTGCTGGGTGAGCTTAACCACATAAAGACTGTAGCTCTGATCGGAGTCATGAATTATTACCTGTAAATGTGCTGCTGAACTGTACCTGTCTGCACAACCGTGTGACAAGACAAGTCTGTCTTGTCTTATGTTTATTTTGCCATTTTTGCTGAATAAAGCCACTTTATTTTACTGGACTGTCTGTGAGCCAGCTGTTCACCCCTCTGATCCCCTACAATATATATATATTAATACACCGCCTGCAGTGTATTGGAAACTGTACACACTGTATTAGATACTGTGTACACTGACTGCACTGTATTATAAACTGTACAACGGCTGCACTGTATTATATACTGTGTACACCACCTGAAGTGTATTAGAAACTGTACACACTGTATTAGACACTGTGTACACCGCCTGCACTGTATTAGAAACTGTACAACCACTGCACTGTATTATATACTGTGTACACCACCATAAGTGTATTAGAAACTGTATACACTGTATTAGATACTGTGTACACCGCCTGCACTGTATTAGAAACTGTACAATGGCTGCACTGTATTATATACTGTGTACACCACCAGAAGTTTATTGGAAACTGTACACCTTGTATTATATACTGTATACACCACCGAATGCACTGTATATATAGGCTACACTAAATTCAGAGTATATATATATATATTAGACTGACTGTATATATATATATAAATCAAATCAAATACACTGCCACTAACTAAATAACCTGCCTGCTTAATCCAACTCAAGCTATCTTTCTGTCCAAGCCACCAACACTACACATGGCCGCTATGTAAGCCTTATATAGTGTGGGGCGTGGACTTTGTCCCCCTGAGCCATGATTGGCCAAAGGGACCCTGCCTTTGGCCAATTATGGCTCTCTCAGCAGAGCGCACTGTGATTGGCCAAAGCATGCAAGTCAGGTGCATGCTTTGGCAAATCATCATTCAGCAATCTTGCAGTACATTATGGGGCATTCCGCAGCGCTCAAATTTGCCGCAAACGCCCCAAAATGTTCGCTCTTGGGTGAACGGGTGAACACCAGATGTTCGAGTCAGACTTACGTTCAACTCGAACATCGAGCTCATCCCTAGTGATCACTACTGGGTTGTTCATTTTTGCGATATAAATGAAAAAAGACAGAAATTTTGAAAAAAACTATATTTTTTGAAAAAAAAATCAAATTTCTTCATACATTTTGGCCAAAATTTATTCTGCTACATGTTTTTGATAAAAACCTAATAAGTACACAGCGCACCCCTTAACGCTGCATTCTGTGGATAGGGCACCCCTGAAACTGCACTCTGTATATAGCACATCCTTGAACTCCACACATAACGTACTCCTGGTATTTATTGCCCCTTTAAAAAATTCTTCTCAGTACAATTTGGCCACACCCACCATTCAAAGCCTTTCGGCAGGTGGGGTGTTTGGGCTCCTGCACTCATTCTCTGAGAGAAAAAAACCTGGATAAATTAATATAGTCCTACAGATACAACCTGCACTTCGAGGGCAACAATAATGCTGATGCGGCTCGCAATTAAATTGAGTTTGACACCCCTGCCCTAGACCAATATGATGCAGAATATGTCAAAGCTTTATAAATCCATAATAATATTAATTGTGTGTGATTATAGGGGAGACATTAGAGTGTAAGCTCACACTGTACAACACCATGAAATATATCCAGGTAGAATACTGTAGTAATGGTGTGTGACTGTGTTTGAACATTAGAGTGTAAGCTCCTCTGGTGCAGTCTGATGTGAATAGCTTAATGTGCTCTGTACAACACTGCAGAATATATCCGAGTTATACAAATGTTTAATAATAATAATAGTGTGTGACTATAATGGAACATTAGAGTGTAAGCTCCTTTGATACACTGATTTGAATGGCTCTGTGTTCTCTGTACAACACTGTGAAATATAAATGTATAATAGTAATGGTGTGTGACTTTGGTGAGACATTAGACTGCAAGCTCCTCTGACACACAGTCTGATGTCAATGTTCTCTTTACAACACTGAAAAAAAATTATATATATATATATATATATATATATATATATATATATATATATATATATATATATATATACACACACACACTATAAGATATAGGAACTGTGGGAATAGTTGAGCAAGTTTTTATGTTTTATAGCCAGTAGGGGTCAGTAGGCCTCTGACTGAGACTTTTCGATGAAAGATGTAAAGAAAGCAAAATGCAAATGGAAAGGCCTTGTCAAGGTCCCTCTGGGTGAGGCTCACTGGGCCTCCCAACTCTACTCCCCTAAAACTCAATACAATGTCTCACACTCTGCTGGCTAATTTTCAACCCCATCCACACAATTTATTTATCATGCAATCAATAGGCTGTTTCACTTTTTTGTTTTCATCAGGTTTGAACGAATTAAATGAAGGACAATTCTCTCTTTTCAACTAAAGCTAATAACAGACGCTGTGTGAATATTAGATTTAACTTGTGTCTGGAGCAATTTAATTTAAGACTCTTTGCATAAATGAAATGGCTAATGCATTTATAATAGGAACAGTGTGTTTCTGAGAATCTTTAAGTCTTCCAGAATTTTATTAAAAAGTTCTTCTTTATGTGTTGTGTATTGTTTGTGTATTGTATCTCATCAGGTAATGTCATCGCTTACTTCCACAAGTCCAGGTACCCCTGTGAATAGATAACATTGTGAACAAATATATATCCAAATACATGATCTACTTTCTGGAAATTGGCTCAAAGTATATCGATATCAAAAACAAAAAAATGTAATATATTGCAGCTTACCGGTCCTTAAATGTGGTAGCTACATTCGTTTTATTTTTTCCTGATGATTCTGTCAGTAATACACTTGTGGGGAGGTACAGCGTGGTGCAGCAGCAAACACTCACCCTCTAGTTGCAGAGAACAGAACTTGTCAGTGGCGGCCGTTAGAAAATTTTTTGGGGGGGCAGCAAACAGTATAACACCCCCCCGGTCCGTCGATAGCACTTACCCCATCACTGGCAGCTTCTGCTGCCTCCCGTTCTCCTGCTCTACACGGGTTTTCGCGGCGGTGGCGGCTTCCGTTTCCTCCCTCCTCGGCGGCCAATCGGGAGTCTTCTCTTTTCAGGCCAATCGGAAAACGGGTCTCACACACGCTTCTGATTGGCCGGATTGAGGATCAGTGTGGGTGGTATCGGAGTGCATTCTCTGCGACCCAAGCTCACCCAATTTTGAAGCCTATTAGAGCCTCCGGCTCTAATCAAATGCTTTAAAAAAAAAAAACCCGGCCACTGTAATTCATGCAACTGGTGCCCTGAATAAGTGGCCGGATGTATGAATAGGGGGCGGCCGCGGCGGCCGTGGATAGATTCATGCTATGCATGAATCTATCCATTGCATATAGTTGGTGGTGTGGAGAGAGGGGGCGCCCCCAATGAATGGGCCACCACTGGAACTTGTATTAATGTTAAAGTTGTAAAATATTCACAACAAGCCTGGAGGGAAGGCATACGACCGGGAACACTCACAGATTATAACAGTGATGTGTAGTAGAACAGATCTCCGCTTGGCCAGTCCGTATTCAAATGGGGAGGTCTCCAGGAAGGGTGGCATGTTCCCATCCTTTCCCTACTCATCTAGAACCTCCCCCTGCTGCTAATCACTGTCCCTGTCAGACGGGTGACCTGTCTCTATACTACCCACATGCAAGCCTTACCCAATTTGGCCCACCAGAGTCACATATGGCAGCAGCATCCAATCGAATGGCTTCCCCAGTGACCCAAGAAACAATAGAGGAACCATGTTCCTCTTGACTCCCCCTCCAACTGAAATGCAGCTGCAGTCGAGCGCCACCTACAGTGGAGAAAATAGACTGCACCTGACTACACTTTTTCTGTCCTATTGTGACAATAGCCACTCACTGTACTGGATCTATGAAGGAGCAGTGTTGCCAGTGTAGGACAGAATGTGTGTTAGGACTACAGAACACCCCTTTCTCATCTCCATAACACAGAGGGGCAGTGTTCTGTAGTTTCAAAGATGTAACCCGGGCAGGGCTGATAATCATTGGGTTGTCAACTTACTGGATTTTGGCAGGATTAGCAGGTATTTCTTTTGCACAACAGATACAGCAAAGTGTTTTCAATGGTATTTCAAACAGATCAGAAGAAAGCAAATAAGAGAAGTTCCTTGTAAGGGTCCACATACACTTTAAGGGTACTTTCCAAACTCTCATAGGCTAAACCTAATGTATATTAAAAATGCCCTCCTGATTTTCCTAAATTAGCCCTTCATATCCATTCCCGAGAAACTCTAGTTCTGCTGGGGTCACATATAAAATGAATACCACGCTATTTTAACATTTAATGTGATTATAATTTTAACTGTATGTCACCTGTGATTTTCTATGTATAACTGGTCATTTTCTTTTTCTCATTTCTGTTCTATGCAACAATGGCAGCAGTCTTCAGTTTCCTTGAAACTAATCCACCTACCTCTGTAATTGGCTCACTGCTTCTCTCAGTGGCCAATAGGGTTGATTTGCTAAAGGCAAATAGGATGTTAACTTTGGGGGAAAATTGCTTTGCAAAGTGCATTTTCCCTTGCAATGTGAATAGTCGATTTGCCTTTAATAAATCGACCATAAAGTCTCTTGATGTCAAGTTGTAAGTAGCCTGTGGCATCCCCTAGCATGGTTATTTAAAGGCTAACTCCATCTTTTGCAACATTCCACACGTTACACCTGTATTTAGGGTGTAACATGAAACATATTGCTAAGCACACCTTGGATCAACAATCCACATTGTTACTTCTTATAAATATTATTGGCCATTTATATTTTGTACATTTAAACACACTCTCAGCTCTTTTAGAGAAATACACTGATTTGGCTATAAACAGTTGATGTGGAATAATCCACATTTTCCCATCTCTAATACCCCGTACACACGATCGGATTTTCCAACAACAAATGTTGGATGTGAGCTTGTTGGCTGAAAGTCCGACCGTGTGTATGCTCCATCGAACATTTGTTGTCGGACTTTCTGGCAACAAATGTTATCTAGCAGGTTCTCAAATTTTCTGCCAACAAAACTTTGTTGTCAGAATTTCCGATTGTGTGTACAAGTCCGACGCACAAAAGTTCAGGCATGGTCGGAATCAAGCAGAAGGAGCCGCACTGGCTATGGAACTTCCTTTTTCTCGGCTCGTCGTACGTCTTGTACGTCACCTGCTTTCCAACGTTCGTAAATGTTGGCCAACATTTCTGTGACCGTGTGTATGCAAAACAAGTTGGAGCCAACAACCTTCGAACAAAATACCACGGTTTTGTTGTCGGAAAGTCCAATCGTGTGTACGGGTCATAACGGTAAAGAACCCTTTCTGCATGAAGAGTTTAAGCTATTTTTCTCCAATTACAAAGGATGCTGATGTGTTCTAAAGTTTTCTGCACCGGGATTTTAAACTTTGACAAGATAACACATTTATACGAATACTGCTATGGAGTACTTCCCAATATTATCATGCTTTTGGTTGGATAACATAGCGTATAGCAGCTTCCTAAATTCCAGAGAATCCCCTAATAAAATGAAGCAGAAAAATAAAACTTTTTTCTTTACATTCTTTTTGTTAATTTTTTCCTTTTCATTTTGTGGCTATTTGATTTCTAGTTACATTTCCTTTTTTTTTCTATGTGCTCTATGAGCTCAGTCTCTTTGCTCTGATCATACGTGGTAAAATAGCGTAGGGCCTCTGCGTTGGTTATTTATGCGTCTCCATGTTAGCAATCTGGTCCCTCGTGCTGCGCTGAAATGCTGAGCGCTGACCTAATTCAACACATCCCCGCAGACCTGCGAGTTTAAGGCTGTTCAGTTCCAGGCAATGGGCTGACACCGGAAAGGAATAATGAGATTTTTTTGGAGGCTCACCGCACTTTTTTTTCTCAGCAGGGCTCTATCGCATCCACTATGGTATTTAAAAGGGAACGCTTTTCAAAGGTCTGCAGAATATTCACCTGTGTTTAAGCTTTTGTATTGACAGAGAAGAACGTACCTGCCCTCTGATATCAAAGAACAGCAGCCTCAGGCATAGAACAAGAACGAGGCTCTTAAAATCAGAACACAGAATAGGAGATAGTAGATCATATCTGGTGAAGAAGACATATTTCAAATTGTATTAAATGTTAAAAATCCTTTTTTGTGTAGTTTGACAAGTTTAGGTAAAAGCTTTGCTCCGGGAATCAAGCTGCTGGCTGGCTGTAGAGATTCTCTGTTTGTATTTGAGAAGACAGACAGTTTTGTATGAGTTTTATTCAGCTCTTTTGTGCACTTTTTTCATTATTTCTTTCATAGCTGCATTTTCTTTTTACAATGTCCTCCTAAAGGCAACTGTAAGTTTGCCTTTTTTCCCTGTATTGCCACATACCTAAGCAGCGTTTAAAGCCCCTGGGAAGCAATGTTCCTAATAATTTTCAAAAACAGAAGTGTCAGTTTCATGCAGCTGTACACATCACCTTTATTCAAATTTTATTAGTGGCTACACCCCATGAATAATTTAGTATTTCTGTTGTTCAGTCCATTTTCCCACCTAAATGTAGCTATTAGTATTCCTCTAATAGAATGTACTTAAAAAATAGGTCAGGTTTGAATATTGTGTATTCTCATATTCAACCAGCAGGTTTGGCTCTTAGCTTTTTTTCTGGTATTTTCTAGGGACTCCTTGGCTCCTTTCTGAAAAATAAAAATCTACTTTTTATAAAGCTCCTAAAGTGGAGTTTCACTTGTTTGCAAGTTTATTAAAAGTCAGTAGCTACAAAAAGTGTAGCTGCTGACTTTTAATAAACAGACACTCACCTGTCCCACGGTCCAGCGATGTGGGCACCCGAAGCCTTGCTCCTCTCCCCCACCTCTCCACGCCGCCGCCATTGCAAGTGTGGGCACCCGGCTGTGACAGCTTGCAGCTTCACGGGCAGGTGTGCACTGCGTGAGTCGCGTTGCGCACTCTTAGTGGCCAGGCAATCTTCTGGGACCTGTGACGTGTCCCGAAGATTGCGGAGAAGGAGAAGAGGAGTCGCCTAGGCGGCAAGGCGATGAGAACAGGAAGTTGGAGCTGGGTACCTGTCAAACAGGTACCCCCCCCCCCAAAAAAAAAAAAAAAAAACATGCCAAATGTGGCATGTACTAGGGCAAGGAATGCTCAAAGCGTAAATTCCACTTTTGGGTGGAACTCCGCTTTAAGTTCAAGCTGAAATTTACACAAACAGCTGATGAGACATAGAAATAATTCCTCCTACTCCCTTCCATTGACTTGATGAGTCTGTTAAAGACAGAATGTCTAAGAGTTAACAGACCCTGCAGTGATTTATTTTTAAAAAGCCTACAGTGCTGGTTACTAGATTCCCTAGTCTCATGGGGGCATCTTGTAATAAATAATTACTTATTTAAAAAAAATATAAATACATTATTAACCACTTCAATACAGGGCACTTTCACCCACTTCCTGCCCAGACCAATTTTCAGCTTTCAACGTTGTCGCATTTTGAATGACAATTGCGCGGTCATGCTACACTGTACCCAAATTAAATTTTTATCATTTTATTCCCACTAGGTTTTTTATATTTTGCTAAACAAATAAAAAGGGGGGGGGGGCATGGCCAAGATGGCACTGTGAGCGGCTGCTTTCTAGGAGAGCTCCGCTGCATTTTAGCAAAAATCCAGATCCTGGGCTGATTTAAGTCGTTTTATCCACCCCTGCAAACCGGGTGGAGCACAGAGAGGCAGGGGAGACAAGGCGGGAAGCAAAGCTGCCAAACCGGAGGCCGTCGGCTCTTCCCTGACCGCTCCATGACCCCATCGTGCTGCGAGGCCGCAGCCACGGCCTTTCCTGACCGGCTCTGAGGCTCCGGAGCGGAGCAAAGACTCCCTCTGCACCTCCTAGCGCTGCGGGAGCCCCAAGGCAGGCGGAAAACACAGGTGCTGGGCCGGAAGCTGTAACTCCGGCGTTGCCGGCTCGTCCCAGGGCGCATCCCGGCCCCCTCGTGCTACTAGGCCACAGCCGCGGCCTTTCCTGACGGGCTCCGGGGCGGAGAAAAGATCCTCTGCACTCCTTCCTTGCGCTGCGGGAGCCTCTGGGCAGATGGAGGATACATACGCCGGGCCAGGTGGCTGTAATTCCGGCGGTGGCGGCTCATCCCCCTCGTGTGCCTAGGCTGCAGACGTGGTGCGAACAGCCTTTCCTGACAGTCCCTGGAGCCTCGGAATGGGACAAAGCCGCACCGCTCTATCTGCGGGCTTGTGGTAAGGGGGGATTAACTGTCTGGGGGCCCCATCCACCTAAAAGACTCCCCCGGGAACCCGCTGACCCCACTACTAGACCCCCTCCACGCTGCTTGCAGTATAGACACCTGAATGAGGCGTCGGAGTTCAGGCGCAAAGTTCAGCAAAGGGGGCAAAAGACTAACCTTCCCATCACAACCAGAACCCCCACTGAACTTCGAGTCGAGGTCTGTACCACCCGGAGGACCCACAGGGCCTCACAGACGGGTCTCATGGAGTCGGCTGAATCTCGACCCCCCTGGCTAGCGGACATCATGGCAGCCATTGCCACCTGCCAATCCACGCTGACAGCGAAAATAGAGGCAGTACAGATAGACGTGGGCCTCATTCACCAAGATATGGACAAACTCAGAACCAGAGTCACAGAGACCGAACAAAGAATGAGCAGTACTGAAGATACGGTCGCAGAATATGGCGCAGCGCTCCGCACTCTCCAAACCAAAGTGGAGGCCTTGGAGTATAGAGCCGAAGATGCTGAAAATAGAAACCGCCGTAACAACCTTCGCATAGTCGGTCTTCCCGAGGGAGCAGAAGGGAACAATCCCACGTGCTTCACGGAGGGTGTGCTGCGTGACCTCCTCCCTGACGCCCACCTGTCACCCCACTATGCGGTGGAGAGGGAGCATCGCATACCACCTAAACCGGTACCTCCTGGAGCCCCCCCCGCGAACCTTCATTCTCCACCTGCTCAACTTCAGGGACAGAGACGAAATTCTTCACACATCCAGGAATGTGGGGGACCTACGCTACCAGAATGCCAAGTTGATGATTTTCCCTGACTACTCGGTAGAGACCCAGAAACTCGGGAAGTCATTCGACAATGTTAAAGCGGCAATGAGGGCGCAAAACATCCGCTATAGTGTCCTCTTCCCACCCTGTCTAAGAGTCCAAGACGGAGAGGCAACCCGCTTCTTCAACACCCCCAGAGAAGCATCCATCTGGCTGGATTCACTGCTGCAGGCCTGCTGATCGAGCGCATGGTATGTACCACATGACAACCTCACCTGCACTGAATTTTGCTCGGGCCTAGGCCTGTGTAGATCACAGACTAGCCCACAGGAGGGGCGCTCACACCTTTGTTTCACCTGTTGTGCTAAGTTTGTATCCATGGTGTGCACTGCTCCAATAGTGGAGGTTAGCCCCCCTCCTGATGGGGGAATCCAAGTTAGCACCCCTGACAGAGACATAGTCAGGAGAACATTGCAGCCTGCCGCTTCCCTCCCCTCCTGTGGCATTAGGGGCCATACTATGTATGCCCACCTATTAATGGATCGATTTTACTGAAGGGACGCATTCCAGTTTTCTTTTTCTCCTCTTGGACCCATGTCCCTTACAGCTTGTTGCATAGAGTCAGCGGATGTCTAACACTTAGAGAGCTGCTCGGACTGCTGCTTGACCCCCTGGAAGTGTCAGGGGGGGTTGAGTTCGCCTCTTACACGGACCCCCTTTGCAGCCGGCTAGCTGAAATTGTTTGGGATGAATGCCCTCCTCAGTTTTAAGGAGTTGGGCGGGGGGGCGGGGATTGTTGCCCGATCCAGGCCAGTTTGTTCCTTTTTGGGGTTATGTTTATTTTTTGTTTTTTTTACCCAAATGTCTTTTTAAAATTCATGATTATTAAGTTTCATGTGTCAGTATTGCCAATCACCTTGCTAATTCCTGCTACTGTATTACAATTACCAGCTTTGAGTTTCTGCTTTCTCAGTTCCCTCCGGGTCCAGCTAGGGCCCCACAGAAGGGCACACACGATTACTCCGTATAACCACATACAACAATTTGAAGATGACATCCCTTAACGTTATGTCCTGGAACACCAGGGGGTTAAACTCGCCAGTTAAGAGACCCCTGGTGTTCCAGTTTATCAAGGCCCACAACCCAAACATATGCATTCTACAAGAGACTCATCTAGTGGGTGGTAGAAACATGTCCCTAAAAAAGCCCTGCATTGGCCATCATTACCATTCTACGTACTCCACCTTTGCAAGGGGTGTTAGTATACTAGTACACAAGTCTATCCCATTTCGACTTCTGGACCTGGTGCTGGACTCGGAGGGCAGATACGTATTAATTCACGCTCAGGTGGGATCAATGAGGTGGGTCATAGCAGGCCTTTACTTGCCTCCACCCGCATCATTGACTCTTCTAACTCAAATCACCTCAAAACTTGCTAATGACAATATCCTTATTCTGGGGGATTTTAACCTGGTTCCTGACCCCGCCTGGACAGATTATCCATGACTGGTAGTTCTCATCCGGGATTGGTGGAGTGGGCGGAGACATACGGCCTGACAGATGTGTGGCGCTGGAAGCACCCTCAGACCCGGGCTTACACCTGTCACTCTGCGTCCCACCGCACCCTATCAAGGATAGACTTGGCCTATGTGGGGAGGGCGGTCCTCCCCAGGGCAAAGGACATACTCCCCAGGGGCATATCTGACCATGCACCCCTGCTCCTGAGTATGGATTTATCCTCCGCCCCAGAATCCACATTGTGGCGGCTTTCCAGGTTCTGGGTGTGGGATGAGGCGGTGGATGGTCAATTTCAGGGATCTCTCTGGGAGTACTGGGTGACCAACCCCGGCTCAGCATCCCCGCTGGTGGTGTGGGACGCCTTCAAGACTTATACTAGGGGCCAATACGAACTTATTCTAGGCAAGGTTCGCAGAGAGAGGCGGGCTCAACTGATTAACGCAGAACGGGTGTTGGGACTACAGGAGGCAAGATTCATCAGGACTGGAGACCCTCAGGATTACATTAGACTACAGGCTCTGACTGGTGAGGTATTGCGTGTACGCACCACTCTCACTCAGAAGCAAATGCTAGTCCAGTCCCAACGCAATTTTGAGCAGGGTGAAAGATCAGGTAAATTGTTGGCCTGGCTGGCACGGGAGCAAGCGGGAGGGATATGCATATCTCATATACAGGACCAAAATGATGCACCCCTTTATACCCCCGACAAAATTAATGAGCGCTTTGTCTCCTTCTACCGCCTCCTCTATAGCTCCAAGGCGACTTACACACAGGACGAACTGACCTCATACTTGGCCCCTATTGACATCTTGGTCCTGACAAAAAAGTACCGAGATGCGCTTGACGCGCCTATCTCGGTAGAAGAACTGTTAAAGGCCCTAAAATCACTCCAATCTGGCAAGACTCCTGGCCCTGATGGCATACCAGTGGAATTTTATAAACAGTACGCTGAGGAAATAGTGGCTAGATTACATACCATGCTACAGGAGGCACACAAGACAGAGGAACTCCCGAATTCTCTGTGCGAAGCGGAGGTGGTAATGATTCCTAAGCTTGGGAAGGACCCCACTCTGTGCTCCTCATACCGCCCAATCTCATTGATAAATGTTAATGCAAAACTGCTGGCCAAAGTTCTGGCCACCAGGTTGAATACAGTTATACTGTATTGGTGCACCCGGACCTAATGGGGTTCATGCCAGGGAGGGGCACAGACATCAATATTAGGAGACTCTTCACGCACATGGCCAGAGCCCATCCAGACACGGCAGGAGTGGTGGCCTCACTCGACGAGGAGAAAGCTTTTGACTCGTTCAAGTGGGGCTACCTCTGGGAGGTGCTTTCCAGGTTTGGATTTGGCCCTAGATTCATGAAGTGGCTACGGATGCTGTATGCTTATCCGAGGGCCAGAATACGCATGAATAGCTGTCTCTCGGATAGTTTTCCCCTGGAGCGGGGCACATGCTAGCACGACGGAATCATTCATAGAACGTAATGTCAAACCCCTCCTGTCCCAGATGACAGCAAAATGTGCAGCATGGCGTACACTCCCACTGACCCCAGTCTGCAAAGTCAATCTTTTGAAGATGGTATATCTCCCAAAATTCTTATACTTTTTTCTAACTACCCCTTCGCACATCCCCAGGGCCTTTTTTAAGCGCCTTGAGGGTATAGTGACTTCGTTTGTGTGGGCTGGGAGGCCACCCAGGGTGGCAAAACACATTTTGTATCTACCTCTCTCTGCAGGAGAACTGGCGTTGCCCAACTTCCTCATATACTACTGGGCGGCAATCCTGGTCACGGTCAGGTGGTGGTTCTCCCAGCCCAGACAAAATCCAGCGGTGAGACTAGAGGCGGCTATACTGGGGTCCTATGCGGCATTGAGCAACCTTGCATTTAGGGGGCTCAGGGCCCCACACGACCTGACAGTACCTAAGAAAACAACGCTTAGGGTATGGAGGGAGGCCAGAGCAGTTTATCGCAAGCCAAATTGTTTATACCCACATACTCCACTATGGGGCAACCTCACAATACCCCATTTAAACGATATTCCAGACCCGTCATTTTAGGCCGGGCGGGGAATAACCACCTTGAAACACGTTATAAAAGACGGGAAACTTATGCCTTTCACGGAACTGAGGCGCACTTATTCTCTTCCCAACACCTCAGAGTTTAGGTTCTGACAACTGAGACATGCCATGAAGGCTCAGTTCCCGGAGGTACTGACACTTGAATCCGACTCCATTGAGCGCCTGCTCATTTCCAGTGTAATGGGAAAACCCCTCTCCACCCTATATCTGTACCTGACGGTGGCCTATGACACCAGACCCACACACACATTCGACAAATGGAGGGAGACATCCCAGCCCTTGGTGAAGACGAATGGGAGGACTGTATATCAACCTTTATCCCATCTATGATAGCGGCCAAGGACAGATTTATACAGCTGAAGTTTATTCACAGATACACCCCACATAGGATGGCCAACATATACCCAAACTTAGACCCTTCATGCCCCAGATGCAAAACAGAAGTGGGCACATTCTGGCATATGGTATGGGCCTGCCCTAAAATTCAAACCTACTGGAAACACATAGCAGGGAAACTGAGCGAACTGCTGGGGACTCTGGTGCCAAGGGAACCAATGGTGCTCCTGCTGAGCTACTTGAGAGAGGTTGAGGGGGACAGGTATGCTAAACTCTACGTTTTTTTCTCGCTATTTTATGCCAGGAGGGAGATAATGATCCACTGGAAGTCAGCCGAACCTCTCACGCTGAAATCCTGGCAAAAAGCGGTTGCGTTAGTACTCCCTCTGTACAAGCTCACCTACGAGAACAGGCAATGTCCGGCTAAATTTGACAAGGTGTGGGCTGCATGGGTGGACGCGAGTGGGTGAGGAGCCGGAGAGGTGGGGGACCAAATGACGGATTCCCCCCCTTTTCCACAAGGGGGTTGTCCCCCCCCCCTTCCCACCGGGTGACACTCGACCATGCCAAGGGAAATCATTCTAATGCACTGGCCGAGACGCTGGCGGCCTCCCCCCCCCCCCACAGGGGAAAGGTATCGAGTACCCTAGAGATGTAATGGGTCGGATCTAGATGGGAATTTAATTGGGAATCAACACTGGTTGAGAAATGGGAAAAGTAATATTTTATATGGTTCTGTAGGATGCTAAATATGGATATTTCAAACAGATACTGTAACTAAGCAAGATTTGATTGTCGGAAGCTGACTGAATTGTGATACTGATTTGTTCAATAAAAAACTTTTCTGTTAAAAAAAAAAAAAAAAACAAATAAAAAAGACCAAACATTTTGAAAAAAAAAATTTCTTAGTTTCTGTTATAAAATTTTGTAAATAAGTTTTCTCCTTCACTGATGAGCACTGAGGAGGCTGCATAGACGGGCACTGATGAGGCAGCACTGTTGGCACTAAAGATGAGGCACTTATATGCAGCACTGATAAGCAGCACTGATAGGTGGCACTGATATGCAGCACTGATGGGCACTCATAGGTGGCACTGATGGGTACTCATAGGTGGCATTGAAAGGCTGCACTGATGGGCACTTAAAGGGAGCGCTGAATGGCATCACTGATAGGCGTCACTGATGGGCACTGATAGGCAGCACTGATGAGGAGGCACTAACAGGCATCACTAATGGAAACTGATAGGCATCCCTAATGGCCACTGATTGGCCTCCCTGGTGGGCTCTAGTGGGCATCCCTGGTGGGTCAGCACTGATAATCAAGGCACTGATTATCAGCGCAGGCCCCCCCTGTCTGGAGAGCCGCCGATCGGCTCTCCTCTATTCGCATCTTGTCAGCGCGAGTAGAGAAAATTGCGATAAACAGCACTACCTGGTTAGCATGTGATGAGCTGTGATTGGACACAGCTGATCACATAGTAAAGAGCCTACGTCATAGGCTCTTTACCAGGATCGGAGATGCGGTGTGTCAGAGTGGCACACTGCACTACTAATCACCGTGCTGCGCAACCCTCGTGGGTGTGCACGAGTGGCTTACCCTGCTGGACGTCATGTGACGCCTAGTCAGGATAACTTGACCACTTTGCAGCCATCATTCTGCTGTATGGGGGGTGGGAAGTGGTTAATTATTCATTATTATTTAAATACCCCTATTTCAGGTCCCCCAGTAGGATACAGTGCAGCACAGCTCCTGCAACCTAAGCCCCCCCACCACACTCAGACTTTTTCCGACCTTCCTGCCATACCCCCCATAATTTACTCTCAATATCTGGCCAGACCTCACCATCTCACATACGTGGATCTGCCAAATGGATCCGTAGAGGCAGCACCTCCTCTGTGAATTACCAGCAGTCCCTCCACATACATGCTGCCATGTGCACTGGCTTAGACTTAGATAGAGAAGAGAATGGGGCCAAAAGCGGTGTATGCCACAATATTTGTGGCATGCAATGTAATAGTACCAATGTTTGTGATACACTGCAATGAACTGAAAAGTTTAAAATCGGTGCACATATATGAGGCTAACATTACAGAAGGAAAACATATATAACAAAACCAAAGAAATTCCCGGCTCAACTTTCCGACCAGTCTGCTAACCAACCGAATTTTCCTGGCTAACAGTGTGCGTTAAAAACAGGGGTTTAGTTTGCATACATTTGCAAATACATGCATAAGCTGCGGAGCCCTGTCAAGGCACCCCAATATCTGTAGTCCTAACTCTAAATTTTGAGAGCCTCCACAGTGGAAGCACATACATTATAAAGGATAGGCAGAGGGCAGGTGAGCTGGAGGGAGCCCACCCCTCCTTAAAGGCACGGGGGTGCACTGGCCTCCCAACATACAGCAGCATGGCAGTAAAGATGTCCAGCACGTCCCCTCACCAGTGCTTCCCTGTGCCTATAAGGAATCCACTGCCGCCTATGATTTGCTATGGTTTGACTTTGACAGCTTCCCAGCGGGATAGCTCAGGTGGGTTGAGACTCATGTCAGAACACACTCGAGCTCATCAATACTCATCGCCCATCCCCCTCCTCAATACAGAGTTCTCCCCCAATACAACGCTCCCTCCAAATCCCAGCACAGATCTTTTCCACCCACACCCAGCTACTTTTTACTCAGTTCTCAGAACAGGAGGAGCAGCTGCCAGGAGGCTGGGGTGTCATGTTCTGTGTGAGCGTTCCCTGTATAGCATGAAAGCCCAGCCTCCTGGCAGCTGCTCCTCCTGTATATAAACTGCACTGAGGAGGTGCTATCACTTGGGGGTATAATAAAAATTATGATATAGTAGGAAAAAAATGTAAACGCACACACACATTCCTTCAAAATGACTCATATACTGTATATTTGGCGTATGTATGTTCAGTCATAAGCCAGGATAAAACATGTGTAGCACCACCCCCGTGTGGGCTGCGTGATACTGGTCTCCCTACTCCTGCACAGCCAGGCAACAAGCATTTTCCACTTCCATCCAGACACAAGAAACAGACTTTGAGATTGTTTCTTGTTGTTTATTAGGTGTAATAACTTGGATGGGGAAACAGAATTATGGGATGCCCAGCTTGACTGCAACAATAACCAGGGACAACTTCCTCTCTATGTACACGATCCTGAACTGTCCTCCTTCCTGGACACTGACAGTCTCTGATAATCTAAAATAAGGACTAGAAACTTTCAGTCCCTTAGAAAGTAGCACAATGTGTTGTAGGCTGCATACCAGGAGTATCTCCAACTCCACTGTAGAGACTGATCCAAGCTCTACTGCCTGTAGGAACTACCAGCCCACCTGACTGCTTCTTCACCAGACCACCCGGCTGCTCCGAAGATCTCCCAGGGCAAGAAATAGGAAAGGGTATGCACAATGCTGTCCTCCTGAAAGGCTTGCTACTTGCTACTTGCCACTTGCCATATGTCATTTTCTCCCCTTGTGAATCCTGGGTGTGCTGATCTACTCCCACTGTCCTCCTTGCTGTTTCTTAGGCAAGATTCCTTTCAAACTGCACTGCTGTCAGAATCTTCCCAAGCCAGTCTGAGCCCAGCCTGAGGCAGAGCTCCTCCTCCAGACACAGGGACCCCCCTCCAAGGCCACCTCCAAGGCCTCCCTCTGCACTCCATCTTCCACCCAACTCCCCTGCTGGCATGGCTCATCCATGTTTGAGGGCTGACTCAGCCACCCTGCCAGGCCCACTGCTTGAGGATTGGCCAAATTCCCCTAAGTATGCAGATCAACCCTCCTGGCCTATGCCTACTAACTTCTAGAAGTTTCTCCAAATTTCCAGAACCAGGGGGAGGCACCAGAGGCCTGCCTCTGTGAGTCATCCAGTCTGACCTGCAGTAAACCCTGACCTAATTCAGACTCACAAGTTAACCATGAGTCAAAACATAGGTTTGCCTGCACTAACTCTAGTAGCACACCACACATGCTACACATGTAATGCGAGGGCCTATTGATATGTATTAGACCAGTGTTGCCCTTTGCTTGCCCTCTGAAGAAACCAGCGTCTATTGGCTGGAGAAATGCGTCAGCTATGTGACGTCAGCACGTCACTCCAGAACCACGGACGTACTGGATGGAGTGTCAGCATGATATGAACAGCTGACGACCGGCTTTTCCCTACCTCGGACGGTTGCGCAACCTTAGGTGCGGTAATCAACACACAGCGAGGGGCGATACCTTTTGGCAGCAGCACAGCTAAATACGGACTGATATCTTCAGCTACAAGTTTCCTGGGGTAGAGTCTTGCTATATGAGGACTACGGACACCTTCCAGCTGGTGAGAAAGTATTGATCCAGTTTACATCTGCTTACATGAATGTGTCAGCTCTTAGCACTCCCCCTGCTGCTTCTGCTATAACCATTATGCCGCTGTCTCTCTGCTACTTACCCAATGTCTGCACTTCGAACTAGCTGGTTTGCTGATTGTATCTGCTGTTAACTCTGATCATTAACTACTGTCTGGGTTTTTATGCCTAACAGACCGTGCTGAATTCATACCGTTTATGAACTTCCACTAGCACACTGCATCCACTCACCCATATACTCTATATACCATGTTCATGACTGATGATTAAGGGAACCCTTACCATCAGGAGTCTGATTTGTACACTTATATCCCTTTAACCCTTGTGTCATCGGCAGTTGTGTATGGTGACTGTGTTATGCATGCGTGATGTACACACGCGGCTCCCCCTGTTTTTAATTTTTAGACAACAATGTCTTTATTTTAATGGGTCTCTGATAGCCACTTATGTTTGCCCCCTTTTTTTTCTTATTTGATTTATTAGTGTGGTGTTCATAACTTTTGTAACAATAAAATTTAAGTTGTATTTTCTATAGTGTTTGGGTTTTCTCTGCCCTCTTAAGAGAACTTTATTCTCTTAGTTTTTCCTGTATGCTAATAGGGCAACCTGAACTGCATCCCACGTCAGTCGTGTGGATGAATGTTTATGTACATTTTTGTTAACCAACTTTAGGTAATTATTGGAGGTTGATCCAGGCAACTAAGCAATATTTTTTGATTTGCTCTTATCTGACCCTTGGGGCACTATTCCAGCAACTGACACAAATGATGGGGCACCATTCCCCATACTGACACCATCAAAACACGATTTATCGTACTGATAACATTGGGGCACTATCTACTCCCACTAGCCACAGTATGGCCCCCTAAATCCTGAAGGACAGTAAACTGGCCCTTTGCTTGGAAAGTTTGGAGACCCCTGTATTAGACTCACAATAATGTCAAACAATTGAAAGCAAGCTAAAAATGTTGAAGCCCAAATCCAGCTTTTACTTATAACTGCAATGGGCAATTTAAATTTACATTAATATTGGAATCCTGGAAATAGGCATTAGGCCTTATGCACACGGCTGTATTAAAATACTCATATCTATGCTTATTCTTTTGCCAGGAGATTAAAAAAAATCAAGCATAAAAAATACTTGCTTTGGTGCGCAATTACGAGCATTTATGCATGTTTTACAAGCACATGGCTTTGAGCTTAAACTCATTCTACTGGCCAGAATATGAATTTATCCTGACCACTGGAATAAATGTATGCGCAGTTATGCTCATAAACTCCTCTTCGAACACATCTTTGGGCATTTTTTTCATGTCTTTAAACGCTATTCTTAAAATACAGATCTAAATGCGTAATGTTCATGGCCACATAGGCTAACATAGAACTGCGCTCAAAGGCATAAAAAAATATGCTGTACCCCTGTAAAAGCAGAATTGTTTATGCCTTTGTGCATGAGGCCTTAAAAGTAAACCTGAGCAAACATATTTTTGAATTTAGTTTTATACAGAGAGGGATTGGTTAAAACCAGTCAGATTTTTTTTTTTTTTTTGCTGTCTTTGTCCATGTTTGGGAGATTTAACTTCACTTCTAAATTCCAATCCCAATGACAGCAGGTAACAAAGACAGAACATTGTGAGATATTTCTTTGATGGAGACAGAGACAGCAACAAAAGCACGTTTATTTAGTAGAGCAGAGAGGAGTTAAACCATCAGGTTGCTTTTGTTTTCCTTCCCTAGTGACACCAAGACATTTTCATTTCTTCTTTTTGGTTCCACTAAAACAGGTAGTGAGATAAAATCTCCTCATTGAAGTAAAATACAGAAAAAAAAAAATGACAGTGGTCCTGGCTCTTATGCCCAGTACACACGGTCGGATTTTCCAACGGAAAATGTGCGATTGGAGTGTGTTGTCGGAAAATACGACCGTGTGTGGGCTCCATTGGACTTTTTCCATCGGATTTTCCGACACACAAAGTTTGAGAGCAGGATATAAAATTTTCCGACAACAAAATCCGATCCTTTAAATTCCGATCGTGTGTAGACTAATCCGACGGACAAAGTGCCACGCATGCTCAGAATAAATTAAGAGACGAAAGCAATTGGCTATTTCCCTGTTTATAGTCCCGACGTACGTGTTTTGCGCCACCGCGTTCAGAACGATTGGATTTTCCGACAACTTTGTGCGACCGTGTGTATGCAAGACAAGTTGGAGCCAACATCCGTCAGAAAAAATCCATGGATTTTGTTGTCGGAATGTCCGATCAATGTCCGATCGTGTGTACGGGGCATTACCTACTGAAAGCTACATTTTCGCCTGGATTTAGTCTTAAAGTAGAGCTTTAGACAAAACTTTTTTTTTCATTTTGGATAGAGTTAGGGAGGATTATAACCCCTTTCAGATTTATTTTTTATTTATTTTTTTGCCATCTGTGTCCTATTGGGGAAATTTACCTTCACTTGCCTTCACTGTCCCATAGATAAAAAAGGTAATGAAGGAAATCCCTGCAAATAAATGGGAATCCCTTGGAGATCTCCCCTCTATTACTTTTTCTGGGGACAACCCAAAATTTGGGTTTTTCTGTACCTTCACTTTCAATGATAATGGTAAACAGGACAAATAGTGAGGGTGAATTTCCCTATCGGGGACACAGACAGCAATAAAAACCTAATAGGCAGTCTATTTTCTCCACTGTAGGTGGCGCTCAACTGCAGTGGCAGTGCAGAGGGAGAGGAAGTCATGAGGAACATGGCTCCTCTATGGTTTCCTGGGTCTTTGGGGCATCAATCCCGTTGGATAATGACAGCCCATGTGACTCTGGCAGCCATCTCGGGTCAGGCAGAGTCTATTTAAGATCCTGGCTTCTGAGTTTGGTGCACATTTAGCGTGTGGGTAATGTAGGGACAGGTCACCTGCCTGTCAGGGACAGTAATAGTGCAGGGAAAGGTTCCAGATGGGTGGAGAAAGACTAGGGATCCGCCACTACTCCTGGAAACCTCCTCGCTTGGGCTGGGACCGGCCAAGCCGCATTCCACCCCTCAAGACAGACGCTGTCAGTTCGGCTGAGTGTTCCCAGTCAGGGTGCCCTTCGATGGGCTTGTTGTGGATTGTTATATTCTGACTACAATACAAGTTCTCTCTATTGCAACTGGACTGTGTGTGAGTTACTGCCGCTGCACCATGTTGCACCCTCCCACATGTGTTCTAATCCCCCTGCACTCTGTCCAAAAAAAAATAATTTTTGCCTTTAGTTAAACCTTAACATTCTCACAAGTTTATCTGTATATATGAAGGCCCAGAGCAGAAAATAACTCGCACTGATTACTGTGCGCTGCTATATATTCATTACCCCAAATATACTTGAAGTGAATAAAATTACTATGGCTTGGTCCAGAAAATGTGATTAGAGGGTTATATATATCAGTGAATTCCCTTTGCATCTTATTAGTTTTTTCCTTCTACTTTATGCAGAATTTACATGGAAAAGAGGGTTTTATCTTAGTAGACCAATTAAAGGAAAATAATGAAATCACAATGCTTGAATTGACTATGCAACAAAACTCAGTATGAGAAAATCCTCAGTGTAACGAGCAGGCCAATTTATCCCAATTTTCTCCACTGAAACCTGTTTATGGCCATTTAATTCCTGATTTGGGGTTGTCACACCGCTGGTAATGTCAATTGTGGTATAATAGTAGGTTGTAAATAAGAAGCAGAGATTAACAAAGTAGGCTCATCTGCCTGTGGAAAACCTTTTTCTTCCTAGGGTTCTTCTTAAAAAGGAAAATGGTTCATTCTGTACAATTAAGAATTATTTTTCTCCTGATCCTATTACTCATATCTTTTTTCCTTCTTAGGAAATGTCCATCGATAATGAGAGTGTCATTATCATTTATCCTGAGTGCATTAAAGAGCTTTTCCATATAATGGTCTGGTAATTAGCCATCAGCAACTCTGCTCTTTAATAGTTATTTTGTTGGTAATCTTTTTTGGAAGCTTGCGGTGCATACTAGCTCGTTATGCCTTAGCCTTGAAGGGTTTTTTTTTTTTTTTAGATGTGCGGGTATACAACAGCTTTAATACTTGTTTATTGCTCCATGAAAATGACATAGAAGCATAAAAAGTGTTAACTTAATTACTACAGAACAGTCAGGGGAATTCAGAATTCTGATGTGCTTCCACACAACAAATGTGAGTGCAGATAACAGATTTGTGTACTTGTTGTAGACAAGTGTATAAATCTAGGGTATGCACCACATGTGGAGGCACACCGAAGCCGGAGTGTCCATATGGACCACATACCACAGTGGATGAAAATTTTGTATTGGGGGGGTGCAGCTTGATGTGGATTTTCAGAAACTAGTTCCACATCAAGTCTTCTCTGAGAATGATAGCAAGCAGTGGACGGATCCTTAGTCAATAGACAGCATGCTATTAGCTATAGAATCCCCTAGAGGCCACTTCAGGGAGCTTCACACTTGAGCCTTTCACAGATTATATAAACTTTGTGTGGGTTAATTACACTCTTTGGTCCATGCCTTCTCTTCAACCAGCAACATAGGTCCGTTCCTAGACTATGATGTTTATTTAGAGAAAGTAGCGGGGAACACTAATTTGTCTCCACCAGCTAGCTCTTCATGACACAGTACATGCTACCATTATGTGGAAAAATATGTGTAGCGCTAAAAACATGTGACCATGTAGGTGAAAACATGAGATTGAGTGACCAAAAGTTAATCAGTACACATAAACAAATAATAGTGATGCTAATACAATTGTGATAGATATAAAACAATCAATACACAAAAATGAAGTAATGTGAAATGAAGAAGATATAAACACTAATTGTACTGGTGAGACACAATGGGATGTAGAACATAGTCCATATGATGAGTGCATGAGAAGTGGAGAAAGTTCTTAAAGCCCCTTTTCCAAATGAGCTGACTAATATATGGTCCTGGTGAACCAGTTGGTATGCCTATGGACACTTCCGAAGGATAAGATGTAAGAGGTAGGGTACTCTTACCAGCCATGGTGGACACACATACCGTACGGCAGTGGGTCAAACGAGCTCGTAGTCCTCCTGGGAATATCACGCTGGATGCGATGATGAATAAGCGACTCCAAATCGCAAAACCGGAAAGGACCGACAACCGGCAGCCAAAGGGGTCCAAGACCCATCCACGTAATGATGATGGATGGATGATCAGCAGTGTCAAAATATAAAGTGAATAATAAAAGAAAAAGGGTGCTCCATATGGTGCAGGTCAACCAGATATGGTTTATTTGGGCATAAAAAATCTTACAAGGATTTGCAAGATAAACAGTAAAAAAGTGATCACAGATGCGATAAAAAGTATATAAAAGCAATGTGAGAGGCAAAAATGTGCAATCCTGACGCGTTTCAGCTCAAGAGGTCTTCAACTGGGGCATCATTTTGCCTCTCCACATTGCTACTGAATTTATAATGTTACAAAAGAGGAGGGACCGCCCCCATCATGGCGGGACCGGAAGTAGCGAGGACGGCGTGCGTCTCAAGCCTCTATGACAAAACCTTATTAGAATACATCTATCTGGACATGAACCCTCCCTCATAATAACATAAATCCCCAACAGCGATATTGATATCCGCATGGGGACATGCATATAATAAGAGCTGGCCGAGACAGAAACGACAGGACGGAACCACGGCGCTCCAAGCCTCGCAGTGAGGGCACCGCGACTAGAGCATCCACTGAAACAGTTAATGTCCCATTCAACATTCATACCGTGGGGTGAGTAACACTTGAGCTCATAGATCCAATATGTCTCGAGCCGTGACATCTCTGGAGAAATGAGTCACCCCTCCAATGGGGGACAAACTTGTCTATAACCTGGAATTGTGTGCGAGTGGGGTCTCTGTTGTGATGTTCCAAATAGTGGCGTGGAACATTATGCTTAATGCAGCCTTGTTTTAACTTAGCTATGTGTTCATTTACTCTGATGGAAAAGGTCCTGATCGTATGACCCACGTACTGTTTTTTGCATGGACATGTAATTAGATATACTATGAACCTGGTAGCACATGTAGTAAAGTGTTTCATGTTATAGCTCTGCATGATGACCATAGAGACAAAAGTGGTAGATTTACGTCTGCCACAAATGTTATGCAGGCACACATTACACTTTCTACATGGGAAATATCCCTTACAATCTTGGAAGAAAGAAACAGCACATGGGGGATCCAGAGTGTTAGGGGCAATCTCACCCTGAATGGAGCGAGCACCATGAAAGATGATGCCAGCCCAATCAGGGAGAGAAGACCCCAGGACCTTGTCATTCAACAGTATTTTCCAGTGTTTGTTAAGAATCTTTTTGATTTCTCTGTGTTGTATAGAGTAGGAGGTGAAGAAAAACCACTTAAATGTATTCTCTTTTTCTGCTTTAGGACGATCATTTAATAGGGAGACTCTGTCCACCTGAGAAACCGCTTGAATATCAGCATCAAGCTCAGTGGGTCTATATCCCTTGCAAAAGAAAAACACTGACATTGGTACAGTTCCGCCTGAGGCGGAGGAACTGACCTCGAGGGATGGAATTCAACCACTGGCTATGGTGGCAACTGTCCACCGAAATATAACCATTTCTATTGGTTGGCTTCAAATATGTCTTGAACACCAAATGACCGTTGATGGCTGAAATCTCTAAATCCAAAAAATTGATGGTGGTGAGACTAGCCTCGCATTTCAGAACTATACCACGGTGTTTGGTGTTCAATAGAGACATAAAATTGTCCAAGTAATCTCTGTCACCCCTCCAGAGGAGGAGGATGTTGTTTATGTACCTAGCCCACAAGACCAGCTCCGGTCTCTTGAGGGCATAGACAACATCCTCCTGCCACTAGGCCATGAATAAGTTGGCCAAACTGGGGGCATATTTAGCCCCCGTGGCCACTCCCCTGATTTGTGAATAGAACACACCCTGCAACCAAAAATAGTTGTGTCCAGTAACAAAACACAGCAGCTCCATAATGAAATTTCTATGAATCAGGGGAAGGGTGGAATTCCTGGACAGAAACAGCTCAACCGCCTAAAGACCCAAGTTGTGTGGAATGGACGTATAAAGCGCAGAAACATCCGCTGTAACCAAATGAAGGTCATCTTGATATTCGACACGTTCCAACAACTTAAAGGTGTCCCGGGTGTCCTTAAGGTAAGATGGAACAAGTTTAACTAGCGCTTGAAGGTAAAAGTCTATGTACCGTTCGATCCTAGAGGTCACCAAGTCGATCGTGGTAATGATTGGGCGACCGGGAGGGTGTAACAGGATTTTTGTGTACCTTCGGTAAATAGTAGATGGTGGGTATCTGAGGGGCCAAAGGAATGAGATAATCTCTCTCCTTCTTGTTGAGTATGGACAGAGAAAAGCCTTCATCCACTATTTCAGTCAAAGCCCTTTTGAAATCCTTAGTAGGGTCTTTGGGAAGTACACTATAGGTAACGTGATCGTCCAGCAGTTTTTTCATTTCTTTAACATAATCCTCCTTATCTAAAACAACTATTCCACCCCCTTTATTCGTGGAGCGGATGATAAGATCTTTTCTATCGCATAGGGATTTTAGTCCCTGTGCGATAGCTGGGTCCTAGGTCTTTTATTGGGTAGTCTATCCAAGTCTTGTAAGACCAAATTTTTTAAAACGTTAACCGAATGTGATGTGTTACGGGGGGATTAAAGAGGGATGGATTGGAGAGACCAGAATGCAAAATAGCACCCTGTCCCTCCTCTCTTGTATCTCCCAAAAGTGAGGACAAAAAATGTCTCAGGATATTCAGCTTTCGGACATACTTCTGTATGTCAACGAAAGTTGAAAATTTATTCAGTTTCCTAGGGGGAATGTATTTCAGTCCTTTATCCAAAATGTATTTCTCTTCCACTGTGAGGGCAGACTTACTAAGATTTAGAATGCCCGTACCTAGTGTGTCCTTTTTCTTTTTCCTCTTTTGGAGGCGCCACCCCCCTCTGGAGCCTCTTCGAGAGGTGTTGTGGGTAGGCCTGTGAAAACCCAAAGGTTAGGGCGGGCCCGAGTAGTGATGGTTATATGGTGTCCTCATATAATCTTCCTCATCCCTATTGCTATAATGGTACTGGTCATAGTAGGTGTCATGGGGACCCCCTCCCACACGCTACCATTAACCTTGTGCAGCCCCAAGGCATAGAGGGAAGCCACTTTTCTTCTACTTACAAGGTCTTGAACACTGTGGTTTACAGGCTCAGTGTCTCCAGGAGTGTTCTGTTCCGCAGTGGGCTTCACAATAGAGACCTTGCCCCTTAGTGAGGTGCACAAAATACAAAGCTACTTTTCAATGACAGAACCTCTGTCACCAGCCACCACCGCTTCCTCTCCCAAGCTGGCTGCTTCTCCTTCTTGTTATACTCTACTCCATAACCTCAAGGGTTAACTTTGTTCAAACACCTGCCTTTACAAGCACATGGACTTTAATGGCCCACACTTTGCAGCTATAAGAGCTTCAATTCTTCTGGGAAGGCTGCCCACAAGGTTAGGAGTAGACATGTGCACACTGAAATATTTCGTTTCGGAATTTCGTTTTTGTCTGAAAAATAAATTTATTTAGTTACTCCCGAAATTCGTTTTAATTTATTTCGTTTTTCGTTAAAAATTGCATTCGTCCGAAAATCCAAATTAAGGTCGAATCTGTCATTGAAGGTTTATGGTGTCTGTCGAATGTTCAAAGAAGATTCGACGGAGCAGCTAAACTGTACAATGCCGTATAGTTTACCTGCTCCGTCGAATCTTCTTAGAACTTTCAACAGACACCATAAGCCAAAGTACGTGTGTACTTAGTTCTAGCTATTTTACTGCTCCACCTCTTTGGTTACAATCAGCCAATAACATTCATCATCATCATTATTTTTATTTATCTTTTCTCCCCTACGTCGAATCTTTCCTCCACTACGTCGAATCTTTCCTCCCCTACGTCGAATCTTTTCTCTCTACGTCGAATCTTTTCTCTCTATGTAGAATAATCTTGGACTAATAGAGTTAAGGTTAGGCACATTCGACCACAGGTTTGATGGACACAGATTGTTATTGTCATCATCATGTCGAATCTCCTATCTATATCGAACTGTTGTAGCAGCGAAAACGAAAATAAAGCATTTGTTTATGTCGGATCTTTCGTTTTTCGAACTCTGCACTTTCATTATCGTTTGTTAAAACGATAACGAAAATACCTGAAATTCGGACGAAAATGCATTTGGACGAAAACGAATGCACATGTCTAGTTAGGAGTGTGTCTATGGGAAGGTTTGACCATTCTTCCAGAAGCGCATTTGTGAGGTCAGGCACTGTTGTGGTTGAGAAGGCCTAGCTTGCAGTCTCTGATCTAATTCATCCCAAAGGTGTTCTATCAGGTTGTGATCAGGACTTTGTGCAGGCCAGTCACGTTCCCCCACCCAAAACTCGCTAATCCATGTCTTCATAAACCCTGCTTTGTGCACTGGTCCAAATTATTTGGTGGAGGGGAGATTATGGTGTGGGGTTGTTTTTCAGGGGTTGGGCTTGGCCCCTTAGTTCCAGTGAAGGGAACTCTTAAGGCGTCAGCATACCAAGACATTTTGGACAATTTCATGCTTCCAACCTTGTGGGAACAGTTTGGGGATGACCCCTTCCTCTTCCAACATGACTGCACACCAGTGCACAAAGCAAGGTCCATAAAGACATGGATGAGTGAGTTTGAGGTGGAGGAACTTGACTGGCCCACACAGAGTCCTGACCTCAACCCGATAGAACACCTTTGGAATGAATTAGAGCAGAGACTACAAGCCAGGCCTTCTTGTCCACATCAATGCCTGACTTTACAAATGCGCTCCTGGAAGAATGGTCAAACATTCCCATAGACACACTCCTAAACCTTGTGGACAGCTTTTCCATAAGAGTTGAAGCTGGTATAGCTGCAAATGGTGGGCCGCCTCAATATTGAACCCTATGGACTAAGACTGGGGTGCCATTAAAGTTCATGTGCGTGTAAAGGCAGGTGTCCCAATACCTTTGGTAATATAGTGTATATACAGTGGGGCAAAAAAGTATTTAGTCAACCACCAATTGTGCAAGTTCTCCCACTTAAAAAGATGAGAGAGGCCTGTAATTGTCATCATAGGTATACCTCAACTATGAGAGACAAAATGTGGAAACAAATCCAGACAATCACATTGTCTGATTTTTGAAAGAATTTATTTGCAAATTATGGTGGAAAATAAGTATTTGGTCACCTACAAACAAGCAAGATTTCTGGCTCTCACAGACCTGTATCTTCTTCTTTAAGAGGCTTCTCTGTCCTCCACTCATTACCTGTATTAATGGCACCTGTTTGAACTTGTTATCAGTATAAAAGACACCTGTCCACAACCTCAAACAGTCACACTCCAAACTCCACTATGGTGAAGACCAAAGACCTGTCGAAGGACACCAGAAACAAAATTGTAGACCTGCACCAGGCTGGGAAGACTGAATCTGCAATAGGCAAGCAGCTTGGTGTGAAGAAATCAACTATGCAATAATTAGAAAATGGAAGACATACAAGACCACTGATAATCTCCCTCGATCTGGGGCTCCACGCAAGATCTCACCACGTGGGGTCAAAATGATCACAAGAACGGTGAGCAAAAATCCCAGAACCACACAGGGGGACCTAGTGAATGACCTGCAGAGAGCTGGGACCAACATAACAAAGGCTACCATCAGTAACACACTACGCCACCAGGGACTCAGACCCTGCAGTGCCAGATGTGTCCCCCTGATTAAGCCAGTACATGTCACGGCCCGTCTGAGGTTTGCTAGAGAGCAATTGGATGATCCAGGAGAGGATTGGGAGAATGTCATATGGTCAGATGAAACCAAAGTAGAACTGTTTGGTAGAAACACAACTCGTCGTGTTTGGAGGAGAGAGAATGCTGAGTTGCAACCAAAGAACACCATACCTACTGTGAAGCATGGGGGTGGCATCATCATGGTTTGGGGCTGTTTCTCTGCAAAGGGAACAGGACGACTGATCCGTGTACATGAAAGAATGAATGGGGCCATGTATCGTGAGATTTTGAGTGCAAACCTCCTCCCATCAGCAAGGGCATTGAAGATGAAACATGGCTGGGTCTTTCAGCATGCCAATGATCCCAAACACACCGCCCGGGCAATGAAGGAGTGGCTTCGTAAGAAACATTTCAAGGTCCTGGCGTGGCCTAGCCAGTCTCCAGATCTCAACCCCATAGAAAATCTTTGGAGGGAATTGAAAGTCCGTGTTGCCCAGCGACAGCCCCAAAACATCACTGCTCTAGAGAAGATCTGTATGGAGGAATGGGCCAACATACCAGCAACAGTGTGTGACAACCTTGTGAAGACTTACAGAAAACATTTGACCTCTGTTATTGCCAACAAAGGATATATAACAAAGTATTGAGATGAACTTTTGATATTGACAAAATACTTTTTTCCACCATAATTTGCAAATAAATTCTTTCAAAAATCAGATTGTCTGGATTTGTTTCCACATTTTGTCTCTCATGGTTGAGGTATACCTATGATGACAATTACAGGCCTCTCTCATCTTTTTAAGTGGGAGAACTTGCACAATTGATGGCTGATTAAATACTTTTTTGCCCCACTGTATATCACCCAAGAGTGAAATACAAAATTGCCAAAAGTCCTAATAGAATTTTAAAAAGTCCATAAATTGGTTGGAATGGATAAGGTTAAATACTGACAGCGTCTGCATCCACTCCTCATGAGCAGGATCTTGGGTGACTCCTGCTCTTGCTCCTGCTGGCAAACCAGAGAAGGGAGAGAAATCACTGTAAAGCCACCCTCTACAGCATGTGACGTCATCCTGTTCGTTCAGGTTGGTTTGCTGTTCCGCAGCTTCCAGCGATCCTATACATAGCGGCTTCCCAGCGTTCCTTCATAGAGCTGATCCACCACTGCTGGGTGAAGGTTGGACTGCCATCTGCTGTATGATTACGCTTTATTTATTGTGTGAGTGCATTTGCTTTTGTTTTACAGATGGTGTAAAAAATACTGCACTGATTCAGTGGCATTTTCTGTCCCTTCACTGTTTTGTTTTCTCACAGGGTTAACTTTGCTGTACACTCTTTATAACCCAGCGGGAAAACCATGGCTGTTACTCACTATTCCCCAGTTCTTCGAATACACCATGAGTACACCTGTTATTATCATACTTGGTTTCCTTATTAAATCATTGAGACCAGGCAACTGCTTCTTTGACAAGAACTGAATTTACTCAATACACATAATAATTACATGCTTGTACCACCACTTTATACCAAATAAAAAAGTTTGTAAACAAAAAAATAGTAATTACATGCTGAGGTAATATAGTTAGACTATAGTTAGACAACAAAACATTCTTGAACACAGCACTGTCTTTAAGATGCATTACAGTACATTTGGCTAGGCTTTGCGATTGGCTGTGCTATCCCCCTTTTGTGGGGCTGCCCTTACCTTATATTAAGAATAAAGTCTCTCTCCAATTGTTTAGAACTTAGAATACATTTTTGTGGGAGCCTGTCATTAGGTCCCATTAAATCAGGGGTGTCAAACTCAATTTCATCATGGGCCCCATCAGTATTATGGTTACCCTCAAAATCTGTATGACTAAATAAATGTATCTACTCTTTATTATTTTAAATAATTGCATCTGCATTTGATTATTACTGGCTTTAGTATTAACTTATGGTATCAGTGGTGTGCGACTCTCCTTTTAAACTGTCAGAAAATTGTTATATTCTCAAAATATTTATAGGCAGATGTCCAGAGCACCCTCCCCCTTACAATAAATGTCCAGAGCGCCCCCCCCCCCCCACCACCATCAGAGGTCAAGAGTCCCCCATCCTGCCTTACATCACATCGCACCTCCCTTACCTTGTGCTACTGCCAGGAAGAAGCTGGGGGTGGAGCTGGAAAGCAGAAAGTGCAGGGTCTGGAGGAGGGCTGGAGTTAGCTGAATGCTTGGACAAGGTGAGGGGGAGACGATGGGATGCTGCAACTGCACAGAGAGATGCAGGATCTGTAGCAGGAGTTCTGTCCTCCTCTCTGCTGCTGACTGCTGAGATGGGGGGGGGGGGGTGCTGCAGCTGCAGAAAAGGTGCAAGGGCCACATGAAATGGCCCGCGGGCCTTGTGTTTGACACATGCATTAAATGATAACACTGCCACCAAAACAGATCACATAATAGCACTGGTCCTCGCGACACCACACCCATGCTGATGAGGTTAGTGTACCCCTCTATTTATCACTTCCAGAAGGGAAGTGGCACATAATGTGCACGGGGTAGACATGTCACGGAAAGAAATATGTAAACTCTGTAGCACCAGCCAATAATTAACAGGGCAACATTAAATATAACTATGTATGCACCTGCCGTCATGCCTGCTGTCAATTACAAGGTGAGAGCAGACCTGATAGGAAACTAGTGTCTCAGCTTCCCTATCAGGCTCCGCCCACTTCAGTGTCACTGGCTGTTACCAACCAGTGTTAGGTTATGGATTGATTGTTTGGTTGACATTAATTTACATATATTTATTTACAGTGTCATATTCCCTTTTTGGGCTCAACTATTATAAGGTTTTTTTTTGTTTAGGTACACGTATGAGTGGCAGATTGCTGGGGGAGTTTTCTGTGACTGGGTAGCAGGGCACTGCCCTAATCAGTATTTGAACAGCTATCTGTTGGTTCATGTACTTTTGTTTTATTTGTGTCCTGGTATAGTCTCAAAAACTGCACTGTATGATCTGGAATGCATGGTTTATCTTTGTAAACTTTATAATTGTTTCAATAAAGCTTTTTTCCTGAAAAAAAAAAAAGCAACCAGTGCCAGGGAGAGGGTAGCAGTGACAACTCTGCTACACTGTGTAAGGGTTAGGCACTCTGCTTGTTTCTGTACACCAACTTAAAGTAGGTCTTAATTACCTCCAATTTCATTATCTATTTTTTTGCTGCTTCTAGATGTCCTCAATCTAATTGCCAGCATTATTCAACCTATATCCTCTAAACCCAGGGCCATCCTGGGCCTGCTCCAAGCCTGTGACTGGACAGTAAAAAGAGAAGCAGAACAGTGATGAGCTCATCTCTATGTCACTCTGTTCTTTCCACTTGTCAACTTTTTGCTTTTTGCCAGCACATGCATTGATTGGCTCCTTGTACTTCTTCTTGCACTCCAGCCATGTTTTGCAGGAAATGTAGGTCACTAATACCAGGTCAGGCACTCACACTGCTTGCGTTTAAAAATACATTTAGTGATCCATTAATGATTAGACACCTATAGTAATGTGTGTCTTTTACAGTGCCTTGAAAAAGTATTCAAACACTTTGAAATTTTCCACATTTTGTCATGTTACAACCAAAAACATAAATGGATTTTATTGGGATTTTATATGATAGCCCAACACAAAGTGGCACATAATTGTGAAGTGGAAGGAAAATGATAAATGGTTTTCAACATTTTTTACAAATAAATATGTGAAAAATGTGACGTGCATTTGTATTCAGCCCTCCCGAGTCAATACTTTGTAGAAACACCTTTCGCTGCAATTACAGCTGCAAGTCATTTTGGGGATGTCTCTACCAGCTTTGCACATCTAGAGAGTGACATTTTTGCCCGTTCTTCTTTGAAAAATAGCTCAAGCTCTGTCAGATTGGATGGAGAACATCAGTGAACAGCAATTTTCAAGTCTTGCCACAGATTCTCAATTGGATTTAGGTCTGGACATTGACTGGGCCATTCTAACGTGAATATGCTTTGATCTAAACCATTCTATTGTAGCTCTGGCTGCATTTTTTTAGGGTTGTTGACCTGCTGGAAGGTGAACCTCTGACCGTTCTCTTTTGCAGACTTTAACAGGTTTTCTTCTAAGATTGCCCTGTATTTGGCTCCATCCATCTTCCCATCAACTCTGACCATCTTCCCTGTCCCTGCTGAGGAAAAACATCCCCATAATATGATGCTGCCACCACCATGTTTCACGGTGGGAATGGTGTGTTCAGGGTGATGTGCAGTGTTAGTTTTCTGTCAAACATAGCATTTGCTTTTATACCATAAAGTTCCATTTTGATCTCATTTGAGCAGAGCACCTTCTTCCACATGTTTGCTGTGTCCCCCACATGGCTTCTTGCAAACTGCAAATGGACTTCTTATGGCTTATGGCTTTCTTTCAACAATGGCTTTCTTCTTGCCACTCTTCCATAAAGGCCAGATTTGTGGCGTGCATGTCTAAAAATTGTCCTGTGGACAGATTCAGCTAAGCTGTAGATCTCTGCAGCTCCCCAGAGTTCCCATGGGCCTCTTGGCTGCTTCTCTGATTAACCACTTGCTTACTGGGCACCTAAACGCCCTCCTTCCCAGACCAATTTTCAGCTTTTAGTGCTGTCAACAACAATTGTGCGGTCATACAAAACTGTACCCAAATGAAATTTTTATAATTTTTTTCCCCACAAATAGAGCTTTCTTTTGGTGGTATTTGATCACCTCTGGGTTTTTATGTTTTGTTAAAAAAATTAAAAAAGACCGAAATTTTTAATAAAAATACATAACCGTTTTATATTTTGTTAATAAATTTTACAAACAGTTAATTTTTCTCCTTCATTGATGTAAGCTGATGAGGCTGCACTGATGGGCACTGATAGGCTGCACTGATGGGCACCAATAGGCTGTATTGATGGGCATTGATAAGGCGGCACTGATGGCCACTAATAGGCGGCACTGGTGGGCACTAATAGGCGGCACTGATGGGCACTGATGAGGTGGCACTGATAAGTGGCATTGGTGGGCACTGATAGGTAGCACTGATGGGTGGCACTGATGGGCGGCACTGAAGGGCATTGATAGGTGGCACTGAAGGGCACTAATAGGTGGCACTGATAGCTGGCACTGATGGACACTGATAGGTGGCAGTGATGGGCACTGATTGGCACTAGTAGGTGACACTGATAGGCAGCACTGATAGGTGGCACTGATGAGGCACTGATTGGCACCACTGATGGGCATTGATAGGTGGCACTCGTGGGCATTGATAGGTGGCACTGATTGCTGGCACTTATGCAGAGTCGTGGCACTGTGGGCACTGGCAGAAGGCACTGGAAGGCGGTATTGTGGGCACAGATGAGGCGGTTTCACCTCTTCCTCTTCGGGACCGATGTCCCCTGCACTGAAGCCGGTGATTGGCTTTTTTTTTCTCCTCATGCTGTCAGCGTGAGGAGAAAAAAAAAATCGATTACCGATATTTTGTTTACATTTGAGTTAATGCTCTCCTTGCCCAGTCTGTCAGTTTAGATGGACGGCCATGTCTTGGTAGGTCTGCAGTTGTGCCATACTCGTATTTTCGGATGATGGATTGAACAGTGCTCTGTGACATGTTCAAAGCTTTGGATATTTTTGAATAACCTAACCCTGCTTTAAACTTCTCCACAACTTTATCCCTGACCCGTCTGGTGTGTTCCTTGGACTTCATGATGCTATTTGTTAACTAAAGTTTTCTCTAACAAACCTCTGAGAGCTTCACAGAATAGCTGTATTTATACTGAGATTAAATTACACATAGGTGGACTCTACTTACTAATTAGGTGACTTCTGAAGGCAGTTGGTTCCACTAGATTTTAGTTAGGGGTATCAGAGTAAAGGGAGCTGAATACAAATGCACGCCACACTTTTCACATATTTATTTGTAAAAAATTTGAAAAACATTTATCATTTTCCTTCCACTTCATAGTTATGTGCCACTTTGTGGTGGTCTATCACATAAAATCCCAATAAAATATATTTACGGTTTTGGCTGTAACATGACAACATTTTGAAAATGTTAAGGGGTATGAATACTTTTTCAAGGCACTGTATTTCTTCCTAGAGTTCAGCTTTAAGTACTCTGCACTGCTGAAGAGCTCTGCTCTGTCAACTATCCCCATCTGAAATATTCTATGCTGCTGGATAATTGTCTTTGTGCTGCCTATAACACCCTGCTTCCTCTCCTGATTGCAGGTAGAGTATCCACAGTTATAACCACTGAAGGATAACTTGAAGATGTTTTGATCCAGGAAACAGTCTGGATACATTTGTGTGCTCTATAATGCCCCTTTTTTCTGGCATAATTGGCTACAGTTGCTCAGGAGATTTATGTTTTTACTTTCTCTAGAGTTGAGCTGGAACCTTTGGCTCCTTCCGGGCTTCTGTAACCTGTAGGGGCAATGAGCAACATTCTCCTACATTTGAAGATCTAAAACTGCCCCAGGGTGTGAACTCACATCTATGTATAGATTTATTTATCCTTGGAAGTTTCTAGTAACTGAAATACTGTCGGGATGATCCAAGGAATTACACATTTTGTGTACAGGGCTGCAAAACGTATTAACGTGTGGAAATTGCATTTGGGATAACATCGCCTCCCTGGTTGCTTTAAATATGCATTAGATAGATGACACATGCCAACTGATGATTTATCTGATTAACCTTTTTGCCTCTGAAAGCTTTTTATTGTATTTTTTAAAGAACAAAGATAGAGATCAGATACCTTCTGGTCAGTCTTGGTATCAACACCCAACAGGTTCACTGGGCTTGTCAAGTATTATTCTCCCACTTTAAAGAGTCTTGTGCTTCATCGTGTTTTTCATGATCAGTCTGGAACAATGATGTTTGGATGAAAGGATGTTGGCTTTGCTGCGAAACGTTCATTTCAGCATTTTGTTTTTAGAAATTGTAGGCAATATAATCAAACATAAACATTTTGCATCTAACCACTCTGAAAACTCAATCATTGTAAATGCAGCTTTGGATGGAGTGTGGAACAATCAGAAATCCTGTCTGTTTTGTAAGACTGTCTTTGTCATTGCTGTGAAGATTCACCCTCTTTATTTGTCTCGGAAACCATTTCTACAGTACTATTTTACATGTGTCACTGGAACAGGAGTTAAAGTGTCACTAAACCCACATCATAAAAAAATCACTCAGTGACTATGGGATTTATTTTCTGTATTCTGCACAAAACCTGGTTGATCCTGCTGTTAGGGATTTTGCAGCTGTGGTGCCAACTATGCACATGCTCAGTTTTCAGTGAGTATCTATGCTGAGCATTTCCTCCTTATCATATCTGAGCAGCTCATGTGACTACAGAGTTACATATGTGGGCTTATACACAGTGGTAAATGACAGCCCACTCCCTCCCTCCTCCTCCATGCCCACTAACCAACTAACAGAATGGAGGCAGGTATCACATGTAGATTATTGGAGGCTTCATTCTAAGACACAGGCTGGAGGGGCGTGACACAGCCTGTGGCTGGCAAAAATATGCCCACACCATGTTACTGCTACAAAATAATAACAATTTCATTTCAAATATATATGAGTATGACGATTTAAAACAGTTTACTAATATTAATTATTTATTTTCACTCTGTATTCCAAAGGCTGTTTTTTTTTGTTTTTTTGAACATGTGACCAGCAGCAAAGAAGTAGAAGCTCCTCCTGCTTATGTTTTCCTGCAGAAAGGCTGGGAAAGATCTGGGTCATGTGACAGCTGTATATCAATTAGGAAAAAGGTACTTAGGTTTTTTTTTTTTTTTTATTAAAATAATTACAGTGCTATCATCCACATACAGAAATAAAATGGACAATGTAAATGAAGTGTGTGTTTAGAATCACTTTAAGTGAAAATCTTTCAACATTCATTTCTGGTGACAAATGTCTAATGCCCTGTACACACGGTCGGATTTTCCGACGGAAAATGTGTGATAGGACCTTGTTGTCGGAAATTTCCTACCGTGTGTGGGCTCCATCACACATTTTCCATCGGAATTTCTGACACACAAAGTCTGGGAGCTTGCTATAAAATTTTCCGACAACAAAATCCGTTATAGTCCCGATGTACGTGTTTTACGTCACCGCGTTTAGAACGATCGGATTTTCCGACAACTTTGTGTGACCGTGTGTATGCAAGACAAGTTTGAGCCAACATCCGTCGGAAAAAATCCACGGATTTTGTTGTCGGAAATGTCCAATCAATGTCCGACTGTGTACAGGGCATAATACTGGGCAATACACTAGTAGATTTTTTCACAATTTTTTGTACAAAAATTGGTACGAACATATATACCAAGGTACAGGGATCACTAGGGGAGTGGAGACTAAGGAAATGCTTCTTATTTTGTGCAAAAAAAAATGATAAAAATCATTCTTTCACATTCCTGGGAGAGGCACTTGCCTGGAGCTCAGGAACTTTTTTTTCTACAGTAAAGGGTACTTTTTTGGGCAAATAATATATTTTTTCTCCATATTGTGACATAGTAGAAATGTATAAAATTGAGACTTACAAAGTTCCTGCTTTAACTTTCTGAAATATACCCGCTGATATTCTATTCCAGCTGATCCTCCCAGATGAGAATTTTCATCCAAACACACACTGATTCAATTCAGTCTCTTGTTCCCAGAAGGACGCTCTTGTCGCTATCCTTGCACAGTTTTATTAAAACAGTAATTGAACATTTCACATAGCAGATGAAGATAACACAGACACACTCTTCTTAGTGCTTCAATTTCTGATACAAATTTTCCCAACTGAAGATGACTGTTAAAGGGACAGTATACTGTATTTTTAGGGAATACGTATTACGTGTTAGGCCTCATGCACACTGGATGTTAAAAAAAAGCCAGTAGCATTAACTGTAGAAAGCTGTAGCTGTAGAATGAGTTTTTCAGCGTTTTTAGCTGTAGCGTTTTTTTTAGCTTTTTTTAACAAAATTATACTCGCACAATAGCTTATGGCTCAAAAATACTGATAAACACAGAATAGCCATGTTTTTCGGTGTTTCTTGGCGTTTTTCAGAGTTAGAGCGTTTTTACAGCTGAAAAACGCCTCTCAAAACCTACAGCAGCCCCAAGAGTAATGGATCCCTCCCTTGAGGGAAAGTTCCATCAGCTTAGGCATCCTATCACTTCCCCAGCCACCTTTTGGATGCCTCCTGCCAGTGATTGGCTGGGGCATGATAAATATTCAACTGATCACTTGAATCTCCCTGTCCTATGCTCTGAAAACTTCTTTTAGAGGTAGGTGGGAGTAATCAAACTCTCAGCTCAGGAAACAATGAACAGACCAACACAATCACTAGGGATAAGGAATGCCATGAACAATATACTGGCATGAGAGAAGGCCTTCCAAGCATAACAAAGATCCTGTCCTCCTATTAGGTGATCCTGCGGGTTGGATTTTGGCCTGATAACATGCACACAAGTTGACACAAAGGGGTTTGAATGGATATTAAAGGTAACCATCCTCACCTGTGATCTGTTTGTTTGTAATTAGTGTGTGTGTATAAAAGGTCAATGAGTTTCTGGACTCCTGACAGACCCTTGCATCTTTCATCCAGTGCTGCACTGACATTTCTGGATTCTGAGTCATGGGGAAAGCAAAAGAATTGTCAAAGTATCTGCGGGAAAAGATAGTTGAACTGTATAAAACAGGAAAGGGATATAAAAAGATATCCAAGGAATTGAGAATGCCAATCTGCAGTGTTCAAACTCTAACCAAGCAGTGGAAAATGAGGGGTTCTGTTGAAACCAAACCACGGTCAGGTAGACCAACTAAAATTTCAGCCACAACTGCCAGGAAAATTGTTTGGGATGCAAAGAAAAACCCACAAATAACTTCACGTGAAATACAGGACTCTCTGAAAACATGTGGCGTGGCTGTTTCAAGATCCACAATAAGGAGGCACTTGAAGAAAGATGGGCTGCATAAGAAAGCCATTCAGGGCCGGTCCCAGGCGGGTGCACAGGGTGCAGTGCACCCAGGCGCCAGAGAGGTGGGGGCGCTGAAGCGCCAGAGTGCTCCCCTCCCTCCTCCTTCTCCCCTCCGTGCTTCTGGACACTTCTGGATCTACTTCTGGATAGCTCTGTCCGCAGGTCACCGCCGCGGAGCGGCCGCTGTGCTTTTCACTGCTAGAGCCCGTCCCCCCTCCCTCCTCCTCCTGTCAGAGGAGAGCAGCCTCCGGAGATCGGAGCCGCTGGTCTCTGTGTTGAGAGAGACCAGCCGCGCAGTGACTTCACTGGGGGGAGGAGGGGGGGGAGGAGGGGGGGGCGGCCCGTGCCTGCAGCCTGACACAGGTTCTCTCCTCTGTCTCTCACTCCCGCCTAAGCTGCTGCCTGTCTCAATCTGTTATTCACCCGGGCGGCGCGGCTTCACACTGTCCTCTCTAGCTGCCGCATGGGTGTTATGTGTCTGTACTGATAGAGGGAGGTTTGTCCCTGGGGCGGTCTGTACTAATGGGGGGTTGTCCTGGGGGTCTGTACTAATGGGGGGGCTGTCCTGGGGGGTCTGTACTAATGGGGGGGCTGTCCTGGGGGGTCTGTACTAATGGGAGGGTTGTCCTGGGGGGTCTGTACTAATGGGGGGGTTGTCCTGGGGTCTGTACTAATGGGGGGTTGTCCTGGGGGTCTGTACTAATGGGGGGTTGTCCTGGGGGGTCTGTACTAATGGGGGGTTGTCCTGGGGGTCTGTACTAATGGGGGGATTGTCCTGGGGGTCTGTACTAATGGGGGCTGTCCTGGGGGGTCTGTACTAATGGGGGGGTTGTCCTGGGGGTCTGTACTAATGGGGGGCTGTCCTGGGGGGTCTGTACTAATGGGGGGGTTGTCCTGGGGGGTCTGTACTAATGGGGGGTTGTCCTGGGGGTCTGTACTAATGGGGGGTTGTCCTGGGGGGTCTGTACTAATGGGCGGGATGTCCTGGGGGTCTGTACTAATGGGGGGTTGTCCTGGGGGGTTGTCCTGGGGGTCTGTACTAATGGGGGGGTTGTCCTAGGGGGTCTGTACTAATGGGGGGGTTGTTCTGGGGGTCTATACTAATAGGGGGTTGTCCTGGGGGTCTGTACTAATGGGGGGGTTGTCCTGGGGGTCTGTACTAATGGAGGGGGAGTTGTCTTGGGGGGGTCTGTACTAATGAAGGGGGGTTGACCTGGGGGGTCTGTACTAATGAAGGGGGGGATTTGTCCTGGGGGGTCTGTACTAATGGAGGGATTTGTCCTGGGGGTCTGTACTAATGGAGGGGGGTGTTTGTCCTGGGGGTCTGTTCTAATGGAGGGGGGTGTTTGTCCTGGGGGTCTGTACTAATGGAGGGGGGTTGTCCTGGGGGGGTCTGTACTAATGGAGGGGGGTTGTTCTGGGGGAGTCTGTACTAATGGAGGGGGGTGTTTGTCCAGGAGGGTCTGTACTAATGGAGGGGGGATGTCCTGGGGGGGGTTGTACTAATGGAGGGGGGTTTGTCCTGGTGGGGGGTCCGTACTAATGGAGGGGGGTTGTCCTGGTGGGGGGTCTGTACTAATGAAGGGGGGCTTTGTCCTGGGGGGGATCTGTACTAATGGAGGGGGGGTTGTCCTGGTGGGGGTCTACTAATGGAGGGGGGGTGGTTTGTCCTGGGGGGTCTATACTGATGAAGAGGGGGTCTGTACTGAGAGAGGGGTTTATACTTAGTGGGGGGTCTGCACTGACGAAGGGGGGTCTATACTTAGTGGAGGGGGAGTCTGTACTGAGGGGCGACTAAAGTTGGTGGAAGGAGGGTGACACCATGTTATACCGCACCTGGTGACACCAACCCTAGTGACGTCACTGCAACTGCGGGCTCTCCTTTCGCCCCTTCCCCTCCCTCTCCCTCCCCACCGCACGTGCACTGCTATACTAGTGAGCGGCGCTGGCCAGCACAGCCTCCCACTATGTTTCTTCCCCCGCCTTTATAACAGCCAGGGAAAAATAGAATAGAAATAGGAGAAGAGGATTGTGGGACATGTAGTCCCGAGGACTGGCAGCCCCACTGTAACACGGAAACTGCAGCCCACACAGCAGGCTCAGCTGAATGGGAGAGAGAGAGAGATACAGGAGCCTGGGAAAGCTTTCAGGGAAGTACACCCAGGACTCCAGAGGGAGAGGGCAGTGCTGAGGGAACACCATCAGAGAGGAAACCCCACTGCCCTGCGCCAGCAGAGGGAAAGACACACAGCCTGGTGCCATCCCTGGCAGAGAAAGGAATGCAGTCATTGACAGAATACAAATCTGGGTTCTACCCAGCGGAGTCACCATGGGCAATTCAGAGTGAGCTGACTCCTGATCAGAGGAACCATCGCTGGGTCAGGTGAGAGGGGCGATCGGCCATTATCTACTAACGTCCATAGGAACTGCAGTCTCTGACCATCTCCTGTATCATGTCTTCAGTCTCTGACCTTCTCTTGTATCATGTCTTCAGTCTCTGACCTTCTCTTGTATCATGTCTGCAGTCTCTGACCATCTCCTGTATCATGTCTGCAGTCTCTGACCTTCTCTTGTATCATGTCCGCAGTCTCTGACCATTTCTTGTATCATGTCTGCAGTCTCTGACCATCTCCTGTATCATGTCTGCAGTCTCTGACCATCTCTTGTATCATGTCTGCAGTCTCTGACCATCTCTTGTATCATGTCTGCAATCTCTGACCAGCTTCTGTACCATGTCTGCAGTGTCTGACTGTCTCTTGTATCATGTCTACAGTCTCTGACCATCTATTCTATCTTGTCTGTAGTCTCTGACCATCTCCTGTATTATGTCTGCAGTCTCTGACCATCTCTTGTATCATGTCTGCAGTCTCTGACCATCTCCTGTACTATGTCTGCAGTCTCTGACTGTCTCTTGTATCATGTCTACAGTCTCTGACCATCTCCTGTACTATGTCTGCAGTCTCTGATCATCTCCTGTACCATGTCTGCAGTCTCTGATCATCTCCTGTACTATGTCTACAGTCTCTGATCATCTCCTGTACCATGTCTGCAGTCTCTGATCATCTCCTGTACCATGTCTGAAGTCTCTGATCATCTCCTGTACCATGTCTGAAGTCTCTGATCATCTCCTGTACTATGTCTGCAGTCTCTGACCATCTATTCTATCTTGTCTGTAGTCTCTGACCATCTCCTGTATTATGTCTGCAGTCTCTGATCATCTCCTGTACTATGTCTGCAGTCTCTGATCATCTCCTGTACCATGTCTACAGTCTCTGATCATCTCCTGTACCATGTCTACAGTCTCTGACCATCTATTCTATCTTGTCTGTAGTCTCTGACCATCTCCTGTATTATGTCTGCAGTCTCTGACCATCTCTTGTATCATGTCTGCAGTCTCTGACCATCTCCTGTACTATGTCTGCAGTCTCTGACTGTCTCTTGTATCATGTCTACAGTCTCTGACCATCTCCTGTACTATGTCTGCAGTCTCTGATCATCTCCTGCACCATGTCTGCAGTCTCTGACCACCTCCTGTACTATGTCTGCAGTCTCTGACTGTCTCTTGTATCATGTCTACAGTCTCTGATCATCTCCTGTACTATGTCTGCAGTCTCTGACTGTCTCTTGTATCATGTCTACAGTCTCTGACCATCTCCTGTACTATGTCTGCAGTCTCTGATCATCTCCTGTACTATGTCTGCAGTCTCTGATCATCTCCTGCACCATGTCTGCAGTCTCTGACCACCTCCTGTACTATGTCTGCAGTCTCTGACTGTCTCTTGTATCATGTCTACAGTCTCTGATCATCTCCTGTACTATGTCTGCAGTCTCTGACTGTCTCTTGTATCATGTCTACAGTCTCTGACCATCTCCTGTACTATGTCTGCAGTCTCTGATCATCTCCTGTACTATGTCTGCAGTCTCTGATCATCTCCTGTACCATGTCTGCAGTCTCTGATCATCTCCTGTACCATGTCTGCAGTCTCTGATCATCTCCTGTACTATGTCTGCAGTCTCTGATAATCTCCTGTATTATGTCTGCAGTCTCTGACCATCTCCTGTACTATGTCTGCAGTCTCTGACTGTCTCTTGTATCATGTCTACAGTCTCTGACTGTCTCTTGTATCATGTCTGCAGTCTCTGATCATCTCCTGTACTATGTCTGCAGTCTCTGATCATCTCCTGTACCATGTCTGCAGTCTCTGATCATCTCCTGTACTATGTCTGCAGTCTCTGATCATCTCCTGTATTATGTCTGCAGTCTCTGACCATCTCCTGCACTATGTCTGCAGTCTCTGACTGTCTCTTGTATCATGTCTACAGTCTCTGATCATCTCCTGTATCATGTCTGCAGTCTCTGACCATCTCCTGTACCATGTCTGCAGTCTCTGATCATCTCCTGTACCATGTCTGCAGTCTCTGATCATCTCCTGTACCATGTCTGCAGTCTCTGATCATCTCCTGTACCATGTCTACAGTCTCTGATCATCTCCTGTACCACGTCTGCAGTCTCTGATCATCTCCTGTATCATGTCTGCAGTCTCTGATCATCTCCTGTACCACGTCTGCAGTCTCTGATCATCTCCTGTATTATGTCTGCAGTCTCTGATCATCTCCTGTACCATGTCTGCAGTCTCTGATCATCTCCTGTACCATGTCTGCAGTCTCTGATCATCTCCTGTACCATGTCTGCAGTCTCTGATCATCTCCTGTACTATGTCTGCAGTCTCTGATCATCTCCTGTACTATGTCTGCAGTCTCTGATCATCTCCTGTATTATGTCTGCAGTCTCTGATAATCTTCTGTACTATGTCTGCAGTCTCTGACCATCTCTTGTATCATGTCTGCAGTCTTTGACCGTATCCTGTATTATGTCTGGGGACTCTTTCTAACAGAAGCCCTCTCTGTGTGCATCAGAGAGACTCCCCTCCAGGTCTCATTAGTGTTCTCTCTTCCTGTATTTTCTTTATTGTTAAGAGATCATGGGAGGATTTCAGGGTAACGAAGACTTCTTAGAGGAGCAGCCCTGTATTTGAGTCGTTGCCATAGAATCGTTTGTAAAGGGGAGGAGTTGGTAAGATGACCACGCCCATGTGGGGGCGCCAGAAATATTTCTGCACCCAGGCGCCGGTGACCCTAGGATCGGCCCTGAAGCCATTACTACACAAATGCCACAAAATATCCCACTTACAATACGCCAAACAGCACAGAGACAAGCCTCAAACCTTCTGGCACAAAGTCATTTGGAGTGATGAGTCCAAAATTGAGCTTTTTGGCCACAACCATAAAATGCTACATTTGGAGTGGAGTCAACAAGGCCTGTGATGAAAGGTACACCATTCCTAATGTAAAACACGGAGGTGGATCGCTGATGTTATGGGGATGTGTAAGCTACAAAGGCACAGGAAATTTGGGCAAAATTGATGGCAAGATGAATGCAGTATGTTATCAAAAAATACTGGAGGAATATTTGCATTCATCAGCCAGGAAGCTGCGCATGGGACGTACTTGGACATTCCAACATGACAATGATCCAAAACACAAGGCCAAGTTGACCTGTCATTGGCTACAGCAGAATAAAGTGAAGGTTCTAGAGTGGCCCTCTCAGTCTCCTGACCTCAATATCATTGAGCCACTCTGGGGAGATCTCAAACATGTAGTTCATGCAAGACAGCCCAAGAATTTACAGGAACTGGAGCCTTTTTTGCCAAGAGGAATGGGCAACTTTACCATCTGAATAGATAAAGAGCCTCATCCACAAATACTTCAAAAGACTTCAAGCTGTCATTGATGTTAAAGGGGGCAATACAGGTTTTAAGAACTGGGGTATGTAAACATTTGATCAGGGTCATTTGGGTAATTTCCGTTGCCATTATGATTTAAAAAGAGTAAACACAGTTGATTAATAATAAATGGCTTCAGCCAAACACTAACCATGAGTGAAAGAAAAGTTTTTGTGTTATCATTCATATTCTCTGAAAAATGGCCAAGAAATAATAAATTCTGCCAGTGTATATAAACTTATGAGCACAACTGTATTTAAAGGAAGTTTTCATTTTTATTGTTGCACTTTATGCATAATTAAATGCTCCAGAGAAAACGATTGTTTTTAAAAATATTTTTTGCATTGATACATGTCCCCCAGGGCAGTACCCATACCCCCATATCCCCTTTATGGACAATTACTTGCATATAAGCCTTCAAAATGGGCAGAATTCCCGAACAGGGAGGTGTTCGGCCCATGTCTACTAGAAGGCGTGAAAACACTTCTCCTTCCTTCTTGCCTGCAGAAGATACATCTAGACCAGGTATTTTTTTTCCAAAGTGAGTTGTTCCAAAAATGGCACCACAGTGAGTTAAGCATTAAAAGTCATACATTGCCTGTACCACCCGCAAGGCAATGGTGCAAGTAAAAGGTTCAATCTCACCCTGATACATCTGCTGAGAAGCCTAGCTTGTGAGTAACTAAGTAAATGGACCCATTACTCATTAAAAGTGGTCTGGAATCACAAACATACAGTACATTCCTTGACAGGCCGCTCACTCTGCCATGGTATGATTGGCCATATTCTTAAGGGGCCCACAGAACTTTGGCCCTCAGTGCCCACAGACGAACTCCAACACACTCTGACTTCCTGGATTTGGGAGTGGAAACAACACCTGTCTGAAATCCAGCAGTTTTTAAAGACCTGTTGTGTGGAGCAAGGAGAGTTGAAAGCATTAGACTTTGGAAGCATCAGACCTTCAACCTGAGGACAGAATGCTAGTCCAACATAAAGGGGCACACCAGTAGGGTAAATTGGAAACATAATGGAAAGAAGTCCCTGGATTGTCCTACAACAGCACATTTCAAGCATGCCAATCTATGATATCCTTGGAGAATAAACTCAAGAAAATCTGAGATGCCTGCCCAGTAAACTCCTCAAATCCATTGAGCCCCTCAAAGAGGCCGACAAAATTATTTTTAGAGAACCTGTCCAAGTTTGTGAGCCATAAACGTCTCTGCTACCAGAGGTTCAGTGGTGGCTGACTCCTGAACTTCCACATTAATATCCAAGGCTCCAAAAAGATGCCATGGATCCTGAGGTTTGCTGTCAGCTTACAGTGTCTCTGTTACACCCCCCCCCCCCTCCTTCCCCGCTGCAGCTGACAGAGGGACAAGAGTGGTTGCAGTAAGAAAGATAGAACACTGTCACTATATGGCTGCGAGAAGCTGGGTTAAGCGCCACTTACCACCCAGAGAACACATGGAAAGAAGATATAGGTTGCTGTGCCTCCTGGGAATGAAAAATGCCTGCAGGAAGGACCTGGGGCTGATGGGAGATGTAGTTTTCATGCTGTGATGCAGCCCTGTGGAAAGCAGTGGTAGCTGGAAAGGACAAACTAAAATACCCAGGGTGCTTAGGGAGAGGTGGCAAAGCAAGAAGAAATAGAAGGAGATTCTGAGTGGAAAAAAAGCACATGTGGGGATACAGAGGCTGCAGGCACAGGTTGTGCAGGGTGCTGCAGACTAAGGAGAAAATCAGAAGAGGATCTCTGGCCGGCTGCTGCTGGAGAGAAGGTAGGTGAACCCAGGCATAGGGCTCTATGCTGCCCACCTGCCTGTGTGGACTGAGCTGCTGTAGGGAGACCAGCTTCCTGGCCTGTCTACTATTGTGCTGTTACAGGACCCAGTGAGGGAAACAGTGAGTACTGAGACTCATTTTGTCCAAACCTGCTGTGTGCTGACAGGTGTGAGGACTGAGGAGCTGCTATCATTGCCTGCAAGTGCTGGTCACCAGGATCTGTGTTTGGAAAGGCTGCCGGGAGCTCTGTGCTGCTCATGTCCATACCTCCCAACTTCTGGGATGAGCTATATACAAGGGTGCAGGGTTCTGAGATGAGCTATATACAGGGTGCAGGGTTCTTAGATGAGCTATATACAGGGTGCAGGGTTTTGGGATGAGCTTTATACAGGGTGCAGCAGAAGCAAAATTAGATCCCTCAGGGCCCTGGTGCAAGAAACCATAAGGGGCCCCCGACCTCCGGCCTGGGCCATTCCCTCCAAGCCCAGAGCCCTTCCCACTGAACCCATGACCCTTTATGGTCCCACAGTGGATCCCCATCACATGTCGTGCAGTCCTGCAGTCTTGGGCCCCACCATGGTGGCAGAAGGCCAGGGCCCAGTTGCAAGTGCGACCTTTGCTGGTAGTTCCACCAGTGGTAGTTCTGTCAGTGTGGACTGTGAATGGTGTCAGTCAGTAGGGCAGTGGACATGGTCAGTAGGGCAGTGGACATGGTCAGTAGGGCAGTGGAGGGCAGTAAGATGGGAGGCAGGGTAGTGGAGGGCAGTATGATGGGAGAGGTGGCAGTGGAGGGCAGTATGCCCTCCACTGCCACCCCTCCCATCATACTGCCCTCCACTGCCCTCCCTCCCATAATACTGCCCTCCACTACCCCGCCTCCCATCATACTGCCCTCCACTGCCCTACTGACCATGTCCACTGCCCTACTGATGGGATGATGGGAGGAGTATGATGGGAGGTGGGGTAGTGGAGGGCAGTATGATGGGAGGGAGGGCAGAGGAGGGCAGTATGATGGGAGGGGTGGCAGTGGAGGGCAGTATGATGGGAGGGGGTAGTGGAGGGCAGTAAGGTGGGAGGGGGATAGTGGAGGGCAGTATGGGGGAACTGTACAGCATGACTGGAGGGGGCAGTGTATGGGAGGGAGCAGAGTGGCCATGGGCATCCTCGGGGCACTGCAGGGAGCATTTCTCCTATCTCTCTTCCAGCGGCAGGAACAGCCTTCAGGCGAAACCCAGAGTCAGGGGACAGAGTCAGGGGCGGAGCTGGCGGTCCTAGGTACGGATGACTGTAGCGCTTAGGCATGAGGAGGAAGTTAAATCCTCCTCAGACTTGCTCTGAATGCTGGGGCCCCGCTCTCCCCCTCGTCATGATGTTACTGGCTTCTAGAAGCCAGCGGGCTGCGGCTTGCAACCAGTTGTATGGGCAGTGAGTCAGACAGTGCCTGGTGGTTAATAATAAAGCGGGTCTCGGCCAGCAGTACACCGGGCAGTGAGTGACAGCAGCGGCATTTTTAGGGGGCATCAGATCGGCCCTGGGGGCAATTCTGGGACAATGTATTGTCACAAAATGAAGGTGGGGAAAGGCTGCAGTTTCATCCAACACTGTACTGAGGGGGAAACCCTGGGCATGTAGCATGACCCCTTGACATGCCTCCTGAAGATGCAAATGAATTCATTTTTGACTGTGGGACTTTTTGACTTTTTTCCCATCGGAACATAAAAACTCTAGTGTAAGAGAGTGAACGCTCCAACGGGATAGCTAGGGCTCCAACGCCAGCTTACGCCACCCAGACTCCCTGGCCAGTGGTTTAGATAGTGTTTCTTTAACTCTCATTCAGATCACCTTGTGTGTTGCTTTTAGATGCACTATTGAGTACTATTATCGTTGGTTGCTCCACTTGTGTCTATCCTGCAGGGCTTTTGCCTGTTCATGAAACCAATTTAAAGCCACAGGTGGGTCAGGAAATGCAATGCTGCTTTCAGAGTTGTGGGTACTGGGAACAGGGAACCCAAGGACACAGCAGCTTCTTCTGGGATAAGCACCAGACACTTATTGAACCATAGATTTGTTGCTGTGAAAAGTCCATTGTTTGTACAGCTTTCATAATCTCTTTTGTATTTTACTGCATGCTCTTTTCCATCCTGAACCTGTTTTGCATTATTGATCTACTTTGCACTGCAAGTTACAGTTACTCCCAGTCATTCAATAGATTACCTATTCTGTTAAAGGTTCACTCTAGCTCTATCCACACAGAAATCTCTGTATCAAAAGCTTGAAAACAGATTCACAGAATTCATATTTTCAAAAAAGACCATAATCACAAGGGCTGCCAAGGTAGCATAGAAGGGCACATGGAGCCCCGGGGGCCTCCACCAGTCTCATAAAAAGACTTACAATGCTTGGGAAGTGGTTAACCTACATACATCTGGGTACATATCCCCTATCATTTCCGGCATTCACAATCAATATAAATTATAATTGTTTTGTTCAGAAAAGAACATGTATATTTTCGTTTATGATGAATTCTTCAGCTCCTATTACATGGCTGGAAAAATCAATAGTAAGAAAGTTATAAGAGCACAACTGAACAGAGCAAGTCAAAAAAGAGCAGAATTGAATAAGGGCCATAGGCTAGGCAACTGTAGTGCTGACAGAAAACTCTCTGAATGTAGAGGATTTTCATAACTATAGATGAGCCAGTTGTCTGTAATTTGCTTCTCTGGAAATCTGACTAAATCTGCACCCCATACATTTCAAAGGCGTTGGAATTAGCAGTATTCTGGCTTTTATTCATATATTTATTTTTAATTTACCAAAAGAAACACTTCCTCAAAGTCAGCTGGTAAAGTCATCCTCTTCACCAGCTCAGTCGTGTTGTGTATGAGACCACATACTATCATTTTCTGATGTTCACTATAGTCAGAGATGTAAGGCACTGATACATTGATGTGGCATTGCATCAATACAATGGGCATCCTTATAAACCACTAGATGTGTAAGAAGTGTGTGTGTTAATGAGGCCTCAGCTATTTGGCTTAAAAGTAAGATTTTGCGTATATAATGCCCTGGTCTTTGGAGCTTCCAAGGCAGTTAAGAAGAGACTTGTTGGTGGGGCCTGGCCAGGATGTGAATCAGAGAAGCCACACAGCTCATGAGCTCCGCTCCTGTACTTCTCCTATGTTGATCCTGTCAGCGCCTATAATTATTTTTTGAGCACTGGACACCGGCATCTTTCTCTGACATTCTGGTTCACAACTGGCTCCGCCTACGTCTCCCGGCGAGCCCAGCTTCGGACGCTCATCCGTGAGTACTCCCCACACTAAGGCCGCGATGGCCATCTTGCCCACGAGGTCCCTGAAGTCCACCGTGTCTGTAGGCACACAAACCACTGCTTCTGACGCAGCTTCGCCGGAAACCCTCCTCTGCTGATCTCCTAGCAGCTATCACTGCTTGTAAAGAGACACTAAAATTGAATATGTCTCCATTGACATCAGCCTTATCCACAATGATTTGGATAAGTTTCGGTCCTGCCTGTCGGAATATGTCTCCACTGACGTCAGCCTTATCAGCAATGATTTGAATAAGTTTTGCTCTTGCCTGTCAGAGGTTGAGGATTGGATTGCTCAGGTGGAGGATGTGGTCCACACAGACTCTACAGAAATGCATGCCCTGCAAAGGTAGGTTAAGGCCCTACAGGAGGAAGCCGTGGACACCGAAAATCGCCTACGCCACAATAACTTCAGGATCTTGTGCCTTCCAGAAAAGGCGGAAGGCGGAAAGCCTGCTGAGTTTGCAGAGATATTTCTGACTAACCTCTTATGCCCTGTACACACCATCGGACATTGATCGGACATTCCGACAACAAAATCCATGGATTTTTTCCGACAGATGTTGGCTCAAACTTGTTTTGCATACACACGGTCGCACAAAGTTGTCGGAAAATCCGATCGTTCTGAATGCAGTGACGTAAAACACGTACGTCGGGACTATAAACGGGGCAGTAGCCAGTAGCTTTCATTTCTTGATTTATTCTGAGCATGCGTGGCACTTTGTGCGTCGGAATTGTCCACACACAGTCGGAATTTACGCGAACGGATTTTGTTGTCGGAAAATTTTATAGCCTGCTCTCAAACTTTGTGTGTGTTGAAAATTCCGATGGAAAAAGTCTGACAGAGCCCTCACAGGTCGGAATTTCCGACAAGCTCTGATCGCACATATTCCGTTGGAAAGTCTGACCGTATGTACAGGGCATTAGGTTTACAAAACTTGCCACTTACCTTTGTGGTCGAGCGGGCCCACCGAGTGCCCCCACACCTCTAATACCTGGTACAACATCTCCCCATTTCTTCTCCGGCTCCTTAATTACAGAAACCGGGATATGATCCTAGCAGCTGTTAGAAACTCACCAGACCTTCGGTACAAAAAAGTGAAAATCTCGATCTTCCTGGATGCACTTTTACTGAGGTCCGAAAAACTACAAGAAAAAGGTGTCAAATACAGCCTTTTTTTTCCAAGTAAGCTAGTAGTTGGGTAGTTGATAGAGCAACGGTTCCCTTTTTTTTGAAACTGCAGATGCTGTTGTGGCCTGGCTGGATGGTAACTAAGTTCCTATGGAGCCTCTTCATACATAGTTATGTTCAATGTTTTGATACCCTTCGTTGTTGAAATCCTTTTATAGCTCTTTTCGTTAAACAGGCACCATTGCCTATTTTCCTCACGGTAAATATTCTGATACATCCCCCCCGTCCTTTATCCTCTCTGCTGTTCCAACTCTCCTTCCCCTCGGACACCCATGATTTGTAAAGACCTGGGGACTTTTACTGTCCTCTCGTGGAATGGCTGGGGCTTAACTCTAAATTCAAAGGAGCATTGATGTTTAATTATGTCAAGTCCTATGCCCGCAGATATTACTACTCCAGGAGACGCACCTCTTGGGCAGCAAAATTATGGCACTTAAGAAGCCTTGGATATAGAAGGTGTTCCAGGTCAATTATTCAAATTTTGCTAGGAGTGTTACTGTGTTAATAAGCAAATCACTCTCTTGCGTGGTAGATGCTGTTCACACAGACCCTTTGGCTAAATATGTTATAATGGTTCTAAGAATGTGGGCCAGAAATATGTGATTGTGATGTGTGTCTCTTTATGTTCTGCCCCTTTTTGCTGATGTAGTATTAGAAAAAGATCTCCTCATACTTCCCTGCTAAACTTTTAGTTATGGGTTACTTTAATGCTACATTATCCCAAGAACTTGATGGGACTTCAACCTCCGAGGTCTACTTATGCAAAGCTTGGAGTTTAGGCGCAGGTAGCAGACTTGACAGAGGTGTGGAGGTGGGAAAATACCTCTACTAGGGCATATTCCTGATTCTCTACATCCCATAAAACAACATCCTGCATAGACCTAGCATTTGCAAATACCTCTATGTTAGCAGATGTTCAAGCAGCTGAATACCTACCCATCGGGTTGTCAGACCATAATCCACTGTCTTTGACTATCAGGTCATAAGAAACACATAATGCGTCCTTGTGGGGGTTGGGTTCGCAGTGAATCATACACCCTAGGGCCATAACAGAAGTACCTGCAGCGATTAAGCTTTATTGGCAGATAAATGAGGGTTCTAACTCTCCATGTCTTGTGTGGGATGCATTTAAGGCCTACATCAGAGGACAGAGGTCTTCAGGTAGACATGAGGGACCTGCAGATACATATGACTGAGGTTACTAGATTAGATTTACAAGCCAGTAAATAGGCATTTTTTGAACAAGGGGATAAGAACAGGAAAGTTTTTTTAGCCATGCTTGCTCAAAATGATAAACCTATCATACCTATTTCTGAAATTCATACCCCAAAGGACACTATTGTCTCCTCTACTGACTAGATTTTAGAAGAGTTTTTTCAAGTATTATAGTAATTTGTACACTTCCTCTATACCCCCTCATTTTGAACTATCACGACTCATGGAATTGCTTGACCCACTGGGTCTAGGTTGGCTATCAGATGGGGAGAGGAAGTACCTAGTGTGCCCCATTACCACAGAGGAGATGCGATGTAAAATTATGTCTTTCCCCTCGGGGAAGGCTCTTGGCCATGATGGCATCCCTATGGATTTTTATAAGGCCCACAGTGATGTTCTGGCCCCAAGACTGGCAACGCTGTATACTTTGCTTAGGGGCAGACTCTCTGCCCCCTTCTATGCAGGCAGTACACATCACATTAATTTATAAAAACCAGAAGGACCTTGTACACTGCGCCTCATATAGGCCTATAGCCCTCTTAAACTGTGATCTAAAAATTCTAAAGAAGTTGTTGAATTCCAGACTCAGCAAGGCCACTAGTTCTCTGATTCAGATCAGACAGGTTTTATGACTCGAAGGTCTACAGATATAAATATCCGCAGACTTATTACAAATATACATGCACATCTTCACACTGGTACATGAGTAGTAGCATCAATAGACATCAAAAAGGCACTCAATACGATAGAATGGTCTTATCTCTGGAATGGAACTGCCTATCTGCTTTATTCAGTGGATACGTATTCTGTATTCCCAGCCTACCGCTTCCATTAGGCTAGAAGGTAGCCTGTCAAGTTCTTTCTGGCTGGCCCGTGGCAGCAGGCAGGGCTGCCCTATCTCCCCAGCCCTCTTCATCCTTGCCATTGAGCCTGTTGCAGAGGCTTTACGCATCTCCTCTGATATTCGGGGGCTCAGGACGAGAGGAGCGGGTGGCCTTGTATGCTGATGACATGCTATTGTTCCTACATGATGCGGGCCCCTACCTCCTGGGAGCACTTTGGATCCTTGATACCTTCTCAAATGTCACTGGCCTAAAGGGGAATTTGCAAGTCAGTCTTGGGAAGTCAGTTTTATTTCCTATTGATGATGGTGCTTTAATATACACTCCAAAAGATCTTCCATTACAGTGGGTCCATAAATTTTGCTTTTTTGGGGTAATTGTTTCTTGTAAAGCTTCTAATTATGTCTCTCTCAATTTACTGCCGGTGATGCAGGAGGTCAAGGCAAGGCTGAAGGCATGGGGCAAGCTGCCGCTGCCACTAATAGGGCATATCAATCTTCTGAAAATGAAAATACTTAAAATCCTTAAATACTTTTTTGTATAATTAAATAGACAGTTTTTCTCTTTCTTATGGGGCCCCCAGGCTCCACACTATAAACTCACTACTTTAATGAAATAATGAAACCAACTTTGCATGGGGGGCTAGCACTACCTGATAGTCAAAAGTACTTCTTGGCAACGCAACTGGTAACTGCCCGTTGGTGGTTTCAACCAGAATTATCTAACTCTTGTTCGATGCTAGAAGCTGCTATTTTGGGCTCACTAAAGGCCTTGCAACTGTTATTATAGCGTGAACTTAAGGCCCCGTACCCCCTCCATGATGACCACGATCAAAGGCTGGAATTTGGGGCTTAGTCTAGAAAAATGTGACTCCTTCATTCTGTCCCCTCATACTCCCCTCTGAAACAACCCCCTCTTGTAGCACTTCTACACCATGCCAGATGCACAGATTTGGGCTAAAGATAATATTAGATCCATCTCACACATAGTAGATAATAGAGAGTTGATGTCCTTTGCTCTCATACGGTCCAAATATAATGTTCCATCCCACTATTTATTCAGACACCTGCAGCTTGCTCAAGCTTTCAGGCAGCCAAAATACTCACCAGTCCATACACCTAAAGTGTTCCAATCTACAGGCCCTCCTTCTTTCATACTCACTTGACAAACCAGGCTCAACATTGTACTCTCATCTTTTAATGGTGGCAGTGCCCGAGTGGCTACTTGATATCCCAAATATGGATGATGAGGACGGGACAGATATTTCAGATGCTCCATTCAAACAATTGGTCTCACTCTGGGATCGGCTAATACAGTTTAAGATCCTCCACAGAGTTTACTTTACACGCCTCTTGGTTAACTTCACCATCCCTTTCACATGCAGGCGCTGTGACAGGGCCGAGGGGAACTTCTTTCACATCTTTTGGAAATATCCAGTTACTCAGCCATTCTAGGAAGCTGTGGTTGATATTATCAGCAAGGTTGCACAGATACCTTTCACCTCTTCTCAGAAAATCTGCTTGCTGGATTTAGTTGAGGGCCTTAAAGGCTCTCATGCTTCACTGGAAAAAAAAACCTTGGCCCCTACAATTGTTTATTGGAAACAACTAGTAAATTCCCAGCTATCACTCTACAAAACTACTTATGCCAATAGGGGCTGCTTCTGGAAGTTCGACAAAATCTGGGCCAAGTTGTTGGAAGATGACCCTACTGCATAGTCCTTGTATATAACTGGGACTGGGCATGGAGGTTGGGAAAGAATATGATTTTTTGCTCCTTGATTGTATCCTGATAACTAGGGGGCCTGGGTCATCTGCCATTATTGCTGTTATATTGAGTTAAACACGAGCCAACACACACATATTTCTTCTTGCTTTTTTTTCTTTTTTTGTCTGTTTTGTAGTTTTTGTGTAACTGGGATGTTGTTACTGAAATCAGAAGCCCAGCAGACAATTAAAAAAAAAGTTTTGTCTTTAACTGCAAAATAATTGACATTTTCATCTTACTGTGGGATGGATTCATGGCACCTAAATCAAGCAAATTGACACAAACAGTTTTCGAGTCAGAATACATTTTGTTTTATAGACTCTACTAATGTTTTTTTACTTTATTTTGTTTAAATGTTTGTACTTCTATTCTTCTATTGTGTGTTACTGTATGTCTCAGTTCCAAATTATGGTACTGTTTTTTCTAGACCGAATCCCAGTGGAGAATATTTTTTAGACACAATCGGCCTCTATACTGGTAAAAGCCATATTTTGTGGAAGACTATATAATGAATCTGCTGACACAACCTCTGGTTAACCTTCAAACTGCGTGGGGAATAGAGGGGTCTATAAGAGAGCATAAACATCACTTTCTGTCAAAAATGTAAGGTCAGTTCCCATAAATACCAATACAGGTTGTGGGAATGAAGACTACGTTTCCATTTTAGCTGCCCATTTCTGATATAATTGATGTCTGTAATGCTATTAAAGCTACAGCCAGAAAAAATGAGTAGAAAGAAATATTTATCCAATAAAAAACTGCAGAGACACAAGACAGGCAAAGATCCTGTGTCAGGTGATTACATCGCTGGATCCTGGGACAAGTGTGTGTTTTTTATAAGTCAGCAGCTACAATATTTGTAGCTGCTGACTTTTACAATTTTGTTTACAACCTGAAGCTCCTCTTTAAGGCCCCTTTCACACTGGGGCGGTGGGTGCGTCGGCGGTAAAGTGCCGATATTTTTAGTGGCGCTTTACCATCAATTTTGTGGCGCTATTCGACCGCTAGTGCGCCCGCTGCACAGTGGGGGTGCCGATGCTCGTGGCCGACGGTCGCAATGACCGCCGGCCACGAGCAATCGCGAGCACAAGGGACAGAACACGGAAGTATGTGTGTAAACACACAAATCCGTGTTTTGTTCTGAGAGGAATGACAGATCGTGTGTTCCTATTAGCTAGGAACCATGATCTGTCACTTCCTCTAGTCAGTCCACTCCCCCTTCAGTTAGAATCACCTCCCAGGGAACACAGTTAACCCCTTGATCGCACCCTAGCATTAACCCCTTCACTGCCAGTGACATTTTTACAGTAATCAATGCATTTTTATAGCACTGATCGCTGTATAAATGCCAATGGTCCCAAAAATGTGTCAAAATTGTCAGATGTGTCCGCTATAATGTTGCAGTCACAATAAAAATCGCAGATCGCCGCCATTACTAGTAAAAACAAATAATAATAAAAATGCTATAAATCTATCCCCTATTTTGTAGAAGCTAATACTTTTGCGCAAACCGATCAATATACGCTTATTGCTTTTTTTTTACCAAGAATATGTAGAAGAATACATATCAGCCTAAACTGAGAAAAAATTTGCTTTTTAAAAAAAAAATGGGGATATTTATTACAGCAAAGAGTAGAAAACATTGTTTTTTTTCAAAATTGACGCTTATTTTTGTTTATAGCGCAAAAAATAAAAGACGCAGAGGTGATCAAATACCACCAAAAGAAAGCTCTGTTTGTGGGAAACAAAGGACATCAATTTTGTTTGGATGTAACCTTGCACGACCGCGCAATTGTCAGTTGCAACGCAGTACCGAATCGCAAAAAAATGGTCCGGTCATTCTGCAGCCAAATCTTCCGGGGCTGAAGTGGTTAACGGCCTACGAGAAGTGGTGTATCAGGGCTACAGGGGCAGCATCTCTATGGCATAGGCATCCCTGCTGACCTCTCCTCAATAGCACCCATACTGTATATGATGGTCTGGGAGAGGGACCTTGCTTGTGAGTTGGAACCGGAGGACTGGCATACCAGGCTTCAGATTTCTTATAAAGGAATATTAAATGTCTCTTTGATAGAGGTTAGTATTAAAGTCCTGACGAGGTGGTATTTGGTCCCTAATCGCCTGGCCAGCATGTATCCTACAGCATCAGTGGAGTGTTTTAGAGGATGTGTGTTGAGGGGCACTATGCTTCATATTTGGTGGAAATGCCCCAGGTCACACAGATATTGGAACAGGGTTTTTGTATGCTGTGTAAATTGATGGGTGTTCTGATTGCCCAGCAGGTTTATATTGCATTACTTAATGATCCACCGCCAGGTTTGCCATGACCTATGCTGTGCTTGGTTTACTTTGTCCTTTTGGCAGCTATAATCACCATTGCGGGTGCGTGGAAGTCCTCTTTTGTTTCCATATGTAGTTTCAAACATAAGGTATCTTGAATCATGGTACATGAGAGAATTGCTAGAGTGATTAATGGTAAACTATCGATGTTTGACCAAACTTGGCAACCTTGGACAAACTATATGAATGTGCCATTGCCTTCTTCTCAACTGTGATTGTATGCTGTCTTGACCATTTGAGAGTCCTAGGTCTCATGTCTTTTTCTCCTCTGTTCTTTGGATTTATGTTTGCATAACTGTTAAGATCAGCCTATTCCGCAAGTACTGTGTCCTCTACTGTGAGAACCATGATGGCTTCCAGAATGCGTTTTTTGCCTACTATTTAGTTAGAACCACCTACTATAGTGGCTATTTCATGTGGCTGACTAGGGATGGCCCCGATGTTCGAATTGAACATAAGTTTGACTCGAACATCGGGTGTTCGTTTGTTTGCAAACGAACCGAACATATGGGGCGTTCGCGCCAAATTCGGGTGCAGTGGAGCGCCCCATAATGCACTGCGAGATCTGCTGTGAGAGCCATGATTGGCCAAAGGCAGGGTGCATGTATTGCCCCCTTTAACATCAATGACAACTTGAAGTTTTTTGTGGTATTTGTGGATGAGGCTCTTCATCTTCTCAAAGATAAAGCTGCCATTCATCTTGGCAAAAAGCCTCCAGTTCCTGTAAATTCTTGGGCTGTCTTGCATGAACTGCAGGTTTGAGATCTCCCCAGAGTGGCTCAATGATATTGAGGTCAGGAGACTGAGATGGCCACTCCAGAACCTTCACTTTATTCTGCTGTATCCAATGACAGGTCGACTTGGCCTTGTGTTTTGGATCATTGTCATGTTGGAATGTCCAAGTACGTCCCATGCGCAGCTTCCTGGATGATGAATGCAAATGTTCCTCCAGTATTTTTTGATAACATACTGCATTCATCTTTCCAATAATTTTGACCAAATTTCTTGTGCCCTTGTAGCTCACACTTTCCCAAAACATCAGCAATCCACCTCCTTGTTTCTCTGTGGTGTACCTTTTATCATAGTTGACTCCTCTCCAAATGTAGCCTTTATGGTTGTGGCCAATAAGCTCAATTTTGGTCTCATCACTCCAAATGACTTTGTGCCAGAAGGTGTGAGGCTTGTCTCTGTGCTGTTTGGTGTATTGTAAGCGGGATACTTTGGGGCATTTGTGTAGTAATGGCTTTCTCCTGGCGACTCGACCATGCAGTCCATCTTTCTTCAAGTGCCTCCTTATTGTGCATCTTGAAACAGTCACACCACATGTTTTCAGAGAGTCCCGTATTTCACTTGAAGTTATTTGTGGGTTTTTCTTTGCATCTCAAACAATTTTCCTGACAGTTGTGGCTGAAATATTAGTTGGTCTACCTGACCGTGGTTTGGTTTCAACAGAACCCCTCATTTTCCACTGCTTGATTAGAGTTTGAACACTGCTGATTGGCATTCTCAATTCCTTGGATATCTTTTTATATCCCTTTCCTGTTTTATACAGTTCAACTACCTTTTCCCGCAGATCCTTTGACAATTCTTTTGCTTTCTCCATGACTCAGAATCCAGAAATTTCAGTGCAGCACTGGATGAAAGATGCAAGGGTCTGTCAGGAGTCCAGAAACTCATTGACCTTTTATTCACACACACTAATTACAAGCAAACAGGTCACAGGTGAGGATGGTTACCTTTAACAACCATTCAAACCCCTTTGTGTCAACTTGTGTGCATGTTATCAGGCCAAAATCACCAGGGTATGTAAACTTTTGATCAGGGTAATTTGGGTAGTTGCTGTTGTCATTATGATTAAAAAAGAGTAAACACAGTTGATTGATAATAAATGGCTTCAGCCAAACACTAACCATGAGTGAAAGAAATGTTGTTGTGTTATCATTCATATTCTCTGAAAAATGGCCAAGAAATCATAAATTCTGCTAGGGTATGTAAACTTATGAGCACAACTGTGTATATGTCAGAAACCATGAACCAGAGCGAGACAGAAGTACAGTAAAGTACAGTAAAATCACACTTGTTTATTAACCACTTGACAACTGGACACTTAAACCCCCCTCGTGACCAGACCAATTTTCAGCTTTCAGTGCTCTCACACTTTGAATGACAATTACTCAGTCATGTAATACTGTACCCAAATGAATTTTTTGTCCTTTTTTCATACAAATAGAGCTTTCTTTTGGTGGTATTTGATCACCTCTGCGTTTTTTATTTTTTGGGCTATAAATGAAAAAAGACCGAACATTTTGAAAAAAAAACGCATTTTTCTTTGTTTCTGTGATAAAATTTTGCAAATTAGTAATTTTTCTTCATAAATTTTGGCCACAATTTATAATGTTACATATCTTTGGTAAAAATAACCCAAATTAGTGGATATTATTTGGTCTTTGTGAAAGTTAGAGAGTCTACAAGTTATGGTGCAAATCATAAAAAATTGATCACACCTGAAGTACTGACGGTCTATCTCATTTCTTGTGACCCGAACAAGTCAGGAAAGTACAAACACCCCCCAAATGACCCCTTTTTTGAAAGTAGACATTCCAAGGTATTTAGTAAGATGCATGGGGAGGTTTTTGATGTTGTCATTTTTTCCCAAAATTCTTTGCAAAATGAAGATTCCCCCCCCCCCACAAAATTGTCATTGTATTAGGTTATTTCTCTCACATGGCATGTATATACCACAAATGACACCCCAAAATACATTCTGCTACTCCTCCTGAGTATTACGATACCACGTGTGTGGGACTTTTTCACTGCCTGGCCACATAGAGAGGCCCAACATGCAGGGAGCGCCATCAAGTGTTCTAGGAGCATAAATTACACATCAAATTTGTTGACTACCTATTACACTTTTGAAGGCCCTGGAGAACCAGGACAATGACATGTGACACTGACGTGGCACTGATGACAAATGGCACTGATACGTGGCACTGATGTGGCACTGGTGACAGATGGCACTGATACGTGGCACTGACACTGATGTGGCACTGATGACAGATGGCACTAATACATGGCACTGATGACAAATGGCACTAATACGTGGCACTGATGACAGATGGCACTAATACATGGCACTGATGACAGATGGCACTAATACGTGGCACTGATGACAGATGGCACTAATACATGGCACTGACAGATGGTACTAATACGTGGCACTGATGACACGTGACACTGATGACAGATGGCATTAATATGTGGCACTGATGACACGTGGCGATGATGACAAATGGCACTGATGACACGTGACACTGATGACAGATGGCACTATGTGGCACTGATGACAGATGGCATTTATACGTGGCACTGGGGACAGATGGCAGTGGGGACAGATGGCAGGGACATGACAGCAGGGACAGATGGCAGGACAGATGGCACTGGGGACAGATGGCACTGGGGACAGATGGCAGGAGCAGATGGCTGGGGCAGATGGCTGGGGCAGATGGCAGGGGCAGATGGCAGGGGCAGATGGCTGGGGCAGATGGCTGGGGCAGATGGCAGGGGCAGATGGCAGGGGCAGATGGCTGGGGCAGATGGCTGGGGCAGATGGCTGGGGCAGATGGCAGGGGCAGATGGCTGGGGCAGATGGCAGGGGCAGATGGCAGGGGCAGATGGCTGGGGCAGATGGCTGGGGCAGATGGCTGGGGCAGATGGCAGGGGCAGATGGCTGGGGCAGATGGCAGGGGCAGATGGCTGGGGCAGATGGCAGATGGCAGGGGCAGATGGCAGGGGCAGATGGCTTGGGCAGATGGCAGGGGCAGATGGCTGGGGCAGATGGCAGGGGCAGATGGCTGGGGCAGATAACTGTGCTGACACTTTTTTTTTCGTTTTTTTTTTTTCTGTTTACTCACCGCCGCAGCGGTTCCGCTCTCCCTCCTCACATGCTGTCTCTGTGTGAGGAGAGAGAGCCGGCGATGAGAGAGGATCTCATATGTTTACATATGAGATCCTCTCTCATTGGCAGAGTGATCGCACTGTAAACGGCCGCTGTCATTGGCCGTTTACGGCGATCTGTGACTGGCTGTGTCCGAGGGACACGGCCAGCACAAAACTTCCCCGGAGCGCGCAACGCGGAAGTAAAAGGGAGGACGTCCAGGGACGCCCTCCCGGCAATTGGAGTCCACGCTGTAGCCGTCTTTCGGCTATAGCGCAGACGCCTAGTGGTTAATAAAAATAAAAAGGTAAATAGAATAAGCGTAGTCAAAGCACAGCAACCAGATCGGGTAGTCAGCCAAGCCAGAGTTCAGTAACCAGATCGGGTAATCAGCCAAGCCAGAGTTCAGTAACCAGAACGGGTAATCAGCCAGGCCAGAAGTCAGGGATCCAAGTAGGGGAACAGCGAGCAGGATAAGGAGCCAGAAGGGATGTCAGCAAAGCCAGTCTTTAAACAGGAACGCAGGAGATGGTTTCTTGTGATGTGACCAAGGCGAAGGCAGGAATGAAGTGAGCTGGAGATCTTTAAGTAAGCGGGACTGATGAGCAGATCCACAACAGCTGGTTAACTGTGGAGAGAGATGAGAGCTGGTAATTAGCCGACAGCTGAGCGGCCAGCTCAGAGAAGGAAGGGCTGAGCCAGCCTTGACAGTATAAATATATATATATATATATATATATATATATATATATATATAGTGAAGTCAGTGTATAGTATGCAATACAGTGCATTCAAGTGGTTAAGGGGAACCTATGACTGAATTAAGAAAAAAACAGCATGGGGTCCCCCAAAATCCATACCAGGCCTTTTGGGTCTGGTATAGATTTTAAGGGGAACTCCACACCAATTTTTTTTTAAAAACAGTGGGGGTTCCTCCACAAAACCAATACCAGGCCCTTTGGGTCTGGCATAGATTTTAAGTCCATGCCAAAATGTAAAAAGATATTGGCATGGGGTCCCCCCAAAAATCCATACCAGACCCTTATCCAAGCAAGCAGCCTCCCTCCTCCTTAACCATACCAGGCCGCTTGCCCTCAACATGGCACCCCCAAAGCACCTTGTCCCCATGTTGATGGGGACAAGAGCCTGTTCCTGACAACCCTGGCCATTGGTTGTCGGGGTCTGCGGGCAGGGGGCTTATCGCAATCTGGAAGCCCCTTTTAACAAGGGGACCCCCAGATCCCAGGCCCCCCTATATGAATGGGTATCAGGTAACAGACAATTTTTGACAATTTCTTTATTAAAAAATAAAAAATTCAATCATGCTACGCAACGGACCCGAAAAAAAATAAATAAAAAAAGCTCTGCCTTGATGGGAGGCCTCCCAGCGACTGCTGTCTCATGGCTGTGACAGCTGTTATATAGGTAAGGACGGGGCCACCCGTTGACATAACTGAGTAACCTCGCCCCCTTCTGACCTCATGTGATGTCAGAGGGGGTGGGGTCATCCGCTATATCAGCGGGTGGCCCCGCCCTTGCCTATATAACAGCTGTCGGAGTTTTTTAGTTTTCTATTTTTCGAGTACCTCCTGGAACATTTTGTTTCCTTTTTTTAATAAAGGAATTGTCAAAAACTGTCTATTGTGGTTACTTTTGACACTTTTTTTGGAGAATGAGTAGGGGTGCAATGATACCCATTCACATGGGGGGATCTGGGGGCCCCCTTGTTAAAGGGGGCTTCCATATTCCGATAAGCCCCCACTTGCAGATCCTGACAACCAATGGCCAGGGATGTTGGGAAGAGGCTCTTGTCCCCATCAACATGGGGACAAGGTGCTTTGGGGGGGACACCAAAGCACCCTCCCCATGTTGAGGGCATGTGACCCGGTATGGTTCAGGAGGAGGGGGCGCTCGCTCACCCCCTCTATCCTGTCCTCCAGGCTGCATGCTCGGATAAGGGTCTGGTATAGATTTTGTGGGGGGCCCACGCCAATTTTTTTTACATTTTGGAGTGGAGTTCCCCATAAAATCCATACCAGACCTGAAGGGCCTGGTATGGACTGGGGGGGGGAGGCGGGACCCACACTGATTTTCTGATTTCCTTGATTTTTTATCTATATTGCCAGGAGCCGGCAATACATTACAGCCGCGAGCAGGTTTAAATGACATTTTTTCTTTAGAAATATCATATTGCTGTGGCACTGTTCTACATATCACACAGATGCGCCACTATACAGGCAGACCAAGGGGACCCCCCAAACACGATATTTAAAGGAATATTTCATTTTTATTGTTTCACTTTAAGCATTATTAAAATCACTGCATCTGAAAAAAACAGTCATTTTAAAAACTTTTTTTTTGCATTGATACACGTCCTCTAGCCGCTTAACAACCGGCCCATAGCCAAATGACGGCTACAGGGCGGTTGTTTAACTCTGGGAGGACGTCCAGGGACGTCCTCCCAGAATTCTGCTCTCGCGCGCCCCCTAGGGCGCGCACTCGAGAGCATCCTCTGGACCCGGCGCATCACAGATCCCGGTAAATGGCCGCTGATCGCGGCCGTTTACCATGTGATCGCTCCGTCAAATGACGGAGCGATCACATGTAAACAAACCGGCGTCATCTGATGACGCCGGTTCCTCTCCTCCCCTCTGTGTACCGATCGGTACGCTGTGAGCGGAGAGGGGGATGGATGGATGGCTGCAGCGTTGTGGGCTGCATGTGTAGTGCCCACAGCGCTGCACAGAGACATCCAGCCATCCATCCATCCATGCTCAGCCATCCCCACTACTATGCATGCCCTGCAATGCCCCACAGTACTCTGGTATGCCCCACAATACCCCTGCAATACTCTGCCATACCCTGCAATACCCCTGCAATACTCTGCCATACTCTGCCATACCCTGCAATACCCTGCCATACCCTGCAATACCCCGCAATACTCTGCCATACCCTGCAATACCCCGCCATACTCCGCAATACCCCGCCATACTCCGCAATACTCTGCCATACTCCGCAATACTCTGCCATACCCTGCAATACCCCGCCATACTCCGCAATACCCCGCCATACTCCGCAATACCCCGTCATACTCCGCAATACTCTGTCATACCCCGCAATACTCTGCCATACCCTGCAATACCCTGAAATACCCCGCAATACACTGCCATACCCTGCAATACCCCGCAATATCCCGCAATACTCTGCCATACCCCGCGATACCCAGCCATACTCAGTGATACCCAGCCATACTCTGCAATACTCAGTGATACCCAGCCATACTCTGCAATACTCAGTGATACCCAGCCATACTCTGCAAAACTCAGTGATACCCAGCCATACTCTGCAATACTCAGTGATACCCAGCCATACTCTGCAATACTCAGTGATACCCAGCCATACTCTGCCATACCCAGTCATGCTCTGCAATACCCCGCAAAAATCTGCAATACTCTGCCATAACCTGCAATACTCTGCAATACCCCGCAATACCCAGCCATACTCTGCAATACTCGGTGATACCCAGTCATACTCTGCCATACCCAGTCATACTCGGCGATACCCAGTCATACTCGGCGATACACTGCAATACCCAGCCATGCTCAGCCATACTCGGCCATGCTCAGCCATACCCAGCCATGCTCAGCCATGCTCAGCCATACCCAGTCATACTCGGCGATACACTGCAATACCCAGCCATGCTCAGCCATACTCGGCCATGCTCAGCCATACCCAGCCATGCTCAGCCATACTCTGCCTCTGTATGTGGCCAGGCTGTGGAAGTCTCACACATGTGGTATCGCCGTACTCAGGAGGAGTAGGAGAATCTATTTTGTATAAATATTGTATAAATGGACAACTTTGTGTTAAAAAAAAAAGCGTTTTAACCACTTCTGGCCTTCCGTCATACGACGTCCTTGACTTTGTGCGGGGATATCTGAATGATGGGTGTAGCTACAGGCATCATTCAGATATCATCTTTTTCAACCGGCGATTCCCTACACCATAAGAACGATCATAGCGGCTGTTACACTGCTTGATCGTTCTTACGGGAGGCGAGAGGGGATGTCCCCCCCTCCCGCCGCCCTCCGGTGCTTCTACCGACTCACCGCTACGATCGATGCCAGGATCTTTTTTTTTTTTTTTTTTTTTTTTTAATTTCAGGCACAGCCTAGAGGTGAGATTTGGGGTCTTATTGACCCCATATCTCACTGTAAAGAGAACCTGTCATGCCATATTCCTATTACAAGGGATGTTTACATTCCTTGTAATAGGAATAAAAGTGATCAAAAAATTTTTTTGGGGGAAAAAAGTGTCAAACTAAAATAAATAAAGTAAAATGAACAATAAAAAAAAAAAAAAAAAATTTTTAAAGCGCCCCTGTCCGTGTGCTCGCATGCAGAAGCAAACACATACGTAATTCCCGCCCACATATGAAAACGGTGTTCAAACCACACATGTGAGGTATCGCTGCGATCGGTAGAGCGAGAGCAATAATTTTGGCCCTAGACCTCCTCTGTAACTCAAAATTTGTAACCAGTAAAAAATTTTAAAGCGTCGCCTATGGGGATTTTTAAGTGGCGAAGTTTGGCGTCATTCCACAAGCGTGTGCAATTTTGAAAGGTGACATGTTAGGTATCTATTTACTCGGCGTAACTTCATCTTTCATATTATGCAAAAACATTGGGCTAACCTTACTGTTTTGTTTTTTTTTAAAGCAAAAAACATTTTTTTTTCCAAAAAAAACGCGTTCGAAAAATTGCTGCGCAAATATCGTGCGAGATAAAAAGTTGCAATGACCGCTATTGTATTCTCTAGGGTCTTTGCTAAAAAAACATATATAATGTTTTGGGGTTCTATGTAATTTTCTAGCAAATAAATGATGATTTTTACATGTAGGAGAGAAATGTCAGAATTGGCCTGGGTGCTCCAGAATGCCTGAAGGTGCTCCCCTGCATGTTGGGCCTCTGTATGTGGCCACGCTGTGTAAAAGTCTCACACATGTGGTATCGCCATACTCAGGAGTAATAGCAGAATGTGTTTTGGGGTGTAATTTGTGGTATGCATATGCTGTGTGTGAGAAATAACCTGCTAATATGACAATTTTGTGAAAAAAAAAAAAAGAAAAAAAAAAAACTTGATTTTGCAAAGAATTGTGGGAAAAAATGACAACTTCAAAAAACTCACCATGCATCTTTCTAAATACCTTGGAATGTCTTCTTTCCAAAAAGGGGTAATTTGGGGGGTATTTGTACTTTTCTGGCATGTTAGGGTCTCAAGAAATGAGATAGGCCGTCAGTACTTCAGGTGTGATCAATTTTCAGATATTGGCACCATAGCTTGTGGACGCTATAACTTTCACAAAGACCAAATAATATACACTAATTTGGGTTATTTTTACCAAAGATATGTAGCGGTATAAATTTTGGCCAAAATATATGAAGAAAAATTACTAATTTTCAAAATTTTATAACAGAAACAAAGAAAAATTAATTTTTTTACAGATTTTTCGGTCTTTTTTCTTTTATAGCGCAAAAAATAAAGAACCCAGCGGTGATTAAATACCACCAAAAGAAAGCTCTATTTGTGTGAAAAAAAGGACAAAAAATTCATATAGATACAGTGTTGCATGACTGAGTAATTGTCATTCAAAATGTGAGAGCACCAAAAGCTGAAAATTGGTCTGGTTATTAAGGGGGTTTAAGTGCCCAGTTGTCAAGTGGCTAGGGTAGTACCTGTATCCCCATACACTTTTTATGGCAATAATTTGCATATAAGCCTTTAAAATTAGCACTTTTGATTTTTCATGTTCGTGCCCCATAGACTTTAATAGGGTTTGCATGTTCGCTCTAACTTTTTGCCTGTCACATGTTCTGGTGCGAACTGAACCGGGGGGTGTTCGGCCCATCCCTATGGCTGACCATGTGTACATTTTTCTTGATTTATTCACTGACTTTGTTAAACTTCATTAATACATTTTGAATGTAAAATTGGTAAAAATGATTTATTTACCAAAACGACTTTATATCCTTAGGGCTACCAGGCAAATGGTATGGATTGTAGGTTAGCCAGTCCTAACTTTTACTTTTATTTGATCTGTGCTCAACTCACATATATTTATGATTGGCTACACTCAACCTTGCCCAACCCTTCCTGTAAACTTCTGTTGGCTGTGCTGGCGGCATTGGGGATTCTTAGAGATGACCTACATAGATCAATGGCCTCCCAGTGTAAAAAATCTTTTTCCGTAGGATATGTGCTTTTTGGCATGGTTTGCATGGGAAAAGATTTTATCACCGCCCGTGTTTCACCTTGAGCCCTCCTATGATATAATCATGAATTCAAAAGAACTTTACAGACACCCCAATGCGCCTTGGTGGCTTAGCAAAGGAATAATGTATGTATCTCATGTATTCATTGAAAATCTGATATGTGATCTTCACAATATGTTTTTCTACAAATATCTTTTACTGAGGCATGCTATCAAAGCACAGTTTGGTATAGTAGGAGTAGAATTATCTCATCCCCCCCCCCCCCCCCCCCCCGTAACGTCTCATGTATACTATAAACTACTTAAAGCTGGTTAGCACCTTCTATGAGCGGCTACAGACTGAGGGCTCCAACCCTTTTGCATTGTCTTACAGGAAATGGCTCCGTTGCATTCTGGCTCTCACAGAGGATGAATGGGAAGAAGTTAGTGGATCTTGTTTCTAAGGCCCCTTTCACACTGGGGCGGTTTGCAGGCGTTATTGCGCTAAAAATAGCGCCTGCAAACCGACCTGAAACTGCCGCTGCTGTGTCTCCAGTGTGAAAGCCCGAGGGCTTTCACACTGAATCGGTGCGCTGGCAGGAGAGAAAAAAAACTCCTGCAAACAGCATCTTTGGAGCGGTGAAGGAGCAGTGTATTCACTGCTCCTAAACCGCTCCTGCCCATTGAAATCCCAGCGCTATTCGATCGGTTTTAACCCTTTTTCAGCCGCTGGCAGGGGGTTAAAACTGCACCGCTAGCACCCGAATACTGCCGCTAAAATGATGGTAAAGCGGCGCTAAAAATAGCGCCGTTTTACCGCCGACGCCCCCACCACCCCAGTCTGAAAGGGGCCTAAGATATTATTAGCACAGCAGACAAAATATCTCAATTCAAATTTATACAATATCTCTATTATACCCTTGCCAAGGTAGCACAGAACACCCCCAAAAACTGGGGCATGTTGTCCTAGATGTGAAGAACCTTCTGCAAATCTTATACATATGTATGTGTTGGGATTGTCCGAATATAACTACCTTCTGGTCCAAATTTCACTTTTTGCTAGAAAATGTCCTTGCATTACCAGCTCTGAAAACCCCTGAGGTCCGTCTTCTCTGCATTTTGGATATTTTTGTTCCACAATCTTACAGCTGTTCTTTTTCCCAAAATTGGAAAAACCCTGCTCCTCTTACTGTACATTTTGTTTGTCACCAACACCATGTTACCAACATACAAAATAATTTATGAGGGTCAAGAATGTCCAAAGAAATTCACTATAATATGGCAGCCCTGGCTTGACATTACTGCCTCTCAAACTCTCTGATTTTCAGTTGCACGCTTTGTTTCTTTATTCCGTGGAAATATCTTTTAAGTGAAGTATTAGGTTGTCCAATGCAGGAGAGGATGTCCATCGAGGACTGTCACAGACTGGTTTACAGTCTGCTCAGAGACTATCACTTGATGGACTTCAAGGAGGAAGAGGAGGTCTGAAGATTTACCCCCCCTCTCCCCCCCATGTATCCTTTGGCAGTTCAAATAAAGCTTCGGGCCTGTGAACTCTTTTCTCCCTCCCCTACCCCACCTTCTCCACCCCCCCCCCAACACACCCGTTGCACATTTGAATGTTATTTAGACTGTATGACCTGACTTTTGTGACATATGTTTGAAGTAATGCTTTCAGGGTAATGCGGCGTCATGCATGATGTGATGTTTCGGGGTATTATTACTCTGCACAACACATTAGGCATCATACCGCAGGATGAATGTAATTTATTGGTATGCTTGGCGATGTATTGTTACGTAGTGTATTTATGCGCTGCGTCGCAGTACAGATTGGATGTACCCTGTTTAAGTATTTGTTTTTTTTGTATATTTTCTTGCAAAATAAAGTATACATTTTTCAATCAAAAATTGGGGTCCAATGTGTGTTGGCCACCGGACATTTGATATCAGTCAGTTGGGGGTGAGAGCATGGTGTGAATGGCATGTGTAAGCTGCTGATGCGTGTTTCTTTGTATCTGGGTTCTGTACACTTAACGCCTACAACTGTTTTTGAGCTATGATAGCACACACAACTGTCATACGTACTATTTCATACTGATTCACTGCAATGTGTTTTGTTAATTTTTTGACTTTGTGTGGGCAAATGTGGAAATATGCAGGCTACACATAGGCAATCGTGGCAATATGGCAATATGCAGGCAACACAGTGGCAATCCTGACAGTAGATGGGTAATACATTGGTAACTTGACAATACAAAGGCAACAAACAAGCAGTTGTGGTAATAACATACCTCCCAACTTTTTGAGATGGGAACAAGGGACACCTATTAGCAAAAGTATGTAGCATAGGACACACCCCCTGCCACGCCCCCTCAAAGGAGAATTCTACCAAAAAAGTTATTAGTTAATAATTGTACTTTTTAACAAAAGTGTTTTTTTTTTTTACCACTACTATTCCTTTATACTTGCTTTTGAATTTAGAAGTTGGATGAAAGGTAAAACACTTTTTGAAAGTGCATTTTATATACAACTATATACTGTAGATGAGACCAAAATGAGGGACAAATGAGGAAGAAAGAAGAGGGACAGAGGGACTTTCTTCCAAATCAGGGACAGTCCCTCAAAATCAGGAACAGTTGGGAGCTTTTTAATAGGTACACAAAAAAACAAGAAGTAATAAGTAGGAAACAATGAGTGCTATTTGGCAATAGGTAACAAACAGACAATTGTGACAATATGTAGGCAACAAACGGGCAGTCATGGTAATATGCGAGGAATAAACAGGCAATTGTGACAATGCGTGGACAAGAAACAGGCAATATATAAATATATATATATATAAATCCTGTATAATAATAATAATAATAATAGTACAGCTTACCTTCCTCAACACCTTTTGTCCAGGCTCCAGAAATTTTCTTTCTCTGGCCACTCACAAGTGAACAGAGGGAGATTCCAGCTTTTACCTTCTGGCTCTCTTCTTTGCTGTGACAACTTTTGCTGAGGTGCTGAGTGTGACTGGAGTAGTGACAATGACATCACTACTCCAGTCTGTTAATTGGTAATCAAATTGGTAAGTCAGAGTATATGGGCCAGTTTTGGAGAGTTCCCAGCTATGGCAATGAGGGTGTATTTTCTGATTTATGTGTGGCGATGTGTGCACTTCGACATTTGCAGGAGATATAAGTGATGCTTTGTAAGTTGGGGAACTGTAAGTAAGTAAACTAACCAATACAATTGTAAGAGGTTGAAAACTAACATAGTAACACATTTTGCATCATTCTTATGCTAAAACGGCAGATCTGTTAACTTTAAACTGCCTGACTTATGTATTTGCCATCCTTTGCAGCCTTGATAAGCCAGACAGGGCTGCAGCAAACACGTGAACTCAGCAATAGTCTAATTATGATACAATTGATTCTTATTAGCATATCCGTACTAATTGTCAGGCTGCCTTGCCAGGCGCGAATGCTCACAGACTATTTGGGAGTCAGGAAGTGTTTTATTTTCTCTGAAACTTTACAAATTGTCTGACAAGTATCGAGTGCCTGATGTTATTTACATAAACACTTTGGGATGTGATGGATATTTGGAATTTGGATTCTCATCATAAATTAAAATACTGTCTGCATAGTCTGATAAACACACAGTGAGAATACACAAGTTTTTGTTGGAAACCTTCATTCTGTTCTGACTTAAGGTCCTACACGCGATACGAAAATCAGATGGAAAAATTCGTATGACGAGCTGTCTGATGATTTTCGGATCATTAGTACGGTGGTTTCGGCAGCCGATTTTGCTTATTTGTCAGACAAAAGCTGGATTTGCAGACTATAAAATTTTTATCTGATGTGAACTCAACGTCCGATTTTCATTTCATTAGTACGGTTTTCGTAAAAAAAAAAAAGACTATGCATGCTCGGAAACTAAAAAATACATACAAAACTATTCAGCACATTACGTTGCTTCTGACATTGTATTCTGTTGTATGAAAATTTTCGTAGTAACCTCTTCACTTTCAACATGAGACTAGCTTGCCACAAAAAATGGACGTTCGGTCGTCTGAAAATCTAAGCGTGTATACGAGGCTTTATAGAGTACTTACAGTTATTTAAAGGGATTGGAGGGCTGGATTTTCTAAATATTATATACAATGCTGTGGAAAAGTATTTGCCCCCTTTCCGATTCTTTATTTTTTTTTTTTTGCATATTTGTCACACTTAAATGACTCAGATCATCAAACATATTTTATTATTATACAAAGATAACCTGAGTAAATACAAAATGCAGTTTTTAAATGATGGTTTCATTTATTAAGGCAAAAAAGCTGTCCAAACCCGCCTGGCTTTATGTAAAAAAGTAATTGCCCCCTAAACCTAATAACTGGTTGTGCCACCCCTAGCGGCAACTGCAATCAAGCATTTGCGATAACTGGCAATGAGTTTTTCACATTGCTGTGGAGCAATTTTGGCCCTCTTCTTTGCAGAATTGTTTTAATTCAACCACATTGGAGGGTTTTCCAGCATGATCGGTCTGTGTAAGGTCATGATACAGATCTCAATTGGATTTAAGTCCGGGCTTTGACTAGGCCAACTACTCCAACACCTAAATTTTGCTTTATTTGAACCATTTGGAGGTGGACTTGCTGTTGTGTTTCAGATCATTGTCCTGCTGCATAACCCAAGTGCACTTGAGCTTGAGGTCACGAACTGATGGCCGGACATTCTCTTTTACAATTTTCTGGTAGAGCTCAGAATTCATGGTTCCATCAATTATGGTAAGTCGTCCAGGTCCTGAAGCTGCAAAGCAGCCCCAGACCATCACGCTACCACCACCATGTCTGACTGTTGGTATGATGTTCTTGTTATAAAATGCTGTATTAGTTTTATGCCAGATGTAACTGAACACACACCTTCCAAAAAGTTACATCAGTCCACAGAATATTTGTCTAAAAGTCTTGGGGAAAATCAAGATGTTTTTTGGTAAATGTGAGATGAGCTTATGTGTTCTTTTTGGTCAGCAGTAGCTTTGGGCTTGGAACTCTCCCATGGATGCCATTTTTGCCCAGTCTCTTTCTTTTTGTTGAATCATGAACACTGCTCTTACCTGAGGCAAGTGAGGCCTGCAGTTTTTTTTTTTTTTTATATCTTTATTAAATTGAGGTGCCATAATAAATATCTCCAATTAGGAGACCATTAATATACATTATCATATAATCCTTATTATTTTTAATCAAAAGGAAGTTTATTGAGCATAAAAAAGGGTACATACACAAATATTAAGTGCAACAGGCACTAAACAAAAGGGTAACACATTTGACATAACCTACAGAGAAGCGATGCATATGTCAGATCACATTAATTAGGGCATTCCTGAGAGCCCAACCACTAGGCCCAATGAGCCCATGTGGAGGGGTAGCACGTAGTTCTTTCCCATATAGACATAGGGTTAGCAGGGAGCATATAACACTGTACTCAAGATCATAAAAACAGTCGGATTAAGGGGCAACAAGCAAATGCGTGAGCTACACTGGAGGCAGTGCCTCAACTAGGGATTATCATTCAACCGTGCATGTAGATGAGTCATCCAACCACCTGTCCCAAATTTTATTGTACTTGGTTGGGCAACCTCTATGCAAGTACAACACCTTTTTTAAGGGGAGGGTGGCGTTCACTGCCCCTATCCATTGCTGAATGGTAGGGGGGGGTCACTTTGATCCAGGCTATTTGCATTCTGGCAAGGAATAGAGATTCTTGTAGGAATATGTTAAGGTACTTCTCCTCTTCGGAAATAGAGAGGATGCCAAGTAAGCATTGGCGAGGGCACAGAGATAGGGGAGAGCCCATGCGATCATGGAAGAACTTAACCACCTGTGACCAGGAATCCTGGAGCGTGGGCAGGCCCATAGCAGGTGGTAAAATGTGCCCTTGGGATCTCCGCACTTGGGGTAGGCCGGACTGTAGTCGGGTTTGAACTTAGATAGGCGAGTCGGGGTGAGATAGGACCTATGCAGAATGTATAGGTGTGTGAGTCGGTCTGCTTAATACAAAATTTTAATATCTACAAATACCTCATAATTTTCTACTATATTTATATATAAATAACAAACAAAACCACAAAAAAATAGGGGGTTGAATTAGACCATCCCCAACCCACCTGAAAAAGGGAGAAAAAAAATGGAGTTGTACCCCTTTCTTGACTTTACCAATTTCCTTTAATGTGTCAAAAACGATTGTGTTATACTTAGGATCATGTGATATTTCAGTTTTTCTTTTTTAATAAATCTGCAAAAATGTCAACAATTCTGTGTTTTTCTGTCAATATGGGGTGCTGTGTGTACATTAATGATGAAAAAAATGAATTTAAATGATTTTAGCAAATGGCTGCAATATATTGGTTAATGGTTATTTTATTTTAATTTGAGATACCCTTTATTGAAGGTGACTATCTTCCAGCCACCTATTTAAATAGATACATGAGGTTAAAGGTAATATGATTGTAAGTAATATGTTGGTTGGAGGAAAGATGAGGTAGATGGGGGCTGTCTTCGAGGATGGGGTCTTGTTTGGGCTGCACCTTCCCACCTTCCCAGTTGCATCTGTAAAGGAAAGGGTGTGTGTGTGTGTGTGTGTGTGTGGGGGGGGTATGGTTGTAGGCATTAAGACCCATTGGCGGGGACACCTCCATCTACAAGGGAAGAAGGGGAAGGAGAAGGGAAAAGTCAGCAGCTGCAGTATTTGTAGCTGCTGACTTTTAAAAAAAAATTTTCGGCGGCACTCCGCTTTAAGGATGAAAGCAGTTCATCTACAAAAACTCATATGTGTACTGCAAAGAAAAAAAAAATTATTGTGTTATAATTAAGGATGAATGCAGTTAAAAAAAAAACACAAAACACAAAATAAAAAATAAAAAAATAAAAATAAAAAAATCCCCCTTCCCTTTTTCTTTTCCCTTCTCCTTCCCCTCCTTCCCTTGTAGATGGAGGTGTCCCCGCCAATGGGTCTACAACCATACCCCCCCCCCACACACACACACACACACACACCCTTTCCTTTACAGATGCAACTGGGAAGGTGGGAAGGTGCAGCCCAAACAAGACCCCATCCTCGAAGACAGCCCCCATCTACCTCATCTTTCCTCCAACCAACATATTACTTACAATCATATTACCTTTAACCTCATGTATCTATTTAAATAGGTGGCTGGAAGATAGTCACCTTCAATAAAGGGTATCTCAAATTAAAATAAAATAACCATTAACCAATATATTGCAGCCATTTGCTAAAATCATTTAAATTCATTTTTTTCATCATTAATGTACACACAGCACCCCATATTGACAGAAAAACACAGAATTGTTGACATTTTTGCAGATTTATTAAAAAAGAAAAACTGAAATATCACATAGTCCTAAGTATTCAGACCCTTTGCTGTGACACTCATATATTTAACTCAGGTGCTGTCCATTTCTTCTGATCATCCTTGAGATGGTTCTACACCTTCATTTGAGTCCAGCTGTGTTTGATTATACTGATTGGACTTGATTAGGAAAGCCACACACCTGTCTATATAAGACCTTACAGCTCACAGTGCATGTCAGAGCAAATGAGAATCATGAGGTCAAAGGAACTGCTTGAAGAGCTCAGAGACAGAATTGTGGCAAGGCACAGATCTGGCCAAGGTTAGAAAAAAATTCTGCTGCACTTAAGGTTCCTAAGAGCACAGTGGCCTCCATAATCCTTAAATGGAAGACATTTGGGATGACCAGAACCCTTCCTAGAGCCGGCCGTCCGGCCAAACTGAGCTATCGGGGGATAAGAGCCTTGGTGAGAGAGGTAAAAAAGAACCCAAAGATCACTGTGGCTGAGCTCCAGAGATGCAGTCGGGAGATGGGAGAAAGTTGTAGAAAGTCAACCATCACTGCAGCCCTCCATCAGTCGGGGCTTTATGGCAGAGTGGCCCGACGGAAGCCTCTCCTCAGTGTAAGACACATGAAAGTCCGCATGGAGTTTGCTAAAAAACCCCTGAAGGACTCCAAGATGGTGAGAAATAGGATTCTCTGGTCTGCTGAGACCAAGATAGAACATTTTGGCCTTAATTCTAAGCGGTATGTGTGGAGAAAACCAGGCACTGCTCATCACCTGTCCAATACAGTCCCAACAGTGAAGCATGGTGGTGGCAGTATCATGCTGTGGGGGTGTTTTTCAGCTGCAGGGACAGGACGACTGGTTGCAATTGAGGGAAAGATGAATGCGGCCAAGTACAGGGATATCCTGAACGAAAACCTTCTCCAGAGTGCTCAGGACCTCAGACTGGGCCGAAGGTTTACCTTCCAACAAGACAATGACCCTAAGCACACAGCTAAAATAATGAAGGAGTGGCTTCACAACAACTCCGTGACTCTTCTTGAATGGCCCAGCCAGAGCCCTGACTTAAACCCAATTGAGCATCTCTGGAGAGACCTAAAAATGGCTGTCCACCAACGTTTTCCATCCAACCTGACAAAACTGGAGAGCATTTGCAAGGAGGAATGGCAGAGGATCCCCAAATCCAGGTGTGAAAAACTTGTTGCATCTTTCCCAAAAAGACTCATGGCTGTATTAGATCAAAAGTATCTACTAAATACTGAGCAAAGGGTCTGATTACTTAGGACCATGTGATATTTCAGTTTTTCTTTTTTAATAAATCTGCAAAAATGTCAACAATTCTGTGTTTTTCTGTCAATATGGGGTGCTGTGTGTACTTTAATGAGGAAAAAAAAATGAACTTAAATGATTTTAGCAAATGGCTGCAATATAACAAAGAGTGAAAAATTTAAGGGGGTCTGAATACTTTCCGTCCCCACTGTATGTTTAAATTTATTATATTGGTCCTTGACTGTATGTACCCATCGTTCCGCCTCCATTATTACATTAACCTCTTTTTTCCAATTCATCAAAGTGGGGCCTATCGCCTGGTTCCAAAACCTTGGTATCAATGATTTTGCTGCATTCAACAAATAAGGTGTAATACTTTTTTATAGAACTTTTTAGAGCAGGGCATCCCATGAAACAGGAAATGTAAAGGAGAAACTTCTATGGGTCAATCGTTTAATTCATGGCACAATCGAATCTCAAAATGGTTTGATCTTGGGGCAGGTCCACCATAAATGGATGTACGTGCCCCGTTGCCCACAGCCTCTCCAACATCGATCATCTCTTGTTGAATATATTTGTGCTAGGTGTACAGGAGTCCCATAACATCTAGCTAAAAATTTATATGGCACTTCCTGTGTATGGGAACTTATAGAGGAAAAATGGGTCAATTTAATCAATCTTTTAACTTGTGAGGATGTAAAATTACACCCCGGCTCTCTTTCCCATATTCTGATGAAGTGTGGACTTAAAGTACAGTATATTGTCCACTAAGGACCTATCTATACATCTGAGCTAATAGGTATCTAGACTCTGGGATATGGACACATAGCGATTCAAAAGTGGTGAGAGCGCTCAGGGGTCTTACTCTAGGTTTCAACTTATCAAAAAAGTCTGCCATCTAGCGATATCTCCATGAGGTTAAAGGAATATTCTCAAGAGACGAAGTCAGCTCCAAAGGGGGAGACAATTTACCCCCTGGAACAAACCTCGCGCATGCAGTATTCCCATCTATACCTCATAATCCCAATGATCTAAGTTCTTCCCCCGGGGGGAACCAAGGATATCCTCCCATTGGGACCAAAGGGGATGTCGGCGGGGCCAATTTGCCCCTTATATTCATTCTATCCCATACCGACAAGGATGCCAGAGTTAAGGGAGATGTCCATTTCAAAAGGCCCCTGGAAGCTTTCGGAATCCAGGGTGCCCCTTCCAAATTCCTGCCTGCCAGTGTTTTCTCCAAAGAAACCCATATTTTGCTCGTAGTAGCATGACACCAATTTAGCATGTGTACTAGGGACATAGCCTTATAATATAGAGCTATGTAAGGAAACCCAACCCCCCCTTCCCACTTATGTCTACGCAATATATCATAAGCCAATCTGGGCTGTTTATCATTCCAAACAAAGGTCAAAAACGCTCTGCGCATACGCTTAAAAATTTGTGGTATTGCACTAAGCACTGTATATAAGGTATATATTAGCCTAGGTAGTATTATCATTTTAAGAGCATTCACTCTCCCAAACCATGTCATTTTCCCTTCCATCCCTGCAAATCCTTCATTATACCTGTTAACAAAGGACTATAGTTAAGGTCATATAGAAGCCCTGGGTCTGGGTTAATATAGACTCCCAAATATAATAGATAGTCTAAACACCAAATAAAAGAAAAGGAATGCTGCGGAGATGCTGCCACATCTGAAGGCACATGAATTGGTAAGAGCAAAGATTTCTCAAAATGTTTTTTGAAGTCAGACAAAAGCCCATATCTATAGACTTTGGACATCAGAGCAGGTAGCGACACCCGGGGGTTGGAAAGATAAAATAATAGAGCGTTTGCATTAGCTGTTACCTTATTTTCCATTGAACCAATACGAATCCCTCGAATATATCCTAATTTCCCCTGACCACATGAAGAAAGGGCTCCAAAACCATGGCAAACAGCAATGGGGACAGAGGACACCCCTGTCTAGTCACATTGCATATGCCAAAATACTCCGAAAGTGTACCGTTCACCTTAACCCTTGCTCTAGGACCAGTGTATAATGCTGAGACCCATCCCATCATACGTCACCTAGGCCCATCCCCCTCAACACCTCTATCATAAAAGCCCAATTTACCCTATCAAATGCTTTTTCAGCATCCATTGATATTACCACTCATGGGGTTTGCTCGGGTCCATTTTGTGCCCAGTGAAGAATATGAAGGGTCGTGTTTTCTCTGGCTTCACGACTCATCATAAAGCCTCTCTGGTCCAAATGGATTAATTTCACTACGCGATCCTGCAATCTAAGGGCCAATATTTTAGAGAAAAGTTTAGTATCTGAGTGAAGAAAGGAGATGTGTCTATAACTGGCGCAAAGTTGAGGATCCTTCCCAGGTTTCGGAAGAAACACCACATGGGCCAAAGGGCCAAAGCTTTTGGGGGTAACGGGTTAGAAGCGGTAATAGAATTAAAGTAGCTGCAAAGAGGGGATACTAAAGTGGAGAGTAATTTTTATAATATATATTCGTGAAGCCACCTGGCCCCGGTGGTAATGTAGTTGTTACTTTACCTAACTCCTCCATAGTAATTGGACGTTCCATTTCTTCAAAGGCCGCAGATGGTAAAACAGGCAGTGTAGTGTCTTTAAGATAGGCCCGAATCACCTCTACCTGCCCTCCCCCTTAAGCATCCAAAGAAGAAGAGGGAATATTATATAAAGATGTATAAACACAGTGTATAAACACGGTGGAATTCAGCCGCTATTAGTTGGGTATCTACTATTTGTTTCTTATTTACCAATAAAGAGTGTCTATGACAAGAATCTTGTTGTTTCTTTAATTATCTTGCCGACCGCATTTATTCCCCCGCTCATAAAAACGATGGGCGAAGTATCTATATTCATCTTTTGTCCTTCGATCCAAACATTGAGACAGATTAGATCACAAAGTCTCCAATTGTTGGACCTCTACGATATCAGTGTGTGCCTTATGTCTGACTTCAAGTTTGTGGATTTTTTCTAAAAGGTCTGCGATAAATTTCTCTTTTTTAATGCGGGAACCATGTGCAATTAATTTGCCTCTAATTATGGGCTTCTCATACTGCTTGGTTAGACATATCTCCAGGAACATTTACCTCAAAATATGTTGCCAAAGTCTGTAATAAAGCTTCTAAGACCTTCTTATCATCTAACAAGAATTGATTCATTCGCCATGTCTGCTCTATATACCCCGCTGTAATTAGGCGAATGGTCATCGTTATAGGGGAGTGATCTGAAATAGTGATAGATTCAATAGCATACACTACTCGGATTAATCAATTCTATCAGCAACAAAAGTATAACAATGGCTTTTCAACCTCCCTTTAATAAAAAGGTAGCGACCTTCTGGGTCAATTTGTAAGGACATGAGAGATAGGGGGCATGATCTACGAAAAGCTATCGTTACTCCCCTAGCCTTCAAAATAGGGGATGGTGCATGAAACCATTGATTGTAAGGCTCTAAAGGCAGACGTGGGGTCGAACCCTGCCACGAAGTGCGTCTCCTGCAAAAAAATAACATCTGCAGCTAACCGAAGTAGTTCCTGCCAAAGACAACCCCTCTTATAAGGTGAACTAAGACCTCTCACATTATATGACACAATTTTTAATGTATCACTCTTAAATAAATGCATATTCTCTATATGGTCTCTTATGCTTAATACCATTCCCTTCCATCAACAAGAAAGAAACGACCCCTATACAATACCATGGCTGACTCTGAACCACAATCTCCCCCTCAAATGCACCTGAGAAAAAATAAAGACTTAAAGAAAAAGAGTAAACATATCTAAAGCAAAAACTAAGAAAAAAGAAAAAAGAAAAAAAAAGGGAAAAAAGACAAAAAAACACAAAAACAGTAAAAAAATAACAAAATATCCTACCATATGGGATCTACTAATGAAGGGTTAGATGAGTCCGGGAAGGGGCATACAGCCCATACCTGGAGCCCCCCACCCATCTATAATCTCGCAGAATTTAAAGCCCCTTATCCTGGGACCATCCTATTTGAAAAAAATCAAGAAAACTCACAAGTGGAGCATTTCTTACTCCCCAGGAGAAAAAATAGAAAAAAAAAAAGAAAAGAAATTCCAACAGTATTCCAATGCTTGTGGCCAAATATGAATAACTACTTAGCACCGCCACATATTTATAAAATAAGAACTATGTTCAGTCACTTCTCTACTCCTCATTCCTCCCCCTCTCTGGGTGAGTCATTGTCATGTTCTTGAGGTAATTTTTTATAGGTTGGCCACTCCTGGGAAGGTTCACCACTGTCCCAAGTTATCTCCATTTGTGAATGATGGTTCTCCCCGTGGTTCACTGGAGTTCCAAAGCCTTAGAAATGGCTTTGAAACCCGTCCTAGACCAATACATGTACAGTACTTTGTTTCTAATTTGTTCTTGAATTTTTTTAGATTGTGGCATGATGTGTGGCTTTTTGTGATCTGTTAGCATGCGTCACTTTGTCAGACAGCTTTTATTTATGTGATTTCTTGATTCAACAGGTCTGGCAGTAATCAGGCCTGGGTGGCAAGTGAAATTTAACTCAGCTTTCCAAAAAATTGTGGTTAATCACAGTTCATTCATGATTCAGCATGGGAGGGGGCAATTACTTTTTCACATAGCCAGGCAGGTTTGAACAGCTTTATTCCCTTATTAAATGAAATAAATATCCTTTTTGCCCCTGTGCCCTGACCTTAATTAACCCACCCTACCCGTCCACGGATGCATACTGAGATATGACAGCCTCAGCTTCCGGGGACAGTTTACATCCAGTGCCTCAAGTATTCTCTGTCCTGGCCATGCCTGCCTATTGCAGCTCCATATTCTACAGGGCTGTCTTCCGTCAGAGGCACAGGTCTACAAGCCCCACAGATGTTTATGGGGCTGTAATGCACAGGTGTGGACAGGACAGAGAGGGCTTGCAACACTAGATGTAGGCAATGCTTGAAGGCCATGGCTGGCAGTTCTAGGTAGGTATTCATCTAATAAGGGTGAGAGTGGAATTGGTTAGATCAGGACACAGCGACAAAAAAAGAGAAATACATTTTGTTTCGAAGTGTAATACTGAAAGCAAAACCTTTTATTTTGTTTTTGTTTTAGATAGGATGGAGAAAGAACACCTGTCAGTTTTTCTTTCTGTCTGTGACCCCCATTAGGGAGATTCACTCTCTCTTTTTGTCCTGTCTCTTATTATCATCAAAAATGAAAGTAAAAAAAAATCTCACCTTTTGGGTTAACATCAGAACAATAATAGAAGTGAAATCTTACAATGGGAACACTAGTTCTGGTGACCCTGGTGACGCACTGCAATTCCCTCATATTTGAGGGATTTTCTCTCAGTTCCTGTTTTGGCTATGGGACAGGAAGTGAAGGGAAATCTCCCAAATGGTACATACAGTGGGGCAAAAAAGTATTTAGTCAGCCACCAATTGTGCAAGTTCTCCCACTTAAAAAGATGTGAGAGGCTTGTAATTGTCATCATAGGTATACCTCAACTATGGGAGACAAAATGTAGAAACAAATCCAGACAATCACATTGTCTGATTTTTGAAAGAATTTATTTGCAAATTATGGTGAAAAATAAGTATTTTTTTTTAATATCAAAAGTTCATCTCAATACTTTTGTTATATATCCTTTGTTGGCAATGACAGAGGTCAAACGTTCTCTGTAAGTCTTCACAAGGTTGTCATACACTGTTGCTGGTATGTTGGCCCATTCTTCCATGCAGATCTCCTCTAGAGCAGTGATGTTTTGGGAAAGATACTCCACCGCTCAGGTAGGTCCAGGCCGACAGACCGATGTAAAAATTTCAAATCCTCTGAGTGGAAAGAGCCCCAGGTGCTGGCTAATGCTGAGACAAATGAAAATGGACGAAGTAATCTGGATGGCCGCACACCGGACAGATAACAAGTGCCTTTATTAAAAAAACTGGATCATGGAATACACAAGACGCTGTGACAGGGACGTACAGGAATCAGTTGACACATTTCACACTTATGACAAGTGCTTACTCATCTTGTCTTGTGTATTCCATGATCCAGATTTATTAATAAAGGCACTTGTTATCTGTCCGGTGTGCAGCCATCCAGATTACTTCGTCCATTTCCAGTGATGTTTTGGGGCTGTGGCTGGGCAACACGGACTTTCAACTCCCTCCAAAGGTTTTCTATGGGGTTGAGATCTGGAAACTGGCTAGGCCACTCCAGGACCTTGAAATGCTTCTTACGAAGCCACTCCTTTGTTGCCCGGGTTGTGTGTTTGGGATCATTGTCATGCTGAAAGACCCAGCCACGTTTCATCTTCAATGCCCTTGCTGATGGGAGGAGGTTTGCACTCAAAATCTCACGATACATGGTCCCATTCATTCTTTCATGTACACGGATCAGTCGTCCTGTTCCCTTTGCAGAGAAACAGCCCCAAAGCATGATGTTGCCACCCCCATGCTTCACAGTAGGTATGATGTTCTTTGGTTGCAACTCAGCATTCTCTCTCCTCCAAACACGACAAGTTGTGTTTCTACCAAACAGTTCTACTTTGGTTTCATCTGACCATATGACATTCTCCCAATCCTCTTCTGGATCATCCAAATGCTCTCTAGCAAACCTCAGACGGGCCCGGACATGTACTGGCTTAATCAGGGGGACACGTCTGGCACTGCAGGATCTGAGTCCCTGGCGGCGTAGTGTGTTACTGATGGTAGCCTTTGTTACGTTGGTCCCAGCTCTCTGCAGGTCATTCACTAGGCCCCCCCGTGTGGTTCTGGGATTTTTGCTCACTGTTCTTGTGATCATTTTGACCCTACGGGGAGAGATCTTGCGTGGAGCCCCAGATCGAGGGAGATTATCAGTGGTCTTGTATGTCTTCCATTTTCTAATTATTGCTCCCACAGTTGATTTCTTCACACCAAGCTGCTTGCCTATTGCAGATTCAGTCTTCCCAGCCTGGTGCAGGTCTACAATTTTGCTTCTGGTGTCCTTCAACAGCTCTTTGGTCTTCACCATAGTGGAGTTTGGAGTGTGACAGTTTGAGGTTGTGGACAGGTGTCATTAAAACAGGTAATGAGTGGAGGACAGAGGAGCCTCTTAACCACTAAGCCACCGCCCACTGTCATATGACGGTGGGATGAGGCTTCTCTTGTTCTGGGTGGACGTCATATGACGTGCCCGCTGCGTCTCTCGGGACCCGGTGCACGTGCCCGGCGGCCGCGATGTCCGCCGGGCACCCGCGATTGCCGGGTAACAGAGCAGGACCGTGGATCTGTGCATGTAAACACAGATCCACGTCCTGTCAGAGAGGAGAAGAGACCGATGGTGTGTCCCTTGTACATAGGGACACCGATCGGTCACCTCCCCCAGTCAGTCCCCTCCCCCCACAGTTAGAATCACCTCCCTAGGTCATACATTAACCTCTCAATCGCCCCCTAGTGTTAACCCCTTCCCTGCCAGTCACATTTACACAGTAATCAATGCATTTTTATAGCACGGATCGCTGTATAAATGTGAATGGTCCAAAAATGTGTCAAAAGTGTCTGATATGTCCGCTGCCATATCGCAGTCACAATAAAAATCGCAGATCGCTGCCATTACTAGTAAAAAATAAATAAATAAATAAAAATGCTATAAATCTATCCCCTATTTTGTAGACGCTATAACTTTTGCGCAAACCAATCAATATACGCTTATCGCGATTTTTTTTTACCAAAAATATGTAGAAGAATACATATCGGCCTAAACTGAGGAAAAAATTTGTTAAAAAAAAAAAAAATTGGATATTTATTATAGCAAAAAGTAAAAAATATTGTGTTTTTTCAAAATTGTCCCTCTTCTTTTGTTTATAGCGCAATAAATAAAAACCACAGAGGTGATCAAATACCACCAAAAGAAAGCTCTATTTGTGGGGAAAAAAATGATAAAAATTTCATTAGGGTGCAGTGTAACATGACCGCGCAATTGTCATTCAAAGTGCGACAGCACTGAAAACTGAAAAATGGCTTGGGCAGGAAGGGGGTGAAAGTGCCCTGTATTGAGGTGGTTAAAGAAGAAGATACAGGTCTGTGAGAGCCGGAAATCTTGCTTGTTTGTAGGTGACCAAATACTTATTTTCCACCATGATTTGCAAATAAATTCTTTCAAAAATCAGATAATGTGATTGTCTGGATTTGTTTCCACATTTTGTCTCTCATAGTTGAGGTATACCTATGATGACAATTACAGGCCTCTCTCATCTTTTTAAGTGGGAGAACTTGCACAATTGGTGGCTGACAAAATACTTTTTTGCCTCACTGTACATGTCAACAAAAAAAGTTTTTGCCTTTAGTTACACCTTAAGTGCTCTTATTAATTAAGAATGTTGCACTGTGCTTTACATTGATTCAGTGGAGGGGTTTTTGATTCCTTTTGGTCCACTTTATCATAGCCTGTCAGGTTTTATTATTATTATTATACAGGATTTATATAGCGCCGACAGTTTACGCAGAGCTTTACAACTTGAAGGTAGACAGTACAAATGCAATACACTTTAATACAGTAGGAATCAGAGGGTCCTGCTTGTTAGAGCTTAGGTTATATCTACCCATTGCTCCCAAAGCCTACTCCAGTGATGTCAGGGTTTCCATGCACTGCAGAAATGATAGCCGACAAGCATGAAAGTATTTTATGTGGGTGGAATAAATGGTTCTATAATATTTAGCTGAATCTGTGCTATAAACCAGCAGTTCTGGATGTACAGTTGAGAACAAAATGATCTGCATGGCTCCGCCCACTATTCTAAAATACGTAATATATATTCTTATTGGGATTTTTTTTAACAAAAATATGTAGCAGAATGCTCCAAAGACATGCTGGTAGGTTAATTGACTCCTGCCAAAATTGGCCCTAGTATGTGTATGTATGAATATGAGTTAGGGACCATAGACTGTAAGCTCCTTGAGGGCAAGGACTGATGTGAATGTACAATATACTGTATATGTAAAGCACTGTGTAAACTGCACTATATAAGTACCTGTAATATATAAATAAAAATACATTTCCTGAGTCTCCTCTCCTGCAGTGATCTATATATTGTAATTTTGTAACAAGTCAGAAAGTGAGAGGCTAACACAAGGGCTCACCTGTGTCAGACGTTTGTGAACATAGTCAAGAACTGCACAGACACCAGAATTTGCACAATCTTTGAGCCAGTACCTCACACATGCAAAGAGGTCCAAACCCAAAATATCACTGCTCTTCTGCATAATACCAGCTGAATCCCTGCAGAATGGGATGAGCATGGCCAGCAATGATGGGACATATCCTAGTGATACTCCTACCTGATGGGATTCACTTCCCCCTCTTCTCCATTAATACAGAGATGTAACGGAGGAGGTCTTTGTGATTAACAGACGGAGATTTAATTAGAAACACTGGACAGAGTAGCAGTGATTATAAAATGCATCATTTAATCTCCTCCATGTAGCATGTTGTTAATTAAATTTCAGGAACATTAATTTTATCCTTGTCAAATGTTTTTTTGTGCCTACTGGGAAGAATACGTCTATTAACATGGTTTGTTCTGCGGCTAGAAAAAAAAAGACTTTCCAGCGCTGTGCCAGATATAGCAAAGCAAATAACGTTAAGTGAGTTTTTAATGTGTGTTTTCCCTTTATTAATTCTGTCGTTCTGGGCTGTGTTTTTATTAAGAGAAATATTGAGCTGGATCTGCAGAAGGCAATCCTCCATCCAAGCTATTATAGTGCTGATAAAAATAATCTCTGTGCGGAGAAGGTGGATTCCTGAACTTCCAGCTTCTGTTCTGATTTCTACACAACCTGAGATATTTCACACAACAACTGTGTTCATACTGATTGTAGAATATGAAATATGTGACCCAAATGTCCTGTTACTTGTATGGTACTGATCACTGTCATCGCTAAACAGAATAATGCAAATTCTGGTGTCTCTGACACTATAATGCATATTCCTGATACTAAACAAGTACAATGGCAGTCTCTGGTGTCAGTACATACTGCCATTTCTTTGTGCCTGGTAAATATACTGCCATCTCAGTACATGTGTTGTCAATATCCGGTGTCAGTATACTGCCATTTCATTATGCTTTGTAATTATTCTAACACTGCTAGGACCTGGAGTTAGTATATACTGCCATCTTGTTCTGCTCAAAAATATATATTCTGCCAATCTTATCTTAGCTGCCATCCTATGCTTGGTAAATATTCTGCAAGTCTGTGATGTCAGTTTATACTGTAATCTCATTATGTTTGTGAAATGCACTACCAGATGTGGTGTCAGTATATAATGCCATCTGATTATGCTTGGTAAATAAATGACAGGCCCTGGTAAAATTAAATACTGCTGCCTTGTTATGCTCAGCAAGTATTCTATCATTCTCCTGCCTCAGTATATGTCGCCTTCTTATGCTTGGTGAATATTCTGCCAGGTCATGGTGTTGGTATTTACTGTCATCTCCTTGAGCTTTGTATCTATAGGAGTTGGACAAAATTATGGAAATACCAAAAAAAAGGCCTTTGCAGTAACTCTGCTCCTAGGGGGCCCCTCCCTCTCGGCAATCTTCTGGGACACATGACAGGTCCCAGAAGATTGCCTGTCCACTGGGAGAGCGCAGCGCGACTCGCGCATGTGCAGTGCGCGCCCAGCCGTGAAGCCGCAAGCTGTCACGGCTTGGTGCCCACAGTTTCAATGGAGGTGCCGAAGAGAGGCGTGGGTGAAACGTGGGGCTCCGTGCGGCCGCATCGCTGGACCGTGGAACAGGTAAGTGTCTGTTTATTAAAAGTCAGCAGCTACAAAGAATGTAAAAAAAAGCCTGGAACTCTGCTTTAAAGAGGAGTTCTGGCCCCCCTCCCAAAAAAATTTAAGTCAGCAGCTACAAAGAACGTAGCTTCTGACTTTTACTATTCGGGCACTTACCTGTCCAGGCATCCAGCAGTGTTCTCTCCATAGCCGATTCTTGAATCAGCTCTTGGGTGCTGGCGCTGCCATCTTGGCTAAGGGAAACCGGCAGTGAGGCCTTGCAGCTTCACAGCCGGTTTCCTACGTGGGCCAATCACACTGCGCTTTAGGAATGGGCCGGTTGTTGGGGGAAGGAGGGAGGGCTGAACTTCTGGCTCACTTCGCCATGGCAAAGTGAGCCGGAAGTGGGAGCTAGTACCTGTCAAAACCAGGTACCTGCTCCCCCCAAAAGGTGCCAAATGTGGCAGCAGAGCGGGGGAGAAGGCAGACAAGCAGAGCTTCCCCTTTTTAACACTCAATTACATAATTTTCTATTACCACACTAATTTGGGACAGGGCCACCTAGTGGCAGACTAGCTAACTGCACCTACCTACAAGCTCATTGTGTTTGGTAAATACTGCTAGTACCCAGTGTCAATATATACTGCCACCCTGTTATGCTCAGTCAATCTTCTGCCACTCTCTTGTGTCAGTATATGCTGCCATTTTAGTATGCTTGGTAAATATTCTGCCAGTTTGTGGTGTCAGTATATACTTCCATCTCATTATGTTTGAATAAATGTACTGCTAGCCTGCAGTGTCAGTATATATTGCCATTTTATTATTCTTGGATGGAGTGTGGAGGATTTAAAACCTTTCTTGTACTATCCCTGTTGGGGAGACTTCCCTTTACCGGAGCAAGAAGTAAAGAAAGGTCTTTATAGTGGCGCTGGTAACTCAAAAGTCTGTCAACGCCAGATGATCTAATCTACTTTTGTTTCTACTTGTGGACTCTGTGCCCATTAGGGAGATTTCCCTTTACTTTCTCCTCTATCTGACTGATAGGAAGAGAGAAGACATCTCCAAACAGAAACACAGATAGAAGCATAAGCTTAAAATAGATTTCATCACCACTGTTTGAGCCTTGATACACCAGAGCAGACCCCACGCTGATAAAAATGATTTTGTTGGCTTGTAATTTTAACATAAAAATGTTATCATTTTCAATATATAAATAAATGTTAATTCATTTACTTTGATATTTTCAGTACCTTACTTAATTGTATTAGTTCTTAAAACACACCTTTACATTTAATTTAATATACTTTTTATTGAAAAAATACATTCGTTATCCAATCTTAAAATCGCATTATTTAGTCAATATACATTTCCCACCACAAAGTGCAAGAACAACAGAAAAGAAGATAAAAGGGAAAAAAATAAAGAAGAAAAGGAAAAAAGGGTCAGGAAATCAAACCATGTGGTCTCCTTTATCATCCTACCCCCTACCCCTCCTCTTTCCCCATACATCCTTACATACAACTTTCATTTTCAACCAAACTTCCTTTCTTACTCATTCACATCAACATGTTTCAAGTTATTCCAGCCCTAACCATTGCTTCCATATTTTGACAAACTTCCTATAATTACCTCTCTTTTTGTATATATATTTCTCCTTCTCAATCGTATCTTTTACCGCTTTCACCCATTCTATTACTGTTGGGGGGTTCTTATCCTGCCACTTACCTGCAATTAACTTCCTTCCTTGAAACAATCATCTAGTTACTGCAATTTGCATAGATCCCAGTACTCCTTCCTCTTCCATTAAGCCTAAAAGACATATATTGGCCTCTGTATCCAACGATGTCCCAAACACAGCATTTATTTTTCCTATTATTCCCCTCCAGTATCTATGCAGCTTGGGGCATCGCCAAATCATGTGTACCAAGTCGCCTGTCCTGTCTCCACATCTTTGGCATTCTGCATTCGGTCTCCTCCCAAACAAAAGCAACTTTGCAGGTGTATAATAGGACCTGTGTATCAGGTATAAGTGAGATACGATCTGTGAGGATGAGAGCGAGACCTTAGGTCCTAGAGCCAGGACCCGCCTCCATTGTTCCTCTGTTTTTGGCCCCACATCTCTCTCCCACTTAACCCTGTTACCATGTACATTTCAGATATTAACCCTTCAGATGTTTTAGCATTAACCAATTTCCTAGGAGAGGGCATTTCACTCAACTCTGGTACCTTCCTTCTAAATTGTGTGTCCAGGGCGTGCCTAACTTGTAGGTATCTGTAAAATAATCAGTTTGAAATTTCATATTCTTCGCTAATTTCCTGAAATGATTTTAATCTTCCTTCCTGTACTACTTTTCCCCACACCTTTTACATTTACAAAAATAATGCATAATATTGAGTAACCTAGACAAAACTTTTAAGGTAAGTGCGTTTCCGTATTCTAATTGAGTTACATTTACTTAAAAAAAAAAAATCTTTTCATTTGACTGAAATGGCGGGACGCATACATTTTCCAAACGTGCAACTGCACAAGTTTTGATGCTGTATATTTTAAAAAGTTTGACGTCCTTTGGAACTTTGAAAGCCTGCACAAGGCAGTTCCCATATACTTTTGAGGCCCATCAGGACAGAAGAGCGCCACCAGTGACAAGAATTTTTCCAAGTCACTACAAAGCCATGCAATGCAACTGAAAGGTAAGAATGAACATTGAACAAACTATCTTTCACATGCTTTAAATGTTGCTTAATATACCATCCAAAATGTTTATTTTATTTGCCGATTAATATATGTCTAATAAATGGACATACGTACGTTGTATACACCTATTGGGGCAACTCACTTTGGCACACGCAAAGTTTGCGCTTACTGCATGCGGCAGAATGCAACCAAGATGCAGGGTGACGGACCGCCAGCTGTTAAGCTTAAAAACTATTTTGTGCCACAAAAATGAATGTTTCAGCCAGTTCGGTTTTTGAGATATTGGAATTCAAATATAGATTATGTAACATCAAGCCCCGCCCACTTTGTACCCAATGTTATTACAATCCAAAAGCAAAGATAGCATTCGTTTGCACTGCATCTGTGCTGATTTGTGCTGCAAAAATGAACGCATGTGCTGGTTTGGTTTCGGAGATATTGCACATTATAGTTGATGGAACCCCCCCACTTTGCACCACATGTTATTACATTTTAAAAACAATTATACAATTTGTTTGTGCTGCATTTGTGCTGATTTGTACCACAAAAACAAACTTTCTGTTTGTTCGGTTTTTGAAATATTGGATATTTAATGTTAGATTATGTAACCTAAAGCCCTGCCCACTTTGCACTATGTTATTAAATTTCAAAAACAAATATACCATATTTATGCTGCATTGGCAGGAAAAACAAGCATATTGGTATAGTGTATTTTTTCACATAGCACTCTCATTTTGTATCAGAAAGAATAATTATGGGACTCCTTTATGCTTTTAGCCTGAGATACCCTGAAAACCTAAAATATACAGTGGAACCTCGGAATACGAGCATAATCCATTCCAAGAGTATGCTCGTAAACCAGTGTACTCGCATATCAAAGCGAGTTTTCCCACTGAAGTCAATGGAAACGAAAATAATTTGTTCTGCATTGACTTCAATGGGATGCAACTCTGCATGCAGTCAGAGGCGGGGGGCGCCGGAGAGCCTCGGAAACGGCCAAAAAAGGCAGAGGACACTTCGGCTGACCGTGGCAAACCGGAAAGATTCCGTTCCGGTCAGCCGAACTGTCCTCGGGCCTTTCCATGCATTTCTGAACGGCGCCGATCGGCGACTTTCGGTTCTGCTCAGGTCCGGCGCCCCCCACCTCAGGCCAAAAGCGGTACTGCACACTGCTTTTGGCCTGAATCCTGCTCGTTTTGCGAGACAACACTCGCAAACCGAGTTAGGATTTTTAGAAATACAGTGCTGGGTTTGCAAAACGCTCGTTAACCGCATTACTCGCAAACCGAGGTTCCACTGTACCTTTGAAGTTTTTCTAGATGATATTTGTAGAGCTAGATGTGGGGAATCTATCTTCAAAAGTTCACACTTTAAAGTGCAAATTACTTTCTTAAAAGGCTTAAAAAAAAGTTAATACATTCTGTGTTCTATGTTCTTTACAGGTATACTGTATGTTACATGTGTGTGTTTCAGTTTGATTTGTTAGGCCTCATGTACACTGCAGCTGGTAAATGGATGTTTAGGAGCAGTTGGGCATTTTTTCAGCTGCCCCTGAACTCTCCTCCATATTATCTTATCAGTACATGTACACAAGGTCGTTTATAGTCGTTTCTAGGCAGTTGAGTTTAGAAGCATTTTTTGGAAAGCAAAAAAATGCATTCAGGGCGGAAGTTCAGAGGCATTTGAAACGCCAAATGCCTATAACAGCTTGTAAACACATGTAAACGTAGTAACTAAATGTTTTTTTTTTAAAAACGCTTCTAAACACAAATGCGGCTAAACAAGGCTAAATGGGGCAGGTAAATGCGGCATAACTGTTGTTTTTAAACATTGTTTACTATCTGTCAAGTTAAATCGTTCAGGGGAGGTTGTAAAATGTTCCATGTACATTAAGCCTTAGTTGAGAAAGAGGCATTTTTTTCTTTTTTTTTTTTTAATGTTTACATTTACATTTGATGCTGCTTTAATAATATTACATTTGTAACACTTTATAAAAAATTCAATGTTAATTTGTTTTGAAAGCCTGTTTCATGAGACTATTCCTTTTTTAAAAAACATATTATTGTATTATTTTAATATAAAATACTTCAAACATATATCAAATACATTTGGAAAATAAGTTTTATCAACTTAAAAAAATTGAGTAAGTTACAAGTTAATATCACTTAAACGAAGTAACTGTGTAATAGGGCAGCACAGTGGCGTCGCTGGTTCGAATCCTGACCACGACACTACCTGCCTGGAGTTTGCATGTTCTACCCTGTGTCTGCGTAGGTTTTCTCCCACACTCCAAAGACATGTTGATAGGGTATTTGGCTCTTGTGTAAATTGGCCCTAGTATGTGTATGTATGAATGTGATTTAGGGATCTTAGATTGTAAGCTCCTTGAGGGCAGGGACTGATGTGAATGTATATGTAAAGCACTGTGTAAATTGACGGTGCTATACAGTGGGGCAAAAAAGTATTTAGTCAGCCACCAATTGTGCAAGTTCTTCCACTTAAAAAGATGAGAGAGGCCTGTAATTGTCATCATAAGTATACCTCAACTATGAGAGACAAAATGTGGAAACAAATCCAGACAATCACATTGTCTGTCTGATTTTAAATAAGTTAATGTATGTGTTCCTATCTTAAACTTTTCTAGAAACTAAAAAAATTGAGTTTGCTTTACTTAAACCTATGGTCTATAAACTGGAAAAATTGAGTTGGCTTTACTTAAACCTATGGTTTATAAACTGGAAAAACTGAGTTTGCTTTACTTAAACCTATGGTCTATAAATGGGAAAATTTGAGTTGGCTTTACTTGAACCTATAGTCTAGAAACTGGAAACATTTAGTTGGCTTTACTTAAACCTATGGTCTATAAACTGGAAAAATGTAGTTGGCTTTACTTAAAACTATAGTTCCAGACAAGTTAAGGTATGTATTTCTAACTTAAAACACCATGGTCTATAAACTGAAAAAAATTGAGTTGGCTTTACTTAAAACAGCAAAGTTGAAAACATGAAAAGTCTAATGAGTCAGACAAAAATAAGTTTAGTTGACAGTACTTAGAAAGCTGATGCAAATAGTTGCCTCAATTTTTTTGAGTAGACCCAGCACAATATTTTTTACAGTGCACTCTTCACATTGGGGAAGAATTTAGGAATTATTGTTTTCAGTTTTTGTTTTGTGTTTTACTGTAATTTTGTAAATGAGACCATTTGGTCTTGCCACTGCGATGGCTACTGTTGTATGTGTAATACACCTAGAAAATCAATAAAAAAAAGATTTTTCAAAAAATAAAAAAAATAAAAAAAATAGATTCTAATGCTTCCCCCACTTTACTGAAACATGGTTTAAAAGTTTGGGCTGAAGTTGGGTTTTAATAGCGGTCCTTACCCCCTGGAAAACCTACAATCTAATGTGGAAATCAAACTTAAGATCCCTGTGCCACAAGCTGCAGGTGTCTTTGACTCCGTCTGTTATTTTTGTGTCTATAATACATACTATTTTTTTTCCCCATCTAGGCTTCACAATCTTACAGTAATCAGTTAATAAAAAATAACAGTGCTGTCAGCTCTGCATCGGTAATGAGACTTTTCAACCCAAGTATTTGAGATATTACTCAGATAATATGCAATTTATTGTGAGCCCTGGGTTCCCTGCTTGGAGAATTATAGAACTATTGTAGGTGTTTGCAATTACAAAATACCCCCTGAGGGGCTATTCTGTCCTAAAGTAGATTTAAACTGTTAACAGAATTACATATACTTTTTGCCAAACCACTGTACATAATAAACAATTGTCATTTTTAAAGATTTAAAGATGTAATACTGTTTTCACTTTTTTGTAGCCTTTGTTCCATCTCACTGCTGTGTTGATCTCCTGCAGCCACTTCTCGTGATGCATTCCATTTCCTGGTGTGTGTTTCTTGATGGAGACAACATGGGCTCCATCAGAAACCCATGTGACAGGGTGACAAATGTGAAACAGGCACAGAATGCTCTTACCCTACAAGAGAAAATACCTGAACAAGGACCTTCACAGCAGGATTGCCAGGTATTACATGAAATTTAAAATCACTAAAATGGCTTTTGAATTACATTAAGCCCTGGTTCACACCAGTGCTACTTGTTATTGCGACTTAACAGTTCAAAGAATTGACAAGTTGCACCCCATTTGCAGCAATGGAACTGTTTAAATTGCTGAGACACAAGTTGCAGCAACTTTGAAAAAGGTTCCCACACTATTTATGTGCGATTTCCATTGACATCTGTGTAAATGAAGTCACACAGATGTCAGCAAGCGGCACATTACATTGCACTGGTAGTTGGATTTGAAGTCGCGCCGAGGTAGCGCAACTTCAAAGCTGCACTGATGTGAACCAGGGCTAAAAGAGAAGTATGTCCAAAGCTTTTTTGGCTGTACTTCTCTTGTGGGTCACAGGAATGACCTAGAGTCAGATGATTGTGGGCTGGTGCATGGTGGCACAGAGCCAGGCTTGGGAAGAATCCCAACAATATTTTTGGCATACACACCACTGCTTGATTGACAACAGATCCACCTCTTCATGTGGCAAAGACTGTAGTCAGCCGTGCCCGCCTCCTCCCCAGTCTGGTGCTCCACTGACTGCTGAAAGAGCAGAGCAGAGAGCAGACTGAGAACTGAGTGATCAGCAGTCATGTGATCACTCAGTTCTCAGTCTAAGACCCCTTTCACACTGACAGTGCCCGCTGTTAGCGCTAAAGCGGCACTTGTCTTAGCGGCCTTTTAGCACTATTTTAGCATCGCTTTTCTGCCGCTAGCAGACCCCAAAAAAACTCCCGGTGTGCAGTGCTTTTAAGCACTTTTAAGGTGTTTTGGAAGCGCTGCCCATTCATTGTAATGGGCAGGGTGTTTTGGGAGTGCTAAATACAGTACTCCCAACCCACCCCAAAGATGTTTATTGCAGAACTTTTGGTAAAGTTCCGCAAGCGCACCACCTGAGTCTGAAAAGTCATACTGCAGTGAATGGGAGGTGTTTTTCAGGTGCTTAGCAGAAGCTATTTCTAGCCCCTGAAAACTGCCCCAGTGTGAAAGGGGTCTTAGAGCCACTGTGGGACAGCTGCAGTCTCATATACTGTAGATGCTGCAGCATGGAGGTGACTTTGTATGTTTATACTGATTATTTAATGTGTTAAAGTTTACATTAAATGTTAGTGGTTGGGTTTATAGATACAATAATGAAAGTGTTTCCCTTCTTTAAAAGATATTGGGGCAAGAACAAAATCACACCTTCTTCCCATCTCAGGTATTCACATAACAAGTCATTCTAGTAAATGTTAGCTTGTTCGTATTGTTTAGATGTCTTAAAATGAATAAACCATCCAGCATGATACATATGTACACCATGTCCAGCACTGACCCGAAGTAATTACCACTGTGATTTATTGGCTATGTGCCGTTAATGGTCTAAACACACTCTTTCTCCAAGTCCAGGTTATATATTGCTGCTGTACAGGCAATTGATTTTATATAATCTTCATAATTGATGTTCTGTGATGCACTAACATGCATTTTGCCTGGGGCTGACTGAAGTGGGAATGTGGCTGTGTGCCGCGCAGTTTTTTTATTTTATGTGCAATGGCACTTAAGGGTGAATGCTAAATATTTTAATACAGCCCTCTGGGAACATATTATTTATAACAGAGATGAACAGTCAGAAACACAAATTCTAGGTAGAGGTTATATTAAGAGAAAAGGACCAGTTGTTTTAATAGAAGAAATACTGTATGTTTGCTAAATGAAAAACAGCCACTAGAAAAATTGAAAAAAGGCATATGTGGTTTTCAATGTGTTATGTTGTTGGGTGTCAACACTCTGTGTATGGAAATTGTGTAAAGTGACATGTACTTGGGAATGTGTTTCTTCTACAATTATGATTTTTCTGCAATGTTTCTTTGTTGACAAATGAGAGGTTTGTCACCCACACATCTGGTAGAGTTATTTTTTTTTATTATTAACCACTTGCTTACTGGGCATGTAAACCCTCTTGCTGTCCAGGCCAAATTTCAGCTTTCAGCGCTGTCACACTTTGAATGACAATTGCGCGGTCATACAACACTGTACCCATATGAAATTTTTATCTTTTTTTCACACAAATAGAGCTTTCTTTTGGTGGTATTGAATTACTGCTGGGTTGCTAAAAAAAGACATAAAATTTTGAAAATAGTTTGTTATAAAATTTTGCAAACAGGTAACTTTCCTCCTACATTAATGTGCACTGATGTGCACTTATAAGGCGGCAATGAGAGGTGGCACTGATGGGCGGCACTGATAGGTGATACTTATAGGCAGAACTGATAGGTGGCACTGATAGGCACTGGTAGGTGACACTGATAGGCAGCACTGATAGGTGGCACTGATGATGAGGCACTGATTGACAGCACTGCTGGGCACTAATAGGTGGCACTGGTGGGCATTGATAGGTGGCACTGGTGGGCACTGATAGGCGGCACTGATGGGCACAGGTAGGTGGCACTGGTGGGCACTGGCAGGTGGCACTGGTGGGCACTGCTTAGCTGCATGGCTCTCCGTGTGCGGGACCGATGTCCCTCTTGACTGAAGCCAGTAATCAGCTTTTTTTTCCTGCTCGTGCTGTTAGCGTGAGGGAAAAAAAAGGCGATTCTGATCTTCTGTTTACATCACGTGAACAGCTGTCATTGGCTGACAGCTGATCACGAATTAAGGGGCCGGGATCGGGCTTGTTTTGCTTACACAGTAATTTGCCAAAAAAGAAGGCTCTTTTTCATGCTTTTCTATGAGTGGAAGGTCCATGTAAAAACCAAAAACCAAAAAAGTGAGCTGTATGCATTCTTTTAGTGAGAGTCTTACAATATGTGGTGGCATAAGGAAGGATACATAAGATGGAAGAGCTCACAATCTATTATGGTATAAAGGAGAGATACAAAAGGTGGAAGAACTTACAATCTATTATGGTATAAGGGAAGAATTACAAAGGTGGAAGAGCATACAATGTATTAGGGAATACTTGAGGATACAGAATGTGGAAGAGATTACAATATATAAGGGTATAAGGTTGACATACAGATGGCGGAGAAGCTTTTAGCCTTTTAGACCTCAGATGTCTCCCATGCCCTCCAATGCTACAGTAGTTGAAGAATGACAGCCGTGAACCTGGAAGTGACATAATACATTTCGCTTCTGGGTTCATTAGTCACAGTGAGAGGAATGAAAAAATACTGACCGATTCTTCTATCCACACAGACAAAGTGGATGAATCCCCCCACCGGGGCATTGTATTCTGACAGCAGCACCCATAAATGTACTAATCAGTAGCTGCAAGCCGCTGATCGGCTGAAAATTTTCCAACAAGTCCCTTTAAAAGAAGTTGATTAAAAAATTGATTCTGTCAAGCAATGGAGCCCACACACTGATTGAAATTCAGCCAGTCCCTGTTGGACTGGCTGACTTTCGATCAGTGTAAAGCCAGTTTTAGGCTATAAGGGAGCTATACAGAAGATGGAAGGATTTACAGTCTATTAGGGCATTAATAATGATACAGTGGGTGAAAAACTTACAATTGGTTAGGGTATGAGAGAGGGAAACAGAAGGTGGTAAACCTTACAATCTATTAGGGTTTAAGGGAAGGATATAGAAGGCAGAAGAGCATACAGTCTATTTGGACTCTTTCACACAGACAGCCAGAGGACGGTGGTAAAAACAGGCAGCTGAGCTGTGGTTTTACCACCCACATGAATCTTACCATTATAGTCTGACAGGACTGTCTACATGCCATCGCCGTGGCATTTTTAGTTTGGGCTGCAGAGTTTGAAAAGTGTCACCGCTTGTCAAACTTGTCGATTTGAGATCAATAAGACTGCAAACAACCGTCATGCAATGTACGTGATTGCAGCGTGGTAGTGTAGCATTTACAAGGTTAAATCAATCGGGGAGGTATGGATACAAAAAGAGGAAGAGCCTGCACAAGCTAATAGCTAACTAGAGGTCAAATTTGAAAAGTTTTAAATGGTCATTTTAATTTTTTTTCCACAAATGATTTTGTTTACATTAATTTTCTGGAAGGCCAAGCTCTAGTTTCTGATCATTACCTCAATCCTTTAGCTTTCCCTATTTTTTAACCATGTTCAGATATTCTAATTGTTCTGAAGTAAAAAGTATGTATTTAGTAATTATAACCACCTTACTAATGCAAGGGAGCTCAGAGGTCCCAGTAAGAAGTAACTATTGACAAACACTGTATTTGACGAGAGCCACCATATGAATGCTTAAAATTCTTAATTTCTTAGGCAGGTCCACCTTGGTATGTAAGGGTAGGGGGGTTATGTGGTCATGACGTCTTCCATATTTCCCTCCTCATTGGGCTCTAAGCAAAGGTCACATGAGGGGCCTACCCCAGAATGGGTTCTTCTGGGCTACACTAGGCACTTTATACAGGGTCACTGCCATACACATGGGGTACTTTTACTTGAGCCACGCTAACGACCCGGTAGATGACTAACATGCACGAACTCTAGTAAACTCTTTTGACGTATTAAGCATCACCACGATCACCTGCGCATTTAGGAGGGACACACAGAGTTAATGCCCTCTCCACCTGTCCAGCGTATCGACCCTACCTCACTCCCAGTAACGGTATGGGGTCCCACCATGCACCTAGCGCTAAGGGCCCATGCGGTCAAGATCTGCTCCTGTTGCTATGGGAGATGGATTGTGGTCGAAGGAGTGCTGACAACATTTCCCTCACCTGCCACATGTACACACTTAGCCACAAGCTGCATGTGAAACCTTTGTTACCCTTGGAATCCACTGTGTCATCACACAGTATGAACTCCTTGTACTGATGTCTTCATACCCCAATGTGTGACCCGAGCTGTAGACTACATGTGCCAGTTACTTACATTGCACTCTTTTAGTAACTTCAGACCAGGCAAAGGCAAAGTTTCAAACAGCTCTACTGAAGAATAAATTAACATGATGACCATTACAGGTAACAGTTCGGAATAAAGTGCAAACATTCCCCTAACATCCTAAGTCCCTAACTACAGACTTGTGGCTGCCCCAGCATACCTGCTTAGTTTAGGTTTATAGTTGAATTAATCCATAGTGGATTAAATTCGGATTCTGTCAATTCTCTGGTCCTCTAGACTCTGATGACAGCATGGCAGCATTCCATTCCCACATCTTTGTCCCACTCCGACCGTCCTTTATTCTCTTCTCCTATTTTAGGCTCAGGCCTTCTCCCCTCACAGGTGTGGACCATCCATTCCTTTTATATCACATAGAACGAGTGGGCCGAACCCAACAAAACCCGCTAAACCAGTGTTTCTCAAACATTTTTGTTTGTGGCGCACCAAAAAAATATAACATTTTTCACAGCACACCTGAAAAGATTTAACCATTTTTGTGATGAACTAACTACTTATTTTTACATATATATTTAATTTTAAATTTAATGTGAATTATAATTAGAGCAAATAAAGAGGAGAAAAAAGCACTGCCCCCTTAGGTCTGCGGCAGTTAAATGTGGCTAAAATCTATTTTTGTAACCAGTTCTTAAAAGTTCATAAGGACGGAAAAAAAGAGAGAAACCACCTGGACTGCTGGTGCAAGAGTTGAAGCAGACACTTAACACTGTAGTGTAGACCAAAGGGGACAGGCGGCTCTAAGTGTAGTATCTCACAACATTTATTAAAAGAATCAACAAATATCCACTCACATGAGGGAGGAAGTATCATAAATAGAAAGTGCTTCCGTGATGCTGGTGAAGTTGGTACAGGGCTCGTGCTCTCAGAGAGTCTGAGAAACGAGCGTTGCAGCCTCTCTATGGACTACCACATATGCTCTAAAATGCGTGGCGTCATTTCCTCCCGGTGATCCACTTACGGCAGGCGCTGTGTGTCACGCTGCACTCCAACACCTGCAGACTGCCATTAAGTCCTCCCACCCTGGGTCTGATCGCTGTTACAGTCTTTGCAGATGGCCCCCCAAGAGCGCGAGCCCTGTACCAACTTCATCAACGTCACGGAAGCACCTTCTATTTATGTTGTGCCTGTATACTTCCTTCCTGTTACTTTTTTACCTATTGCGACAATGATTTACCATTTAATTTTTCAATATGTTCGAGGTTTCAAAACTCCCACGGCACACCTGCAAATCTCTTGTGGCACACAGTTTGAGAATCACTGCTCTAAAAAGAAAACCCGGGAACACACTTATCTTATAGCTTCCTGACTGGGCAGTGTAAACTGGCAGTTGGAACTTCAACCTGCCTACAGGTAGCTCAGATGAGCAGTGTACGTGATTCACTTTATTATGCATCCATCTGGCTAATTTTAGGCCTGGTTCAAACCTATGCAGGTTGCAGTTTGCACATTCCAGGTGCATTTTTCAATACACGTTTTTCATGCATTGAAGTCTATGGAACAAAAAAACTGAAAAAGTCCCTGGCCCTTTCCATAAAATGCACAGATGTAAACATCACCCATAGGAAACCAGGTTAAATGGACTGTAGTGTGTTTCTGCAAAACTGAAAATGCACTAAAAAATGCATAGGTATGAACCAGGCCTTAGAGGCACTCCCCTGCTTCTGTCTTTTAGATATTCTATTTGTGGAAATAAAAAACAAATTAATTGCAGCATTAGTATAATTAAAAGAGCTGCAAACAAAATTCCTTGTAATACAATCCTCTCCTTCTTCCACTCTTTGGGTTCAGCCAACTTTGTTAAAGGTCTCTATTCTTTCTCCCCAATCTTCACCAACAACTTGCACATTTTGTTTCAACCTATGAAGACCACATCACCATTTCTTCTGCTTTTTTTGGACAGTAGATCATTTTAGCTGAACAGCTTCTTAATCAACAAGATCCCCCCGTATCAACTTTATACAAAATGCGCCAATGCTGTGTTGATTCAACCCACATCTGCCTTTTAAATACCCCATGATGGAGTATGTTAGCATGGTGTCATGTCTCTTCTATTTAGACATAGGCTCTTTTTCTAGACATTTATCCTCAAAGTTTGTTGTCTCTGGCATACCAGGAACTCGGTATACATCTCAGCCTTGCCTTATGCTCAGCGTGCGCAGTGTGTCGTATTAGGAATTTCAATCTAACGAACGTCTTTCTTGCACTGCCATAGCAACTGCAATGCAGACCTGGGCTCTAAGCTCTTAATTAGCACTTGCCAATAAATGAGATAGCTGCTTATATATGCGTGATATATTCATGACAAGTGGAACAGTAAGTGTGTTTAATCTGTGTGTTCCTCGCTTCTACATACAGGCAATAAAAATGTTAAACCATCCAAAATGTCAAATAATTGTGCTGTGTTGAGCTGCAGTAGGAAAATCATTGGAGGGAGGACCGTGTTTTTAGCACCATCTTCAAAAAGCGCAGGAACCGGCCCCCACAGAGAGCAGATCATTCTTCTCTTGCATTTTCGAGGGAGAGAAAAACGCTCACTTTTTCATCCAGAAAGGCTTTGTCAGAGCTCAGGAAGGATGGCCTTTAAAGGCACATGTTTCACTTTAATAGCTTTGTGTCCTCTTGTGTTCGCTGTGCTGGACCTATGGACAAACAGTACATAAAAAGCTGTTGTTTGTAGCTAAGTTATTATTGCTATTCATTTTGCTGTCTGTGTGGGGAAGCTTTTTAATATATTTCTGAGAATGCACTGTGTAGCAATATGGGCTCCTGAAAATGTTTTTCTTCTGAATGCTGTATTCTGTATTTACGCATAACATCATGATAGAAATACCAGTATCCATGTTAAAGGTGGCACTCTAATAGTACAAAGGGGCTGTGCTTTTTCGTTAAAGAGACTTAAAAAAGAAGTAAATCAACATTTATTTCTACAATGGCAACATAACACAACTTTATGGTAGGAAGCAGCCAGGTACAATGTGGGGAGTCTAGGTGACTATTCCATATAAATGTGTACACAGCCATATTTACCATATTTATCGGCATATAACACACACAGGGGTATAACACGCACCTTCATTTTAGGAGGGAAGTTTCAGGAAAAAAAATGGAATTTTAAATAAAGAACTTTGAAGAAAAAAAAGGGTCAGTGCCCCTCAATGTAGCCTGCCCATTGCCCATCTGCAGGCTCACCATTGCCCATCTGCAGCCTGATCAATGCCATCTGCAGCCTGATCAATGCCATCTACACCCTCACAATTGCCCATCAATGCAGCTTGATCAATGCCCATCTGCAGCCTGATCAATGCCCATATGCAGCCTGAACAATGACCATTGCCATGAACGCAGCCTGAACAATGCCCATCTGCAGCCTCACCTCAGATTACTGCTGCCTCGGGGGGAACAGGGAGGGGGGCGGCGAGAATCTCCTGTTTACTCGGTGGCCTCTTTAATACAAAGTCCCGCCTCCTGGACCGGCTTCTATGATAGACAGAACAGTGGTCCAATGCCGGCCCAGGAGACGGGACTTCCTATTACAGAGGCCGCTGAGTAAACAGGAGATTCTCGCTGTATGTAATCTGATGGCCTCATCCCGCACCCCTCCCCTTTCCCTCCTAGGCAGCCCAAATTGCAGTATCGTTGTATATTATTATAAAGTGCAATGTGCACTTTATGATTCATGGTGTTGGAGCATACACAAGAAGATTTGATCACATATATTTGTCATGGACATTTTTGATGTATTACTTATTTGTACCCTTTACTAATTGGATAGCACTGTAAACTCATTATACTGGGTACTTGTTCTATTTGTCCTTTGCGCCCTTTATTTATATTTTTCATGACGTATGCGTTTATACTAATTTTCAGTGCAGCACTGGAATTATTCTGATTTATACTTTGGCGCCGTTATCCCAACACCTCTCTTTTTCAACCTTTTTGTAGTGATGCTACCTCACATGTGCTTTACAGATCAAGGTTGTTTGGAATATGCCAAAACCAACATGCACGCCTTGAATAACTTCAGACCAGGCATAGAACTTTTAACGTAACTTTTACTGTTGAAATGCAGCATGGCAATACAAAACAAATAACATACAACGTCCCTGATCGTAACATAACATAGTGGCCGAGGCATACCTCCGTGAGGCGAGAGTCTATATAGGCAAAATCCATGACTTGGATGCTGTCCATGACTCCTGGTATCTTCAGCGCCACACGTGAGTCTTTGTACCCCCTATCTATACCACGTCCTATTCTCCAGCTGCTAGCCAGCCCTGAGCTTAGCTGTCCCCCTATTGATATAACAGGTGGGCCTGCCAAAACCAAAAGCCCGGGAACTGAGCCCAAGATGTTTAACCTTTTCCCCTGCCTGGGCCGGCTGCTAGATAAATAACTACACATATATTTCAGCCTGCCTACATACTTGGGAATATAGCACCTTGAGAAATGCAGGTTCAGGACCCTGTAGGATTTATTGGGCTTTGGCGTATTTTGCTGTTATTTGTTATTTATTCTTAACATGTAACAGAGAGACACAACTGAATGAAAAATGCATCATGTTGACTTCAATAAGGACAACAGGGAGGAGAAAGTAGAGGTGATAGAGCTGGATCATCCCCACTAGTGCCTCTCACGAGCATGAACTTTTTGAAGGTAGCACTGGCTCCTGCTTTTCCTGTGCTGACATATGACTTTTAACAGTTCCTCCTTAATGTCAACTCCAAAGTGTCCCTGCCCTTAATCAACCTTCTCCTTTTTCCAGCACTTTATTGCTGTGCCGCTTCCATCTCTACTTCCCGCTCGATGGCACCCATGTGTGGTCTGCCACATCATCAGCTACTACCACTTCGGAGCTCACCTTGCAGAGAATGCCAGCCATTGGTCCCTTGATTCCTGTGGCTGCTACTATCTTCTTGGTGCCCCTGCCTGCAGCATGGTTTCCTCAAGGGTGTTGGTATGCACTGACACACTGTCTTCAACCAGCTCTCTTCCTTTTCATTCCACTGCCAGTTCTCCCCCTGAAAAGAAAAGAAGACTTGGGCATTGCTACAGTGTTAATTCTGCAGACACCTTATAGCTGGCTTAAAGGCATTTGATGGGATTATTGAAGGCGAAAAAGAGGGTGCATCATCAATAATATCTAAATACTGGCTTCTCTGTGCCCATTGGAGGAAGATGCCATAGACTTTGTAAGCCAGTCAGTTGTCTCCACTGCATACTGTGGCTGGATTGGTTGACCACTCAAACCAAGAAATTACACAAGTGCCTGGCCTGCACTGTAAGCAGCACTACTACCACTTTAGCATGAAGTACCTGCGTGTGTAGTTGATTGGCGCTGTTTACCTCCACACCCAGCCCCACTGCTGTTGCTTTCAGGCCTGCCTGGCATTTGTACATAATTTTAGAAATATCCTTAACTGTTATATTTTACTATTGGGATAGGGAATGTGGGTGATGGTGTAACGTGTTTTGATGCCCATTGTTTTTACACTTTGTGGGTTTTTTTTTGTTCAAATAATGCTGTAAACAAAGCTTACCAATGGAGGATCTATAAGTGACTGCTGTACTAATCACCCTGAAATTTAAAAAAGGCCCTCTAAGCACAAAATATATTTGTTTGGGCACTCACTTCTAGGGCTGCAACTAACGATTATTTTCATAATCGATTAGTTGGCCGATTATTGTTTCGATTAATCAATTAATCGGTTAATAACATCAAAAGAAAGTGTGGTGTATAATTTAGTTAATATGTAAAGTTTTTTTTAAAAAAAAAAGGCAATTTATTCTTAAATATCTCTATGCAGTGGTAAATATAAATATATAAATAAAATATAAATAACCAACTATATGGTTAGGGAGCAAAATCTCTAATCCACTCTGAGAATAACAGACAGAAGAGATATACTGTATATACTATTAAAGAGTGAATCTGGTAAATATCAGACTCAGAGATCAAATTTTTGTATTAAAAAAAACAAACAATGTCTTCCTTCAAAAAAAAATGTAATTTTAAGAACGTTCGTTTTCGATTTTCTAATTGTTAGTGAGGTCAAATTGACGTTCATTTTCAACCACAGCGACGGGAAAATTTGGAAATAATAGAAAACTTCTTGGTCAAAGGAATTTTAAGACAGTGTATGTGGTTTTCGTTCAGAGATTACATTCATTTTAAACAGAAATGTTAAAAGCAAGTGAAAATTTCAAACAACATTCTTTCATTCAGCGAATGTATAAAGATTTGTCGTCTGAATATTCTCGTCTGAAAATTGATCCTTGTGGCCAGCATAAGGCTCGGTACACACCTATGCAGTTTGCTTGTGATCTGTTTCTGCACACGTGATTTTGCTGCAATTTGTGTTTTTGCATTTTTTTGGCCAATTTGTTGTTGGGCAGATTAAAAAACACAAATTGCTGCAAAAACGCATTACATGCTTTTCTGCAGCTTCTCCATTGAAATATATTGAACCAAAAAAGCACCGTTTTGCGTTAAAAAAAGTCCCTAACCCTTTCCAAACACGCAGGGGCTGAAAAAAGTATAGATGTGAACGTGTCCTGTAGGAAATCATGTAAATGAACTGTAGTGTGTTTCTGCAAAAAGCACCAAAAAACACACTTACTGTAGATATGAACCAGGTGTAAGACATTTAGTAAAATAACAGGGTTAAAAAAAATAAAATTAGCCCTTTATAGTACAAAAAAAGCAGATAATCACTACTGTAAGGGGTTCATTTTTTACTGTAGAACTGTGAAAGTAATATTTACAGTAGCGATTATTTGCTCTTTTTGTACTATAAAGGGTTCATTTTTTTTTTTTTTTAACCCCATGATGTTACTGGCCGATTAATCGATTATGAAAATAGTAATCGATTATTTTCATAATCGATTAGTTGCCGATTAATGGATTAGTTGTTTCAGCCCTACTCACTTCCCTTTAATAGTAATAGATGAAGTGCGTCTTGCCAGTACCATCCAGTCAGTCAGATTAGACAATTACAAATGAGAGCTTTATAGCCACAGCAGGCTCCATGTTATTTTCTTCCTACCAGATTTTCCAAAACACAACTATTAATGTGTATCCCTCAGTGCCTCTTACGCCCTACATATCCATGTGGCTGCGTTTTGCTAGAATAGTTTTAATGTGCTTCTCCCCCATCCCCAAGATAATGTGGAGTATGAAATAATTGCTGCTGTAACAGACACGTTTCATTTTAACTGTTAATTTAAAGCTTTAAAGTGAAGATCTTTTTCTGGGAACAAATGACAGGAAGCAGATCCTTAATAACATTGTTTTGGGTTGGCATCAGCAGAATTCCAGAGGCGTTTTGCAATATTCAGCACTTCCATCACCTTCTTATACCCAGGTGGTGCTCTGTACCGCTGTAAAGCTGAATGATGTTTGTAAACTGCAGGTTATAGGTTTCGTAGTTCCCCTTTCCCCAGGCTGAAAAAATTTCAAATAAAACCGCTCATTATAGTTTTCTCGCTTGCCAGGACTTAAATAAGCTGTACAAGACAGACATAGCAAAGCTTGAAGAGGTTCAGAGGCGGTATCTCTACTGGGTTGGAGTGTTCATCCATGCAAAAATACAGAACTGAGTATCTTTACTCACAGGAGATGTCATTAAAGTAGTTGTAAACCCTATTACACCACTTTTACCTACAGGCAAGCCTATAATAAGGCTTACCTGTAGGTACCGTGAATATCTCCTAATCTTGTTTAGAAGATATTCACTGTATCCGCATATGCCGAGGTTATCGGCACATGCGCACTGAAGAGATGGTCCGCTCGTGCCGTTTCTTCAGGAGCTGTGCCGTGACCGGCGGCTGTCGCGTGCATGCGTGGGAGTTACGTCATCGCGGCTCTGGCCAATCACAGTACCAGAGCCCGCAAACCCAGAAATAACTCCGGGAGACATGTTGCCGGTCACAGCAGTGTGCGGGACTGCTGCAACAGCTTTGATCTAAGGTAAGTATTTCATAATGAGATTGTATGCGATGCATACTAGCTCATTATGCCTTTGTCTTGCAGGTTTTTTTTTTTTTTTTTGGAGTTTCCAACTGTGGCGCCATGGGGTTTAGTCAGGGAGCTCCTCACCAAATTCCTTGTCAGGGGTAGCTACCATAGTTAATTTGTTAGAGATCCATTGATTTCTCCCTAAGTTTGTTGTACTTTTCTCTTCTACCACTAGGTGGCCAGGCACTTGGTGGTATTAGATATGAGAAGGGCAACCAAAGGTCAGGTTATGGGTATGTGGGTGTCCCGGCCAATAGGCAGGGGTTTTCTTTAATCCCTTGGCCTGCTGGGAGAGCCTATATATTCGGGTGAGGTCAGGTGATCTGTGTTCTGTGCCACACGTGTGTTCTGGTTAGACGTGTGTCATCTGCCCAGGGCTGCTAGGCTGGAGATTGGGCCTATCCCAGGGGCACCTGGCTGCCAGGCTGTGTGAGGGCCTATCCAGAAGTAAGAGGGCAGCGCAGGGTTGGGACTGCGACTTGCAGTCCAACCAAAAGTGACGGTTCTGCCGACTGGAGAACCTGTCAGTGGTCGGAGGTAGAAGGGAAGCTATCGCCATGAAGGGACCAGTCGCCTTTACGGGGACCACAGTGAGTAACTGAAGCAAGTACCGGAGACACATTCTCAATGAAGGGCAAAGTGGCGGTGATCAAGTCAGGGACCCAACCAGCAGAGGTGACACTTGCAGAGCAGCCTTGTGTGCCAAGATAGGGACCGAGCCGGTCAGCAGGGGTGCAGATTGAAGGTTTCCGAAGTGCCAAGCTAGGGACCCAGCAGGGAAGCGTGGGTGACGCTTGAGGGAGATACCACCGCAAAAGCCTTGAGGAGCTCCCGGGATTCAGTGTCAGTGAATCAGAGGGTCCAGTGAGAGACCAGGAACTCAAGGGGCTGAGGAACTACAAGTAGAAGTTGTAGTAAAGCTGAGAGAACTGTTACGTTTGAATTAGGATCTGTTAAAGGACTGTTACCATAGGAGACAGCAATCCTGCACGTGCAGAAGTGGCGCCTTGCTGGGGCCTTTCCCTGTACAGTTGTTCTTTTGATATCTTGGAGTCTGCCAATTGAGTTTGCAACTATCTAAGGGTGTCCTGGCCCTAACCCTCTTTCCCCCAAAATATATAAAAAGGACTGCCAAAAGAAATAAAACCTCTTTTACATCCAAGAATTGTCTGGCGCCCAATGACTTTCATCATCTTTGCACCCACTATGCCTCACATCCCACCACATTCTGAAGGATGTCTGCTATCTTTGGCCTTGGAGGTCCTCATTAGACCAAAAGAGGTAAAAGACCTTGCTACACAACCACTTTAAAGTAGAACTGAACATAAACAGTGAAGATGTGCTATGTTATTGGGAACACTTCTTAAAATGCTAATTGTGCCTAAGCAGTACCCTTCAATATGTATCTTTCTGTCTAAAATACCTCCTAAAAAAAAGCAGTGCACTTCCTGGTATGTGACTGTGCCTAGGCACTCCTTATCCACAGTCTTATAGCTGTATATCTGCAGCATGAGGTCATCTAAAGTACTGCTTTCTCTGACTAGTTGGTGATATCCCCCCTGTGCTGCTCACTGTTCTTACTGCTTGATCCTCTAACATGAGGAAGCAAAGCCCTGCCTCTAACAAAATAACACAAAGACAAAGTGCAGAACAAGGCATCACATCATATATCAGTAATGGGGACAAGATCAGCTGCAGGAAAACTACAGTCAATACCTGTGATAACACCATTGGCCTTTCCTTGCCTTTTTTGAGATACAGCTTCCAGATTTTATTCCTTCGTAAAGAAGAACTCCAGCTTTTCTTCCCCTAAACAAAAGATGCATTGTGCATGTAAATGAATCACAACCCCAATATCAGTGTGTGTATAACTTACCTACTTTAGCTGAATACAGCAGGTTTCTGTGTCTGTGATGTCACTCCTCCACCTACCTAGATTTCAGAGTTCTCTGACTCCACGTTTACTTCCTTTGCCAGTCCTGATACTACATGTCCCATCATACTTTGAGCCCCTGTAGTTTCAGGGCAGCCTATGGATGTCACTTTGGAGCAGCTGTGGGAGTTGATGTGGGCGGGTCTAAGAATTAATGTGGGTGTTTCTGGGCCATCATGTGGGTGGTGATTGGGGAGTAATGGATTTATGTTATCCCCGCCCACACTCTATTCCTCTGTGCAGTGAATAGGGAAGAAGAAAGAAGTGGCACTTTAGTCAGAAAGTTAAAGTGTTCTAAAGGCAATTTTCTTAATTTTAAAAAAAAAATAACAAACATGTCATACTTTGCTCTGTGTAATGGTTTTGCAGAGAGCAGCCCCGATCCTCCTTTTCTCCCATCGTCGCTTGCTAAGAGGGCACTCATGTATGCTTGCTCATGCAACCCGCACAGAAAAAACCCATGACAACACCCACCAAACATGCGTCGCTCTCACGGTGCCACATAGTCTGGGTTCACATCTGCGTGTTTCTAAATGCATGGCAACCCGAACAGAAAACACACGCTTTGCTGTGCCTTTCTAAAATTTGCGACAATGCACACCACACTTCATATTTAGGCTGCGTTCTCATCTGTGCGTCACTGAATGCATGACAGCCTGCAAGAAAATGCGTGCTTTGCCACGTTTTTCAAAAATGCGTGGCAACGCAAATACGCAAATCACACTTGTGTTACCATTCGTTCACATCTGCCCGTTTCCAAATGCACAGCAACCTGCTAAAAAAAAACAAAAACATGCTTTGCCATGTGTTTTGAAAATTAGCAGCAATGTGTTTCACGCTTGCGTTACCATTTAGACTGCATTCTCATTTACGCATTTCCAAATGCAACCAGCACAGAAAACACACACTTTGTTGTGCGTTTCAAAAACACATAGCAACGCATGCACTGCATCCTGCACAAAAACATGCACTTTTCTTTGAAATCACATTTTGAAATCAACTCGCATTATACTTATGTTACTATTTGTTTGCATCTGCGCGTTTCCAAATGCAGGCAACTCGCAAGAAAACGCACGCTTTGGTGAGAGCTTTGAAAGCGTGAGACAATGTGTTGCTTGATTGCATTACCATTTGTTTGCATCTGTGCGTATCTGAGCACACAGCAACCTGCAATAAAAAATGCACGCTTTGCCATGCATATAAAAAAAAAACGCGCAGCAACCAGCGAAGAACATATGTGCTTTTTCATGCTTTTCAAAATCAAATGGCATGCACGTGCATTACTTTTCTTTTGCATCTGCTCTTTTCTGAATGCATGGCAACCCACAAGAATATGCACACCATGCCATGCTTTTCAAAAACGCACAGCAACGCTCATTGTGCTTGCGTTAACATTTGTTTGCATCTGCGTGTTTCTGAATGCACAGCAACCCGCAAGAAAATGTATGCTTTTCTGTGCGTTCAGAAAATGTGCAGTGTGCTTTCATCACCATTCGTTCACATCTGCGTGTTTCCAAATGCACAGAAAGCCACAAGAAAACGCATGCTTTGCCATGTGTTTTGGAAATGTGTAGCAATGTGCGACATGCTTGTGATATTGGCTGCATCCATATCTGTGCATTTCCAAACGAGCAGCAACCCGCACAGAAAACGTGTACTTTGCTGTGCATTTTGAAAACACGTGGTAACGCACGTCGTGCTTGGGTTATCATTCTTTCACATCTGCGAGTTTCCGAATGCAGGGCAATCTGCAAGAATAAGCATTTTCTGTGTGATAGTGATAGTGGCACTGGAAGTCACGTGACTTTCATGTGGTGCTTGTGTACCAGGGCTGTCTATTCATCCCTCCCAGCATCAGCACAGTTAGCTTTCCCAGCAGGCTGTGTATATACTGTATATATTGAGGGCTTTACTTTTTTATTGATGCTGGGATCTGTTAGGATGTATTCATTCCCACCCACCATCAGAGCTATGAAGGAAGTTACATCATTTGCACGGTCTGAAAAACTACAGAGGGGTGTGTTTTAGGCTAGAGATGAAGCAGGAAGTGGCTGGAAGGCCCTCAGTCTACATACAGACTATACAGTCGTCACATCATACAAAGCCAACACAGACATCCCAAGTCTCCTGCAAGTCATGGGAGTCTCCCGCATTTGGCTGAGGGCTCCCAGACACCCGCGAGCGTCGGGTGACCTCCTGGCTGAGCCTTTTACTCAGCCACAGACAGGAGACAGAGCTGCCCAAGCGGCTGAATGAAGTACGGCCGCTCGGGCTGCATTTTCTTCTGTCTGTGGCTGAGTGACAGGCGGATGTGATGATCAGGGCTCCAGCAGCATAAGCACTTCGGCAGCCAGCCAATGTCCCAAGAGAATAAACGGCTCTCTGCAACAAAGAAGTGCTGCCTTCACACAAGCCACCAAAGCTGAGACACCCCTCCTCCCCTAGTTCTTCTTGCAGCTGATCAGTGTTTGGGCATTTCCAGGCTCCAACTCCTACCGTGAGGCGATAAGGAATATGGCTATAGTGGATAAGTGCCATCATCCCTATTAAATGGAAATGGAGAAATCCCTCAAAGGGTGGGACTATAGCGGCACTGGTCAATAAAGTCAATGGGATAGTGAAATATATCAAATTTTATTACAAACTATACATATACAAAACATCAAGTAAAAATGGTATTGGATGACAACAATACACAGATTTTGAAAAGAATGAATACAGACTCTTTTCAAAACTCCTTCTTCAGAGGTGTCCTGAATTGACAATACATATAACTTTCTACAGGATAAAGTTACATATTAATATCAATATCCAATTATGTATGATAGCATATAAACTGTATGAGCAGAACCAAATAATGCAACTGCACTGACCCAAATTTTGAGTTATATGTCATGAAACCATGTCGTGAAGATTACAAAGAGGTCTACTCAAGAACGTCCCGCAGAGATTCCCCCAAAATGCAGCTTAGAGAGACAGGAGCTGTATGATTTTGAGAAATGGGTGTAGTCACAAATGGGAACTTGGAACTAGAAGGGGAAATTGCATGCATATATGTATATATATGTCTCAATACACATAGAAATGCATATGTATGGTAAAATGAATAAAATATCATAAATACCAAACAAAATCGCCAGTGAATTAAAAAGGAGCTACCCAAAGGACAACTGTGAATGTAAAATATCACTTCATTCACATAGTCCAAGCTGGAGATAAGTCCAAATATGTAATGAGGCCAGGTTGTTGGTACTGCAAGCTCAATAAACATCCACTCTGAAAAACTATATATAAATAAATGTAGAATCTATATATACTGTATATCTGTGATGACTATTATCACAGGATACACATGAGTACATGTCTATAAATCATGGCATAAATACAGTGTGGAGAGGGGACGTACCCTAAATGAGCTTCAAAAAACAAACAACCATCCAGCAGATCAGAGAGCCCTGTGTGAGGACGGCTGCTGCATGGATGCTTAAGAGGGGGGAGAGCCAATGGGAAGGCTCCTCCACAGGTGAGCCCTCCACCATTATCAATCGTGAGGCCCCATTGTGAATGGGGTCTGATTAATGATGAGAAAACTCCGGCAGAGTGGTACGCAGTGTAGCCCCACCCCTGGGGGCGTGATGACGTCATGTGTTGGACCTCTGCCGATGCACTAATGCTGGCAACAGGACATACATTTCACAGCGAAGGGTGGATAAACCAAGCCTCACTGTGAATACAGCACAGAATGAGTACACAGGTACTTATTGATTCACTGGGGATTTAGTTTGGTATTTATGATATTTTGTTCATTTTACCATAGATGTGCATGTCTATGTGTATTGATATATATATATATATATATATGTGCAATTTCCCCTTCTAGATCCAAAAAAGGGAATTGGCCCTTTTGGGTGCCTTCGGCCAATCATGGCTCAGGGGGCTGAGTCCACGCCCCACACTATGTTAGGCTGCTTACATAGCGGCCGTACATAGTTTTATGAATGAGAGCAGCAAAATTACATTTGTAAAGGAAAAAATGTCACTTAAAACTGCTTGCGGCTGTAATGTATTGCCGGGCCCTGGCAATATAGATAAAAATCATTAAAAAAACAGCATGGGTGTCCCCCCCCCAAGTCCATTACCAAGCCCTTTGGGTCTGGTATGGATATTAAGGGGAAACCTGTGCCAAAATGTAAAAAAAATGGCGTGGGGGTCCCCCCTAAAATCCATTCCAGGCCCTTCAGGTCTGGTATAGATATTAAGGGGAACCTGTAGCAAGATTTTTAAAAAAATGGCGTGGGCCACCCCCCCCCCAAAAAAAAAAATCCATATGAGGCCCTTCAGGTATTTTTTTTTTTTTTCTTGGGTCATCTGCGCTGTGATCGAAGATGAATGGACATCGCGGGACATTTTTTTTTTTAATAAAGGAATTGTCCCAAACTGTCTACTGTCATTTTTACTTTTTGGATGAATGTGTAGGGGTACAATGTACCGATACCCATTCCCATGGAGGGGGGGGCAAGATCTGGGGGTCTCCTTGTTAAAGGGGGCTTCCAGATAGTAAAAGAACATGTAAAAGTACCTTTGGGACCAAAGTTTGAAGGACCCTTCCAAGTGCTCCTGACAACTGCTACAGCTGTAAAGTGACGTGGATACATGCCAGCCATTGCAAGAAAGTACAAATCATTTCAAAAGATGAGTAAACTACTGTTATGCCTTAGCTTGATCTTAACAGTCAAGGCTATAGAGGAAAATCACCTGTTCAAATTGCACATGCTAACAGGCATAAGGAGTAATTTGAGTAATTGCTAGATCTGTTCACATAGGCCAGACAATTCAAAAAAAGGCACACACATAGTACTCATTTACTTTCATTTTGATTTTAAGCAATATAAAGCTGCCCAAATACCAGTATGTTTAGAAATACCACAAATGTTCTATTATTGTGAAAATACATTTTATGCTAAATATAACTTAAGGCCTTTGGGAATATACCCTTGTTTAGTAAGGGGAAGAGGTATACAATGTGATATTATGATAGGAAATATGACAAACTCAGATTACACTTTGTTTAGAAATGGTAGATTTTCATGGATTCAACAGATTCTTTTGTCCTCATAGGAATCATTGTTATAGGATTGTTTGTTATTTGTTTTTTTTAGGTGTGCTAAATGTGAAATACAAGGATTATTACAATGACAGTTAGAACTGAGGAAGATGACCCCAATGAAGAGAGAGTGTTATCAGATTAGCAGATTCATATGATGCCGAGATGGGTGATGTAAATGAGTAAAGATATGTATCCACATACACCCTAAGAGCTTTACTCCACTTAGATGTGAAGTAGTACTGTGGCCCTTCTGGTATCATACTAGGTAGGGAAGATATGGTAGTGACCCCTCCATAGGGGTCAAGAGTAGGGAAATGTGTAGAATTATAGGGGTCTGATAATGTTGAGTAATATATATATATATATATATAGAGAGAGAGACTATCACTTTAAGAATTTGTAATGCACTGTGCTGCTTTTACTTTCCTTGGCGTGTTTTTTGTTTCTATTCCTGGGAAAAGGAAACTGTTGGATATGTGACGACACAAACTACTGATAAGAACCCAGAAAGCTACTCAAAATGACTTTCTTATCAAAACCAGTCTGAACCTACCAAATACTGCTGGAATCTCTTTTTTTGCCAGTTACATGATGTATACACCCATTTAACTGTTCCCTTGCTAGATATGAATGCTGATTGGACTAAACTATACAGTCCCACCTATAACATGCCTAGACCTCGTGCATATTCATAAGTATATGGTGTTAAACTTGATGTTTGTAAGTCAGAGACACTTCCTTCTTCCTTCTCCCGGTAGAGCTGGATATCGGTGTGTGTTGTGTCTCTCCACTGCAGTTTATGAATAAAGCACCTAATTTTCTTTTACAAGATTTGGATCTATTATCTCATCTGAATGTTTTGTTTGGAGACTCCCTAACCTGATTTAACAACATTTTTTCCTTTAGAAATATCATTTTGCTGCGGTAATGTTCTAAACACGGGAGAGATGCGCTACTTTACAGGCAGAGTAAGGACACCCCCAGGCACGGTATTTAAAGGAATATTTCATTTTTATTGTTTCACTTTAAGCATTATTAAAATCACTGCTCCTGAAAAAACGTCAATTTGGATGCAAGCTGAACACTACTGTATAGGTAATCACAAAGCCTAAAAAATACTAGTTAAAACAAATTTAGTGCAGCGCAAAAATTTCAAAAAGAACAAAGTCCATAACACATTAAAAGGACTCAAGAGTTCAAGGGAAGATGATAGATCCCTCGTGACAGGAAGGGGAACAAATTATTCTGTAATAAATTGGTGACGATATCCTCCACCACAGACAAACAGATGCGCTTACCAGATCAGGTGGACCTCTTTTTATAGGAGGTCATATACGCATGTTTCTGCTGAGAGATAGACGAACACTCCACAACCGCAGATCAGGTGGACCTCTCTTTATAGGAGGTCATATACGCATGTGTCTGCTGAGAGGTAGACGAACACTCCACAACCGAGGTGAGAAGACTCCATGTGTTCCTCCTAAAAGGAGGAACACATGGATGTGTAGTATGTGTATGTACAAATGTGAGTTAGTGACCTTACAGTGTAAGCTCCTTGAGGGTAGGGACTGATGTGAATGTATATGTAAAGCGCAGCGTAAATTGATGGTGCTATATAAGTACCTACAAATAAATATATATATATACAATGGATATGGGCTAAAAATGCACACTCTCAGGTTTAATTTGAGGGGATGTACATCTAAATCGGAGGAAGGGTTTAGGAATTATAGCTCTTAAGAATAGCCACCCCCTCTTTTTCAAGGGACCATAAGTAATTGGACAATTGAATCAGAAGCTGTTTCATGGTCAGGTGTGGGCTACTCCTTCATTATTTCTTCATCAATTAAGCAGGTAAAAGGTCTGGAGTTGATTCTAATGCCCCGTGCACACGGTCAGACTTTGTTCGGACATTCCGACAACAAAATCCTAGGATTTTTTCCGACGGATGTTGGCTCAAACTTATCTTGCATACACACGGTCACACAAAGTTGTTGGAAAATCCGATAGTTCTAAACGCAGTGACATAAAACACGTATGTCGGGACTATAAACGGGGCAGTGGCCAATAGCTTTCATCTCTTTATTTATTCTGAGCATGCGTGGCACTTTGTCCGTCGGATTTGTGTACACATGATCGGAAATTCCGACAACGGATTTTGTTGTCGGAAAATTTTATATCCTGCTCTCAAACTTTGTGTGTCGGAAAATCCGATGGAAAATGTCCGATGGAGTCCACACACGGTCGGAATTTCCGACAACACACTCTGATCGGACATTTTCCATCGGAAAATCCGACCGTGTGTACGGGGCATAAGTGTGGTATTTGCATTTGGAATCTATTGCTGTGAACCTACATCATGCATTCAAAGGAGCTGTCCACGCAAGAGAAACAGGCCATTGTAAAGCCCCATACACACCATCAGATTTTCTGCTGATTTTTGTCTTCAGATTTACCAAAACCATGTAGTGCAAGTGCCTGCCTGATTGCATACAAATTGAAACTCCTAAGGTTTGACCTCATATTATATGGTTTTGGTAAATCTGAAGGAAAAATTTTGCAGAAAATCTGATAGTGTGTATGGGGCTTTAGGCTTAAAAAATTAAACAAATCCATCAGAGAGATAGCAGCAACATTAGGAGCGGCCAAATCAACAGTTTGGTACATTCTGAGGAAAGAAGAATGCACTGGTGGGCTAAGCAACATAAAAAAAGCCTGGATGTCCACAGAAGACAACAGTGGTGGATGATCGCAGGATCCTCTCTATGGTAAAGAAAAAAACATTCACAACATCCAGACAAGTGAAGGACACTCTCCAGGAGGTGGGTATATCATTGTCAAAGTCTACAATCAAGAGAAGACTTAACGAGAGCAAATACAGAGGGTTCACCACAAGGTGCAAACCATTCATAAGCCTGAAGAATAGAAAAGCCAGATTAGACTTTGCCAAAAAAAAATCTAAAAAAGCCAGATCAGTTCTGAAAAAGCATTCTTTGGGTGAATGAAACTAAGATTAATCTGTACCAGAATGATGGGAAGAAAAAAGTGTGGAGAAGGCTTGGAACAGCTCATGATCCAAAGCACACAACGTCATATGTTAAACATGGTGGAGGCAGTGTGATGGCATGGGCATGCATGGCTTCCAAAAGCACTGGGTCATTGGTGTTTATTGATGATGTGACAGAAGACAGAAGCAGTCAGATGAATTCTGCAGTGTTTAGAGATATACTGTCAGCCCAGATTCAGCCAAATGCAGCAAAGTTGATTGGACGGCACTTCACAGTACAGATGGACAATGATCCAAAACACACTGCAAAAGCAACCCAGGAGCTTTTTAAGGAAAAGAAGTGGAATATTCTGAAATGGCCGAGTCAATCACACGATCTCAACCTGATTGAGCATGCAGTTCACTTGCTGAAGGCAAAACTAAAGGCAGAAATACCCACAAACAAGGAACTGAAGACAGCTGCAGTTAGAGCCTGGAAAAGCATCAGAAAGGAGGAAACAGTCTTTGGTAATGTCCAAATTGTCCATGGGTTCCAGACTTCAGGCAGTCATTGCCAGTAAAGGATTCTCAACAAAATATTAAAAATGAACATTTTATTTATGATTATATTCATTTGTCCATTTACATTTGAGCCCCTGAAAGTAGGGGGACTGTGTATAAAAATTTGCAGTTCCTAAAATTTGTACTTAATATTTATGTTCAATCCCTTGAATTAAAGCTGGAAGTCTGCACTTCAAATTTATTTGGATTGTTTTGTTTTAATTTTATTCTGGTGGCATACAGAGCCAAAAGTATGAGAATTGTGTCCAAATATATATACGGACCTGACTGTATGTATGTGTGTGTGTGTGTATATATGTGTGTGTATATATATATATATATATATATATATATATATATATATACACACACACATATATGTATATATATATATATACTGTGTGTATATATATATATATATATATATATATATATATATATATATATATATATATATATATATATATATGTGTGTGTGTGTGTGTAAAAATGTTAGTGATTACGCTTAGGGCTCAGTTTAAAGCGTGTGCAAAAGGAAAAGGGATAGAGACTTAAAAGAGGAATAAAATGCAGGTCACTGCCTTTTGTTGTTATATGACAAGCCCACAATAGTTCAGACTAGGTGCCCTGGGGATGCCCAGTTGTTTTAGGAATTTAGCAATGCCCATGATGTATGTATTTATAAATGTAGTCTGAAAAGGTTTTAGTTCCTTGCTGTCCTTTTAAGACTTCTGTTATTGGTATTGTTAATGATAATCTGAAAGGTGCTGAAAATGTGTGTAAAAACAGATACAATCTATCACTCCTTTTATTTATTACAACATTGCTGGGATTCTCACAGAAAAACAATCAATCAATACCCTTATTGGAAGTGTTTTTATAGCTGCTAAACATGCTGCTGCAAATAGAAGGTCATATGAAGTAAAGGTGACCCCGTGAAGTTCTAAGGCTGCAGGTGACAGTAATAAATGGGTGCCTGGAGTATAGTCCAGTAAAATATCCATAAAGGGAATGTACACTGTCAATTTTAATATACCTATCTTGTGTTGAAGACCTAGCTGCTGCGTATTGTTTCCAATCATTAAAATACATGTTGATGAAGTGTGATTATTTTTTTTTTATACCTCTATTGATTTGAAACAATCATGGTATAAGATGGCGATCTCCTTTGACCTCAGGTAGCCATTAAAAATGTTGACTGTTGTGACAATGAACAGAAAGGGGCAAGTCAGAACAACCAGCAGAGGTCAGCAGAGTTCAGGCTATGTGTGCAAGTAGATACACAGGTGCACATTGTCACGTCCCCCTCCTCTGCACTCACCTGTTCCGCACAGAATCCTCTGAGATTCCTCCCAGCCACAGTCCAACAAGTCCCATCTTGTCAGCGCTTACAGTGTTGTAAATAGCTGAAGGCTCAGGTGATGATAACATGCAGATTATCCACTTAACATTAACTGGGCAGCCAGGAACTTACATCAGTGTCTGTTAAAAATTATAAACAAGTGTCTGACTAGTAGGAGCAAGTTCCAGCGCTATTTACAGTATACCCATCATGTAACACATTATCAATATTACATTAATGGCACGTATTTACAGCATAAAATAAAAGTAATGCAATTTGTCAAGTGAAAGTGCAAACGGGGCAAAAAACGAAATGTTATTAGGCTATGTCCTGTGTTGGATCAATGTCTTTCATTTAAAATGTAAAATACTGCATTTGGACTCTAGATGACACTAAGCGGTTGATTTACTAAAGTCTGTTCACCTTGCAAGGGAAATTGCATTTTCTAAGGGAATTTGCTTGGTGAATGTGGTAAAGTTTCACTTTGCAAAAAATACCTGATCACTTGCAAGGTAATGTACAAAAAAGGAGAAGTAAAGCCAAAGCTTTTTCTGGCTGTACATCTCCTATGGATCACAGGAGTGCAGTTTGTTTTGCACTGCTCTGACCCATTTTCAGAGGACAGAGGGATAAAGCTCACTGTCGGCTAACATCACAGAGCTGGTTCAGGCTTTGGAAAGATCCCAACTTTACAGTCAGGATCTACCCAGAAGCCTGGACCAGTAGCTGGCTCAGCCTCTCAGTGAGCTGCTAAGAGTTTAGGCCAGCCGCTCACACCCCCCTGCACAGCCCAGTGCTCCAGTGAGCATTGGAGGGGCAGAGGAGAGAGTGTCTGAACACTGAGAGCTTAGTGATCAGCAGTGTTTGATCACTCAGTTCTCAGTCTTGAGCCGACAGGGGGACAAATGCAGCACTGGGCCAATGCTGCACCCACCTAGGTGAGTATAATTGTTTTTTTCCACAAATTCCATCCTTCTCTTTCTAAAAAAAATCTTTATTTAAAAATACACTCCTAAGTAAAAAAAAAATCATATTGCGAAATGGCTATATGCAGGTGTAGCAGGTTATGTGACGCAATGCAATTTCTCCTTTTGACCACAAGATGGAGACAGAGAGATGCTGACTTGTCCTTCCAGAAAACTCAGAGATACAAACCACACTGGGAAAAAGGGGAGTTTCAGGAAGTGCTAAGGTAAATAGGAGGGCTGTCTGAGGAGAGTGATGAGAGCAGTCTGAGGTACCAGCATCTGATGGAGGGGAGAGACACACGCTGACACCAGGGACTGTGTGACCCAACAGAGGGAGAGAAAGCCACATTTCTCTTGAGACTACTGGGGAGAATTACAGTGAGGAGAGGGGATAGAGGACAGGAGTGGTGAAGTGACAGGACTGTGCGGTGGAACTCCACCTAAGAAAGAGAGGGCCACATTGTCTACCAGCATATGAGAGAATGAGCCACGCTTTTCCCAAGACTGCTGCCAAGAGACAGAGGATAAAGGAGCCAGGAACAGTGTCACCCACACGGTCCTCCACCGTTCATCCCAGGGACCCTGCTCAGCAACTCAGCGCCATCTAGCCCAGCGGAGATAATCCACACACCACTTCGGGGATTACAAGACCCATTCAGGTGTCCTGTTGGCCGTTGTCCCATCACCCTGCCAGTTCAGTTACCAGCCACCCTGATCAGCCAACAGGAGGTGATCCAGTGCCTTACAACATTGCCAGGAGCCTAAACCACCAATTGGGACTTCCGTTGTGTCATCACCCAGAGGATTGGTGAGCGGGTGTAAACCCAACATATTACTTAGCACAGTAGACACTGCATGGAGACACCTATTCCCCTTTCTACTGTCAGAGGATGCTTGATTGGAGCTGCCACTTTTAGCCATTCTGTTCTTAAAAACCACTACCTAACGGGATTTCCTAGAGGATTACTGTCTCACTATTGATTGATTAAACCTACTCTCTTTACAAAAGGCCCCAACGTTTGCTAGCAGAAGACACTAGTATCCTTCAACTTCAACAGGACCTGTAACGTTACAGAACTGTGCTTACTGTACCTGTTAACCAATTTCTTCTTTTTGTATTGTTACTTTCAATGGTGCTTGTGGCCCAGAAGGAGCTGAGAAGTTGATAGATCTTCTCTCCTCCCTCTCAGCGTCTGTGTTATGGGCATATAGATTACTGCCCTTTTCTAAATTTACAGTTGCTAAGTATTGAAGGTTGGCTTTTCTAATGTATTAATTCTTTGCCGAAAGGTTTAACAGTGTTGTAAGCTTCCATATGCTTTAAACCGTGATAATATATTCAATTTGTTTATCACTATCAGGTGTGTGATTGTTTTTGGTGATAATCCACAGCCAGGATAACAGTATTTTCCACATGTGTCTTTAAATGTATTTGCAGTCATTTAACCAGGTGTGCCAGAGGGGCTGAGGTCATTCTTGGGGTTGAGGTGGAGATCAGAGAACCCAAATTTACCAAGCAGCTCCTTCGCTACACAGTTATACACCAGTACTTGCGTAAACACACACATGAGTATAGGCATATTACCCTGGACACAGGGTTTTGCATCTGTGCACAGGTGCAAACATATAGCCACATACAGCCATTGCTCTCTATGGGCAACTGTATGCAGTACCTGTGTGACCAGACACTCCCTGGTGGATCAGTGGCATTCATGTAACCTTAAAGCCTCTTAGTAAGTATCAGGAAAAAGAGAGATAACCCCTCAAGAAATTGGTGGGACTTTAAAGGCAACAGAGTAGTAAAAAAAACAATTTTATTGATACAAATATACAAAAATACAAATATACAATATAGGTAAAAGTATAATACAATTCACTACATAACCAATGAAATGAATAAGGATATGAATATGCTGATGTAGAATTCGAATGTATATTCATGTAGTCTTCCACCTTAGGCCTACGCGTTTCGGGACTACCTATAGAGTCCCTTCGTCAGGGAAAACTTGTAGGAGGAATCACACTACATAATAAAATGTAAATTTGAGATAATTAGAGATCATGTGCATTAAACATATTGCTTGCATCCTAGACCATTCTGTGTAATTGGACATTAAAAATAAAATGAAAAAGAAAATAAAAATAAAAATACAAATACATACCCTAGCATATTCAAAGAGACTCACTGCCAAAGTCCCGGAGGCGAGTACGTACAAGGCGCCCTAGACATCTAAAGGGAAGTCGGGTGTGTTACTGGCCCCGCCTTATCCGCACTAGTCCCCCTGTGTGACCCCAGAGGAGTGGAGCTCAGTGGGGGCAACACTATCCCAGAGGAACCCGGATAAAATGAGAGCCAAAAGGGGGTATCTGAAACAAAGAAAAAAACAAAAAAACACCCAATAGGCTGGTGTCCCTCTGCTAATGAAGAAAACAATATGAAACTGACGACCACAGCGTGGACGCAGATCCACACATCTACCGTGCGGATCCGCGTTCAAGCGGGGCATACAAGTAAAATGAACTTATACATAAAGCTTACCCTAATGATGGTGAATAGCAGGAATTAACGAGGGTAGTGGAAAGGGAACCCCAAAGTCAAAAAGCTGAGTGGGAAACCCTTAAAAGCACAGGCAGCTCCTGCGCTTTTAAGGGTTCTCCTGGGCTTTTAATGGTTTCCCACTCAGCTTTTTGACTTTGGGGTTCCCTTTCTACTACCCTCGTTAATTCCTGCTATGCACCATCATTAGGGTAAGCTATATGTATAAGTTCATTTTACTTGTATGCCCCACTTGAACGCGGATCTGCACGGTAGATGTGTGGATCTGCGTCCACGCTGTGGTCGTCAGTTTCATATTGTTTTCTTCATTAGCAGAGGGACACCAGCCTATTGGGTGTTTTTTTGTTTTTTTCTTTGTTTCAGATACCCCCTTTTGGCTCTCATTTTATCCGGGTTCCTCTGGGATAGTGTTGCCCCCATTGAGCTCCACTCCTCTGGGGTCACACAGGGGGACTAATGCGGATAAGGCGGGGCCAGTAACACGCCCGACTTCCCTTTGGATGTCTAGGGCGCCTTGTACGTACTCGCCTCCGGGACTTTGGCAGTGAGTCTCTTTGATTGAATATGCTAGGGTATGTATTTTTATTTTTATTTTCTTTTTTATTTTCTTTTTAATGTCCAATTATACAGAATGGTCTAGGATGCAAGCAATATGTTTAATGCACATGATCTCTAATTATCTCAAATTTACATTTTATTATGTAGTGTGATTCCTCCTACAAGTTGCCCCTGATGAAGGGACTCTATAGGTAGTCCCGAAACGCGTAGGCCTAAGGTGGAAGACTACATGAATATACATTTGAATTCTACATCAGCATATTCATATCCTTATTAATTTCATTGGTTATGTAGTGAATTGTATTATACTTTTCCTATATTGTATATTTGTATTTTTGTATATTTGTATCAATAAAATTGTTTTTTTACTACTCTGTTGCCTTCAAAGTCCCACCAATTTCTTGAGGGGTTATCTCTCTTTTTCCTGATATTAGGGATGGTGGAAACTCATATGACCTACTTGGATGGTATTCCCTTTTTACATCTTAGTAAGTATCGGTTCAGAGAAACCCAAACAAGGTTCTTGCATGCCTGTCTTTATGCTGTCTTTGCAAAGAAATTATTAGCATATCAGTATGTAATTATCCTTTAAGATTTAAAGGCTTTTTATTAGAACCTTGCTAAAAAAAATCCCTATTCAGATTTGAGATGCTGCAACAACCTGACATTGATAGAAGAAGTAGCTCTATCATGACTCACATCACTGAAAGAAAGTAACATCACTTCCTATGCATAGCATGTCGCTGCCAGCTTCAATCATGGTGGCGAGTGGGGCTCCTTTCCTTTCTAACTGCAGGACTTGGGCAGGAAACACACATACCTGACATGGGAAGCCGTTCTGACATCTTGGTTGATTATAATCTCCAGGCCTGAGGCCTGCATACAATATACCTGAGGCTTTCTTGTAATAAATGGTTGTCCACACTGTTAGCTTTTCAGATGCTTTACTTAAACCACAATCAGCTGTTATGCTCCGTTTACACGGTCAGAATTTCCGACAGAAAAAGTCCGATGGGAGCTTTTGGTCGGATATTCCGACAGTGTGTATGCCCCATCGGACTTTTTCTGTGGACATTTCCAATGGACTTAGATAGAGAACATGTTCTAAATTTTTCTGTCGGAAATGCCGACGGAGGTTATCCCATTGGCAAGGCCGACCATGTATACATTGCATTAGAACAGCACAGCACAGTGTCAAGGCCCCCTCCATCTTCTCAATTACTTTTCTGAAACCTACAAAAACAGTAGCAGTCCTCCATTTAGGTTCCTTCTAACAGTAGTGTCCAATAGCCTACCCCAGAGGGGCTTGTTCATAGCTTCCCTTCTGACCCCACTGCCAGTATTCGGGCGATAATTGCCATTCATCTTTGGAAGGAAAGCCACCATCCTGGTTAGGCATGGGCACCACCTGTCGATCTGGTGCCCTCACTTTTGTTGCCAGCGGTTTAGACATTAATGGCTGTGTGTTGAGTTATTTTGAGGGGACAGCAAATTTACACTGTTATACAAGCTGTACACTCACTACTTTACATTGTAGCAAGGTGTCATTTCTTCAGTGTTGTCACGTGAAAAGATATAATAAAATATTTACAAAAATTTGAGGGGTGAACTCACTTTTGTGAGATACTGTACCTGAATTGGCAAGCCGTTGAGCCATCTTGACTGCTCCTAATCCTGAGCCATAGTCAGCCTGAGGCCTGTATACCATATACCTGATGATTTCTTGAAATAAATTATTTTCTACACCGTTAGCTGAAAGTTATGCTTTACGTGAACCCCACTGAGCTATTACAACAACACAGCACATTGCCAAGACTCCTCCTTCTTCTCCATTACTTTACCAAAGCTTACAGGAACAGGAGGAGGGGGGCAATGCAGTCTTCCCATAAAACCAAATTTCTCAAGTAGCAGTTGTTATGGACGATATGTTTCTTTAAACGCAACTCTATGGTGCATCACTGTTGTACTTCTTCCTGTGTGTTGTTTCCTGTTCCTGCTGGGTCTTTTCAGTAAACATGGCTTCTGTACAGTAATGGCTTGTGCTGTCTCTTTACATATATCACATCAAACATGATGTCAGAAGATTTCTGGATCCATGCTCTTTCTACACACTTGATGCTGGGAGCCTGCTAGCATTGATGTGAGTGTTCAAGGAACTGATTGTGCCTCCTAACAATTGCAGTTCTGTCCTGGATGCTGAGTATTTGCAGCAAGGAAAACAGCATCATGGCAGCTAACAGCATTCCACTGCCTGAGACAATGAGGGTGAGTGGAGATGTCAGCAGTAACTGGGACAATTTCAGGGCAGAGGACTACTCCCTAGCCACAGGGTTAAATGAGAAGCCTGCAGCAGTGCAAGCAGCCACACTGAGAAGGGTATTGGGCAGTGAATGCCTCCATGTATACAAGCATAATCTGAACCTCACAGAGGAGCAAAAGAGTAACACCAAAACCATTCTGGATGGATTAGAAGCTTTCTTCAGACCCTCCAAAAATGTCATATATGAAAGATATACATTTGGCTGCTGTAAGCAAGAAGACTGAATCAATAGACAGGTTTGTCACACGGCTAAGAGAAAAAGCTGCAAGCTGTGAGTATGGCTCTCTGAGAGATGAACTTATTCGTGATAAAATAGTTTTGGGTATCACCAGTGAAAGCACACGTCGCCACCTATTGAGGAAACATGATTTAGATCTAGAAACAGCAATTGAGATATGTCACACTGCAGAACTTACTGACAAACATATGAAAGCTATGGAGCAGAATAAACTGATTGACAATATCAATGCAACCTCTAAACAACAGCAAAGCTTCAAAAACCACCAGCATAAGTTTCAGCACAAGGGTCACCTACACAACTCACCTGGGAGAAAGCTTGCATCATGCAAGTATTGCGGCAAAGTGCATGTACGAGAGAAAGAAAAGTGTCCTGCATATGGGAAAATCTGTACTGCATGTGGTAAACCAAATCACTTTGCAAGAGTGTGTCTGTCCAGTAAAAGGGAAGCAAGGAAGCTGCACACAACTGAGCAAATGTCAGATCCGGAGGACGCACACCTGCTTAGCACTGATATGGTTTACTCCTCAGAATGCATTGGTGCTGTAAACACAAAGGGCAAAAAATGGTTTGTAAACCTCAGATTAAACAATATAATCCAACCCCGCCAGCTGGACTCGGGTGCAACGTGTGATGTCATGAGTATAAAGGACAAAATTAAACTGGCACCCAGAGCACCCCTTCAGCCTAGTAGCACTAAACTAAAGTTGTATTCAGGGGAACTAATGGAATCATTAGGGCTATCCAAACAGAATGCAGCATACGTGATTGTATACACAAACTGAACTTTGAAATTGTTGACGCCGATCGGAAACCGCTAATTGATAATCAGCCTGCAAAATCTCTGACTAGGCCACTGACAAAACAGCAAATTCTTCATGCCTACAGTGATGTGTTTGAGGGCCCGATAGCCTTTGTTCCAGGAGAGGTTTATTTTGAACTTGATCCTACCATTCAACCTGTACAATGTGCCCCACGCAATGTGCCTATCGCCATTAAGCCACAGGTTAAAGCTCAACTAGATAAATATGAAGCTAAGGGACATCTAACTTCAGTATCAGAGCCTACAGATTGGCTCAGTAACATGGTTGTTATCAGAAAGCCTGAGAAGATGAGAATATGCATTGATCCCAAGTTTCTGAATATGGCCGTGAAATGGTCACACTACCTAATGCCAACACTCGATGATATTTTGCACAAACTACCTAAACCACATGTCTTCACACTTGTTGATGCTAGAGATGCCTTTTTACAGTGCAAACTGGATGAAAAAAGTAGCTACATGACCATGTTCTGGACTCCTTGGGGCAGAAAGAGATGGCTCAAACTACCATTTGGAGTCTCTGTAGCACCTGAGGTATACCAGCGAAAGCAGCATGAACTATTAGGTGGTCTTCACTGAATTGAGCCAATAGCTGATGACATTCTTATAGTTGGCTGCGGTAATACAGATGAGAAGGCTGAGCGTGACCATGATGAAAAGTTAATTAGACTACTGGATCTTTGTAGGCAGGTGATGCTGAGGCTTAGTGTAAAGAAATTGCAGTTCAAGGTGGAAGAAGTCCATTTCCATGGACATATCCTGTCTTCACAAGGCTTAAAAGCTGACCCGGATAAGATTAAAGCCATTGTGGACATGCCACAGCCTGCTAATGCCAAAGCAGTACAGAGATTTATTGGCTTTGTTACATACCTAGCAAAATTCCTGCCACACTTATCTGAGGTGTGTGAGCCATTAAGGCGACTTCTGGACAAAGATGCAGTTTGGCACTGGCTTCCCAAGCATGATCGGGGAGTAGAGGATATAAAACGCTTGGTCACCTCTGGCCCAGTGTTGAAATACTATGATATCGCAAAGCCTGTTATGATACAAAGTGACTCCAGTAAAAATGGTCTAGGTTGTTGCCTTTTGCAGAAAGGTCAGCCAGTTGCATATGCGTCCAGAGCTCTTTCCTCAGCTGAGCAAAATTATGCTCAAATTGAGAAGGAATGTTTAAGCATTGTATTTGCTTGCCAGCGTTTCCATCATTATCTTTATGGACGGGATTTAATTACAGCTGAAACTGATCACAAACATCTGATAGCCATATTCAAAAAGCCCCTTTTGTGTGCTCCCAAGCGTTTGCAGAGCATGATGCTTACATTGCAGCATTACAACCTCAATGTTGTCTACAAGCCAGGATGTGAAATATATATCAGCAATACCCTGAGCAGTGCTACGTCAGATAATGTGGCACCTGGAGGTGAGCATGAGCATCGTACAATTTGTCTGCTGCAACAGGAACAAAATTTCTTTGCTGATATCAGTCAAGCAGATCTTAATGTCACAGATCAGTGACTACATCAACTCATACAGCACACTGACAGTGATGCTGTATGAGTTGATGTAGTAGTACAACAAGTAGTAGTACAACAGCTACAACACCACCTGGACACACACAATCTCCTGGATCCTCTGCAATCAGGCTTCCGCCCAGGCCATGGAACAGAAACGGCACTCCTCAAAATATGGGACGACGCCCTCGAAGCAGCTGATGATGGAGAATCTTGTCTCCTGGCACTGTTGGACCTCAGTGCAGCGTTTGATACAGTGGACCACAATACTCTACTCATCCGCCTCACAGAGGTAGCAGGAGTCACAGGGTCAGATCTACAATGGTTCGCATCCTTCTTAGGGAATCGCTCTCAGACAGTGAAACTAGGAGAATTCTACTCTGAAACCTGCGCAATCTCTTGTGGAGTCCCTCAAGGATCACCCTTGTCACCAGTGCTCTTTAACATCTACATCTACCCACTCCTCAAAATCATCAGAAAATCGGACCTCTGCTTCCACTCATACGCTGATGATACCCAACTCTACCTCCGCATCACCGGAGAAAAAGTCCATCTTCAGCAACTAGAAAAATGCCTCACTCTGATAGATGACTGGATGACTACTAGCTCTCTCAAACTCAACGGATCAAAAACAGAGCTTCTTCTCCTACACGGAAACCAAAATTCCAAAACTAAGACCCCATGGACACCTCCCACCATCTTTAGACAGACCATCTTGCCAAGCACCAAAGCCAAGAGTCTCGGAGTCATCTTTGACTCAGAAATGTCAATGGATGCACAAATAGGATCAGTAGTCAGCGGATCTCACCATCTCCTCCACCTGCTACGTAGACTCATCCCATTCATGCCAGAAGAGGACAAAGCAGCAGTAGTTGGAACAATCATCAATTCCAGACTCAACTACGCAAAATCCCTCTACATAGGACTACCCCAATATCAGCTTGCGCACTTACAACTCATCCAAAACACGGTGGCAAGACTGTTACCAGGAAAAAAACCCTGGGAATCCATCTCCCCTTCCCTGAGGAGCCTACATTGGCTAACCATAAAGAATCGGATCACCTTCAAGACCCTCTGCCCCACCCACAAATGCATATACGGAAATACTCCTCAATACCTATGCGAGAAAATAAAAGCTACACACCGAATCGCAGTCTTCGATCTTATAACCATAACCTCCTCCATATTCCAAAAACCCGCTACAAAACAAAGGGAGAACGAGGATTCGCAGTCCAAGGACCACAGCTATGGAACGCTCTACCTACTCACATTCGCATGGAAGAAAACCATCAGGCCTTCAGAAAGAAACTCAAGACCTACCTCTTCTGAGAAGCTTGACAACACAGGACGGATCCAGCGCCTTGAGGCGATTCAGTTCGCAACTGCAGCGCTATACAAATCATTCATTCATTCAGTGATGCAACTTTACAAACTTTGAAGTCTAAAGTTTTGAGTGGGTGGCCAGAGGAAAAAGAGGCAGTACCTGGAATTGTAAGGGAATACTGGTCCTTTAGAGATGAGATCAGCATACAAAACAGTATCTTGTACAAAGGTCCAAGGGTCATTGTACCGAAGTCACTGAGAGCAGAGATGTTATTACGCATATACTTCAGTCATATTGGTGGTGAAGCATGCTACAGACAAGCTCGTGATACTCTTTACTGGCCCAACATGCATGATGAAATGAAAGACTTTGTCAGTAATTTTCCCACCTGCAATGAATATGCCCACTTACAACAAAAATAAACCATGATGTCACATGAGATACCTACATGTCCATGGCAGATTATCAGTATGGACTTATTCAACTATGCAGGCAAGGAATACCTGCTATTAGTCGATCATTATTCAGACTTCTAGGAAATAGACCTTCTTCCTGACTTATCCACTGAAGCTACAATTAAGAGATGCAAGGCTCAGTTTGCACGTCATGGCCAACCAGCTACAGTGATCTCCGACAATGGCCCTCAGTTTGCAAACTTACAAATGAGAAAATTTGTCACTGAATGGGAGTTTGAGCATGTTACTTCCTCACCACGTCATCCACAGGCTAATGGCAAAGCTGAATCAACTGTAAAGATTGTTAAAATTGTATGCAAGAAAGCACAAAATGATGGTAAAGACCCATGGAAGGCCATTTTACATTGGAGAAACACTCCGACTGAAGGCATGGATAGTAGTCCGACACAAAGACTGATGTCAAGGTGATTAAAGACCTCCTTACCAGTAGCAAATAGGCTGCTTGAACCCTCTGTCATACAAGGTGTTACAGAAAAGTTAAGGATTAAGAGACAAGTGTCAAAGGCACGATATGACACTTCAGCCAGAGATTTGCCAGAATTGAATATTGGGGAACAAATCCGTATGAAACCATTACCTGGTGATCACACAGGCCGTTGGAGAATAGGTACTTGTCTGCAAAAGGTTGCACCATGCTTCTATCTTGTGGACGTTGAAGGAACTCTCTATCGCCGCATTCAAGTGGATTTGAGAGTGGCAGAGCAGTCTGAATCTCAGTATCCCGTTGATAGATCATACTCATCCAGTATCACAAGGACATACTCACCCATTGACAGTGAGGCATGTACAGAGGCAATGCCTCATACCAATGGCAGTGACAGTTCTGAGCAAGCAAGTATACCTGATAGCTGTCAAGCGCAGAGCATGCTAGTACGTGATGAGAGGAGCCCAGTAACTGCAGAGAGAGCTAAAGGAATCCTTGCACAAGGGCCAGTCTTCACCCGCAGTGGTAGATGTTCAAAACCACCTATGAGACTTAACCTATAGAATGTGTTATTGCTGTGTCTCTTTTGAATTTCACAATGTTCATTTATTAACACTAAAAGGGTGGAGATGTTATGGATGATATGTTTCTTTAAATGCAACTCTATGGTGCATCTCTTTTGTACTTTTTCCTGTGTGGTGTATCCTGTTTCTGCTGGGTCTTTTCAGTAAACATGGCTTATGTACAGTAATGGCTTGTCACATCAAACAGCAGTCCTTCATTTAGGTCCCTTCTAACAGAACTGTCCAATTTCCTAAGCCACCACCCCAAAAAGGTATTACACATACAACCAGGTGACCCATCCCCATGACACACCCCACCTTAACCCCTTGAACATGACACACACTTAACAACTGCCTACAAGCATCTGACATCTGAATTGGGATTATTATAAAACCTTGTAACACAGGTGGAGGGATTCAAGATCAAGGAACCAGCCTACTGAAACTGGACTACTCGAAGAGAGGTAGTTGGGTCTTCTAGCGAAGCTGCATGTTTTTGAAGTGGAACTAAACTCTCCTACCCTTTACAGACAAGGTTACAGCAATCTTAGCCTCTGTTTGATCTGCAGTTGTCATGGTGCTGCATATGTGATCAGCTACAACGCCAGCCAATTGATGGCTTGACAGTTTGGTTGAAAGCTGACATAAGCACATTAGTAACAGTTATGCCCCGTACACACGGTCGGATTTTCCGATGGACAATGTCCGATCGGAGCGTGTTGTCGGAAATTCCGACCGTGTGTGGGCGCCATCGGACATTTTCCATCGGATTTTCCGACACACAAAGTTGGACAGCAGGAGATAAAATTTTCCGACAACAAAATCCGATCGCGTCAATTCCGACCGTGTGTGGCCTGTTCCGACGCACAAAGTGCCACGCATGCTCAGAAGAAATTCCGACACGGGACAGCTCGTTCTGGTAAACGTAGCGTTCGGAATGGATACAGCACTTTCGTCACGCTGCAATGTTCAAAATGGTTTAATACAGCGCACTCTCTTCTTCTTTATAATGTGACAAGAATTAAGTAGTTTTGCTGCTCATATTCACACACACTTCTCACAAACTTATTTCGTTACTATTTATCAGGATTCCCTCAATATATTTTGATTTCTCACATCTGACAACAACATTTTTTGTTTTTTTTGGACTTTAATGTAGATTCTTTTTTTGTGTTTCTCTTTTCTTTTTTTTTTTTGGTGATTTTGATTTGTATTCCCGAAAATGTTTGTGTGTGTTTTTGGTGACAAGTTCCCACAACACCACTAATATGTTGTTCTATTTAATCTGTAGGAGATTGTTTGGTGTTGTTGTCCCTTATTGTACTTTAGAAATGTACCTGAATCGTCACCAACAAACTGTCCTTTTTGGATGAAAACACACACAGGAGAGTAGAATTTACCCAAAAAATTTATTAAGGGGTCACAACTATAAACAAAGAGGGAGGCAACGCTGGAGAAACTGCAGAAGTGGGCGAAGCCTTGGACCCCCAGGGCAGACATCAATTATTTAAAGCAAAATTGGTGGCCTGAGGAGTCCTTATCTAAGGGAGGGCAGTCTGGTCCAGAAGTCCCAGAGATCATGAACAGCAGCAGATGACATCTGTGTCCCCAGGCTGTGGTCATACGAGAGACTGCAGCTTTTGTCAGACCAGACTGAACCCAGGGCCATCACTCTTTGGTCTTCCTTCCACGCTTCCTTACAGCCTTTGGCTGTGGTGGTGGAGTTGTGGCAGCAGGAGGAGGAGGAGGAGGAGGATCGTCCCTCTCCATGACATCCGTCTTGTGTGTTAGTTCCCCACTCTCCCCCTTACGAAGGACTTTATAAATCAGGTCCTCAGAGATCTTGCGTTGACCCTCCTGCATGCCCTGCAATTTTGTGGCAGCCATGCAGGCAAAGGCCTCTTCAGGACTGGGGAAGACTCGGAGGGACGCTGAAGCCTCCTGGATCAGCCTGTACGCTGAATCCTGCACGGGACTTGGAGTGGCCTTCCTGGCTCGTTTATATGGCAGGCGGAGGGGAGGGACCTGAGACTCAGTCAGGCTGCGACTTGTCCCAGGCTTCTCTTGGCTGCCACTTAGCCCCGCCTCCTCCTGGCTGCCACTAATCCCCGCCTCCTCCTGGCTGACACTAATAATCCCCGCCTCCTCCTGACTGCCACATTCCACAGCCTCCTCCTGGCTGAGGTCTTCCTGTGTATGAAAAAGGGACATAGTTTTAGTTTTTTAGTCATCAATCACACACAATTTTCACCTCCCGACTGCTGCAAATTGAATGTTAACAAATATAACAGACTATGCTTCTGAGCCCAGCAGTTTTCATTCTTTTCCCAATTTTGGGTGCCCACTACTGTCTATTGATATGTAAAGCACTTTTTTTAATCAGCAATTAGTGATCAATAATAACATCTAATAAACATCATTTATTTATTGCCCAGAAATCAGTAGAAGAATGCTATACCTGACTCCAGCTGGGCTCCTCCACTTCTTCCTGGCTGGAAGGCCCAGGTTGGACATCGGAAGCCTCAGCTGGTATGGAAGGAAGAGTGGAAGGAAGAGTAGAGAGGGATTCCCTGACTTCAGTGTGGTCTGACAGAAATCTCAGTCTCTCATAGTACCACAGTCTGGGGACATAAACGTCATCTGCTGCAGCTCCGGACCTCTGGGAATCTGTGACCTTCTTGCGCTCCCTAAGATATGTGCTCCTCAGGACACCAATTTTAGCTTTCAAATAAGGGATGGTTGCTGTGGGGACCACCGGCTTCACTAACTCCAGCAGTTTCTCCAGCGCTGCCTGCCTCTTCTGTTTGTGATTATAGTGGGGGTGTCTCACTTGCCACAGATAGGGCAGCTCCCTGTACTTGTCTATGAACAGGGGCAGGAAATTGTGGTCGTTGAACCCATCCATTTTCTCTGTAAGACACAACACAAGACAAAGCCTAATGTCAGGCCAAACTCCCCTAATCTTGTTACAATATAGGCTTCCATTTCGAAGCAGTATAGGCCCAAGTTTAGATCCTACCTTCGTTAGCATGATCGGCGTCTCCGATGCTCCTTCCTCCGCTCACAGATCGTACGTAAGACGCGCGCGTTACGATTTATACACACTGCGCATGCGTATAACTCCGCCCGCCCCTGACGTTCTTTCTAATCTATTCCCCGCCCCTTTTCGTTCGGCGCAGTGGGGGAAGAGCACATGGCGGATAGACAGCAGGATTGTGCTAATTGTAGCAACGAGGAGGAGGAGGAGGAAAGGCTGGAGCCTGAAACGTCCCGATCCAGAAAGAGATTAAAGGACTCAAATATGTCCTTTGGGGAGATGTTGGAGATGGTGGACATCCTGAAGAAGGCCGACTATGATGGAAAGTATGGGCCTTACCCCAACCCCAATGTCCGCCAAGATCATGGCGAAAGTGGTCAGGAGTCTGCACCGGAAATTCGGGGTACGACGATCGAAAGATCAGCTCAGGAAGCGGTGGTCGGACCTGAAATTACGAGAACATGAGCAGTACAGAAAGATCCGGAGAGTGCTGCAAAAAAGTAAGTAGTTGTGCTGTGTTCCTATTCTTTATGTTTATGACGTTCGTGCTGCTCCATGTGCTTTTAGGAACTGTTGTACAGTTTAAAATGGCAACTTTCATGTTCATGGGCACATTATTCGTTCCGATCAAACATTTTTATTTCGGACGATAAAATACCATTGTTTAGGCCATATGCATTTGGCCACCATTTTGACGCCCTATAAGATCAAGATTTGTGTCTTTCTTGTTGGTTTTACACAGGCCTGTTTTCTATAAAATGCACATTTTGATTTTGGATAATGACACCACAAAAATTGTTATACAACAAACATGTTGGTTTGTCAGAAAAACCTTTGGTAAATGCACATGTGATTGTGCAGGTATTAAGATTGTTCATCAAGAATGTGTGGATTATTGTCTCACGCTACAACACTTTTGGGGTGATGTAATTGTTGTTTTATGAGAAAATGGGGGTAATTTCCTAAGGGCAAATCCACTTTGCACTACAAGTGCAGTTTCAGTGCAGTTGCAAGTGCACTTGTAGTGAAAAGTGTCTTTGCATTTAGTAAATAACAGCCAACAGTGCTTTGTATAAGGTTACACAATCACGACATTTTCTGGACTCCACACATTTCTGTCAGGGTCAGCTAAAACAAACACAAGCAGTAAATGTCCACAAAGAAGAGCCTGGGGGGAGATGCCTGTCGAGAACTTGAGGTCCTGCAGGCTTCTCCCTGTGGCCAAATACCGCAGGGTAGCGACCAACCTCTGCTCCGGAGTGATGGCGTGCCTCATGCAGGTATCCTGCCTGCTAATATAAGGGGTCAGTAAAGCCAACAAACGGTGAAACACGGGGTCCGTCATCCGGAGAAAGTTCCTGAAATCATCAGGATTATTCTCACGGATCTCACGGAGCAAAGGCATATGAGAGAACTGGTGACGCTGAAGCAACCAATTCCTGGTCCATGAACTCCTCCCCACCCTGTTCATGGACTGGACTTGTGTCAAGGTCAGGACCCCAACACCAAGCCCCCGCACAGCACGAACTGTACGAGGAGTACGCATACGAAACATGGCTAGAAAACGGTCGGCTGCTCAGAACGAAGTAACAGAACGCACTGAAGAACAGCAAGGCCTGTGAAGAGCGACCTGAAAAACAGCAACGAGCGGGCAAGATCACACAGAAAACTCTGATACGAACTGACTGCACGCACTGAAGAGCAGATACAAACCCACAAGCACAAACTGAACGGCAGAAAACGATCTGAAAGCCACGAGTCTGAAAAAGCGCGAATCGTCTCTCACCAAACTTTTACTAACACGAGATTAGCAAAAGGAGCCCAAAGAGTGCCGCGCTTGGTTCTGAACCGGCCTTTTCTAGTCTCGTCGTACGTGGTGTACGTGACCGCGTTGTTGTCGATCGGAAATTCCGACAACTTTGTGCGACCGTGTGTACGCAAAACAAGTTTGAGCCAACATCCGTCGGAAAAAATCCTAGGATTTTGTTGTCGGAATGTCCGAACAAAGTCCGGCCGTGTGTACGGGGCATTACAGTTATCATTCAAGGGGTGCCTTAAATGTAACTGTTTTGGGAAATGGTTACATTGGTGAGTTTAATTCCACTTTAAGCTCTGATGTGGCTGTCTTCATCCTATTCTGGCAGCAGAGGGTCTCTCACCTGCATAGCTCCCAACTGTCCCTGTATTTGAGGGACTGTCCCTGATTTGGAACAAAGTCCTTCTGTCCCTTTTTCCTCCTCATTTGTCCCCCATTTTGGTCTAATCTATATAGTTGTTTATAAAAACAATATTTATGTTTCAAAAAATGTTTCCCAGTGCTAAACCTCTCATCCAATTTCTAAATTGCTGCATTTGTAAATGTCATAAGCCAGTATAAAGGAATAGTAGTGTTAAAAAAAAACACTTGTGGGTTTAACTGATCATTTTTAAAATAATTCTTCTTTAAAGGGGGGGGGGGGTTGCCCTATGTCTACATATTTTTGCTAATAGGTGTCCCTCATTGATATCTCAAAAAGTTGGGAGATATGCACCTGGTTGCGAACCACTTGCCTAGCTACCACTGCCTCATCTAGTATGGCCTTTCTGAGCTACTGAGGGAGGGAAACGGATAAACATATCTCTCCCGGGTTGTCCAGGAATCCACAGAGTTGTGGAGAAAGAGTTAAAGCGGAACTACATTTCTACTGTCACAAACTACAAGAAGGCAGGCTCTTTTTACACCTACCTGCCTGCGCACGGTCTTACCCAGCAAATCAACTTTTCTGTGCAGCTCAGTTTACATTGTTGGAGCAGTCCCGGTATGCAGGGGTGACTGACTCCCTAACCTAACTCACAAATGACCTTCTATTGCTCTCAGCCTCCTTCAAATCTCCAAGTTCATTTTTTTTTTTTGCTGCTGTGATCTGACTTTCTGTTAGAGGGTAGCTACGCTCATTCTTTATTGTCCCACTGTATGTAGGAATGTAGCCACTTTCTCTTGCTTGCTCCTGATATGGGATATGGGATTTGTAGAATGCATAAAGCAGTGCAGGTGACTGCAACTAACACTCACTGCTCATTTACAGTGCCTTGCAAAAGTATTCACCCCCTTGGCATTTTTCGTGTTTTGTTGCCTCACAACCTGGAATTAACATGGATTGTTTGAGGACTTGCATCATTTAATTTACAGAACATGCCCACAACTTTCAAGATTTTTTTTTATTATTGTGAAGCAAACAACAAATAGGACAAAATAACACAAAAAGTCAATGTGCATAACCATTCACACCCCTAAAGTCAATACTTTGTAGAGTCAACTTTTGCAGCTATCACAGCTCCAAGTTGCTTTGGATAAGTCTCTATGAGCTTGCCACATCTTACCACTGGGATTTTTGCCCATTCCTCCTTGCAAAACTGCTCCAGCTCCTTCAAGTTAGATGGTTTGCGCTTGTGAACAGCAATCTTTAAGTCTGACCACAGATTTTCTATTGGATTGAGGTCTGGGCTTTGACTAGGCCATTCCAACACATTTACACGTTTCCCCTTAAACCACTGAAGGGTTGCTTTAGCAGTGTGTTTGGGGTCATTGTCCTGCTGGAAGGTGAACCTCCGTCCTAGCCTCAAATCACACACAGAGTGGTACAGGTTTTGCTCAAGAATATCCCTGTATTTAGCACCATCCATCTTTCCATTAACCCTGACCAGTTTCCCAGTCCCGACTGCTGAAAAACATCCCCACAGCATGATGATGGGGATGGTGTTCTTTGGGTGATATGATGTGATGTGTTGGGTTTGCGCCAGACATAGCGTTTTCTTTGATGGCCAAAAAGTTCAATTTTAGTCTCATCAGACCAGAGCACCTTCCTCCATACATTTTGGGAGTCTCCCACATGCCTTGTCAAAAACTCAAAACGTGCCATTTTGTTTTTTGCTGAAAGTAATGGCTTTCTTCTGATCACTCTGCCATAAAGCCCAACTCTATGGAGCATACGGCTGATTGTCGTTCTATGTACAGATACTCCAGTCTCTGCTGTGGAACTCTGCAGCTCCTCCAGGGTTACCTTAGGTCTCTGTTCTGCCTCTCTGATGAATGCCCTCCTTGCCCGGTGCGTGAGTTTTGGTGTGCGGCTGTCTCTTGGCAGGTTTGCTGTTGTGCCATGTTCTTTCCATTTGGTTACGATAGATTTGATGGTGCTCCTAGGGATCATTAAAGATTTGGATATTTTTTTATAACCTAACCCTGACTTGTACTTCTCAACAACATTGCTTAGGTGTTGCAGCCTCTGGGGCCTTTTAAAAAGGTTTGTATCTGTAATGACAGATCATGTGACACTTGTGCCCTGTACACACGATAGGATTTTCCGACAACGAATGTTGGATGTGAGCTTGTTGTCAGAAAGTTCGACCGTGTGTATGCATTTCCGACAACAAATGTTTCAGAGCAGGTTCTCAAATTTTTTGTTGTCGGAAATTCCGATTGTGTGTACATAAGTCCGACGCACAAAAGTTCATGCATGCTCGGAATCAAGCAGAAGAGCCGCACTGGCCATTGAACTTCATTTTTCTTGGCTCGTCGTACGTGTTGTACATCACCGCGTTCTTGACGTTCGGAATTTCAGACAACATTTTTGTGACCGTGTGTATGCAAGACAAGTTTGAGCCAACATCCTTCGGAAAAAAATCCACGGTTTTCTTGTCAGAAAATCCTATTGTGTGTACAGGGCATTAGATTGCACACAGGTGGACATCATTTCACTAATTATGTGACTTCTGAAGGTAATTGGTTGCACCAGAGCTTTTTAGGTGAATACATACGCACATGCCAATTATAATTTTTTTATTTCTGAAAAATAGTTTTATGTATATATTTTTAAAATTTTACTTCACCAACTTAGACTAATGTGTTCTGATCCATCACATATAATTCAGATTAAAAAAACATTGAACTAAAGGCTGTAATGTAACAAAATAGGTAAAAAGCCAAGGGGGGTGAATACTTTTGCAAGGCAAGTGAGGGGGAAAAGTAGAGGTTTGGGACATTACAAGGAGGCAGAAAGGCAAAGAAATAATTTTATGGAAAATAGAATACAGGGTCATTAAATTATGGATTATTGATATTTTTGGAAATAAGGATATTGTTAAATGTCACGTTTAAAGAAAAACTTCATCTTTCCATACACTTTACATAGTTCGTTTGGGCCAAGCTGGTCCACACAAACTATGTCCCTCACTAACCTGTGAGGCCGCTGGATGTAGCTGTTTCTTCCCGGAAAACAAAAGAGTCTACTGCAGTGGCGCTCAGCAGCTCAGAGCAAGCAATGTATTCTAGCAATGAATACATAGCTCCTTCTGATTGGCTGAGTCAAAGGTTGTGACATCATCAGCCCCCCTCTCTGACTCAGCCAGTCAGAGGAAGCTTTGTATTCATTGCGTCTGAGTGCCCCTGCGGTAGACTCTTCTGTGTTCCGGGATGAGAAAGCTACATACAGTTTATACCGTACATCCCGCGGCCTCACAGACTAGTGAGGGACATAGTTTGATTTGCCCAGCTTGGCCCAAACGAACTATGTAAACTGTGTATAAAGGTAGAGTTGTTTTTTAAGGGTGTCTGCGCCTGATGAGTAAATGGGCACCCAGACTGTTTAATGCTTCCTATAAGCTCTATATGAATTGATCCTCACATTTTTGGCTGAAATGGGCACCGGTCTTTGATCTGTGGGCATGGGCAGAGATTTCTGGCGTTATTGTCAAGTGATTTAATTGTTGCTGAGCAACCCTTTTTGTAAATTTGTATACCTCCTCCCCATGTCCCAAAAAATATCCTGTTGGCTGCCTCCCACACAACATCCCTAAAATAAAAATTTAAGCTGGGTGGAAAATTGTTGGCCGATAAGTGACTACATCCAATGTTCATTCAATACATTTATCAACCATCCATCAAAAGCAGCTGCATCCAACTATCCTTCAATACCCACAGTGGGAGTTCATTCCACCCTGTATAGTATGGATGGAGGAATCTGCCAGTTTTCTTTCATTTTGCCTGCAAAAAAAAAATAAAAATAAGTGTATGGCCAGCTTTTTACTGAAGCACCACATTTAACACTTGTTCCTGTAAGTAATTCTCAGTGGGATAATATCTGTTTTTACAGAGCAAGGGACAGAGCCAGCACCAAGACATTTACACATTCAAATTGGATCAGTGGCATTTTCCCTGAAATACTATAGGTAATTTGCAAACCAAGCCAGAATGCTAAATCGCTTCTAAAGAACCTGAGGTGTAAGTCATTTTCCGAAGAGCAGAGTCCTTTTAAAGCTTTTGTCGACAACCGTAAACAAAATACATCTCAGAGATTGCTGAGGTTGTTTAAAGTTACTGCCATTATTTAAAAAGATATCCAATCTTTGCAGATTTAGCGAGCCTGATGTACTTTTTGTGTTTTACAGCCTTCCGCAGAGATGGAGAAAAATGCTGTACATTTCAATTCACCTTCTTTGCCTTGTGATCTATATGTATCATGGAGACATTACTTGTAAACTAAAACCCTTTTTACTCTGTGTGCGTGCTGAATTATTTAAGCCACTTGTATGAGAAAGCCAAAAGTGGCTGAAGGCAGGCAAGCACCGAGTTCATCTGTACGCTGAATGCCTGCTTGATGGCGGATTTTGTGTATTCAATTTAATTCCCGTCCCGCTGTCTGTTGATGAGAAAATATTAACATTTCAATCACGCTAAATCCTCATCCATTCTGCTGTGACATTTCTAGTTGATATAAATGTTTCCTGCACTACAAGAGTCTGTGATTGTGGAGGGGGGGGGGGGGACTCAACCAGGCCCATCCAATCTCCCTGCTGGGAACAACAAATACTGGATAAACGGACCTCTCCGGCGAGGTGCCACAAGGGCGTTTACAGCTTCAAATTGATTATTTGTTCTACCTTGCTTAATTAAACATGTGGGATAATTTTATATCAGAAGGGTTTTTTTTCCTGCTTTTACTTTTATTGCAGTAGGTTCTAGACACCCTTTACTATATACCAGAAAGGGACCAGTTCTTATATAATAGCTTAAAGGACTACTTCACCAAAGAGATCAAGACTTGAAGCAGACATTTCCCCCCTTTCAATAAAATTTCCGTCAGCCTTTTTTTTGCTTTTTTTTTTGCTTTTACCTTTTATTTACTTTCACAATGAGTAAAATTGCAATAGTGCAATCGGCTGCACATGTGCTTAAAAAAAGTCCACACAGCTGAGCTGCGGGAAGTGGGTCGGGAGATAACAGCTCTACAATCTGATGGAATAGGGTGGCTGTTCTCTACTCTTCCATGATGACTGCTTTGTTGGGGTTGTGCCTTTCTCTCACTTTCCTCCTCTGCTCTACCCAGCACCCAAGTCTCGTCAGTGACTTCATCATCATCATCCCTGGCACCAAATTGGCAATACGCTGCAGCTGGGGGAACATGAGTGCCAATTTGTTGTTTATCAGTGTTCTCCCCTCTCTGTAGGCTCGTGTTGCTCCCTTCTCTCACTTTCCTCCTCTGCTCTACCCAACACCCAAATCACATCAGTGACTTCATCATCATCATCCCCTCCATCATCACTGGCACTAAATTGGCAATACGCTGCAGCTGGGGGAACATGAGTGCCAATTTGTTGTTTATCAGTGTTCTCCCCTCTCTGTAGGCTCGTGTTACTCCCTTACTCTACCTCAGAACCAACATTGTAATCAAGTAATGTCTGTGTATCCTCAAGAAGCAAGTGGCTGACGCTGTGTTCAAATAATTAAGCTGACTCCTCCATGCATGATGCTGGGGCTATGGCAGGAGTAGCTGCGGTGGACCTGACCGCTTCATCCAATTAGGGCCCTAGAATGCATTCTGCAGCGGGCAGTGCATTGTGGGGTGCTCGGCGGGATGTTCGTCCGAAAATTTGGGTGTTCACTGACTGGACAAACAGGCGATGTTGGGGCTCAACTTTTGCTCAGCCCGAACCGTTTGCCCAACTCTACTCCCATCAATAGCGCATGCCGAAGATGAGATGCAGGACATTATCAATGGCTGGCTTTCTCCTTCAGCCTAACAATAACTTCATGTGTCACACGGGACGGCTTTTTCATAGTGCTACCCCCTGAAGGGTCCTCTGATTTTTCCTTGGCCCTGAACAGAGCCCGACTTCTGCTGGCACTACCAAAACACCTTGACCATAATACCAGTTCCCCCAAAAAAGGATTCACACCAACTATCATAGAAGGGAATAGCCAGCTTGTATTGGAAGCAATAAGCAGTAAAGCAATAAAGCAGTTCAAAAGGTTAAACAATAGATACAGTGAATCAATTCAATACAGACAAGTACACCTTAAAGCATGGCCACCTATGTCCTGCAGGACTGAGGGTATAAACGATAGATTTCTCAAGTGAGACATGTATAAATAAACAAGTAAATGAACTGGCTAGCTGACTTGTAGTCCCTCAGTCAGAAGGGTCTAGGTTTAAGCCTGATAAATTAGTTAGACCGCCTGCAAACCAATATGGCTAGCTGGATAAACCCTGATTAGTAAGCAGTCTGGCAGCTTAGTTGGGGCCCTGCTGGCTTAGTTGGGGCCGTTATGTTGGTGCACAATGTAAGATGCTTTCCCTTTAAGATGTGGAATGAACAGAATAGTTCCCTTTAGGATGTGGAATGAATAGGATAGTTCCCTTTAAGTTGTGGAATGAACATAGTTCCCTTTATGAGACATAGTTGTTGGTACAGGTCACTTTAAGAGATAAGCCTGCTGACACTGTTCACTTTAAGCGATGAGGTTGTTGTCTAGGATCACTTTTAGACTCCTTTCACACTGGAGACATTTTTCAGGCGCTAAAAGGCTAAAAATAGCGCCTGTAACACACCTGAAAAATGCCTCCCCTGCAGCCCCAGTGTGAAAGCCCGAGTGCTTTCACACTGGAGCGGTGCGATTACAGGTCATTAGAAAAAGTCCTGCAAGCAGCATCTTTGGAGTGGTGTAGAAGCGGTGTATACACTGCTCCTCCACCGCCCCTGCCCATTGAAATCACTGGGCACCGCTGCAGAAGCGCATGCAAAGCGATTCGGCAGCGGCACTTTTCAGGCGCATTTAACCCTTTATTTTGGGGGTTAAAATGCCACACTAGCGGCTGAAAAGCACCGCTAAAATGACGGTAAAGCACTGCTAAAACTTTCGACTAAACTAAAACGCTTTACCACTATGCGGCCATGCTGTTAGTGTGAAAGGGCTCTAAGAGATGAGGTTGGGCTTAAACAGCAAGAGCACTATCACGTACCTAGTAGACGAGCCTGAACTGCAGGGGGAGGCCTCCCTTGCGCCTCCGACTCGAGGCCCCTGGTAGAGTAAACAGGAGGCGCAGGAGTAAAGAGTGGCACGAGCGCCTGGCAGGATCAACAGCAGGAGGTAAGTCCAGAATTCAGGAAGCTCAGCACAGGAGAACAGCAGGCTGGAACTGGAACAGTGGTCTGGACCTGGAACAGCTGACAGGTGCAGCAGGCTGGAACTGGAACAGCTGGCTTACAGCTGGACAGCAGACTGGAACCTAGAACAGGCTGGATCAGCAAACAGGTGCAGAAAACTGCAGGAAGATTCCTTCAGGAACTCAGAAGGGTCAGGCAGGCTGGGTCGGTTAACAGGAAGGCAGCAGAAGGACCAAAGGAGTAGGCAGAAGAGAAGTCAGACAGGCTGGAGTCAGGTGCAGGCAGATGGCAGGTATGGTCAGAGGCAAGCCAGGTAAAGTACAGGAACAGATTTAAGATATCAGGAACACACCGAATGCTGTAGAGCAGACAGCAAAGTCCCTGTGTGTCAGTCTGGTTTAAATAGCCCCCCTGGCATTAGTGGGCCCTCGCCCAAGCGTATTGGCGCCCGTGAATGCGCACCAGCAAGTGTAGATTGCCTGTTACTGGCAGGATCTTCCTGACAAGCACCTTCTTTTAATGACCTGGGCCAACGTGAATGCGGCCACATGGAAAAGATTCTGCTTATCAAGGGGTTGACTAATTTCAGCAACCTGTGGACAGTGGTCACATTGGCAGCTAAGGAATGGCAGTATGCAGCAATAAAGGGTGCTGAAGTACTTGTCTCTGATACAAGGCCCATGCTGAAGAATGCGTCTAACTTTGGAAAACATGGCTGGCAACTAACTAGCTGTAACTGGTAGCACCAATGTATGGGTCAGTGACCTTTTCACCCAGTCCTTATGCGACAATCTGGAATGACACAGGTATCCTCTAATGGGGGGCCCCCTTTAATTGACAATGCAACGGTGGTGGCTGCAACTCAGTGCACCTGCAGCAGGCAGGTCTCCCTGAAGCAGTTCCTTACACATGGTGTTTGGCTTGACAGTCACTTCCTCAGCCACACGACTTGACACAAGCACTCATACACTCCTTTCTCTTGCAAAGTCTCTCTCTGACTCCCCTGTGTCTTCCCGGCTATTTTCTTTTACATACTCCCGCCCTTGGGGATGGCTTATGTGTTCTGAAGTTTAATTTCATCTAAACTGTGAAGAAAGTTCTGCTTTCATTCTACAGTTCCTAGAAGTCTCTGGATACCTGTATTAACCACTTCGATACATTGCCCAAGTGTCAGAAACCATGAATCAGACCAAGAAAGAAGTACAGTTAAATCACACTTGTTTAATAATAAAAGTAAATAGAACAAACGTAGTCAAAACACAGCCAAAGTTCGGTAACCCAGGGTGGCCAGCAGCCTTAGAAGAATGGTAAGTCTGGAGCACAGCAGTATGGAGACTCTCTGGGACAAAGCAGCAGTCACAAGGTTTCTCAGAAGGAGCATGGACTTGAGCAGCAAGTTTTTTGTCACCCAAAGGAGAAGTGAGACTGCAAACCGTAGCCAGAATATGATCAGGAGAAATCACAGGAACCGGAACAGACTCCATCTTGGATGTGGAGGAAAATTGTTGCAACAAAGCGTCAGCCCTTAATTCTTAGTACCAGGTAAGAATGACAAGAATGACATTTAAACTTGACAAGAAAAGAGCCCATCGCGCCCTTCTGGGAGAGAGGCGTTTAGCCTCAGACAAGAATGTGAGATTCTTATAGTCAGTAAGAATGAGAACCGGCACAGTGGTACCTTCGAGGAAATGTCTCCATTCTTTCAGGGCTAAAATGATCGCTAACAGCTCTGTCATCAATCTCGTAATTGCACTCCGCAGGTGACAATTTCTTGGAAAAGTAGCCACAAGGATGCATAGCGCTAGGTAGGTAGGGCGTTGAGACAGAAGGGCACCAACTCCAGTTTCAGAGGCATCAACCTCAAGGATAAAAGGTAACGTAGGATCAGGATGTGCCAACACAGGAGCGGAAACAAAGGCAACCTTGAGACTCTCAAAGGCCTTAATGGACTCTGGAGACCAACTCAGTGGGTTACCGTCCTTTCTGGTCATATCAGTCAGGGGTTTGACCAGAGACAAGAAATTATGAATAAACTTCCGATAATAGTTGGCAAAGCCAAGAAAACGCTGCAGAGGATGTAAACCCATGGGTCAGGGCCACTGTAGGACTGCTGAAAGTTTCTCTGGGTCCATCGAAAAACCAGCAGTGGAAATGACATAACCCAGGAATTTAACCTGTTCACGATGGAATTCGCACTTCTCCAATTTACAATAGAGATTGTTCTCTCTTAGTTTATGAAGCACACGACAGACATCTTTGTGGTGGATCTCCAGGGACTTGGAAAATATGAGGATATCGTCGACATAAACCACCACACATAAGTGCAACAAATCTCGAAGGATATTGTTAATAAATTCCTGGAAAACTGCCAAAGCATTACAAAGGCCAAATGGCATTACGAGGTACTCATAATGGCCTGTTCTGGTATTAAATGCAGTTTTCCACTTGTCGCCCTCCTTAATCCTCATGAGATTCTATGCCCCTCTCAAATCAAGCTTCGTGAAAACCGTTCATCCCTTGAGGCGGTCAAATAGCTCTGTAATCAACGTAGTCGGATAAGCATTCTTAATCGTGAAACGATTGAGACCCCTATAATCAATACAAGGTCTCAGTTCACCACTCTTCTTCTTCACAAAGAAGAAACCAGCACCAGCAGGAGACAAGGATTTGTGGATGAAACCACGAGAAAGTGCGTCTGCAACATACTTCTCCATGGCCTTATCCTCCAAGACCGACAAAGGGTAAACCCGGCCAAGAGGGCGTATGGCACCAGGTTGAAGGTCAATTGCAAAATCATACGACCGATGTGGAGGCAAACTACCAGCTTGAACTTTGTCAAAGACATTGCTAAAATCGCGGTACTCCTCCGGCAGGGAGGAGAGTGCAGAGGTGCACAGGACCTTGGCTATCTTCTAGAAGCATGTCTTACTGCATTGTGGCGACCAGGAGAGAACCTCAGCACTGAGCCAATCAAAAGAGGGGTTGTGCCTCTGTAACCAAGGATAACCAATAACCAGCGGAAACTTAGGTGAGGAAATAACTTGGAATTGGATTATCTCATGGTGAAGAGCCCCTACGGCCATGGACAATGGAACCGTCTCATAAGTCACATGGGCAGGCTGTAGAGGTCTCCTGTCAAGAGCCTCAATGGCAAGTGGAGTGGCATGCAGCTGCAGCGGAATCGAGTGCTTCGATACAAAGGCAGCATCAATGAACAGGCCTGCCGCCCCAGAGCCTGTAATTTCGCCCAAGAAAGGGTAACTGGAACCAGGGGCTTATCCTTCTGGATAACGGGATGAAACAACGCCACCTAAGGTCTGTCCGTGACAGGACCTCAAGGTTCGGGCGTTCCCTGGATGGGTAGGACAAGACTTCAAAAAGTTACCTGCCTGGCCACAATAAAGGCACAATCTCTCCCTCCTCCTAAGGGTTCTCTCATCCGCAGAAAGATGCGTGAAGCCCAAGTCCATGGGTTCACCTTCGCTGACTGACCGACTCGGTACCAGGAGGCATGGGAGGTGAGGGAGGCAAGGGTGGGACTGCAAAGCTTGGAGACAAATGTACAGGAGGCTTCCTCATTGTTCCAAGCAACCTCTGCTGCCAGAGTACGGAATTCAATGGCGTAATCAGCAACAGTTCTCGTACTCTGATGGACATGAGGTACTTGGCAGCAGAAACGGAGTGTGCAGGAACATCAAATACCCTTTTAAAGTAAGCCACAAACTCTGGGTAACTCAGGACAATGGAAAAAACACAAGGAAGGGAGGCGCCTCCGGGTGTAGTATAAAAGGCCGTTTTTAATTTTTAAAAGCAATTTTTTTCTATAGATTCTGGAGCTTGGTTTCAGTTCCCTGGAAGGCAGCCCTGCTTGTGGACTATACATTTATCCTCTTTTACATAGACTTGTTACATGGACCTTTAATGGACTATTCATGTTGTTTTTTCCTTTTTACATTGCACATGTATCTTTTAAAATATATTTTAAAATATATATTATATATAATATTTTAAAATATATTTTAAAATTGTAGTTTCTAGTTTCTGCTTACTGTGATGTTGCATGATATTTTCCAGTTTTTTTGCGCCTTTTCCTTGTACAACTCAGGACAATGGGTTTTTGCATCTCCCATAGAGGGTTTGCCCATGCCAAAGCTCTCTCAGAAAGCAAAGATATAACAAAACCTACTTTGCTTCTGTTTGTGGGAAACACCAGGGGCAGCATCTCAAAGTATATCAACCTGGTTAAGAAACCCTCTGCATTGGACTGGATTGCCCCCAAATCGCTGGGGAAGTGGAGCGGAACCAGACATACCTCTATTAGAGGTAATACTCAAGGCGGGTGCATGCACAGAGACTAGAGCAGCAGCAGGGATGGCCTGCAACACAGGTTGTACCAGGGCAGCCACAGTGGGAGATTCCAGATGAGCCGTGCGACTCAGGAGCGTTTGTATTGTCATGGCAAACTGATCCATGCGGTGATCCTGCTCATCCAATCTGGAAAAAATATTACCAACAAGTGGATTGACTGCATCTTCTGAATTCATGGCTTTTGCCTACTGTCAGAAACCATGAATCAGACCGAGACAGAAGTACAGTTAAATCACACTTGTTTAGGACAAACATAGTCAAAACATAGCCAAAGTTCGGTAACCGGAACGGAAAGCCAGACAAGCCAAAACGTCAGGAAGCCAGGAATCAGCGTAGTGGAACAGCAAGCAGGATCTGGAGCCAGAAGGAATGTCAGCCAAGCAAGTCTTTAACAGGAGCACAGGAGAAAGTCTCTGTGATGTTGACCAAGGCGAAGGCAGAGATCATCTGGGCTGGACAACTTAAGTAAGCAGGACTGACGAGCAGGATATCATCAACAGGTGGTGAGTCACTGTGGAGAGATATGAGCTGGCAATTTAACCGACAGCTAAGTGGCCAGCTCAGAGAAGGAAGGGCTGAGCCCAGCCCTGACACCAAGCCAATTTTCAGCTTTCAGCGCTGTCGCTTTTTAAATGACAATTGCGCAGTCATGCTACACTGTTCCCAAACAAAATTTTTTAAATTTTGTTCCCACAAATAGAACTTTCTTTTGGTGGTATTTGATCACCTCTGCTGTTTTTATTTTTTGCTAAACAAATAAAATAAAATAAAAAATTTTGAAAAAATAAGTTTTTCGTTGTTTCTGTTATAAAATTTTGTAAATAAGTAAGTTTTCGCCTTCACTAATGGGCACTTACTAGGCTGCACTGACAGGCACTGATAAGGCGGCGCTTATGGGCACTGATGAGATGGCACAGATGAGGTGGCACTGATGATGGACACTGATATGCGGCACTGATAGGCAGCACTGATGGGCACTCATATGTGGCACTAATATGCAGCCCTGATTGCCACTCATAGGTGGCACTGATGGCACTGATAGGCGACACTGATGGGCACTGAAAGGTTTCACTGCTGGGTTGCGGTGTGTCAGACTGACACGCAGCACCAATGATCGCCGTGCTGCGCGCCCCTGCGGACGTGTGCCGGGTTGTTATCCTGATCACGTCATATGACATCCAGTCAGGATAACAAACTTTGGCTATGTTTTGACTACTTTGCGCACATAATATTGCAATATGGCGGCGGAAAGTGGTTAAGCTATGGCAAGTAAAAGTGTGAAATGTTGCCATATTGTGGATGAATAATTTTCTGCATTCTCAGTAACAATGCATGGTGTTACATTTTTCAAACGGTGGCAACGGTTAATAGACCAATGGAGAACATGAGTAGTGAAACTTGGGAATCTGTAAAGAAGGAAGCACGTATGTTTTAACTCTGCTCTTCCACCTAAGACCTGCATGGCGGGTGCCACTGGGTAAAGGTCTGGGAGACCAGTGAACATCTATTTATCCTAGCTAGAATGTAAGGAAAAAAAAGGGGGGAAAGCTGGTTTCAAGGCCCTCCCATTTCCTCATGAGATTGAGGCGATGGCAGTTTCTAGCTCCCCGAAGTAGCCGAAATATTAGGGAGGTTCTGATAGGCTATCGAAGTCAGCTGACCCAAGAACATTCTGAAATCTAAGGGGATCATTCAGGATTGGTCAGTAAAGGCCACATGACCCCCTGGAAGATTCTAGAATTCTTGGGGACGCCTATAAAAAGGGGCTCCGGACACAGGCTTTTGCCAGTCACCAGAGGGGATTAACAGGACAGCTCCCCGCCCCCACATCGCCTTGTCGTGGCTTATCATGAGGTGGGACCCCTTACTCTTTTATAGTAGAAAGAGAGGGGGGGGGGGGAAGAAATAACGTTTGTTAAAAGTAATGAATTATTAGGCCTGAGCCGTAGTGGCTGGGTCGCGTTGAAATATTCGGTACTTTGATAGATTATTAACCCCTTCCTGACCAGCGCACGTCGATGTACGTCGGCAGAATGGCACGGCTGGGCAAATGGACTTACAGGTACGTCCATTTGAATTTCCCGCCGTACCATTGCGTGCGTGCCACCGCTGGCCGGGAGTTCCGTGAGTCGGGTCGCGGGTCCCGCAGACTCGATCGCCGCGGGGATACCCGCGATCACCTCACGGAGAAGACGAACAGGGAGATGCTGATGTAAACAGCATCTCCCCGTTCTGCCTAGTGACAAGTGTCACTGATCACAGCTCCCTGTAATCGGGAGCAGTGATCAGTGTAATGACACTGCTAGCCCCTCCCCCTACAGTTAGTAATCACTCCCCTAGGACATACTTAACCCCTCCCCGCCCCCTAGTGGTTAACCCCTTTACTGCCAGTGTCATTTATACAGGAATCAGTGCATTTTTATAGCACTGATTGCTGTATAAATGACAATTGTCCGAAAAATGTGTAAAAAATGTCTGACAAATGTTGCAGTCACAATAAAAATTGCTGATTGCCGCCATTACTAGTAAAAAAAAAATTATTAATAAAAATGCCAAAAAACTATCCCCTATTTTGTAAACGCTATAACTTTTGCGCAAACCAATCAATAAACGCTTATTGCGATTTTTTTTTTTTACCAAAAATATGTAGAAGAATACGATCGGCCTAAACTGAGGAAAAAAATGTTTTTTTATATATTTTTGGGGGATATTTATTATAGCAAAATGTAAAAATAATGCATTTTTTTCAAAATTGTCGCTCTTATTTTGTTTATAGCGCAAACAATAAAAATCGCAGAGGCGATCAAATACCACCAAAAGATAGCTCTATTTATGGGGAAAAAATGACATCAATTTTGTTTGGGAGACATGTCGCACGACCGCGCAATTGTCAGTTAAAGTGACGCAGTGCCGAATCGCAAAAAAACGCTCTGGTCAGGAAGGGGGTAAAATCTTCCAGGGCTGAAGCGGTTAAAAGTATTTATTGCTTATGTTTTATTTGTAAATTGCAAAAAAAAAAAATAATAAAGTTACATTTCAGCGGTTTGTTTTCAAATTAATCTAAATTATTTTTATAGTAATTAGGATTTTAATATTAGAGTTATTGTTGCCTACAGCTTACTATACCATGAACCTGGAAGGGACATGCATTATGTCACATCTGAGATGAGCTGTCACTGATCAGCTGTAGCTTTAGTGGCAGGCCCCTGATGTCTCTTTAAAGAGAACCAGTCACTGCAAAATGCTATCACATACAGTTGGTGACTTTTGGCCCCCTATATGGTAAAAAGAAAATTAAGTGAAAAAAAGCATAAAAAAAATTAAAGTTACACCCAAGCACTCAAACCCCCCCTCCCAAATTTTTTTTAAGGCCAAGCCCATGATAATGCACATATGAATGTAAGCTCATGCGTTGGGGCGCCTACATATAAAAAATGTCAATTGCCCTACACGTTACATGTTGGCAAGCATACAAGAGTGAGAGCAATAATTATTCATGGTTAAGTGGCCTAATGGGTCATTGTTCATGGTTAACTCTAAACTGATCACCTGTAGTGGCTCTAAAACCTTTGGAAAATTTTGGGTCCCAACGTTCAATGTCATTTCATGGGCGTGAGCAATTTTAAGGTTTAACAAGTTTTGTATCTATCTACTCAGCACACTTTTTACATTTTTTCAAAAACTGGGTAACACATTGCGTTTGTGTGGACTAAAATGACCTTTGATGCATTTTTTTTACTGAAAAATTGCATTTGATAAACCATGGGGCTAATATTGTGTCACATAAAAATTTTTAACTACCAGGCATTTTATTCTCTGGGGTCTCTGGTTTCAGAAGAAGAATAATATTTTGGGGTTTTTAACTAATCTTCAGGTGTAAAATTATATATTTTTTGTTCATACACGTGTGCTCAAAAAATGCAAAAATGGCTCTAGCAGCAAAAGGGTTGAGAGGCAACACAGTAGATACTACATAAAGATGAAATCCAGGCACTGCATACTAAAACACCCATATTTTAGAATGGGGAAATAAAATTTTGTCAGCAACCCTGCAATTCTGAAATTTCAGTTTAAGCCCTCGTTCACGCTGACTGCAGGAATGAAATCTCGCACGATTTCATCCCTGCATGTCAGTCTTGATTTCGGGGACGATTTCAGAGACATCTGTGTGGGTTCCTGCACAGATGTCAATGGAAATCCCCCCCCCCCCCCAAATCGCCAAAAGTAGTACAGAAACTACTTTTGGGAAACGGTGCGGTACCGCAAATGCGGTGTCACGCCGATTCAGGCGGTGCCATTGCCGACAGTTGCCGCTGATTTGGTATGCGATTTGACATGTCAAATCGCATGCCAAATCACATCAATGTGAACCAGGGCTTAAATGGAGCTGCCCTTTTATTATCATGTGACTTCCTATCATGTCTAATTAATTGGCTTTCTCTTTCAGAGAATGTACTGTAATAAAAGATAGTTACAGACTGGTTGCTATTGGTTACTGTGGTTTACACATCATCATCGCTGTTTGAACTACCTCAGTGAGTTGTTATTTAAGTTCTGAAAGCAGAAAGGATTGCCTGTGTAAAAGTGAACTTGTAAAAGGCAACCAACAAATTAATATCTGGGCTGCAGCTTCCCCCCAGAGGCTGACTTCTGAAAAACAAGAAACTTAATGGAGAGCAGTAATGGAAATCTACAGAGATTTGCATATAAAATATTGAACCAGAGAACATTACCAAGAAAGGCTGAGATCTCAGATGCCTCGTGAATTAGTAATGCGGGCTAACACAAGTGTTTGCTTGCCATAAAATCCTTATGTGCAGAAGAGAGCTGTTCTTCTTCCAAAGAGAGAGACGATCGGTCACACAGAATATCCCGCTCTCTTCTTCCTTTCCCTGGCAGCATAATTACCTTCTCTATTTCTTGTGGTTGTCACAAGAAATTTGTTTCCTCGTTTGTCTCTTTAAATAAATCCAACACAAACCCGGGCAGTTTAAAATGATCATGTGATGACAAATATCTATCAGGGAAAATTGCCATCAGTGAAAACAACACATATATCTGGAGATATAAAGAGCTGAAGTTGTATGGAAATCTCTACTTTTCTTGTAAAAGTCAAACTTGGCCCCAACCCTCCCTTCTTCTCCCCCTCCCTTCTTCTCCCCCTCCCTTCTTCTCCCCCTTCCTTCTTCCCCCTCCCTTCTTCTCCCCCTCCCTTCTTCTCCCCCTTCCTTCTTCCCCCTCCCTTCTTCTCCCCCTCCCTTCTTCTCCCCCCTCCCTTCTCCCCCCTCCCTTCTTCTCCCCCTCCCTTCTTCTCCCCCTTCCTTCTTCCCCCCTCCCTTCTTCTCCCCCTTCCTTCTTCTCCCCCTTCCTTCTTTCCCCTCCCTTCTTCTCCCCCCCCCTTCTCCCCCTCCCTTCTTCTCCCTTCCCTTCTTCTCCCCCTTCCTTCTTCCCCCCTCCCTTCTTCTCCCCCTCCCTTTTTCTCCCGATTCCTTCTTCCCCCTCCCTTCTTCTCCCCCTTCCTTCTTGCCCCCTCCCTTTTTCCCTTTCCCCCTCCCTTCTTCTCCCCCTTTCTTCTTCTCCCCCTCCCTTCTTCTCCCCCTCCCTTCTTCTCCCCCTTCCTTCTCCCCCCCTCCCTTCTCCCCCTCCCTTCTTCTCCCCCTCCCTTCTTCTCCCCCTTTCTTCTTCTCCCCCTCCCTTCTTCTCCCCCTTCCTTCTCCCCCCCTCCCTTCTCCCCCTCCCTTCTTCTCCCCCTCCCTTCTTCTCCCCCTTTCTTCTTCTCCCCCTCCCTTCTTCTCCCCCTCCTTTCTTCTCCCTCTCCCTACATAAGGCTGCCAACAAGGACCAGTATGTAGGCTTAGGAGTTTGGATGGGGCAAGGAAAAGCCTAACTTTTACAAGAAGAGTCAATTATTTGAATATAATTTCAGTCGCCCATATCTCTGGGTCTAGATACTGTCTCTTTTGATTTTTTTTTTTGCCCAGTTGTCGCATTATGGTCACTAGATGGAGATGGCGAGCATAGCAAATAACTGTATTGCTCAAAATACAGTGAGAATTTGTGACTAGTAGGCAAATGCTTGTGACATTCCTTCAGGCAATTTTTATGACTAAATTCCTATGAGGCATAATACAACAGCCTCACTCTGTGTGTAATGTAGTCAGTGCTGCTTGTTTAAACTACAATGCAAACAAGGATTCCTATTAGCTCACCAAATAATCAAAATAAAACATGCATATAATGCAAAAAGTGTATATCATACAAAAAAAGGCGTATACCCCTTTCAATGTGGTGCAAAAGTGAAAATATACAGTTCATTTACATTCACGGGCCACTTTATTAGGTACACCTGTTTAATTCCTTGGTAACACAAATTGGTCATCAGCCAATCACATGACAGCAACTCGTGGTGAAGACAATTTGCTGAAGTTCAAACTGAGCATCAGAATGGGGAAGAAAGGGGATTTAAGTGACTTTGAACGTGGCATGGTAGTTAGTGCCAGACGGGCAGGTCTGAGTATTTCAAAAATTGCTGATCTACTGGGATTTTCACACACAACCATCTGTAGATCTAACTTTAGATGTAACCATCTTACAGAGAATGGTCCAAAAAAGAGAAAATATCCAGTGAGCGGCAGTTGTGTGGACGAAAATGCCTTGTTATTGTCAGAGGTCAGAAGAGAATGGACAGACTGGTTCAAGATGATAGAAAGGCAACAGTAACTCAAATAACCACTCGTTACAACCAAGATATGCAGAATACCATCTTTGAATGCACAACACATCGAACCTTGAAGCAAATGGGCTACAGCAGCAAAAGACCACACCGGGTGACACACCTGTCAGCTAAGAAAACCAAGGTTAGAATTCACACAGGCTCACCAAAATTGGACAATAGAAGATTGGAAAAAATGTTGCCTGGTCTGATGGGTCTCGATTTCAGCTGCAACATTCAGATGGTAGGGTCAGAACTTGGCGTAAATAACATGAAAGCATGGATCCATCCTGCCTGGTATCAATGGTTCAGGCTGGTGGTGGTGGTGTAATGGTGTGGGGGATATTTTTTTTGCACACTTTGGGCCCCTTAGTACCAAATGAGCATTGTTTAAATGCCACGGCCTACCTGAGTATTGTTGCTGATCATGTCCATCCCTTTATGACTACAGTATACCCATCTTCTGATGGCTACTTCCAGCAGGATAATGCACCATGTCACAAAGCTCAAATCATCTCACCACTGGTTTCTTGAACATGACAATGAGGTCACTGTACTTCAATGGCCTCCACAGTCACCAGATCTCAATCCAATAGCGCACCTTTGGGATGTGGTGCAGCAACTGAGTGATGCTATCGTGTCAATATGGACCAAAATCTCTGAGGAATGTTTCCAACACCTTGTTGAATCTAGGCTACGAAAAATGAGGGTAGTCCTGAAGGCAAAAGGGGGTCCAAACCGGTACTAGCAAGGTGTACCTAAAAAGTGGCCAGTGAGAGTAAAAATTATAAATTCAATCCAGTACCAACCTCTGTGCAAACTACCAATAAAGTGGCCAACTTCTTATCAGACGGATATGATCTCTAGTTAAAGAGGAACTGCAGTTTGCTCACATAATTTGTAATAAAAATATCTTTGACATTCTGAAGCTTCCCTCCAACCACTTTGCATATTATTTTATATATACTGTGATTCTGTACTTCCTAAATATGCTGCAGAAATCTCCCTCCACTAAGTCAGCCATTTTAACTGTGGGCAGCTGAAGCTGCTGCCTGTTCACTTCCTGGATTTATGAAGACACACAGAGGCACACCGCCAGCTCTGCAGCTCTGCAGTTTTCTTTGCCCCCCCCCCTCCCTTCCTGGCAAACTCTCACAAGAGTGAGAGAGAGAGCTGTGCATGATGTAATAAGCCTAGGTTAATGACCAGACAAGAAACTGGAAGTGGGCTGTATAAGGTATTTACTGGCAGAAAAAAATGTTTTACTATAGAAAATTAAAACAACAAGTGCAAAAGATTTAATAGATAGAAAGTTGAAAAAAATTACTGAAGGTCTGCTTTAAGGAGATCTGCAGCACAGGAGAACAATTAATTCAGCACCAGCACTCAAATGCGATCTTCCAGAGCCATTAGCAACAACCTGGAAACTCACATCATACATGTGTTGCACACTCCCGTTAGGACTGCTGATGAACTTGGATCCTCCACTTCTGCACAGCCAGGCACACCAAATTTTCACAGGCACTCCAGAGTCAGAGAACAGTCCATTACTTTGTTTTTGTTATTTATTGAGGGTTATTAATTTGGATGGGGATGGGAGGTTATGGGATGCCCACTTAACTTCAGCAAAACTTCAGCAACAACTTCAGGGACATCTTCCTATATACAGTCTATATACAGTCTCCTCTACTTTCCTCCTGCACAGCACTTGCACGCTGGCTCCAGCTGAATCACTGTTAGTTGATCTGACAGGCTCTCGGTCAGATTTAGTAATGGCCCTCTACAGGCAGGAACTTGTAACCCCTTGTTGAGTAGCAAAATACAGTGAACAGCTTGTACTTCTCCTCTGTGGCTACTAGTCCCAGCACCACCTCTTCAGGCACTGCCAACCCACGTGGCTGCAGCTGCCCCTTTCACTAGCTCTCCAAGCTAACTCTCCACACCAGTCCTCCTGACTGACTCTTCACCAGCCCACCCGGCTGACTCACCAGCCCACCTGGCTGACTCTCAGGACATCTCCTGGGGAAGGATGAAGACTTACGCACACTGCTGTCCCCAGGGAGACTGGCTAGATGTGGCAGTCTCCCCCAGCAGTGCTGATTTACTCATGCTATCCTCTCTTGCTCCCGTGCCTCTAGGAAGGGCTTCCTCCTGTGTAGTGTGGTAGAATCCTTCCAGCACCTGAGCCCCGGGCCAAGGCAGGGCACCCTCCTCCCAGACTAGGGGGCACCCCTGAGAGCCACTGACAGCCTCCTCAGCACTGGACTGCCCCTGCTGGTATGGCTCATGGCTATTTATCAGGTAAGCCCTGCCCCTGCAAGCCCACTACTGGGTATTGGCCAAGGCCTCATAAATATTCCAGGCAGCTTCTCCTAACCTCTACCCACAAGTTCTAGAACATTCTCCAATGTCCCAGAAACAGGGAGAGGCACCAGAGGAGTTGTCAGAATGAGTGATCCAGCCCTGACTCACTGAACCCTGAACCAGATTCCACAGCTCAGGCTTAGCCCTGAACTAACTAGAATTTACCTACTCTAACATAACCTACACTACTTCTAGCACACACTAGAGGGTGCTACACATGGAGTAATAAAATAATGGGAAACTGCATAGCATAATATCGTTTCAGCCAATGGATTTGTTAAATAGAATAAAACTCACAATGGATTTGAGAGGCTAGGCAAGTATAGCACTGCTATTAACCAGCCTGCAGACATGATGACATCACAGGCTAACGTCATCAGGGGAAGAGAGCTCTATTTTATGTTATTATAATAGGTTTTAGGCGGTGAACACTATGATGCTTTTTATAATTTTTTGAGCCTTATCACTGGGATTCTTACCCTGGATGGTTTACCCTGCTGCATATTTACTGAAGCTGTTCCTTATGAGCTTAATTGAGTCATGTTGGCTGAAGCAGACTGGAGGGTTGCCATTTCTGTGTAAATTACTATGAGTGTTTATCCTCAAGGGGATGGTGGTGGCTATTCACCTGAAGTGCACCATTACACAGAGTTTTGGATATTTTGGACTTTTTACACATTGCATAGACTTTTGATTTTGCACCATTTAGGCATTATAGTGCATTGTTTATTTCACACTTTGATTTATGGAATTTATAAATATATTTTAGGGTTTGTTTCAGTACTTACACATTTATGTAGTGTGTTGCAATATTTACACTTTTGTTTCATTTACTAGTGTTTTTATGAATTGAATTGAGAATTCTGCAATTCAGGGGTAGGCAACCTTTTGAGCACAGTGTGCCGAAAAATGTTTTCAAAGAAATTGAGCGTGCTGATTTTTTAACAAAAAATGGCAACTTCACACTATCAATCACGAAAAGGATTTTTTGTAAAGTAAATGCTGTAAACTACTTTAGTAGTGAGAAATTAACATCATGATCCTGCACTTTCAGGCCTCAGATCAATACCAATTCCTGCAACTCCACACCTCAGATCAGCCCCAATTCATGCACCTTCACACCTCAGATTACTGTCCCCCCTGCAAATCTGTTTCACCACTGTACCCCCCTGCTCATCTGCCCCACCACTGTACTACCCTGCACATCTGCCCCACCAATGTACTACCCTGCTCATCTGCCCCACCACTGTAACCCCCTGTACATCTGCTCCACCACTGTACCACTCTGCTCATCTGCTCCACCAATGTAGCCCCTTTCTCATCTGCCCCTCTAATGTACCCCTTTTCTCATCCCCACCAATTTCCCCCCTTTCTTATCTGCCCCACCACTGTAACCCCCTGCACATCTGCCCCACCACTGTACCCCCCTGCTCATCTGTCCCACCACTGTACCACCCTGCTCTTCTGTCCCACCACTGTACCACCCTGTTCTTCTGTCCCACCACTGTATCATCCTGCTCTTCTGTTCCACCACTGTACCCCCCTGCTCATCTGCCCCACCAATGTTACCTCTTTCTCATCTGCCCCACCACTGTACCTCTCTGCACATCTGCTCCACCGCCGTACCCCCATGCTCTTCTGTCTCACTTCTGAACCATCTTCTCATCTGTCCTAACACTGAACTTATCTGTTCATTTGCCCCACCTCTGTAACCCCCTTTCTTATCTGCCCCACCACTGTACCTCCTGCACACCTGTCCCACCTCCGTACCCCCTGCTCTTCTGCCCCACCACTGTAACCCCCTGCTCATGTGCTCCAGCGATGTACCTCCTTTCTCCTCTGTACCCCTCTGCACATCTGCCCCACCTCTGTACCCCACTGCTCCTCTGCCTCACCGCTGTAACTCCCTGCTCATGTAACTCCCTGCTCATCTGTCCCACCAATGTACCTCCTTTCTCCTCTGCCCCAACACTGAACCCCCCTGCTCATCTTTCCCACCGCTGTAACCCCCTTCTCATCTGGCCCAACACTGAACCCCCCCTGTTCATCTGTCCCACCACTGTAACCCCCTTCTCGCCTGGCCCAACACTGAACCCCCCCTGCTCATCTGTCCCATCACTGTACCCCCCTGCTTTTCTGTCCCACTGCTGAACCCCCTTCTCATCCCTCCCACCACTGTACCTCCTGCACATCTGCCCCACCACTGTTTCCCCTTGCTCTTCTGTCCCACCACTGTAACCCCCTGCTCATCTGCCCCATCAATGAACCCCCTTTACACATCTGCCCTACCACCGCACCTCCCTACACATCTGCTTCGCCGCCGTATCCCCATGCTCTTCTGTCTCACTACTGAATCATCTTCTCATCTGTCCTAACACTGAACCCATCTGCTCATCTGCCCCACCACTGTAACCCGATTTCTCATCTGCCCCATCAATGTACCTCCTGCACATCTGTCTCACCTCTGTACCCCACTGCTCTTCTGTCCCGCCTCTGTTCCCCCTGCTCTCCTGCCCCACCACTGTAACCCCCTGCTAATCTGCCCCACCAATACATACACCTCCTTTCCCTTATCTGCCCCACTGCTATACCCCCCTGTTTTTCTGTCCCACCAGTGAACCCACTTCTCATCTGGCCCAACACTGAACCCCCTGCTTATCTGGCCCAACACTGAACCCCCCTGCTCATCTGCCCCAACACTGTAACCTCCTTCTCATCTCTTCCACCACTGTACCTCCCTGCACATCTGCCCCATCGCTGTACCCTCATGCTCATCTGCTCCACCGCTGTACCCTCTTCTCATCTATGATCTGCGTGATATGCACAGTGGTGAAAGGAAGCAGAGATGAAACACATCTACCTATCCTGGCACACTTATCCTGCTGATCCACCTCTCGCATCCAGCCCACGTGCTTGTATGTGATGTATGTGATGTCACATACAAGCATCTGGAATAGATGCACAATGATGAGCTCAGGTCAGGGGCATTTTCTGAAAGCAGTGGGCCTGTGTGCAGGATCATAAGTTGGGCCCCCGCAGCTAAGAAAAAGTGCAGCGCTCTGCGCCACAGGAAAAGTTGGGTATGATTTTCATTTTGCGGAATACTGGCTGTGGCTTAAAGGGACACAGAGTGCAGGGGTTCAGTAATAAGTGACACAAAGGTTCAGGAATAATTTCAACAAAGTTCCCAGAAGCTCAACAATAATTCCACAAACTGTCACCTGGTTGTGGTTTTCTCAATCACAGTGAAATCCTTTCTTTCTGAGATCGGTACTGGCAACCAAGTGAGTCATCTTCCTCCAGATGGTGGACGGGGCTAGCAGGACTGTGATTGGCTTTAGCAGTAGCCAATGACAGTCCTCCTCCTCCTGGAAACAGGGACTGCCTCCCCCTAGCAGAACTGCACTCAATCTCTTCCCCATCACAAAAGCTGACGATCGAAGCTACAGCAAAGTTAGAGAACCAAACAATGTTTCCCATCTTTTACAATGTGTGGGGGCTACCCCTGCTCTAATTCATACACATTTTCCACTGACCACTGATGTACATAATGAGTACCAATGTATGGTATATAGGAAACAATACCCACTTACCACCAATGTGCTATACACAGGGAGCGGTTTCCACTGACTACAAAGGTATGCCATAAGAAACATTTTTTACTGACCAATATACATGATGCAATGTGTACATCAGGGGAGCATAGGTTGCAGATGGACCTGAACAGGCAGAGTTGGAAATTCCGGCCTTGCAGAATCACAAATGCACAAATAGGTGTTCCTGGAAAGACCGTCACTGTTACACAACGTATTGGCCCTGGGGAGGTAGTTTACTGTATGTATTGCCATGATATTATTTCCTTTAGTTTGACTGAAGAGCACTTTTAATATATTATAGCAGCTGAGAATTATTTAATTATGGGCTAATTATGGGCTAATTAAGGCTAGAATCCCCTTCAATTCCATTCAAAGGGTTTACTGAAAGTGAACCTAGGTCCATTTTGAAGCTGCATTAAGGGGTCCACTCATATCTTAAGGTTACTTGAATGCATAGGAAAGCGGGTTGTGAGCCCAATAGTTTGATAATATTTTTTTTATTATCCATCATACAGGCAAGTGGCACAGGAAGCTGTGGAGTTGCATTGCTGAATAGTGATGTCACCTTGCTGACAATAAAGCCGGCCATAGATGGTTCAATTCTCAGCAGTAGGGATGAGCCCACTGTTCAAACTGAACATAAGTTAAAATCGAACATCAGGTGTTCGTTTCTTCGAAAACAAACCAAACATATGGGGCATTTTCAGAAAATTCGAGCACCGCAGAACGCCCCATAATCCACTGCGAGATCGCAGTGTATTGCTGTATGATGATTGGCCAAACCATGCACCTGATCTGCATGCTTTGGCCAATCACAGAGCGCTCTGCTGAGAGAGCCATAATTGGCCAAAGGCAGGTGGTGGTGTACATAGCATACAATACAGTGCAGCCATTGTACAGTTGCTAATACAGTGCAGGTGGTGTACACAGTATCTAATATAGTGTGTACAGTTTCTACAACACTTCTGGTGTTGTACACAGTACACAATACAGGGCAGCCGTTGTACACCTCCTAATACACTTCTGGTGGTGTACACAGTATCTAATACTAGGAATGCACTTTTAGGCCGCCGAAACATATCGGTCGAAAATGGCCTTTTCGGCAAAATGCCGAAAAGGAAATCACACCAATAACGGTGCCGAAAATGGGCCCCTGGCCCCTGGTGCCGCCCAGTACGGTGGTGTTGTTCTGGAGCATCCCCCTCCCCATGCAGCCCCAGTTCTCTCCTCCCCTCCCTCCTTGACGAGGCGGCTGAAAGCAAAACAGTGCTGTATCTATGGAGGAAAGCTGCCAGCACACCGCATTAAGGAGCAGCTTGTCGGTATGATCAGCGGGAGGAGCATTATCAGTGTGCAGCACCGCAGGGGTTAAGAGTGCAGGACTTGTTGTTTGACATGCTGTTAGAAACAGTGAGCCCGCTCGCTTCACCGAGGGAGTGCCACAGAAGGACAAGAAACTGGCAGTCATGTTTCACAGCAGACAAACAAGATATTTGGGGGGCACACCCTAAAAGATGCATTAAAGCTAGTGCAGCCATAACACCATACAGCAGAGCAAAATATTACAGCGCACACATGCAAAAAAGACATTTACCTCCAGCAGGGCTAGTTTAAAACACCTAGACAATTTCAAAAAATATTATCAAAAAATATGGGGATTTGGTCACACCATATTGCTATATGGTGCTAAGCCCACTTACTGTGACAAAGTACCCCATGATTAGTGGGTCCTACACTATCCATAGATTGGGAGATCCTACTTCTCTGAACCATGAGAGCAATACACTCTTCTATATGGGAGAACTTTGAGGTCTCCACCCATGACACAAGTGGACACTAATGAGGAGAGGTACTTAATGTGTTGACGGGGGAATTGAGGGATTTTCATTCCTGCAACCTGTGGTTACAGGAAAAAAATCACATTATCTATGGCATGCCTTAAGCTTTGTAGGAATGTTTTGGTTGAATGGAATTACAAAAAAAATGGCGGTTATACAGTTCACATATCTATTAGCTGTTTGCCTGCAGTTCTGCTTTAAATAAATTTAGCAATGACCACAGTGAATTTTAGCCTATAAAAATTAATTTGCTTGCATTTTACCTAATGAAAAACTTTAATGCTGGAAGATGAGAGCAAATGCGATAATAAATATTAATTGCATTTTCTTTTATAGGTGCCGTCACCCCTTCATTTCAGCGATCGTTTTTTATGGTTGCATTCTGTTAATGTGCTCTACGGCAGGGTTCTGTCGTAATGTGGCAGGTTACAGAGAAGTCAGCAGCCGCCTCAGTTTCAAGCAGCCGTATTCTCAACTTAATCTGGCTCAATAAATTCTCCTAGTACACCCTGTAATTACGCGTACCTTGCCATAATCAGGCAGGTCTGCGTTCAGCGCTTCAAGAAGTGCTTTTATTGTAGGTTCAATTAGCAGGAATGAAGGACTGCCGGCTCAGATACAGGCTACACAATTATGTTTGATTACTATAATTAAGGTTGTGCTGAATAGTACATATTGTGATATAAGGTAATTGCATGCAAATAATCGACACAAAGCATTAGGGCAAGCTGCATAATACAATGATTTTCCAGGTCTCTCATTTTCAGATTGGAGAAGTACTGAGTTAACCCTTCTATTAAAAAATGAGGGGAGGGCTGGCCATGCATGAGTCTTTTTTTTTTCCGTTCAACCAGCGGGTTGAACGAAAGAAAGTGACTTGATTCTCAGATCCTGATGGGACCTGGAGGTACAAGGAAAGAGGCAACTTTGGAGCAGCATAACTACAATTGATTCCACAAACTTTTATTTTCAATGTAACTGTAACTCCAAGTTAGCATCTGAACACACTATATAACTACCTATATGTGAATTATTTTACTTGCCAAAATATCTATAATTTTATTAAACCACTCTTGTGATTACCAAACTGCAGAGCCAGGAGGTGACATTACCTGTAAAGCTGTAGCCTTGCAGCTGCCTATCACCTGCCTTCTCATTAAATGAGCATAGTCATTGAGGTCCTCGACTCCATTTGCAACCCAGATACGGAGGCTCCAGAATACACTCAACAGCACATTATGTGTACACTAGTCAGCAGCAGCAATAACTACTTTCTTACTATTTGAAGTTGAACTTGAATTTTATATACAAGTAGTGTTTTTGTGATAATAAAGCACAGTCACCTCAAACTCTTTTTGTAACAAATGAATAACAAAAAGAATATTGTGCTGGGGGCTTTGTTAAATGAAAATCTGAGACTGATGGGGGCGGCCTCTTTATATACAGATTCATAGACTGTTGCCATCAGTAAAATAATGTCAGGCATGATACAGAACTTAATAATATTATAATGTGTTTTTTAACTTCATGAGCTCAAGATAAATATTCTCTGCAGCCTTGTTCTGGCTCTTTTCCAATGCAGCTGTAGGATTTTTGGCTGCATATATTGGTTTTTATCTCTAAGTGGATTTTTACTCCTACTGTGTATAATATCTTTATAATACACCTCCTCTATGAAGTGCCTACAGCACTCACTGCAGATTATTTTAAAACAAATTCAAGTGTAGTGTAACCAACAATAATAATAATGAATCAAGTCCTCATAATAAGCAATATCCACCATTGTGCAACTTTAGGTGACAGTTCATAATATCCCGTGACTTAAGTGACCACCACCTCTAGCTGGAATGCCTGCTCACCTCCAAGAGTTGATCCCACTACAGTCCTGCACGCCTTTTGTTATATCATTGACTCAAGATACCATGGGAAAAACCTCCTCCTGGCGTTCCTGGGCTACACCGACCTCCTCCTCAACTTTCCGAATGTAGACCCCACTACAGAGTCACACGCGCACAATGATCTCTCTCTTGGGCCCCCCTGGGAACATAAGTCCTCTTCCTGGTATCTCTTGGCAGTGCAGACCTCCCTTTGTGATCTCAATCAGTCATGTGTGGCCATATCATGACAAAGGCAAACCATAGTGCTCTCTGCTATTGGCATTTATTAAAACTTAACAAAGGGATTAAAAATACTCACATAATTATGTGACAAACAAGCATATCATCAACTTTGATGTGAATGGAAAAAACGTCCCAAATGATGGCACCTCACACCTGTATGCATTACGCTCTCCAGTGAGGAATATATAAACTTCTAACCTCTCATCAATCTCCCACAAGTGTAAACACCTGTGTACTCAGCTGAGGAGGATTACCATCAGTGACACCAAATTCTGTGTCACATTACCTCATATCCTCTTCCTCCCTGCTCTGTGTCCAACATTTGAACACTTCCACCCTACTGTCAAACCGGGAGTGACAAATCGGCACTATAGACCTATCACCTAGAACTAAGGGAAAACCAGAAGGGACAAAACTGGAAATTATGTTCCGGACTGGGCTCTAAACCTGAAATGATGTTCTAGACTCAGTCATAATACTACCTACTATGTACTTCCACCCATACAGCAGCCCCATTCTAAGAAAATGGATGTAATGCCTAAAATAACTATAAAAAGTACTAATTGCAAAACCACTCCATCTCAGTCCCCTTCATTCACTAAAGGGCTTCAGATGTAGGGGTGTGTGACATACCCTGTAAACATCCTCAACACTGAGCCGGGTCCACATAGTGTCCACTCCCTTGGGGTAGCTATCAGAACTGCACAATAAAAATATGGAGTAAATATACAATAACATATACAGTAAAAAAATGATATAATAATCTAAAACATTTACCACCTAAACATATATCTCTCTAGGAAGCACTACTTTTTAGAGCAATATTATTTTGTGCTAATTAAATAATTCAGATCAAATTCTGTGTTGATACTCAAGGGGGCTAGGACCTTAGTCTCATAGATCCAGAAGGATTCGTGTTGGCTGATCTGCCTAATGTAATTGCCACCTCTCCGGTGTTTAGTGACCTTCTCTAGTCCCCAAAAATCTCTAAACCTATATATGTCTTTCCTGTGGCCGAGGCTGTATATTCTTTTTTCTTTTTTCGTTACACTTTGAGGTTTTACTAGATTTGCATTTGCCGCACGCATAAAAACCCACCTTAGAAGGAAAAACGTTCATACCTTTATTCGGCTTGGGGGGGCGTCTACAACTCCTGGGGCCAACATATTCCTCAATGCCGGAGCTTTTCCAAGATTCAGTCTTTTTGTAGAATACCCCAATACCTTTTAATAAGGTTCTCCACTTTTTTATTTTGGGCAATATAGCCCAAAATAATCCTAAATTGGTCCTCTGGTTTACAGACTACCCCTACTTGGTCTTTATCTTTAATAAGAGTACTTCTGTCCATATTATTAACTTTTTCTATTTCCTGTCTGATATTAAACATAACCTTTCTCTGAAAATCTTTTCTCTAAAATACCAGACTGTCTCACAAAGTCCTCTGGATCTATACAATTCCTCCGGAGGCGAATAAACTGCCCTTTCGGAATGTTCAGAAGCCAGGACCTTTGGTGACAGCTGTCTAATGAAATTAAACTATTCCTATCTGTGGGTTTGTAGACAGTTTTTGTGCTTAAGGCAATACCTTTCTTAAATATCGTCTATATAACGTCTATAACATAGTAACTCTTGGGGTCTATCAGTTTTCTTAGAATGGGACTGCCTATATGGGCGGAAGTACATAGTAGTATTATGACTGAGTCCGGAACGTCATTTCCGGTTTAGAGCGCAGTCCGGAATGTCATTTCCGGTTTTGTCACTTCCGGTTTTCCCTGAGTACTAGGTGATAGGTCTATAGTGATGATTCACCACTTCCGGTTTGATAGTAGGGCAGAAATATTCACATGTTGGACACAGAGCAGGGAGGAAGAGGATATGAGGTAATGTGACACAGAATTTGGTTTCACTGATGGTAATCCCCCTCAACTGAGTACACAGGTGTCCACACTTGTGGGAGATTGATGAGAGGTTAGAAGTTTATATATTCCTCTAGTTACTGATGGCTCCTCACCTGCTGAAGAAGCTCATTGGAGAGTGAAATGCATACAGGTGCGAGGTGCCGCCATTTGGGACGTTTTTTCTGTTCACATCAAAGTTGATGATATGCTTGTTTGTCACATATTTATGTGAGTATTTTTAATTCCTTTGTTAACCATTTCAGCCCCAGAGAATTTTACCCCCTTTCTGACCAGAGCACTTTTTGCGATTCAGCACTGCGTCGTTTCAACTGACAATTGCGCGGTCGCGCGACGTTGTACCCAAACAAAATTGATGTCCTTTTTTTCCCACAAATAGAGCTTTCTTTTGGTGGTATTTGATCGCCTCTACGGTCTTTATTTTTTGTGCTATAAACAAAAATAGAGCAACAATTTTGAAAGAATCGCAATATTTTTTACTTTTTGCTATAATAAATATCCCCCAAAAATATATAAAAAAACAATTTTTTTCCTCAGTTTAGGCCGATATGTATTCTTCTACATATTTTTGGTAAAAAAATCGCAATAAGCGTATATTGATTGGTTTGCGCAAAATTTATAGCGTCTACAAAATAGGGGATAGTTTTATGGCATTTTTATTTAAATTTTTTTTTTTTTTTATTAGTAATGGCAGCGATCTGTGATTTTTATCGGAACTGCGACATTATGGCGGACACATCGGACATTTTTTACACTATTTTGGGACCATTGTCATTTATACAGCAATCGATGCTATAAAAATGCATTGATTACTGTGTAAATGACACTGGCAGTGAAGGGGTTAACCACTAGGTGGCAGTGAAGGGGTTAAGTGTGTCCTAGGAAGTGATTCTAACTGTTAGGGAGCTGGGCTGGGCTACAACACACAGGACAGTGATCACAGCTCTCTATGACAGAGAACTGTGATCACTGTCCTGTCACTAGGCAGAACAGGGAAATGTTTTGTTTACAAAAGCATCTCCCCGTTCTTCCTCTCTGTGACACGATCTGTGGGCTTGATGTCCGCCGGGTGCCCGCGGTCATGGTTATGGAGACTGCCGTGGGCGTGCGGCTGTACCTGTATGCCTGTACCTGTACACTTGTACCTGTACGCCCTTTTGCCTGCCAGCGCATTCTGCCGACGTACATCAGCGTGCGCTGGTCGGCAAGTGGTTAAGTTTTCATAAATGCCAATACCAGAGAGCACTATGGTTTGTCTTTGTCATTATATGGCCACACATGACTGATTGAGATCACAAGGGGAGGTCTGCGCTGCCCAGAGATACCAGGAAGAGGACTTATGTTCATGTTCCTGGGGTGTCCCAAGAGAGAGATCATCAGGCGTGTGTAATTCTGTAGCGGGATCTACATTCAAGAAGTTGAAGAGGAGGTCAGTGTAGCCAGGATTGCCAGGAGGAGGTTTTCCCGTGGTATCCTGAGTGAGTGATATAACAACAGGCATCCATGACTGTAGTGGGGTCAACTCTTGGAGGTGAGCAGACATTTAAGCTAAAGGTGGTGGTCACTGAAGTCACTGGATATTATGAACTGTCACCTAAAGTTGCACAATGGTGGAATTTGCTTATTATGAGGACTTGATTCATTATTATTATTATTATTATTGTTATTATTATTATTTTTGGTTGCGTTACACTTGAATTTGTTTTAAAGTATAATATTAAGAGTCACATGTGGATACACTCTGAGAGGTGTTGGCAGCAATCATGTTAAGCCCATTAGTAGGCTAACATACTGAATTATTGAGTATTACTTAATATCTGAAGTTATTTTGCACTATTTTCCATTATTATTAAGTTTGAATATGGCACTGAATATATATCTTCTTTAACACTGCAGATTATTGTTGTAGAAAGCATTTAAACTGTTATGCCACATACACGCGATTAGAAATGCCGCCAGCAAAACTCAGATGAGAGTTTTTTGTCGGAAAATGAGACCGTGTATATGCTCCATCGGTCTTTTGCTGGCGGAATTCCAGCTAGCAAAAGATTGAGAGCATGTTCTCTATTTTTCGGTCGGGAAAAGTTCCTATCCGAAAATGCGATCGTCTGTATGCAATTCAGACGCGCAAAAAATCACACATGCTCAGATTCAAGTACGAGATGGAAGCGCTCGTTCTGGTAAAACGAGCGTTGGTAATGGAGATAGCACATTCGTCACGCTGTAAATTTTTGGATCTTTTAATGCAGGGCATTCTTTTGTTCTTTATAATGCTAGAAGAATGAATTTGTTTTGCTGCTGATATTCACACAGAGTTCTCACAAACTTATTTCTTTATTATTGCTCGTGATCTCCTGAATAATCTTTTTTGTTTTTAAAGCCAGATCTCCATAATAATGTTTAGAATTATTTTTTATAGTCATCTTTTGTTGTTTTGTTTTTTTTAATCAAGATCTCCTGTTTTTTTGATTATTTTTAAATTATTTTCTTGTGATCTCCATAATTTTGTTTTTTTGTGTGTCAAGTTTCCACAACATTATTATCTTGTATTTTTAAAGCTCAAGGAGGTTGGTTGTTGTCCCTTGTTAATTTGACATTGTATTTTTGAAATGTACCTGCCTACTCACAAACAAACTGTCCTTTTTGAAGAAAAACACATAGGCAAGTATTTTCATATAAAAAAATCTACATTTATTCTGTCTCATAACAAAATAAGGAGGAAGGCAACGCTGGAGAAACTGCTTGAATTTGCAAAGCCTTTGTACCCCAGGCCACACATCAACTCTTAAACATAACTAAAAATTGGTAGCCTGAGAAGTCCTTATAATAGGGAGCACAATCTGGTCCAGGACTCCCAGAGATCATGAACAGCAGCAGATGACATATATGTCCCCAGGCTGTGGTACTACAACAGCCTGCGTCTTCTGTCAGAACAGACTGAACCCAGGCCATCACTTTCTTGTCTTCCCTGCAGCCTTCCCTCCACGCTTCCCTGCAGCCTTTCCTGGAGCCTTCCTTGGAGGCTGTGGCTCTGGAGGTGGACTTGTGGCAGGAGGAGGAGGAGGAGGATGGGCGAGCACACATAAGTGCATGTTCTCACTAATTTGGCCCCTCAACCCCCTCCTGAAGGGTCTGAAAAATAATATTCTCACACATGAAGTGTTGTCCCTCCTCCATTTGCAGCAATTTTGCAGCTACATAGCAGCCATAGGCCTCGTCAGCATCGGGGGGTGTTTTCAAGGCCCAGTGCTGCCTCCTCCACGTTATTCCCCTTCCTGGCCCTTTTTGTTGTAAGGCGGAGGGGAGGCACCTGGGATTGGGTGAGGCTACTGGGCCTGGCCACCTCCTGGCTGACACTTACCCCCGCCTCCTCCTGGCTGACACTTACCCCTGCCTCCTCCTGGCTGCCACATTCCAGAGCCTCGTCCTAGCTGAGGTCTTCCTGTGTATGAAAAAGGGACATAATTTTAGTTTTTGGTTCATCAATCACACACACAATTTTCAGCTCATGACTGTTACAAATTGAATGTTAATAAATAGAAAAGACTTTCATTCTGATCCCAGCATTTTTCATTCTTGTCACAATCATTTTTGGCCCCTACTGTCTGATGATACTTTTTGTTCAATCATTCATTTGTTAGCAATAATAACATCTAGTTAACAACAATAATTTTCGGACAATAAATATGTTCAAAAATACTATGCCTGGCTCCAGCTGGGCTCCTCAACTTCTTCCAGGATGGAAGGGCCAGGTTGGTCCTTGGAAGCCTCAGCTGGGGTTGAGGGAAGGGTTGAGGGAAGGGTGGATGGAAGTGTAGAAAGTGATTCCCTGGCTTCAATCTGGTCTTCCAAAAACCGCATCCTGTTGTAGTACCACAGACTGGGTACATACACATCCTTTGCTGCTGCTCCTGATTTCATGGAAGCCTGGACCTTATTAAGCTCCTTCCTATACATGCTTCTCAAGCTACCAATTTTCTTATCCACAAACTTGATGTCTGCATCGGGGACCTGCGTCCGGAGCCTGAAACATCCTGATCCCGCAGGAGATTTAAGGCCTCAAATATGGCCTTTATAGAGATGGTGGAGATCTTGAAGAGGGCTGACTATGACGGGAAGTATGGACCGTACCTAAACCCAAATGTGAGAAAAGCCAGGATCATGACTAAAGTTTGAAGAGTCTGCACAGGAATTTTGGGGTACGACGATCCAAGGAGCAATTGAGGAAACGCTGGTCAGACCTGAAATTGAGGGAGCAGGATCAGTACAGAAGGATCAAGAAAATGCTTCTAAAAAGTAAGTAGTTGTCGTGTGTTCCGATTTATTATTATTATTATTATTATTATTACTTGCATGCTGCTCCATATACTTTTCTTTACTGTTGTACAGTTTAAAATGGCTACTTTAATGTTCATGGGCACAGTAATCGGTCGTAGGAAACATTGTTCGTTTGCCAAGTACAACTGTTTTGGGCAGATACAGGGTTAACTACATTTGATCGTGCTAATTTGTATTAAAAGAACTTAAGGACATTGTTGTCTAGATGTGTTTGAAACTAGAAAGAATTGCATACTTGATTAAGTGTAATGTAAGGAGAGAACACTCAGCAGCTGTTTACACATCTGGACTCAGGAGCACTAGTGTGGGACACAAGAATAAACTTTTTAGGGTGTCCCACACAGGTACTCCAGTGGATACTTGGGTGTCTCCATGTGTGAAACTTGTCCAAAAAAGGTAAGTATTCCAGCTTTGGTAAGTGAAAAAATCATGTCTTCAGCTTGGAACTCTGCCAAAACAGACAATTGTACCCCACTTCCAAACAATGTTTCATATTCCTATTTCTGGCCTCAAATATCTGTGTGCTAAGTAAAAGACTCTCTGAGGACACCAGGAAACCCCCACCTCCTGAAGAAGGGGAACAGAGGACACCACAACCTAAGGATGTGGAGGAAGGAGAGGTGGTTGAGATTGTCACCACAACAGGTGAGTGTCTGACACCACAGATTCAGGTAATAGATGTATGCCTGCATATTTATAATACATGGTGTGTATTTTTTTCTTTTAGGTGATGTGCATGTTGTGGAAGAACAATCTCCTCATTTCACGAGTGACAGTGCACAAAGGCTAATCCAGGACATAATGTTTTGTAGTCAGGATTTAGACCTCTTCAAGCAAAAAACAAATGACATAGAAAAAAAACTGAAGAACATGATTGATGTACTAGGAAGAATCTAAAGAACAACAAAATGACACCATTTTCTATTTTTGGGGATCAATTTTTTAATTTTTTTTACGCATTTTAAAAGCCAAATTTTGAAGATGCACACGGTGTGTCAACATGTGCTATCTGCCATCAGGGGATATCAATGTACACGTTTTGTGGGTGCAACCCCTTCCTCGTAACTCAAGTAGGTGAGAGGCACCCCCAAAACACGCCCATTGATCCCCCATGATGGGAGATAGCACATGTTAACATTAGGCATGGGATCAGGAGGGAAATCCCCAGTTTGACTCCCAATATGTATGCATCTTCAAAATTTGGCTTTTACAGGGGGACATCACCCCATCTGATGAAGGCAATATCAAGACATTTTGACACTATAATGTCTGATATTGCCTTCAGTTTGAGGGCTTGAGGGCTGATTGTTGAACTTTGTAAGTTCCTGAGTTGTGTATGTTATGTTTTGAAACATGCCTGTTTATGTACTAAAAAAAAAAATTTCAACGTAAAACTTAAAAAAAAAGATGTTTATTTAAAAAAAAAAAAAGTTTTACAACGCACATGTGAATGTGCACGGAGTAAAAGGTTTTATACTCAACAATGTGTGGCTTCTTCTTTCAATGCTCAATACCATTTTTTGTATTAAGTTGGTGCTTACAGTGACAATAGGTGTTATTTAATAATGGAAAAACCACTTGGCACTACAAGTGCACTAGGAGAACCTAGGAGACAGCTAAAAGAAACACAAGCAGTAAATCAAAATCAAGATTTGATCAGATCAAATTTTTTTTTAATATCTAAAATAATTACAAATTTGCTGGCATAGCAATGGCCCCCCTACCCGTAAAATAATCGACATATTTTTGACGCACTTTACGGGCACTTTGGGGGGGCAAGCCAGGACAGCCAGTTTCCAGGGCTGTCAGTGGATTTTCTGGAAGTCCGGCCTCAGGCCCAACTGTGGCAACATAATTCGGAGCATTTCTCTTCAAAAAGTTGTGAAGTATGCAGCATGCTAGAACTATGTGGTTAAGTTTGTACTCATATTTATTGCGGTAAGAAATAGGCGGAACCGGCTGGCCATTATCCCAAAGGCATTCTCCACGACTCTTCTGGCTCTGGCCAGCTGGTAATTAGAAACCCTCTTCTCCGGGGTGAGGGTCCTCTGGGGGAATGGCCTCATCATGTGATCACTCAGACCAAATGCTTCATCAGCGATAAAAACAAATGGCAGTCCTTCCACGTTCTCTTCCGCAGGTGGCAATTCCAAGCCACCACTCTGGAGACGTCGATAGAACTTGGTCTGGGCAAAGACTCCACCATCCGACATCCGGCCATTCTTCCCCACGTCCACATAGAGAAACTCGTATGTCGCCAACACCACCGCCATCAGCACAATACTATGAAACCCCTTATAGTTAAAATAGTATGACCCCGAGTGGGGTGGTGGGACGATGTGAACATGCAGTTGGGAAAGTCCCAACAATCAGCATATTGGGAAGCCACAGTCTGCCATTCTTGTGGCATTGAAGCAGATTAGACACAAACATTCTTGGCCAACATCAGTATAATTTATTTTAACGAGTATTTAAAGACAAAAATATAAGGTCCACTTAGTAGATTCCTCACCCCCTCAGATGGCCCATTGGAAAAATTTTGGGGGGGGTTTTAAATGAGTTTTGGACCCCCCAAAAAAAGCCTCTGGTACTCTGCCTGAATTTAAGGACAACAATAACATTTGGACACATTTTAGGGGGTGTTTAGGGTAAAGCACTACAATGGAGCTGACAAAATACATTGTTAAGTGACTAGGCTAGGTGTGTATGGGCCCAGGATTGCATGCTGGGGAGGTTAGTGAAGGCAAATATGCGTGACGGACAAAAAAGGAGCATTAAAAGCTTACAGCATGCATGAGGACAAAGGGGACATTCACAGCATATTACAATCATGGTAATTAGGGATTGATGGAAGAAATACAAAACATTAGCATACATTAAATACATAGAATGTGATTTTAAAGGAGAAACCTTACCCTAATATAGTCCTTCTGCAGGACCTGTATGATGGCAGAACAGGTCTCTGGAATAATGATCCCCAGAGCCTGAAGGGAGATGCCTTTAGAGAACTTGAGGCCCTGTAGCCTTCTCCCCGTCGCCAAGCACCGCAACGTGGCGACTAGCCTCTGCTCCGGAGTGATGACATGCAGGTGTCCTGCTTCATAATATAGGAGGACAGCAAAGTCAACAGACGGTGAAAAAGCGGGTCCCTCATCTGGAGAAAATTCCTGAAATCATCAGGGTTATTCTCCTGGATCTCACGCAGCAAAGGCATATGAGAGAATTGGTCACGCTGGAGCAACCAATTCTTGGGCTTGGGTCAAAGCAAGAACCCCAAAACCATGCCCCTGCACAGCACGAATTCTACGACGAGCATATACCCACAACAAGGCTTCAAAATGGTCAGCTGGTCAGAACGAACTAACAGAATGCACTGAAGAACAGAAAGGCCTGTGAAGAGCGAGCTGAAAATCAGAAATGAGCAGACAAGAACGCACTGAAAAACAGATACGAACTGACTACACGCACTGAAAACCAGATACAAACCCACAAGCACCAACTGAAGAGCAGTAATGGACTGAAAAGTACGAAAGCTGAAAAGAGTGAATCGTCTCTCACCAAACTTCTACTAACAGAAGATAAACACGAGATTAGCAGAAGGAGCCCAAAGGGTGGCACGCTGGGTATTGAACTTCTGTTTTCTAGTCCCGTCATACGTGTTGTACGTCACCTCGTTCTTGACGGTCGGAATTTGGTGTGACCATGTATATGCAAGGCAAGCTTGAGCGGAATTCCGTCTGAAAAACCATCCAAGTTTTTTCAGACGGAAATTCCGATTGTGTGTACGCGGCATTAGGGCCCTTTCCCAATGGTGTGCTTTACCTCTGCTTGAAAGCACCTTTCCAGCGTGACAAAAGTGCATCGGAATTTCTTGCTCCCCTTTAAAAAATTTTACTTTTCACATTGCTGCGCTGCATTTGGGCTGCGGCCTGAAAAGTCCTGCATGCTGAATCTTTTGTGTGCTTTTCAATAGCGTACCTTCCATTGTAAGGGCTTAGTCACACATAGTGCTGTGTTAAGCATTTTCTGCATTGTAACATGCCTGTTACCGCAAGGACACACAAAAAAACTATTGTTTTTTATGTGTCTCATTCACACTGCAATGCAGCCTGGAACTGCATCGCAGCATGCTACGATAAAATGCAGACATTCTGCATTTTATCGGAACATGCTGTACAGAGTTGCATGGCTTTGTCACACTGCTCTACAGTGACATGAATGAAGTGTACTTTTGTTTGTGCAAATAAAAAAAAAGGGAGCTGTGTGTGATGCACTGAATCACGCACCACACTACCCTCTACCGCAGTTGGGAATGGACAGCTGGCAGAGAGATAGAGGTCTTCAGCAGCTGTCTGTTCCTGTGTGAATACAACCAAAGTCAATGGAAATGTACCACAAATGCACTGAAAACCCACTGAGGGTGTGTTTTTAGGTGCGTTTTTGGGGTCACATGCTGGCATCCTTAAAAACCAGCAGATAGCATACATACCTTGCCCCCCTCCTTACTTCCATGGTGGTCACTCCCAGCTCCTTTCTGCTCTTCATGTAGAGGAGCCAGTCCAACTGCCCTCTCATATACAGAGCCGCTGGAGCTGTTCCTGGCTGTCCCACCCAGTCTTCCTGGCTCCTTCCCCTCCCACAGTGTTCAGGGGCCACTCCATGTTTGCTCTGGCCTGGCTGTTCTCTGTACTGCCAGCCAGACTGACTCCTGCACAACCACTCCTGGCCAAGAGCATAGAGGAGCTGAGGGTGATCACCATGGAGGTATGGGGGTGGGCATTGTATGTGTAGCTATCCGCTGGTTGTAAAGGATGCTGGTGGATACCAGATACTTAACAACCAGTGAATAGCAGAGCAGGCACTGGAGTAACATCCAGTAAATAGCTGGTTATTAAGGAGCCAGAATCTGACGGCATCCTTGACAACCAGCTATTCACTGCATATGTGTTTGCGTTAAATTTTAACACAACACATTTAAAACGCACTATGCTTTTTAAAAATGCATAGCGTGTTTTTGAAGTGTGGCAGTGTGAAAGTTCCCTTATTGCCATTTACCATGCACATAGCAGATGCCTATTCCAGCCAGATCGATCATTGACCTCAGATGGCCCCTGCCTAGTTTTTCAGACAGTAGAGGCTGGCCAGAGGGGGATATTTGGCACCACTGGCCTGCTTGCACAAGAATCACAGTATATGCAAGCCAAGAATCTCTGTTTTTATGCAAAGGTTTGCTAGAATATGTAAGTGTATATAGCAGTGTGTTTATAGAGAATGTTGGGTGTTAACACTTCATGTGTTACATACTGTATGTGTAAGCTATTTGTATTTGAGAATAAACATGACTGCTGAGGTGCAATAAGCCCAGGTCCCAACCATCACTTGTCATACCTTACCCCTTCTTCTCAACCAATAAGAACCACACATACAACCAATAACGTTGGAAAGGGCAAGGCCACAGCTTTATTTAAAACAACATTAACATTAACCTTAACATTAACCTTTTGGACCGTGCCAGTCACAGTTGTACTGTGAGCACTCAACTACCAATGTAAAAGGGAGATGAAGGAGGGGCCTGTCCTTACCATCAGTGCTGGACCGGCCGTCAATCTCCCAATTACCATCCGGGCATCAAAGGGGTGCCATATTTGCTGGCAAGGTTACCAAAACCGCAACACGCTGTGACATACCATCAAAATTAGGGCGGGAGGGTGGGCAGCTCTTCCATGCTTCCGTCCGAAAAGGACCATAATCCCCTGGGGTGCCAAACTCCTGAGCTCAGGCCCAACCCTTTTCCCCTTTTGTACCAATCCTGAGTTATAACAACTTTACTGCAACTCCTCCCTGGTCATGCCCCCATCAGTCAGGGCTCTCTCTCCCGATGGGCTCAAGAGGCTCTCATTCTTTCAGTACTAGAGCATTTTTCTGTTCTCCTACCTATACAAACTAAGTTTACACTCCCCCAATTGAGCACATTTCTGATCGCTCCCCCCTACCCCCACAGGGTGACCTCACACTTTCTAAGAGAAGATCATTCCTGATCTTTCTCAACAGCCTGAGCTCACACTTTTTTGAGGGAAAATTTTACTAAGGCTAAGTTCACACTTCTTCAGTGGAGCACCTTTCTAATCTCCCTCCACTAGCTGAGCTCCTACTTTCTCTGGGAAACACATTTAGTGCTTACCCCTGGGGTTGCCACTGATGGATGAGTCCCCTGATTCCAGATGACAATGACCCTTCTGACAATGCCACACCCTCTGACACACCAAGACTAAAGAAAGATGTTTTACTTTTGGGAAATACTCCTCACAAAACAACATACAGAATGCAAATAGTAACAAGCAATGGCAGGTAACAATTTTGTATAATGCCGCAAGCAGCACAGTGGCTAAGTAGTTAGCACTGCCGTCATTGGTTTGAATCCCAACCACAGCACTACCTGCCTGGAGTTTTCATGTTCTCCCTGTTCCTGCATGAGTTTCCTCCCACACACCAAAGTCATGCTGGTGGGTTACGTGTCTTCTGTCTAAATTGGACCTAGTGTGTGTATGTATGAATATGAGTTAGGGACCTTAGATTGTAAGCTTCTTGAGGGCAAAGACTAAGGTGAATGTACAATATATATGTGTAAAGCTCTGCATAAATTGACAGTGCTATACAAGTACCTGAAATAAATGCATAAAACAAATAAACAATGAGAGGACCTCTTAAAATATCTTTGCACCTGAACTCTAAATCTAGGGAGGTCCTAACTAAAGAGGTGGTATTGGGAGCTAAAAGGTCCTTCCCCTCCCACTGGTCAGTGTACTATTAATCATTAGGGCTCAAAGTGCTTGCGTTGGAGCACTCAGGCTTAAGTGGATCCCATGGTACAGGGTGTAAATGCCCAAACTGTATCCCAAAACAAGGTTGCACTGTCTAAGAAGTGGGTAAGCAAGTTGTGGCCAGCAACTTCTCATCAAAATGCTGTCTGTGAACTAGATCAGTGGTTCTCAACCCTGTCCTCAAGTACCTCCAACAGGCCATGTTTTGTGAATTTCTCTTAGATAAATTAGCTGTCCAAAATACCAAGCCATTGACTCTGATTTAAAGCACCTGTGCAAGATAAAGGAAAACCTGCAAACATGGCCTGTTGGGGGTACTTGTGGACAAGGTTGAGAACCACTGAACTAGATAACAGAGTTGGCCTCTCACCACATTGCAGTCTGTAATTAAGCTTGCTCCCGCTCTTTGACATCAGGAACCAATGGCATTTGTGGCAACTCAGGACCTTGTAGTGACGATTTCTCATTGAACCAGTGATATTCTTTTCCTCCTGCTCACTGGATCTCTCCTCAGCCCAGATGTGGCAGCCAAGTCTCTTTCTGACACCATGGCAAACACCCCCCCCCCCTCCACACACACACACACACACACACACACACACACGTTACTTCTTCTACATATTTTCTTGGGGGATCTCCTTCTTGATCTGCTTCTAGAAGCAGAGCTCCCACTTTCCATGGGAGCTGCTTCCTGATCTCTCCCCACAGGTACAAGAGTTTGCAAACCCTTGGCAGAGTTCCATCGTGAACACTCTTCAAAGGCTAAGCTTGCACTTCCTCAGGGTAGTTCCGTCCTAATCTCTTCCCATGGGCAGGGATAACACTTTCTACTTGGAGCTCCTTCCTGGTCTCTCTCCACAGGGTCATTTTAAAAATCCTCAGTAGAGCTCCTTCATAAACACTCCACACAGGCTAAGCTTCTAATTCTTTGGGGAAGTGATATTCCCTTCATTGGACATGTAGAACCCTTTTACTTGTAGCCTGTGTTGTTAGCTAGCTTCTAGCTAGAAGTCATCATGACCACATTCCCTCTCGGTCCCTTTCTTTTTTCACAGTTTACTCTAAACATCTTCACTTACAGGTTCCCTTATAGCAATAGGAATAACATAAAGCTCACAGATGGGAACTGCTTAAAATCAATACCTGGATTTCATGTAGATATATCATCTGTTGAACGCTCAAGCATGTAACCCCACAACTTGGATACACTGCAGTTACAGGCTGCATGTGTGATGAGAGCAGTTAACTGCATATGACAGCACCAGTTCAGCTAGTCGATGTACCAGCTGCTTAGCTTAGTTGGCTAAATTTATTTTTTTTACAATGCAAAAGTTGTAGTTGAGAATTCTGGATTGTTTTTTTCTTATTTTGTTTTATGATAACATAGGGGGGAAAAAATAGCTTTTATGAACTGTATGTAGCGCTACCCCCACAGGAGCTGCTGGTGAATAAGGGATTGCAACCTGCACAGCCAGGCACACAGAATTTTCCACAGCACTCTTGAGTCAGGAAACAGTCGTTGCAGCTTTTTGTATTTTTAGGGCTATTGAACTTGGATGGGGTTAAGGGTATTATGGGATGACCACTTGACTTAAAGCGGAGTTCCACTCAAAAACGGAACTTCCACTTTAAGTGCAGGTGACCCCCTGACATGCCACATTTGGCATGTCATTTTTCTGGGGGAGGAGCGGGTACCCTGTTTATATGGGCTACCAGCTCCCACTTCCTCCTCTGGCTCCACTGAGCCAGAAGGAAGTTCACCTCTACCCCCTCCCTCCCTGCAATCTTCTGGGACACGTCCCAGCCAGCATGCACAGTGCCCACAGTTAGAATGCTGGCGCCTCGGAGAGGAGGGGGAGAGGATAAGGGCTTTGTGCGTCCGCATCGCTGGACCGTGGGACAGGTGAGTGTCTGATTATTGAAAGTCAGTAGCTACACTTTTTGTAGCTGCTGTCTTTTAAATGGGTGGAACTCCGCGTTAAGTACAACTTTCCAGGGACAACTTCTTCTGTACAGACTATTTACACTCCTCAGCTTCCTCCAGCACAACACTTGCTTGAAGCACTGCAACTCCCAGAACCAGCTGGCACACTGTTAGGCAATCTGACAATAAGGCTCAGTCAGATTGGTAGCAAATGCCCTTTACAGTCAAGGACCTCGGGCCCCTTTGGTAGTGTAGCAAAGTCTTAGTGCCCAGCTGTCCTTCTGTGGCTGCTGATCCCAGCACCACCTCTTCAGGCACTGCAAGTCCACCTGGCTGCAGCTGCCCCTTTCTCTAGCACTCCTAGCTAAGCTTCCACAGTCCTCCCAGACTGACTCTGCATTAATCTCAGACTGCTCTCACCCAGTCCTCTCCGACTGTAACACTCACCAGCCCACCTGGCTGTCTTCTGCTTGGAGATCTCTGGGGCATGCTCACTGGCTCCTGCTGTCCTCACACTTGCCCTTTTGGCTAGGACCAGAGGAATTTTTTATTCCTGGCCGGAGGGCCTGGTCATTGTGTTACACAATGGCCACTTCTTTTCACTCTCCTCTCCACTATACCTTCCCCCACTTTTTATTTATTTTGATTGGAAACCTGTGTTGTCTCACGTCTTGTTTTTGTCACGTTTGTCTCACTGTGTGATGAGTAAGGATGCGGGTCCTCGGGCCAGCCCTGAAAGTCTTGGGAAGGGGTGGACATGGCCTTTTGGCTTAGTTCGCCCTCTCTCATGGGGTCTCCCTTCGGGGGAGCCTCACCTAGTACTTGGGTGGGTCCTGTTTCGGCAGGCCCTCCAGAGAACGGGGTCTGTCTGGTTTCGGCCAGATGGACCATAGTAAGTACCTTTGTCCCCGCAGGAGCCTAACGCCCCGGGGGATCAGGGAATTGGCACGTCTTGTGTACCCGTTGCACTTTTTTGTGAGCACTCTTTATGTGTGTGCACATTTTTTATGCACCGGGTGAAGTTTTTGGGTGTGTTTTGCACGCCATAGGCTTTCAAAAAAAAAAAAAAAAAAAACTTGCCCCCGTGCCACTGGGCAGGATTCCTCCTTGGGTTTTCAAAGGATCCCTCCTGCACCCAAGCTCTCAGACCCGAGGTCATCCCCCCAGACTAGGGGGTTACCCTCAACGGTCTCTGACAGCCTCCTAGCACTCCATTTCCAATCTTCCACTTGAACTCTCCTGCCCCAACTGGGCTGACCCAGAGTATTTGAGGGGGCCTGCTCCCTGCCAGCCCATCTGTTGGGGACTGGTCAGGGCCCTCATGAATACTCCAGAAAGCTCCTCCTAACCTCCCTCCCATTCTACTGGAAGTTTCCAGCAAGTTCCAGAAGTAGGGAGAGGTACCAGAGATGCTGCCTGCTGAGTCATACCAGCCCTCCCTGGATCACTCACTTGACTTAGATAAAACACAGGCTTGGCTGCCAGCCAAGCCTAAAAATTTTACCTGCTCTAGTGGCAGGTGCTGTTCTTCTTTGACAGAAGTTGATCAAACAACCAATTTCTGTTGAGCAAGGATGCCTCCTCACTTCCTGTTAAACATCTCTGAAAAGTGTCCCAAGCAGAGATCGTTTTTCAGTGGCGCAGCAGTTTAAATTGGCCATAGATGTATTGAAATTATGCCAGCTAAGCAGGGACCGGACTTTCATTTAAAATCATTTTTATTGGGTATTTTTCACAGAACAAGATAATTGCCCAAACACAATATAAGATGACAAGGTGGTTCCTTGCAATTACAATTAGCAGGTAGATAATGAACAAGTTGAAACAAAACTGTTACAATCAGCCTGTAAGTAGTAAACAAGATAAAATATAACTTTGTCTTGCAGTTACACTAAAAAAAAAGTAGGTAGGTAAAAAAAGTAGGTGTAATCTTTTTCATTGGCATGCATACACCTCCACGGGTCATATAGAAGGTTTCTTCTTAGAAAGACTTGTAGTGTTTTTCTAACTGGGGAACTAGGATTTGACACATCAATTTTTTGGTCTATTACAGGAAGTCCCCGAGTTACGAATACAATAGGGACTGTAGGTTTGTTCGTAAGTCAAAGTTGTTCGTAAGTCGCAACACTGCATTTGTAAGTGTAACTTCCGGTCGGAACACTGCATTCGTAAGTGTAACGTCCGCCTGTGCATGGATGTGGAATGTTCTGGGCACTTGTTATGTTATCTGGGGCTCTTCTGGCCATGCAGTACATGTAGTACTCAGTATGGGATGTGTCCAGAGGTATCCAGGACCAACTTGGAGCACAAGTGGCCGGCATTTGAGGGCGTTCGTAAGTAGGAGTCGTTCGTAACTCGGGTGTTCCTAACCCAGGGACTGCCTGTATAGTATTAAGTCTCCCATTAGCAGGAGAGAGCTCTTCCGGATCGTCTCTATTTTCTTGTAAAGAGCATTTAAAAACTTAAGTTGCCCAACATTAGGTGCATATAGGTTGATGATTGTATAAAGAACATTATTAATACTACAAATTAAAATGATATATTGTCCTTTTTGATCTTTGTGGACTTCTTGCATTGTAAAGGCCTCTAAAGAGTTAATGGCTATAAGGATGCCATTTTTCTTGACTGGGGCATTGGCAGTAAAAATGTGTGGAAACAGTCGATGGGAGCAATGTGGGGCTTTATGCCGCGTACACACGGTCGGACTTTTCGTCTACAAAAGTCCAACGGACGCTGACGGACTAAAGCTGGCTGGTAATCCGATCGTGTGTGGGCTTCTCCGGACTTTCAACGTACTTTTTTAGCCTCAAATCCGACGGACTTTAGATTTGAAACATGCATCAAATCTTTACGTCGTAACTACGACGGACCCCGAAGTCCGCTCGTCTGTATGCTAGTCCGACGGACAAAAAAACGACGCATGCTCATAAGCAAAAACTAAACGGAAGCACTCGGTCTAGTAAAACTAGTGTTCGTATTGTAGGTAGCACATTCATCACGCTGCAAAATCTCTGATCGTTGAATGCAGCGCATTTTATTTCTTCTTTACGAATGCTCTAAAGAACGAAGGTGTTTTGCTGTTCATAATCAGAGTTCTCCCAAACTGATTTCTGGATTCTTTTTCTCTTTGATCTCATGAATGATATAGTATGCATTTTAAAAACAAGGTTTCCATACTAATAATACTTTTTCCCCTTTTTTTTTTTTTTTTTTTTAGGTTTGTAAAGTTACCACAAAGAACCCATTATTCTTTTTTTTTTTTTAGTGATTATTTTTTAGTTTTTAGATAAAGTTAACCCAAAGCACCGTTTTTGGTTATGTAAATTTTTTTATTTTCAAGACTTACCACTTGAACATTATTAACATTAGTAATGTATTTTTGGTGTGTTTTTTCCAAACTCAATGAGATTGTTGTCCCTTGTTAATTTAACATTGTGTGTAAAATCAATGATTTAAAAGAAAACACATAAAGTCTTTTGCTAAACTCAAAAAAGATCCATTTATTCATGGTCAAAATAAAATAAAGAGGAAGTCAACGCTGGAAAAAGTCGGTGTACAAGAAAATTGGGATCTTGCGGAGTCCATATAAGAGGGAGCACAATCTGGTCCAAGAATCCCAGAGATCAACAGCACCAGCAGATGATCTAGATGTCCCCAGACTGTGGTCCTACAACAGCCTGCGTCTTCTGTCAGACCAGACTGAACCCAGGTCATCACTTTCTTCTCTTCCCTGCAGCCTTTCCTCCACGCTGCCCTGCAGCCTTCCCTGTAGCCTTCTTTTGAGGCTGTGGCTCTGGTGTTTCAGTTGTGGCAGGAGGAGGAGGAGGAGGAGGAGGAGGAGGGGCTGCCTCATGTAGTTGGGTGTTTTGTGTTAGCGTGCCCTGCAGCCCCTTATGGATTGTTTCCCCAAATAGGCGCTCACAAATGAGGCGCTGCTCCCAATCCATCTGAAGAAGCCTGCTGGCTAAGTAGCAGCCATAGGATTCTTCCGCTTCGGGGGGGCTCCTTAAAAAACGGGTGGCCTCTTGCATGAGGCGCAGGGATGCGTCCTGTGTGACCATCCCCTTCCTGGCCCTTTTTTTGGGAAGGTGGAGGGGAGGCACTTGGGATTCGGTCAGGCTCCTACTGGGCCCAGCCACCTCACTTGGCCCAGCCACCTCACTGGGAGCAGCCACCTCACTGGGAGCAGCCACCTCCTGCCTGACACTGGGCCCAGCCTCCTCCAGGATGATGGTGAATCCGGCCTCCTCCAGGCTGTCCATGGGCCCGGTCTCCTCCTGCCTGCCACTTTCCCCACATTCCTCCTGGATGGACTCATCCTGTGTATAAAAAAAGGACAATAGTTTGAGTATATTTTTTTGGGTTCATCAATGACACACAGTTTGCTTCTCATGAATAGCAAATTCAATTTGAATACATCTCTTTAATAAAAGAGTCTAATCAGACACCCTAATTATTTCAAGCAGGTGCCAAACATATTTAGCCACTACTGTCAATTGATATGTATACACAATTTTGAGTGCAAAATTATTTTAGACAATTATAACATCCAGTTAACATCATTAATATTAGTACAGTAAATATTTGTTAAAATAATTTACCTGACTCCAGATGGTCATATCTGGTTCATCCAGGATGGAAGACCCAGCTTGCTCCTCATCAGCCTCTGCTGGGGTGGAGGGAAGGGTGGAGGGAAGGGTGGAGGGAAGGGTTGAAAGTGATGGCCTGGCTTCATTCTGGTCATCCAGAAAACGGAGTTGATTGTAGTACCACAGCCTGGGTACATAAACATCATCTGCTGATGCTCCTGATCTCCTTGATTCCTGGATCTTCTTATGCTCCCTCTTATACATGTTCCTCAAGACCCCAATTTTCTTGAGCAATGTCTCCATTGTTGCTTCCGGGATGGTCGCCTGGACAAAGGACAGAAGTCTCTCCAGCGTTGACTTCCTCACATGCTTTGCATAATACTGAGGGTGTTTCACCTCCCACAAATTCCTCATCTCTCGATATTTCGAAATAAAAGCTGTAAGGAACTCTGGATCCTTAAATAGGGGATTCATTATATCTGGAAAAGATGAAGTCACAAGACAAAAAACACTTTTATTATAGGTTTCTGCTAACCCCTCATCATCTTCTCCCTATGTAGGCCTCATCAATCTATCAAGCCATATAGGCCGCTTGCTACAAAGTCATGACCATAAAACCCAAAAAATATATATCTAAAATTACCTTCGTTTTGTAACGTCCTGGTCCACTATCACCTACCACAGAACGTACGTACGACACGTGCGCAAGGGCCCTCTTTACACACTACGCATGTGTGAAACTCCGCCTGCGTCGCCCGCCCCTGACGTTCGAAATTAACTCATGTTCTCCGCCCCCTAATTCGACGCACAGAACGTACGTACGACACGTGCGCAAGGCCCCTCTTTATACACTACGCATGTGTGAAACTCCGCCTGCGTCGCCCGCCCCTGACGTTCGAAATTAACTCATGTTCTCCGCCCCCTAATTCGACGCACAGAACGTACGTACGACACGTGCGCAAGGCCCCTCTTTATACACTACGCATGTGTGAAACTCCGCCTGCGTCGCCCGCCCCTGACGTTCGATTTTAACTCATGTTCTCCGCCCATTTTTTGTTACGGCGCGTAGTGGAGTAAATAATGGCGGAGACACCTGATATGTTGACGACCTCAGGTAGTGGAGACAGCCCGGAGGCTGGAACGTCAACAAAATCTATGAGGCCTAGATTTAAGGCCTCTAATATGAGTTTTAAAGAGATGGTGGAGATGGTGGCCATTCTTCACAAAGACGACTATGATGGGAAGTATGGGCCGTACGCACGGCCAAATTTGCGCAAGGCCAAAATCATGGCGAAAGTTGGGGACACTTTGCAGGCATCTTTTGGGGTCCAGCGCTCCAGAGATCAACTGAGAAAAAGATGGTCTGACCTGAAACTCAGGGAGCCGGATCAATACCGACGTATCCGGAAAGTTCTTAAAAAAAGTAAGTACTTGTCGTGTTTTTCTCTTGTGTTTATTACCTTGTATACTGCTCCATGTGCTTTTCCTTCCTATACGATTTTTTGTTCATCGTTTTAAACGATCTTTTAATAAACCTCGTTACATATCTATAGATAGATCTATCTATATATATAAAGATATACATATAGATATATATATAGATATAGAGAGAGAGAGAGAGAGAAATATATAGAGAGAGAGAAATATAGAGATAGGTAGATAGATAGATATAGAAATGTAAAACATTCTTTTGGAATATTTTAAGTTATCTTTTTTTTTTTTCTTTACATTTAGTTAGATATTTATAGATTTTGTTCCAGATATAGAGAGAGAGAGATCAAAAGATTATTAACTATATTTTGAGATATTGATATCTAGATATCTATCTATCCGATATGTCTTTATAATTTTAAATATTGAGGTAAAATAGGAACTCTACACAAACCACTTCACTACAAATGTTGGAAAATTACTATGTACTAAAATATCTGTGTGCTAAGTAGATTACTAATTTTTTGTTTCACATAGGGGAAAAATCACTCAGCCAACAAGAAGACAGTCCACCCCAAGCCAAACATGATTGGGAAATCAGCCCAAGTCCCACTGAGGATGTGGAGGAAGGAGAGGTGGGCGACATGGGCACCCCACCAGGTGAGTGTCTGACACACCAGCTTACGTTAATCTATGCATGGCTGCCTTTTGTTTAATGTAATTTGTCTACTCTATTTTAGGGGATCTGGTTGTGCTTGATTCAAGCAACAGCACCACCCCCGAGGATGTGGAGGAATTATGCTACATGGGCACCCCACCAGGTCAGTGTCTGAGACAACAGCTTTATTATGGTAAGGTAAACTATGTATGTGTGCATATTTCTAAAGACATTTTTTGGTTTCATTCCACTTTAGGTACAACAAGAAGTGACTATTTCACCTCAGAAAGTGCCCAACGGCTAATTGGTCAAATAATGGCCTGGAATAAGGACATCGATGAAATGCGTAATCGGCTGGATCGTATGCAGCAGGAAATGAAGGACATGATTGATGTTTTGGGTCGAATCTAAATGCCCTTTTTGAAACCCCAAAACATCAATCATGTCCTTCATTTCCTGTTTTGCTGACCCCATTCTGGGCCTTCTCTTTCTTTTTTTGGCTGAACAGAAATGGCTGTTTAACCTAATTTAAAAAAGGAGGGCTGTTTCTCGTAAATACCTAAAAAATCCACAAAAAAATAAAACTTGATTTTCTCAAAAACCCAAAAAAACAAAAAAAAACCTTGATTTTAAAAAACCAAAAAAAAAAAAAAAAAACTTGATTTTAAAAAACCCCAAAAAAAAAAAAAACTTGATTTTAAAAAACCAAAAAAAACAAAAAAAACTTGATTTTAAAAAACCAAAAAAAAAAAAAAAAAACTTGATTTTAAAAAAACTAAAAAAATAACAAAACTTGATTTTCAAAAAAACAAAAAAAATAAAAAAAAATTGATTTTAAAAAACCAAAAAAAACTAACAAAACTTGATTTTCAAAAAAAAAAACAAAAAAAAACTTGATTTTAAAAAACCAAAAAAAAAAAAAAAAAAAAAAACTTGATTTTAAAAAACCAAAAAAAAAAAAAAAACTTGATTTTAAAAAAACTAAAAAAATAACAAAACTTGATTTTCAAAAAAACAAAAAAAATAAAAAAAAATTGATTTTAAAAAACCAAAAAAAACTAACAAAACTTGATTTTCAAAAAAAAAAAAAAAAAAAACTTGATTTTAAAAAACCAAAAAAAAAAAAAAAAAACTTGATTTTAAAAAACCAAAAAAAAAAAAAAAACTTGATTTTAAAAAAACTAAAAAAATAACAAAACTTGATTTTCAAAAAAACAAAAAAAATAAAAAAAAAATTATTTAAAAAAAACAAAAAAAACTAACAAAACTTGATTTTCAAAAAAACAAAAACAAAAAAAAACTTGATTTTAAAAAACCAAAAAAAAAAAAAAAAAAAACTTGATTTTAAAAAACCAAAAAAAAAAAAAAACTTGATTTTAAAAAAACTAAAAAAATAACAAAACTTGATTTTCAAAAAAACAAAAAAAATAAAAAAAAATTGATTTTAAAAAACCAAAAAAAACTAACAAAACTTGATTTTCAAAAAAAAAAAAACTTGATTTTAAAAAACCAAAAAAAAAAAAAAAAACTTGATTTTAAAAAAACCAAAAAAAAACCAAAAAACTTGATTTTAAAAAAACTAAAAAAATAACAAAACTTGATTTTCAAAAAAACAAAAAAAAATAAAAAAAACTTGATTTAAAAAAACCAAAAAAAACTAACAAAACTTGATTTTCAAAAAAAACAAAAAACAAAAAAAAACTTGATTTTAAAAAACCAAAAAAAAAAACAAAAAACTTGATTTTAAAAAAACAAAAAAAAACAAAAAAACTTGATTTTAAAAAAACTAAAAAAATAACAAAACTTGATTTTCAAAAAAACAAAAAAAAAAAAAAAAAATTGATTTTAAAAAACCAAAAAAAACTAACAAAACTTGATTTTCAAAAAAAAAAAAAACAAAAAAAAACTTGATTTTAAAAAACCAAAAAAAAAAAAAAAAAAACGATTTTAAAAAACCAAAAAAAAAAAAACAAAAAACTTGATTTTAAAAAAACTAAAAAAATAACAAAACTTGATTTTCAAAAAAACAAAAAAATAAAAAAAAATTGATTTTAACCACTTGACCACTGGGCACTTAAACCCCCTTCCTAACCAGACCAATTTTCAGCTTTCGGTGCTCTCACACTTTGAATGACAATTACTCAGTCATACAACACTTTACCCATATGAAATTTTTATCCTTTTTTTCACACAAATAGAGCTTTCTTTTGGTGGTATTTAATCACCGTTGGGTTTTTTATTTTTTGCGCTATAAAAGAAAAAAGACTGAAAATTTGGTAAAAAAATGAATTTTTCTTTGTTTCTGTTATAAAATTTAGCAAATTAGTAATTTTTCTTCGTAAATTTTGGCCAAAATTTATACCGCTACATATCTTTGGTAAAAATAAGTACAACTTGGTGTATATTATTTGGTCTTTGTGAATGTTAGAGAGTCCAAAAGCTACAGTGCCAATATCTGAAAATTGATCACACCTGAATTACTGACGGCCTATCTCATTTCTTGAGACCCTAACATGCCAGAAAAGTACAAATACCCCTCAAATGACCCCTTTTTGGAAAGAAGACATTCCAAGGTATTTAGAAAGATGCATGGTGAGTTTTTTTGAAATTGTCATCTTTTCCCACAATTCTTTGCAAAATCAAGATTTTTTTTTTCTTTTTTTTTTTTTTTTTACAAAATTGTCATATTAGAAGGTTATTTCTCACACACAGCATATGCATACCACAAATTACACCCCAAAACACATTCTGCTATTACTCCCGAGTATGGCGATACCACATATGTGAGACTTTTACACAGCATGGCCACATACAGAGGCCCAACATGCAGGGGAGCACCTCCAGGCGTTCTGGAGCGCCCAGGCCAATTCTGACATTTCTCTCCTACATGTAAAAATCATAATTTATTTGCTAGAAAATTACATAGAACCCCAAAACATTATATATATTTTTTTTAGCAAAGACCCTAGAGAATACAATGGCGGTTGTTGCAACTTTTTATCTCGCACGGTATTTGTGCAGCAATTTTTCGAACGCGTTTTTTTGGGGAAAGAAACAGTTTTGTGCTTTAAAAAAAAAACAAAACAGTAAAGTTAGCCCAATGTTTTTGCATAATGTGAAAGATGAAGTTACGCCGAGTAAATAGATACCCAACATGTCACCCTTCAAAATTGCACACTCTCGTGGAATGGTGCCAAACGTCGCTACTTAAAAATCTCCATAGGTGACATTTTAAAATTTTTTCCTGGTTACATGTTTTGAGTTACAGAGGAGGTCTAGGGCCAAAATTATTGCTCTCGCTCTACCGATCGCAGCGATACCTCACATGTGTGGTTTGAACACCGTTTTCATATGTGGGCGGGACTTACGTATGTGTTCGCTTCTGCATGCGAGCACACGGACATGGGCGCTTTAAATTTTTTTTTTTTTTTTTTTATTGTTTATTTTACTTTATTTATTTTAGTTTGACACTTTTTCCCCCCCAAAAAATTTTTGATCACTTTTATTTCTATTACAAGGAATGTAAACATCCTTGTAATAGGAATATGGCATGACAGGTCCTCTTTACAGTGAGATATGGGGTCAATAAGACCCCACATCTCACCTCTAGGCTGGGAAGCCTGAAATAATAATAAAAAAAAAACGATCTTGGCTTCGATCGTAGCGGTGAGTCGGTAGAAGCACCGGAGGGTGGCGGGAAGGGGGGGGCGTCCCCTCTCGCCTCCCATAAGAATGATCAAGCAGTGGAACAGCAGCTATGATCATTCCTATGGTGTAGGAAATCGCTGGCTGAAAAAGCTGATATCTGAATGATGCCTGTAGCTGCACCCATCATTCAGATATACCCGCTCAAAGTCAGGGACGTCATATGACTGTGGGCGGGAACTGGTTAAAAATTGCGGGCTATTGCAGAGTATTGCGGGGTATATTGCAGAGTATTGCGGGGTATATTGCAGAGTATTGCGGGGTATATTGCAGAGTATTGCGGGGTATATTGCAGAGTATTGCAGGGTATATTGCAGAGTAGTGCCCGCGTATATTGCAGAGTAGTGCCGGGTATAATGCAGAGTAGTGCCGGGTATTATGCAGAGTATTGCAGGGTATAGTGCAGAGTATTGCAGGGTGTTATGCAGAGTATTGCAGGGTGTTATGCAGAGTATTGCAGGGTATAGTGCAGAGTATTGCAGGGTGTTATGCAGAGTATTGCAGGGTGTTATGCAGAGTATTGCAGGGTATTATGCAGAGTATTGCAGGGTGTTATGCAGAGTATTGCAGGGTATAGTGCAGAGTATTGCAGGGTGTTATGCAGAGTATTGCAGGGTGTTATGCAGAGTATTGCAGGGTGTTATGCAGAGTATTGCAGGGTATAGTGCAGAGTATTGCAGGGTGTTATGCAGAGTATTGCAGGGTGTTATGCAGAGTATTGCAGGGTGTTATGCAGAGTATTGCAGGGTGTTATGCAGAGTATTGCAGGGTGTTATGCAGAGTATTGCAGGGTGTTATGCAGAGTATTGCAGGGTATAGTGCAGAGTATTGCAGGGTGTTATGCAGAGTATTGTAGGGTATTATGCAGGGATGGCTGAGCATTGAGGGATGGATGGATGTGACAGCAATTGTCACTGAGCACCGCTGTGGGCACTACACATGCAGCCCACAGCGGTGCTGCCATCCGATTCCTCCCCCTCTCCCCTCGCACTGTACCGATCGGTACAGAGAGGGGAGGGAGGAACCGGCGTCATGAGATGACGCCGGTCTGTTGACATGTGATCGCTCCGTCATTTGACGGAGCGATCACATGGTAAACGGCCGCGATCAGCGGCCGTTTACCGTGATCCGTGATGCGCCGGGTCCTCCGGACCCGGCGGTCACGGAAGTTCTCGGGTGCGCGCCCCAGGGGGCGCGCGAGAGCAGTATTCTGGGAGGACGTCCATGGACGTCCACCCAGAACTAGCCGACCGCGCTGTTGCCGTCTTTCGGCTATGGCCCGGTCGGCAAGTGGTTAAAAAACCAAAAAAAATAAAACTTGATTTTCAAAAAAACAAAAAAAAACAAAAAAAAAAGCCTGTTTGCGAAAATCAAAAAGCCAAAAATATTTTTTTGTGGATTAGGTAGAAATATTTAAATATAATTATATTTTTCTACATTATTAAGATATCATTATATTTTTGTCTATGAACATTTTATACTAAATGCAGAACTGAATGCATAGCAACCATTAATAAAAACATCTCCTTATAGGAATTAAATAAATGTGTGGTTTGTTATTTCAAGGCTCAGTATCAGTTTGGTTATAATTGTAAAAAAGTTGTTTACAGTGGCAATGGAGCTTATTTAGACATTTAAAATTAAAATACAGTTGGCACTACAACTGCTCGACCATAACCTAGGAGACAGCCCAAAAGAAAGGCAAGCAATAAATATAATGCAAGATTTCATCAATATTTTTTTTATTGTAAAAAATTAGATATCCTGGCCCATTGCAATGGCCCCCCTACCCATAAAATAATTAACATATTGCTGTCTAACTTGACGGGCACTTTGGGGGGCCAAGCCAGTACGGACAGTATCCAGGCCCGTAAGGTTGGCATCTATTTGTCCGGCCTCAGGCCCAACTGTGCCTATGTAATTCTGAGAATGTTTGTTTAAAAAGTTGTGCAGAATGCAGCACGATAAAATGATAAAATTAAGTTTGTATTCCGCCAAATTAATGGCTGTTTGAAACAGGCGGAACCGGCTGGCCAGAATTCCAAACGCATTCTCAACCACTCTTCTAGCTCTGGCCAGCCGGAAATTAAAAACCCTCCTCTCCGGGGTGAGGGTTCTTTGGGGGAATGGCCTCATGAGGTGCTTGCTGAGAGCGAAGGCTTCATCGGCAATGAAGACAAAGGGGAGTCCTTCCACGTTATCCGCATCAGGTGGCAATCCCAGGCCACCACTCTGGAGACGCTGGCAGAACTCCGTCTGGGCAAATACTCCTCCATCCGACATCCGGCCATTCTTCCCCACGTCCACATATAAAAAATCATAGTGTGCCGACACCACCGCCATTAAAACAATACTGTGGAACCCCTTATAATTAAAATAGTATGACCCCGAATGGGGTGGTGGCACAATGTGGACATGTTTCCCATCTATAGCCCCTCCACAATTGGGAAAGTCCCAACGGCTGGCAAAATGGGATGCCACAGTCTGCCATTCCTGTGGCGTTGAAGGAAACTGGGGAATCAAACAAGAAAACCAAAATCAATTAATTTGGAAGCTAACATTGCAAGAAAATTAGACAATTAAAAACATTATTCCCCAGCATCAGTATAACATGCAATAATTTAATTCTTCTGGAATAACTAATATGGAAAGGCACACTTATCAGATTGCTCACCCCCTCTGATGGAACATTGATTACATTTTAGGGGGTTGTGAAATCCCTAAAAAAGATTACTTTTAGGACACGCAGGAATTTAGGGACTAAAAAGGCTACAAGACTGCAGTTGTCGCACTCTGCAGGTGCAGTTGCTAACCAGCTTACAGTAAATGAGGTAATGTAAAAAGGCATTCATGTTGCAAGGAGTACACAATCACATGCAAGGGCAATTAATGAAAACACTTTGAGGCTTGCATATGATTTGATGATGGAAATCAGCAGAGCTTCTGCTCATTTACTAAAGCACTGGAACAAATGCACTTGTAGAGTGCACATGCATTTTGCAAACTGCAACATATATTTGCTTTAGACAAATCAACAACACAGAACATTCAAGAAAATTTTTACGAGGGTGGGGGGGGGGGGGGGGTTGTGAAATCTAGATAATTGCTAATTAGCAGCACACTATTTGGAGTGAGTTTAGGTGGGGGTGGGTGGGGGGGTTGGGAAATCTAGATAATTGCTAATTAGCAGCACACTATTTGGAGTGAGTTTAGGTGGTGGTGGGTGGGGGGGTTGGGAAATCTAGATAATTGCTAATTAGCAGCACACTATTTGGAGTGAGTTTAGGTGGGGGTGGGTGGGGGGGTTGGGAAATCTAGATAATTGCTAATTAGCAGCACACTATTTGGAGTGAGTTTAGGTGGGGGTGGGTGGGGGGGTTGTGAAATCTAGATAATTGCTAATTAGCAGCACACTATTTGGAGTGAGTTTAGGTGGGGGTGGGTGGGCTGGTTGGGAAATCTAGATAATTGCTAATTAGCAGCACACTATTTGGAGTGAGTTTAGGTGGGGGGGGGTTTGTGAAATCTAGCTAATTGCTAATTATAAGCACACTAAATACACTCAAGCAAAATACATTCAAAATGAGTAGACTAGGTGGATATGTTCCCATCACTTCATGCTGGGAAGGTTATTGAAGGAAAATATACATGCATGACAAAAAATAACAGGAAAAAAATCCAGCATGTGTGAGGATAAAAAGGGGACATTCACACTATATTGCAATGATGGTAAGTAGTGTTTGAAGCAAGAAATACATTACATTATCAAAGATTACATAAAAGAACATGTGATGCTAATAAAAGAAAAATATCTTACCTTAATATAGTCCTTCTGCAGGACCTGGATGATGGCAGAACAGGTCTCTGGGATAATGTTCCCAGAGCCTGGGGGGAGATGCCTGTCGAGAACTTAAGGTCCTGCAGGCTTCTCCCTGTGGCCAAATACCGCAAGGTAGCGACCAGCCTCTGCTCCGGAGTGATGGCTTGCCTCATGCAGGTATCCTGCCTGCTGATATAGGGGGTCAGCAAAGCCAACAAACGGTCAAAAACGGGGTCCGTCATCCGGAGAAAGTTCCTGAAATCCTCAGGATTATTCTCACGGATCTCACGGAGCAAAGGCATGTGACAGAACTGGTCACGCTGAAGCAACCAATTCTTGGTCCATGAACTCCTCCTCGCCCTGTTCATGGACTGGTCTTGGGCTGAAGAATAAACTACAGCACCAAGCACATACAATGCACGAGCTCTACGACGAGTACGTACAGGTAACATGGTTTCAAAACGGTCGGCTGGTCAGAACGCACTAAACAGAACGCACTGAAGAACAGCAAGGCCTGTGAAGAACGACCTGAAAATCAGGAACGAGCGGCCAATAAAACAAAGATTTCTCAATGCCAACTGACCAAACGCACTGAAAAGCAGATACAAACCTCACAAGCACAGACTGAACAACAGTTAAAACGAACTGAAAAATACGAGTCTCACAAGCGCGAATCGTCTCTCACCAAACTTCTACTAACACGAGATAAACACGAGATTAGCAGAAGGAGCCCAAAGGGTGTCGTACGGGCTATTGAACTTCCGTTTTATAGTCTCGTCGGACTTGGTGTACGTCACCGCGTACTAGGCTGTCGTACTTTTGTGTGGTCGTGTGTAGGCAAGTCCGTTCGTAAGAAAGTCTGCCGCAAGTCCGCCGAAGGTACGTCGGAAGTATGTCGGACAGGCTGTCGGACTTTTGTAGACGAAAAGTCCGACCGTGTGTACGCGGCATTAGAAGCATTGAAGTGGGTCTCTTGGAGTCCTGAATGCAGAAGATGTTTGCTTGTAGTTTCAGTGCTTCTTTCCATACTGCCTTGCGTTTAAAGGGACTATTTAGCCGGTGGGATTTAAGGAATATTAGTGTGATAGGCATGGTGTGGGATTAGTGGTGCATTGCGTTTTGTATTACCAGAGTCTTGGATAGTGGAGGGCCAAGTGATCATCCTGTTCCATTTGTTAGCAGGGTCCTCAGGTGAGTGAAATAGGTACCAGGTGATCTTCTGTGTGGTCGTTGTGAAGAAGGAATGAGCATCTGAGAACGCAAAGGGTTACTGCAATAAACAAACACAAGCAATTATTTTCGTGTAGGTGCTGAAAACTGAAGAGCAAGGGGTAACCAGAACAGCAAAAAAAAAACAAAAAACATTGCTTCACTAGAGAAGGCTAAAAAGGGAAAAAAAAATTTATATATATATATATATATATATATATATATATATATATAAAATAAAAAATGAACGATTACGATTGCTACTCTATGGTGAGTGGGGGTGTCTTTAAGCTTGTTAGGGACAGCATCCTTTGTATGATGCTGTAGGGGACCAGGGGCAAAAAACTGAAAGATCCCCAACAAATGCAGGAATGGTCGAATACTTTCTCCAAGGTGAAGGTTGTGTTGATAATCTGTGAGTATTCAGCGGTCTGAGATGTTGTCAGGGTGTCTAGGCTGGGAGCCACTGCTCCTTCGCTGGGTTTGGTCATCTGGAGGTGGAAGAAGGTTCCATGCCCCAAAGAGGCCAATGCCATCTTCTAGTGTGGTGATTACATGTTGTCTGTTGCTTCTGGTGATCACTAGTTTAGCTGGAGGGCCCCATCGGTATAGAATTTTGTGGTTCTGTAACATTTTGTAATGGAGACCAGTTGTCTGTGGGCCATCAAGGTGTGTTGGGAGAGGTCTGCGAATAACTTTATCCCTGCATAGGGATCTGGCAGTGGATTTGCTTGTCTGGTGAGTTGGAGCAGTTTCTCCGTCACATGGAAGAAGTGGATCCCCGCAATGACATCTCTAGGGATGTGTTCTGAGAGGTATGGCGGTTTCGGCAGCCTGTGGGCCCGGTCAATAATAATTTCTTGGGCTGGCATTTCTGGTAGTAGGGTAGTCATCATTTGATGTATATATCTTTTTAGGCCTCCCGGTAGCACAGACTTTGCGACCCCTCTAAATTTAAGGTTATTACGCCTAGAGCAGTCCTCAAGGTCTGTGATTTTCGTTTTGAGTTGTATAATGGTATCTTCTGTATCTCTGTGTGCATCCACTAGGTTATTATGGGCTTCTGCAAACTCTCCCATCTTGTCTTCTTTGTGGTCTACCCTGTCTCCTAGTTCTGCCACTTCAGCTCTTATGTTTGAGACTGCTGAGAGCATGTCTCTGTGCAGGGTGCTGCGGAGAGTAACTAGCATGCTTTTTAGTGTAGTGTCCACAATAGGTTGGCCCGTGGTTGGGAACTGTGTTATGGGGTCATTTGAATTGTTTGTCTCCTCCATGAGGCCGCCCTCCCCATCGTCTTAATCTGTGTCCTGCCGTGCAGGATCTAGCCTGGGTCTGGACTTCTGGGGGCTCTGGGAAGGGGAGATTTGGTTACTTGCCTGCCCCAATCGACGAGGGGATGATCCTGTACCTGTATCCAGCTTGTAGGTCCCAAGATGAGGCCTGTCTCGTGAGGTCGCTGCTTAGGCAGCGGCACCATTTTGGCTGCGGGAGCTCCTGACTGATGTAAATATCTCTGCGAGCTTGCGGAATCCACTGTGGGATTTTTTTTTACTCATTCTCCTCTCAGGTGTGTTAGGATGTGGTCCGCAGGTTTGGGGGTGATTTTCGTCACCCTCGTTGCTGTGTGCCACTGCTGGAAGCTTAGATGTCCCGGAGCGCTCTAACTATGTGGCCATCTTCCGCTCTGCCGGACACGCCCCCCTGGACCGGACAAATTTAAATCCATGTAGTCTGAACCATTAGATTGACTTCTGTTGAACATAAATGTTGAAATAATTTTGTTGATCAACGGCTACAGTCAATCAGCTGTAGCCTCTGATCAATGTATTCTGAGAGTAGAGAGCCAAGCTGTCAGATTACAATGTCCCAGCAGGAAACATTCCTCCATTCCCCTCCTTCGTGTGAATGGAAGAATCGGTTAATATATTAACCATTTATGGACAGCTTAAATTAGAAAAAGGGCAAAAGGGCAAAAGATAAAAAGCAAGAAAGAAAATGGAATTTACAACACTGAAGATGCTGTACAATAAAAATTATGGAGATTGTAAGGGACTTAGCAATTCCTTTTCCATAGTGTGGTAGGGTCTCTTGACTGGGCAAAAAAACAAACAAAATGCTGTCATCATGAAAATCATTATGATGGATAATAATGTTTTGTAATCAATTAGTCATGCACATGAGAAAGAATTCAAATATAAAGAAGCTGTGTGTGTGACCATGCCTGCTCTGTACTGTTGATGTTGGGGGTGTGCGCAGACACAGGACACTTCCACTGGATTGCCAATAATATAGGCCCAGACCGTGCACAGACAACAAATGCATTAGGGTCCTAAATCCATCGCTGTGCTCATGGATTATGGATTTCCTAACAAACAAATCGTGAGAACAGGAGATCAAGTGTTTAATACTATTATTTTGAATAGTGGGGTACCATAGGGATGTGTGTTGAGTCCGGCCCTGTTTACATTATTTACGCACGACTGTCCTCCCATACCTGTAGTATATAGTGTCTAACACTATAGTGAAGTTTGCTGATGATACCACTTTAGTGGGACCAGGGCTTTTTTTCAGCGTGGGAACGTGGGGGAACGCAGTTCTGGCACCTCTTGGACTGACTGTATGTAATGGCAAGGGGTGCTGGGGTGTGCTGCAGGGTATTAATGCTCACTGCTGGGGATCTATTTTTGCAAGGGGGGTCTATTGTTGCTGGGGAGGTCTATTTTTGCTGGTGTGGAACCTATTGTTGCTGAGGGTGGGGTCAGTTGTTGCTGAAAGAGATCTACTGTTGGGGGAGGGGTCTATTGTTAAAGGCAGCCAGACAGACTATTAATGCTGGCTGTGCAGAGATCTGTTGATGCTGCCGGGAGTCTATTGTTGCTGGGGGGGGGGATTTTGTTGTGGTTGGTCCATTGTTGTTTAGGGGAAATATTGTTGCTGGCTGCAGGGGATCTATTTTTTTGCTTTTCTTGATATCATTACCAAATTCCATAAAAACTTAGCACCTCAAAATGATACTTGGTTCTATATTGTCTAAAAGGGACGGTACTGGGAGGTGGGTAGGGGCGGAGAAAAGGGGTGACTCGGAAAGGGGTAGTTCCTGCACCTATTGTCTGAGAAAAAAAAGCCCTGAGTGGGACTCATATGAGATAATGATGAGACAGCTTACATGCAGGAAATTCAACATTTGGTGGAGTGGTGTACAGAAAATGATTTAATACTCAATACTGCAAAAACTAAAGAAATAATAGTGGATTATAGGGGATCTAGAAAGATCAACCATTGCCTGGTATATATATATATGGTGATGAGGCGGTAGAAAGGGTGGACACTATAACATTTTTAGGGAGTGCAAATTACAAGGGAGTTGTCATGGTCTCAAAATACTTTTAATCCAGTGAGACTGTAGTAGAGACTAAAGTAGGCTGAATTGCCCTTAAAGTGAAGGTAAACCCACTCTCATCCTTTCCAAACTTCTGCCATAGGGGTTATCTATAAGGATATACATGCCTCCTGTATGTATCTTTACTTGTCAAATGTCTCCCCTCTATTATGAGACCCAAAAAACTGCAGGTTCTGTGGGTGGGTCTGTTGTCCGGAGCTCGGTGGGTGGAGTCATTAGAGTCAGTACACTCCCCGCCCACCTCTACACCCCCCTTGCCAACATGTATTTTCTCTTGTGTATTTCTTACACTGAACTTCTGCTATGATCAATAACATCTAGTCAAAACCCAGAAAAGTCACCACATTACTTCAGCATGCCCAATCATGCTGAGGTGTGGAGCGGCCAATCCTGGGAGAGCTGGAGAAGAAAGGAGGAGGGGATCTGAAGTACACAGAATGTCTATCGCAGGCTCCTGCATGAGATATGTAAATCACCTGTCACTCACAGCAAGGGGGAGAAACGGACTCCTATTTCTCTGTCTGTCAGTTTTTATCTCACTGAAAAAAGATAAGAGGACTGCTCAGAGCTGGATTAACTCTTCGTGGCAAGACTGGGCACAGATGACATGAAATCCTATACTGTACAAGGTGCAAGCCTTAATTTAAAAAAAAAAAAGATTGGGTTTACATCCACTTTAAGGCTTCTGGTTAATTTCTATCATTGTACCATTGAGAGTGTTCTTCTCCACTGCGCTGTAGTGTGGTATGCCATCTGCAGGGTGGAGGATAAGAAGTTCCTGTAGTGTGGTAGAAACAGCACAGCTGATCATAGGTATGGCATTACCAAATTTGGACACAGCATATGCCAGCTGATTAAAAAAGAGGGGCAAAAGCTATGAGTAGTGATCCAACCCACCCAGGTTACAGTGTGTTTGTCCCGTTCCCATCAGGGAAAAGATATAGAACACTTAAAACGCACACTAAACGCTTACAGTATCGTTTTTTCCCTAGGGCTATATTGTCCATAACCCCACCAGGTATAGCGTTTTAGGAATTTTATGTGGAATTTACATTTTTTTTAAATATTATTTTATATTTTGTTATATTTAAACAGATACTGTGGGCATGTGCTAAGAGTATGTATGTGTGGTTTTGTGAAAAGTGTTTTATTGCTCTTGTAAAGAGTATCCTGATAAATTTTGTTGCATATATACACACAATGACAATAATGTACATTATCTTATCATATCAGCAGCACATTTTAAAGTGGAGTTCCACCCAAAAGTGGAATCTCTTCTTATCTGCTTCCTCCCCCCCGCCACATTGAGCACCTTTGGGGGGGGAGCAGATACCTGTCAAAAACAGATGTAAGGGCACCACTTACGGCCCCCTCCTCCTTCCCCCTACTGCCTTCTGGGAGACACACACAGGTCCTAGAAGACCGCGGGACCATTCAGAAAGCACAGCGCGACTAGCGCATGCACAGTAGAAAACAGGCTGTGAAGCCTCTAGGCTTCACTTCCCGTTTCCCTTAGTAAGGATGCTGGTATTTTATCAGATTACCGCTACCCATCAGATGTGCAACGGAAGTGACGTTACGACCAAAAACGTACTGCGCATGCACCATGAGTTCCACCATGCGTTCCACTGCACGATGCATTCCACACACTTTATGATTTAATGGGTAACGGTAATCTGATGGAACACCCATGTGGACATCTTACTATGCCCAGCTATGTCTTGAATTTTACAGTCATTTTAGCAATAAAGTGTGCGTATATAAATAAATATAGTACAGTATATTGACATCTGTAAAGCTGTTTGGATGTTAAATTTTGAAAGCCTAAAAGTTTAGAGCTGAGCAGTGCGGGGTGTACCAACTTGGCCTCCGCCACCTTCCTACTGCTGACATCCAGCTTCTTTCAAAATGTAATATCAAAACAGCATCACAGATGTCAATATACTGTATTTATTTATATACCATTGAGAGTATTCTTCTCCACTGCGCTGTAGTGTGGTATGCCAGCTGCAGGGCGGAGGATAAGAAGTGCCTGTCTCGTGTGGTGAAAACAGCACAGCGGATCATAGGAACAGAGCTACCGAATTTGGACACAGCATATGCCAGCCGATTAAAAAAGCGGGCAAAAGCTATTAGTATTGATCCAACCCACCCAGGTTACAGTGTGTTTGTCCCATTGCCATCGGGGAAAAGATATAGAACACTTAAAACGCACACTAATCGCTTAAAGCATAGTTTTTTCCCTAGGGCCGCATTGTTCATAATCCCATCAGGTACAGTGTATTAGGAATTTTATGTGTAATTCTAATATTCTTTTATTTATTCATTTTTAAATAACATTTTATATTTTGATATATTTAAATATATATGTGTGCATGTGCTAGGAGTATGTATGTGTGGTTTTGTTGAGAAGTGTTTTATTGCTGCTGTAAAGAGTACCAGGAAAAATGTTGTTATATGTATACAATGACAATAAAGTATATCTATCTATCATACGCTCACTTTATTGCTAAAATTACTCTGAAATTCAAGACATAGCTGAGTGTAGTAAGATGTCCGCATGGGTTGTTATAATTGGTGCAAACATCTATCAGAATACCGCTACCCATCAGATCATAAAGTGTGTGGAACACATCGCGCAGTGGAACACATGGTGGAATGCATCGTGCATGCGCAGTAAGTTTTTTTGGTCGGAACGTCACTTCTGTTGCACAATTTGATGGGTAGCGGTAATCTGATAGAACACCTGCGTGTACACACAAAGCCAATAGACGGGTTGGCTTCAGGTGCCGACATTGCGGGCTCCCTGGACAGGTAAGCATCCATATATTAAAAGTTAGCAGCTACAATAATTGTAGCTGCTGACTTTTAATTTTTTTTAATGTAAGCTGGAACTCCGCTTTAACTTTGGAAAATAAAAAAAAAAGGTCAGTAGGTTGTATTCAGTTTTCTAGACAGTGCTACACACTATGGAAAAGTTTTTGTTTAGAGCAGAATTCTACTTGAATATAGATCCTATAACTTCCCGGGGTATTGTTTTATTTTCTTCTTGAATTACAGGTCTGGCAGCTTATAGAATAATTATATCCACAGATAAATGAAAACAATACATCATTTATGATTACTTCTCACCAGGAAACTGAAGCAGTGAGTGGCGGATTTACAAAAGATTGAAGCACTTAATGTCTTCCCAGCATCGTGTTGTTTTTCCCCCACTGCTAAGGCTCTGGGGGGAATAATCTAGCACAGATGAAAATTATACATGCTGAAACTCTCACCTTTATAACGAGCACAGTATTAATCAGATCTCCTCTGCTGGCGTTATTTTTGGGAACAGAGACCAATAAAATATATCTGGTTTTTGCAAACAAAAATAACTGTAGAACCCAGCTCAACTGAGTTGATGTAAATATTGGTGGTATATTTTTACATGTTATTCTGTGTAATACGTCTTGTGATTTGCATACACCTGTAACTGTTTATAGGCATATGGGTGACACCACTATTCATAGCCTACAGCTGTTTAGTCAGTGGAGCCTGTGATGAATCACTCACTTTAAGTGTTATACATACAGTATCTTCTCATGAAACTACAGCTCTTCAGTTTCCAGGAGTAAGTCTCTGCTTCCAGCCTGCTCGATGGACTATGAAAGAGCATGATCACATTTCTCCAGTTCCCATTCCTGTAAGATTCCTAAACACCTTTCCATCCAGTCCCTAATGTCTGGGACATGTTAGGGCACTTTCACACTGAGCCACGCTCAGTAAAGCAGCGATTTACTGTTGTTTTACAGTGGGGTAAAAAAGTATTTAGTCAGCCACCAATTGTGCAAGTTCTCCCACTTAAAAAGATGAGATAGGCCTGTAATTGTCATCATAGGTATACCTCAACTTTGAGAGACAAAATGTGGGAACAAATCCAAACAATCACATTGTCTAATTTTTTAAAGAATTTATTTGCAAATTATGGTGGAAAAAAAGTATTTGGTCAATATCAAAAGTTCATCTCAATACTTTGTTATATATCCTTTGTTGGCAATGACAGAGGTCAAACGTTTTCTGTAAGTCTTCACAAGGTTGTCACACACTGTTGCTGGTATGTTGGCCCATTCCTCCATGCAGATCTCCTCTAGAGCAGTGATGTTTTGGGGCTGTCACTGGGCAACACGGACTTTCAACTCCCTCCAAAGGTTTTCTATGGGGTTGAGATCTGGAGACTGGCTAGGCCACTCCAGGACCTTGAAATGTTTCTTACGAAGCCACTCCTTCGTTGCCCGGGCGGGGTGTGTTTGGGAACATTGTCATGCTGAAAGACCCAGCCACGTTTCATCTTCAATGTCCTTGCTGATGGGAGGAGGTTTGCACTCAAAATCTCACAATACATGGCCCCATTCATTCTTTCATGTACACAGATCAGTCATCCTGTTCCCTTTGCAGAGAAACAGCCCCAAAGCATGGTGTTGCCAACCCCATGCTTCACAGTAGGTATGGTGTTCTTTGGTTGCAACTCAGCATTCTCTCTCCTCCAAACACAACGAGTTGTGTTTCTGTCAAACAGTTCTACTTTGGTTTCATCTGACCATATAACATTCTCCCAATCCTCTTCTGGATCATCCAAATGCTCTCTAGCAAACCTCAGACGGGCCCGGACATGTACTGGCTTAAGCAGGGGGACACATCTGGCACTGCAGGATATGAGTCCCTGGTGGCGAAGTGTGTTACTGATGGTAGCCTTTGTTACGTTGGTCCCAGCTCTCTGCAGGTCATTCACTAGGTCCCCCCATGTGGTTCTGGGATTTTTGCTCACCGTTCTTGTGATCATTTTGACCCCACGGGGAGAGATCTTGCTTGGATCCCCAGATCGTGGGAGATTATCAGTGGTCTTGTATGTCTTCCATTTTCTAATTATTGCTCCCACAGTTGATTTCTTCACACCAAGCTGCTTGCCTATTGCAGATTCAGTCTTCCCAGCCTGGTTCAGGTCTACAACTTTGTTTCTGGTGTCCTTCGACAGCTCTTTGGTCTTCACCATAGTGGAGTTTGGAGTGTGATTGTTTGAGGATGTGGACAGGTGTCTTTTATACTGATAACAAGTTCAAACAGGTGCCATTAATACAGGTAATAGGAAGAAGATACAGGTCTGTGAGAGCCAGAAATCTTGCTTGTTTGTAGGTGACCAAATACTTATTTTCCACCATAATTTGCAAATAAATTATTTCAAAAATCAGAGAATGTGATTGTCTGGATTTGTTTCCACATTTTGTCTCTCATAGTTGAGGTATACCTATGATGACAATTACAGGCCTCTCTCATCTTTTTAAGTGGGAGAACTTGCACAATTGGTGGCTGACTAAATACTTTTTTGCCCCACTGTATCTGCGCTTTTCGGCCGCTAGCGGGGTGCTATTACCCCCCTGCTAGCAGCCGAAAAAGGGTTAAAAGAGCCAGCTAATCGCCGCTGTAGCGGTGCTTTGCCGGTGATTTGGCGGCGCTGCCCATTGATTTTAATGGGCAGGGGTGCTTTAGGAGTGGTGTATACACCTTAAAGATGCTGCTTGCAGGACTTTTTTGAGCGTCCTGCCAGCGCATCGTTCCGGTGTGAAAGCCCTCGGGAGAGGCGCTTTACAGGCGCTATGTTTAACACTATAGCGCCTGTAAAGTGCCTCAGTGTGAAAGTACTGTAGCCCTAAAATGGCAACACTGCACAATGCAATGGAGCTTGCTGCCTCACAGTATTTAAATTTCCACTCAGAGCCTGATTAAGCTCAATTAATAAAACATAGAAATTACCTAACTATTCTAGCAGTATTTTTTGTAGTTACTGTAATTTCTGTTTCAATAAGTTTATTAATGGGCACAAGAGCAGTAATTGTTCTGTTTTGATTAGGTTATACTGCAAGAGGATTTTGACTGGCAAACAAAACATTATTGGCCAGCTAGGTATAACCCTTCCCACAAAAACAGAGGGGTCGGACCCGTGTCCCTTAATGAACTTGAAGATATGGATGTTAGGGCTAGTACAAAATCGTTTTTTTTTTTTTTTTTTTATTGTTTAATAAGGGACACAGGATTTGTTGTTTTTCTGGTACAAGTGGGACATCCAAAAGCAGTCCAACTAAGGAGTGGGCAACACAGTAAACAAAACACCAAAAGGTCCACATAATAAAACTAAGGCCTGCAACACAAAGAGCTGCCTTAAAGCAGAACTACATTGCATCTGAGCACCACATAGCAAAAACACTATTTCATTCATTTTTAATATTTAAAGCAAACTCCCCCATCCATCCATGTCGCCATGCTTTATTTTGTTGAGAAATCACTTTAAAAAACACTCCCTAGCATTTTTGGCCATGGACATCTTGAGTAAGGGCAGGTGATTTATGTAGCATTTACTTCCTGGAGTCCATCTGCACTTAACTCAGGCAGGTGGGAAGGAGGGTGTGCTTATCTGAAACCCCTGCTTCCCTCCTGGAGACTCCTGGGATGTATGACATAATTTGCCTAGGCCAGGAAGTAACTGAAGAAATGTAAAACAGAAACAAAAACATAAAACAAGTAAATTAGATCAGGGGCGTACCTAGAACATTTGGCAACCGGGGCGGCGGATCCTATATCTGGCACCCCCACTTTAAAATGTAAAAACACCCACAAACATTTGATTTGTAATGTTTTCAAGAATATTTATTGCACAAATTTGTAAACTTTAGGTCAACTTGAAACAGGAGATGATCAGAGTGCGGACATGACACAGGCAGGGCTTGACTGGGAATAAAAACCAGCCCTGGAAAAAATGTCATACCAGCCCATAGCATTATTATACCAGCCCAACATCATAACCATCATAACGTCATTACTTCCTTGTTCATGAAAGGGAAAACCATGCATTTTAAAGCACATTTGAAGAGTGTAATATATATATTTCCAGAGACCACCTTCTGCACATAAAGAATGGGGGGGGGGGTGGTTACTGATATAAGGGACAAACCTTTATATCAGTGCCCCCTTATATTATTGTATTCACTCCCCCCTTACATCAGTGACCCCCCTCAGACTTGCCTGGCGGCGCTGTCACTGACCTCCTCTCAGGTGCACTGTGCAGGGCTCAGTTAGATGGCTCCAGGTTGGTGGCTCTGGTTTTATCCTATAGTCTCCTCTCCACAGTCCACACACATCTGACTTCTCCCATGAATCTCATCCTGGCGGCACCCCCACTCTTTGCTCCTCCCAAGACTCCCCCTCAGAGACTGCAGACATGATATAAGACAAGAGATGGTCAGAGGTTGTGGACATGGTACAAGAGATGGTTAGGGACTGAGGACATGATACAAGAGATGGCTAGAGACTGAGGACATGACACAAGAGATAGCTAGAGACTGAGGACATGATACAAGAGATGGCTAGAAACCGAGGACACGATACAAGAGATGGCTAGAGACTGAGTACAGGATACAAGAGATGGGTAGAGACTGAGAACATAATACAAGAGATGGTCAGAGGCTGCAGGCATGATACAAGAGATGGTCAGAGGCTGCAGGCATGATACAGTAGATGTCAGAGGCTGCAGACATGATACAGGAGGTGTCAGAGGCTGTGGGCATGGTACAGGAGATGGTCAGAGGCTGCAGGCATGATACAGTAGCCTCACTGTGCCCATCATTGCAGCCTCACTGTGCCCATCAATGCACTCTCACTGTGTCCATCAATGCAGCCTCGCCTTGCCCATCAATGCAGCCTCCCTGTGCCCACCGATGCAGCCTCCCTGTGCCCACCAATGCATCCTCCCTGTGCCCATCAACACAGCCTCACTGTGCCCATCATTGCAGCCTAACTGTGCCCATCATTGTAGATTCATGGTGCCCATCAATGCAGCCTCTCTGTGCCCATCATTGCAGCCTCTCTGTGCCCATCATTGCAGCCTCATTGTGCCCATCAGTGCAGCCTCACTGTGCCCACCAATGCAGCCTCACTGTGCCCACCAATGCAGCCTCGCTGTGCCTACCAATGCAGCTTCGCTGTGCCTACCAATGCAGCTTCACTTCATTGCAGCCTCACTGTCCCCATCAATGCAGCCTCTCTGTGCCCACCAATGAAGCCTTGCTGTGCCCACCATTGCAGCTTCGCTGTGCCCACCAATGCAGCTTCTCTTTGCCCATGAATGCAGCCTCACTGTGCCCACCAGTTGCAGCCTCTCTGTGCCCACCAATTGCAGCCTCTGTGTGCCCACCAATTGCAGCCTGTGTGTCCACCAATTGCAGCCTGTGTGCCCACCAATTGCAGACTATGTGTGCTCATCAATTGCAGCCTCTGTGCCCACTAATTGCAGCCTCTGTGCCCACCAATTGCAGCCTCTGTGTGCCAACAAATTGCAGCCTCAGTGTCCACCAATTGCAGCCTCTGTGCCCACTAATTGCAGCCTCTGTGCCCACTAATGTCAGCCTCACCATTTTCTGGATAACACACAGCGCTCCCCTCCCTCTGCCATCTGGCGCTCGTATGTCACGGAGCTGGGTCTGTGTGCAAGGTCCCTCCCCCCTAGCTAGACTGGCTCATGTGATAGGCGTAACACTGATTCAATCAGTGTTCCATCTAAAAGACTATCACACGAGCCGGTCTAGGGGGGTGGGACTTTGCACACACAGACCCAGCTCTGTGACATACGCGCACCGGAGGACAGAGGGAGGAGAGCGCAGCGGTCGCCGCTCAAAGCAGCCCCTAGGGCAGGCGGCCTACTGGGAAATTTCCCGGTATCCCGGTAGGCCAGTCCGGCCCTGGATACAGGAGATGGTCAGAGACTAAGGACATGATGCATACAGAGAAAATGAAACCAGAGAGGTTTAAAGCTGTTGTATACCAGCACATCTAAAGAAAAAACAAAAGGTAGGGGAAAGGCATAATGAGCTAGTATGCACCGCATGTGCGATTGCACATGTGCATGTGCGATTGCAGGTGGATATAGAGTCTAGATGTTGAAAACAAATAGAGTCACCATAGGGAGATATATGGGGTGAGCGGGAAGTGTCTCTTGTAGATAAAGTTACAACAATTGATTACCATAAGAACTTATAAATGCGATACAGAAATGAAACACTGTAGTAGCGGGACTTCAGCATCCCTTATCAAGATCTCACCCACTCTGCTGCTTGTCTCCGTTATCCGTTTATAGCGGTGGGGTGTAACAACCATTCGAATTGCATGTGCGATTGCGGGTGGATATAGAGTCTAGATGTTAGAAACAAATTGATTCACCTTGGGGAGATATATGGGGTGAGCTGGAAGTGTCTCTTGTAGATAATGTTACAACAGTTACTTACCGTAAGAACTTATAAATGTGATACAGAAACAAAACACTGTAGTAGCGGGACTTCAGCGTCCCTTATCAAGATCCCACCCACTCTGCTGCTTGTCTCCATGATCCGTTCATAACGGTAAGGTTTAACAACCATTCGAATCCCCAGGTTTTCTGGTAACCTTACTCTGGATGTTTTAAAGCAGTTAAATGAATCATCAGCCAATGTTGGATTGCTGACAGCTCTTCAAAGTTGGCGCTGGATAGTGATTGTCCGTGATGCCAGATTTACTCCATGTTAGGAGTGATGTGGGAGATGGAACCGCATGTGGGTGTCTGGATGGCCGAGCTGTATAGCACCGTAGCGTTAATGCATTTTACTAAGTCACTTGAGTTTCTTCAGAACAATGCAATAGACTAATTAGCAGGCTTATAACAGGAATACTCCTCCCCTTCCAGGTTTTTGACTTAACGAGCTACTGCATTACAACAATGGTGTAATAATTTAAAAGTTAAATTTATTACAAAGGTGTCATTATTCTCCTTGTTTGCATTAATGGTGCCAAGACCAATCCGGTTTTCCCTAGCTAGGAGGTAATTCATTTAGAACATTTAAATCAGCTTTATTATTTTATCAAAGTATGGTAATATTCATTGTTAAAAAATTGAAAACAACTTGAAAAAAAATATTTTTTGAAAATAGAGGAGGAGATTAATGAAGAGACAAAACACCACATGAGAGCCTAACTTGGCTCACATGTAGATTTGTTACTCATGTGTAGTATTGGATGTAGTGCAACAAAATCGCACCATTCCCCCAATGGAATGATTGGTATATTTCTGCCACATATCCCAGTCAGCATGATTAGGGTTCAAGGGATACCTGTAGACTTAGTTCGGTATTTAACCCTTTTGGTATCATAGTCCATAAACAGAAGATCCATTCCTTTTCCTTCTGCAGAAGGACTGTATCATAGTCTCCCCTGCGATTTGGCAAAGATAGAGCAAAAAAGCTCTTTATCTTTAATCCATCAACAGAGGAATTATGGAACTTTTCAAAATGTGGTGCAATGAGGCCCCATTTGGGGTTATCCTTTCCCTTGCTTTTTTGAATATTCCTGATACTACACAGGTGTGCACCGTTGCGTGTGTGTAACTGTCGTTTTAGCTTACCAACATAGTTTTTGGCATGGACAATGTAGAATATACAAGACCTTTTCAGTACTACAGTTAATAAATTGTTGGATCTGATACACTTTATTACCATCTGCATCGGTGAACTTATCTGTACGTTCAACATGTCGACAAATGTGGCAATGTCCGAATGGAAACATGCCCTTAGAACGAGGCATGTTCGTCAGCCAGCTGTTGGATGGACTATGAGTAAATTCTGAATGTACAAGGTTATCGTTGAGGTTCTTGGCTCTCCTAGAGACTAGCAATGGTCATGGGCCCACGATACTGGTGAGGTCAGGAGATCTTGTCAAGACTGACCAATGCTTGTCCAAAATTGACCTAACCTCCTCCCATTGGTCCCCATAGCGGTTGATGATTCTCACTAGGGAGGATTGGGGTATAATAGATTTGGATTGCAAAACATTTGTCTATTTGGGAACAAGAAGGTACCCCTCATTTGGTTGAGGGAGCTTGTCCGGTTATTGAGGCCCTTGCTCTAGCCTTGTGCGTTTGTTCTTTTTTTCCTCTTTTCCCTTTCTTTAAGTTTTTCTAACTTAGTTCTTTTCCTTCCTCTTGGAGAACTAGGTTACATCTTGGATGTTTTGTGATAGGAGCCTCATGCCGCGTACACATGGTCGGAATTTCCGACAACAAATGTTCGATGTGAGCTTGTTGTCGGAAATTCTGACCCTGTAGGCTCCATCGGACATTTGTTGTCGGAATTTCCGACAACAAAAATTTGAGAGCTGGTTCTCAAATTTTCTCAGCTCGTGTTATAAGTCACCGTGTTTTTGACGTTCGGAATTTCCGACAACATTTGTGCGACCGTGTGTATGCAAGACAATTTTGAGCCAACATCCATTGGAAATAAATCCAGGATTTTGTTGACAGGATGTCCGATCGTGTGTACGTGGCATCAGTATGCGTTCCAAGCAGGAATCCATGCTCTGGGTTGGGGTGAGTGGCAATCAGGGTCTCAGTATTCTTAATATACTTGTGCACCATGAGTACTTTTAGAAATATGAGGCCCCCTGCAGGGTGATTTCTCACAACACTCAAGGCCTTAATTCTCCTACCAAATGCAGCAAGGCGTTCCAATACTATCATTTTTGTAAGGCTGATATCCTTCTCTTACAAGAAACCCACTTCCCTAAGTCTTACATACCTTCTTTTCTCCACAAACAATACCCAGTGTTCTTCATGGCCAATGCCATTGATAAAACTAAAGTGGTGGCTATATGCTTCTCGAAACAAGTCTCTTTTACCCTTAAACAGGAAATCAGGGACCCTGACGGGAGGTTCCTTTTGGTTAAGGGTATGGGCTTTTGTAACTTATTATTCTCCTAATGTCGGTCAGGCCCTTTCTTTCACCAAGTTGCTGCGTGCCTTAACTTAATATACAATCTGAGGTTTACAATCGGCGTGATAGAGTCTTATTGTCGTTAGACGCACACAAGGCTTTTGACAGTGTTGAATGGCCGTATTTACTGGTGACTATGGAAAAATTTGGTTTTGGGGCGACTTTTCTGTCATGGGTGCAATTATTATATGGCTCCCCCAAGCAGCAATTAGAGAAGCAGGACGAATTTCACATACCTTCCCCCTGGGTACGGGTTTCCGTTATCCCCTCTCCTTTTTGCTATACCCATTTAGCCCTTAGCGGCCATGATTTGGTCCAATACATCCATTTGTGGCTTTAGATATGGGGATATACAGGACAAAATTATGCTATATGCCAGTGATACTATGCTCCTACTGAGGGATGCCACAGATTCACTTCGGGAAGCCGTGTCAATCATAACCAGCTTTGGGGTCTACTCTGGCCTCACCATTAACTGGTACAAATCAATCAATATGCCCCTGGATGTCACCCCTGACCCTCTAGACTCAGTTTTATAAAATATACCAGTTTCACCTAAATTTAAATACTTAGGTATAAATGTCACCCCGAGACCCCTAGATTATGTTTATTTGAATCTGTCACCATTGCTTGCCTGTATACACGATAAGATTAAAGTTTGGTCCAGTCTTATGTTATCGATAGTAGGAAAAAATAAATCTTATAAAAATGATCTTCATGCCAAAACTATTGTACATACTTCATAATACCCCAATGGTCATTCCCTTAAAAGTGTTTTGGATTATTAATTCCATACTCAGATCATTCATATGGCAGTCCAAGCCCCCCTCGTATTAAATTGGAACAACTTCAAAGGTCAAAGGAAGGTGGAGGCCTAGTTCTACCTAATCCATGGCTTTAGTATTTAGCGGCCTAGTTGCAGCATATCGCACGTGTCATGTTCCAGGAGGGTGCCAGTGCAGATCCCGCCACTCAAATATTGCACTATGTGACAGGGATGGGATGTGTTGTAATGGGACTAGAGGCTTTAGCATTTAGCAAGTCCAATAAGCTTTTTCCTACATACGTTCTCAAACAAAAGATTTGAAATAAGGCGAAGCAGATGCAGGAGGTCACTGGGTTCACTAGATTTAGCCCAATCTAGGTTAATGACCGTTACCCAGAGTTGAAGTCATTACAATATGGGGCTAGATTAAAGTATTTTGGTATAACACACCTTTCTCATATATTTTATAATGGTCAGTTGTGTTCTTTTCCTAGTCTACAAGGTAAATTTAACCTCTCACAATCCATGTATTTTTATTATCTACAGTAACAACATGCTATTAGGGCACAGTCTGGGGAAGGCATCTGAGTCCTGCAGCCTACTCCTATATTTAATTAAATGTCAGAGGTGGAAACATACAAGGGATTTATCTCCAGGTGCTAGTACATGTTATTGCTAATCTTTTTAAAGGATTTTCCTGCGATCCAGCAAGATTATTTAAAATGAGAAAGAGAGAGGACCCTTTATGTACCAGATGGAGATCATGAATATTTGATCCATCTCTTATGGAGATGCCCAAAATTACATATATATTGGAAGAAGGTTACTGATATCCTTTCTAGAGTATTTGGTGTCGATCTTAAAATGGATCCTAAACGCTGCCTTTTAGGTATTATAGATGATCTTCAGGTGGAAGAGGTAGTCAAACAAGCTATAGCCAGGGCTCTGTTTCAGGCCCATATCCTGATTCTTTGACATTGAAAGTCGACTGAGCCTCCCTTGTGGAAGGAGTAGGTCTCACAAATGGGCACGATATTATGTCTAGAGTAGTTAATCTTCCAACATAGAGGGTGCCCGGGCAAATACCAAGCAGTATGGTCACCCTGGTTGGATACGCCAGGGCTATCTCTGGTTGATTTTATTCTGGATAGGTACATTAAGTGCTATATTAAAGACGGTGTGTGTGGAGTCGGTATTTAAAATAGTAAATTGTACAGTTGCCTATGTCGACCTAAAAACCTTATGTTTGATGTACAGAAGTGAAAATGTAAATGTGCCTTAACCACTTCAGCCCCGGAAGAATTTACCCCCTTCCTGACCAGTGCGTTTTTTGCGATTCGGCACTGCGTCACTTTAACTGACAACTTTGTGGTCGTGCGACATGGCTCCCAAACAAAATTGACGTCCTTTTTTTTCCCACAAATAGAGCTTTCTTTTGGTGGTATTTGATCACCTCTGCGGTTTTTATTTTTTGCGCTATAAACAAAAAATTGTCACAATTTTGAAAAAATCGCATTAATTTTTACTTTTTGCTATAATAAATATCCCCACAAAATATTAAAAAAAACATTTTTTTTCCTCAGTTTAGGCCGATACGTATTCTTTTACATATTTTTAGTAAAGAAAAATCTCAATAAGCGTTTATTGATTGGTTTGTGCAAAAGTTATAGCGTCTACAAAATAGGGGATAGTTTTATGGCATTTTTATTGATAATTTTTTTTTACGGACACGTCGGACAATTTTGACACATTTTTGGGACCATTGTCATTTATACAGCAATCAGTACTATACAAATGCACTGATTCCTGTGTAAATGACACTGGCAGTGAAGGGGTTAACCACTAGGGGGCAGTGTAAGGGTTAAGTAAGTCCTGGGGAGTGTTTCTAACTGTGGTGGGGGCGTGGCTATGTGTGACATGTCACTGATCTCTGCTCCCGATCACAGGGAGCAGAGATCAGTAACACTGTCACTAGGCAGAACTGGGAGATGCTTGTTTACATTAGCATCTCCCCGTTCTTCATCTCTGTGAGGCGATCGCGGGTATCCCCGCGGCGATCGAGTCCATGGGACCCGCGACCCGACTCACGGAGCTCCCGGCCGGCACGCGCGCCGCCAGCGGCGCACACGCAATGGAGGAGGCAAATTTAAAGGGACGTACGCCCATTTGCCCAGCCGTGCCATTCTTCCGACGTACATCGGCATGCGCCAGTCGGGAACCGGTTAAGGATATATTTGTTGTAATCTCTATGGACCAAGAAAATGTTTGTAATTTACATTTGGTTCTAAATCAAAACTTCTTTTGAGATAAACAAAGCACAGTGATACCATGATCATTAAACCAGGTATTGGTACTTTTGGCAGTGTGGGCAGGTGCCAAGTCCTGCTGGAAAATGAATTCAGCATCTCCATAAAGCTAGTCAGCAGAGCTAAGCATGAAGTGCTCTAGAAATTCCTGGTAGAGGGCTACGTTGACTTTGGACTTGATAAAACACAGTGGACCAACACCAGCAGATGACATGGCTCCCTAAATCATCACTGTCCATTGCCACTTGGACAGAAAATAATAGGAATCCCATAATTTTACAGTTGTCACCAGAACAGGAGTTGATGGGAAATCTTCCAAGGGGGATAGTTGTTTTGGTAACAATTGTCTAACAGTTGTGTAACTTTAGATTTCTTCTTACTTGTTTCTGGTACAGGAAGTAAAAGGATTTCTCCCCGACAGGACAAAGATAAAAAAAAGCAGAGGGGGTTGTAACCATTTCCTACCCTATCTAAAACCAAAAATGAACATTTTGGTACATTTTACTAATCCTTTCTCTGACTCCATAAATTTGACCCGTGATAACCAGGGCATATAAACATAATTCGACAAACACATAATTTTACTGAAGGTTTTATTTTTGTTTTGGAGTACTAATTTAAATCTATGTACTTTGTTTTAAATTGTATAAGAAAAAAGGATGTAAAAATACACTTACTTAAACATTAACCCCTAGTTTTGTACTTCTTCCAGTTTAAGCAGCTACTGTTCTCATGACACAGGAATGGCGCTGTGCACTAGGACTTTGCTTTGAAACTCAGGGGAAGCCATTTTGTCGCAGGTCACATTGCGTTGCCATGACAACACCATCTCTTCCTTTACCCAGGCTCAAGGCAAATATCACAAAATCTCTTGTCCGTATATCCATAAAAATATGATGGCTCTGTGCATGCCAGGCTTCGTGTTCCGCTCCGTGCACTGTAAAGTCATAAATAATAGGAAGACTGGGAGCAACAGATGCTGGGGGCCTGCAGGTTTTCATCACAATGTGGGACAAATTGTCTCTGACACTAGAGCTGCCTAGCCTTCTTGGCAACACATCCCCGGTTTTATGGGAATTGGCAGCTATTTGAAGTCAGACACTTCTTCTAAAACGACTATTCGCCGTTGCGACTCAGTATAGAAAACCCACCATACAATGACAGCATATATTATGGGTCTGAATCCCACAAAAAAAAGGTATATTGTAATTCAGTATAAACGGTATGCCAGCAAATTAATTTTCTGGGAATGACACAGTGGAGCATATTTTAAAATCAGTAGATGAAAGGTTCGCCAATCGTTTTCTCCTCTTACCCTGTTGGAGGTGTGATGGTAATTACAGTAGTTAGTCATTCAGTCTGGTTTACCTGCTCTGACAATGACATTCGGTCATTTCTGCACATAGTATTTGCCACATATATTACAATACAGAAGAGGAATTTGACATTATACATATATGATGCATATGGATACAGATACAAAATGGGATACAGATGTGAGTTTCTGAATTAGACTTCATTTTTATAAATTATGCCCCACATGTGACAAAATTACAAATGAACAAGGATTATTATTTATTTTATTTTTCCTTTGAAATTGCGATGAGCAAGTAAAAAATTACATTCAGTGGTACTAGGCTGAGCAGGAGTCATGAGTGTACAAAGCAGGTGCAATTAGAATGGAGAGGAATTTACAAAGATTTCCGTTTACAGGAGGGACAATAACATGCATCCCCTTTAAAAGGTTCCAGAAAATATAGACACTTTATTCACATTTATTATAGTTGGTCGACCCTGGCCGGAGACTGTGCAGACATACAGGAGATGGTCAGAGAGTGTGCGGACATACAGGAGATGGTCAAAGAGTGTGTGTGGACATACAGGAGATGGTCAGAGAGTGTGTGGACATACAGGAGATGGTCATAGACCATACAGGAGTATGTCACGGTATTTTTTTTTAAATCTTTTGGGTCTCCTCTGTGATCAAAAGTGATCCTAAAAACAACACTAATAGGTAGGTCACATTACTGTAATGTATGGTCTCTATCTCCCTTTTGGGATAATAAATATTAATAATATTAATTATTAAGTTTTTGGCTTATCACTCCAATCAGCCATTAAATCTTTTTCATATTTTATTTTTATGAATAGGTGTATAGTGTGCGGACATACAAGAGATGGTCAGAGAGTGTGCGGACATACAAGAGATGATCAGAGAGTGTGCGGACATACAAGAGATGATCAGAGATTGTCTGGACATACAAGAGATGGTCATGGTAATGACAAGCAAACAGCGGCACGGAGTGCCGTCACGGTGACAGGCAGCGGCACCTAACACACACACACAGAGCCTGGCTTTGCAAGGGGGGGGTTGCGAGGAGCACCCAAGTGACATCCGTCGGCACACCTGGGACCCGGCCACAACGATCCCCTTCTCTCGTGGCCTCGCTGCGGCTCTGATAAGTCTTGGCTGTCTCACACAGCCGAGCAGAGTGAAGCCGCCTCCCCCTCCTCCGCTATGTCTACACGTGCTGACTGTGCATGTCCCGCACTGGTCATCTGAGTGGAGGTACATTATGGGTCTGAAGATGGGGTCTGCACTGTGGGGGGGGGTCTGTATTGTAGGAGGGGGTCTGAACTTTAGGGGGGTCTGTACTGTAGGGGGGTCTGTATTGTAGGGGGGGTCTGTATTGTAGGGGGTCTGTATTGTAGCGGGGTCTGAACTGTAGGAGGGTCTGTATTGTAGGGGGGGTCTGCACTGTAGGGGGGGTTTGCACTGTGGGGGGTTCTGTACTGTAGGGGGGTCTGCACTGTAGGGGGTCTGTACTGAATGGGGGGGTATCGGGGGGCGCCAATACAGATTCTCGCCAAGGGTGCTGGAGTACGTGAAGTTGAGGGAGAGAGGTCTGTCAGCAGGGGGGTGTGAGGTGGTCATGGAGGGATATCAATCAGCGGGTGGCGGGAGTAACTGGGAATGATATCTTTTGGAGTAGGGTCTGTCATCTGCAGGTTGGGAAATGGTCACCTGTGATATAAGTTGAAGGGAGGTGGCTAACATGGGAAGTGGCTGGGGAGTTACCTGGTTGGTGGTGCGTGTGAAATGGATGATGTGTTTCAAGTTTCTTTCACATTTGCGAGGTAATGCTTACAGCCCTCTGAAAGGTGATCTATGGTGGATTGCTTTTCAACGAGTGGTATAGCAGCAGCCTTTTATGAGGTGCTACTGCTGCCTCCTTTTTTTTTTTTTTTTTACATTGCTGAATGGTAGTTTTACATTATTGGACTATGCTGCTACTACAAGTGAGTTTGGCTTGCAGTTGCAGAGTGGCCCCATTGAAATCAATAGGCGGGTTTGACGGGCGGTGCTGCCTGTCAAACTCTGCAGGCTGAGTTAAAGATGCTGCAGCTAAAGAAATTACAAAAAAATAGTTGCAGCTGTGAAGTAAAGCATCACAGCTACGGCATTTGTACATTTGTACAAATACTGTGTAACATAAAAAGTTGCAACGACCACCATTTTATTCTCCAGGGTGTGTGCTAAAACAATATATAAAATGTTTGAGGGTTCTGAGTAATTTTCTAGGAAAAATATTATGATTTTTACATGTAGGAGAGAAGTGTCAGAATTGGGTGGCAAGGGGTTAATTACCATAAGTAAGTAATATACAAATAATTATTATATATTGTTTATAAGGTAATTTACTATATTTTCAAAAATTGTACTCAAGCAGGTGGCTTAACAGACAAATTACTGAAGTTTTAAGTTATAACTTCAAACCAGTAATTTCACAGTAAATAGATAAATAATAAATTATTAAGTTATAACATAGAGCATAATAATATATGATTCAGCTTGATAAAAACAGTACCTTTTCAACAGCAGCAGATTCTCATTCTCCCTCTTAACTGTGTGAGAAAAACATGGGATTATGGGTAAATCTTATACCCATAAACCCATGTATTTCCTTGTAATTAAGAGGGCTGGGCTGGAAAGGGAGCATTTGTATTTTATTGGACCATTGGTCCAAAGCTCCAAGCTGTCCATTGAGCTCAGTGCCTCTGACAAGAAGTGAGGAGAGGCACTGTGAGCTCAACCTCTCAGTCTGCTGCAAACAGAGTTGCCAGCTTCTCCGGAACCATCAGGTCCTAGGAGCCCCAAATTTTTACCAGTGGTGGAGTAGGTCTTCGGCTACCTAACCCTCAAATGGGGTCTCTACGACCTTCGAAACTCAGTCTTTTAAATTATTTATTTATCTTTTTGGGCAAAATATATATACAGTGGGGACGGAAAGTATTCAGACCCCCTTACATTTTTCACTCTTTGTTATATTGCAGCCATTTGCTAAAATCATTTAGGTTCATTTTTTTCCTCATTAATGTACACACAGCACCCCATATTGACAGAAAAACACAGAATTGTTGACATTTTTGCAGATTTATTAAAAAAGAAAAACTGAAATATCACATGGTCCTAAGTATTCAGACCCTTTGCTCAGTATTTAGTAGAAGTACCCTTTTGATCTAATACAGCCATGAGTCTTTTTGGGAAAGATGCAACAAGTTTTTCAAACCTGGATTTGGGGATCCTCTACCATTCCTCCTTGCAGATCCTCTCCAGTTCTGTCAGGTTGGATGGTAAACGTTGGTGGACAGCCATTTTTAGGTCTCTCCAGAGATGCTCAATTGGGTTTAAGTCAGGGCTCTGGCTGGGCCATTCAAGAAGAGTCACGGAGTTGTTGTGAAGCCACTCCTTCGTTATTTTAGCTGTGTGCTTAGGGTCATTGTCTTGTTGGAAGGTAAACCTTCGGCCCAGTCTGAGGTCCTGAGCACTCTGGAGAAGGTTTTCGTCCAGGATATCCCTGTACTTGGCCGCATTCATCTTTCCCTCGATTGCAACTAGTTGTGCTGTTCCTGAAGCTGAAAAACACCCCCACAGCATGATGCTGCCACCACCATGCTTCACTGTTGGGACTGTATTGGACAGGTGATGAGCAGTGCCTGGTTTTCTCCACAAATACCGCTTAGAATTAAGGCCAAAAAGTTCTATCTTGGTCTCAGCAGATCAAAGAATCTTATTTCTCACCATCTTGGAGTCCTTCGGGTGTTTTTTAGCAAACTCCATGCAGGCTTTCATGTGTCTTGTACTGAGGAGAGGCTTCCGTTGGGCCACTCTGCCATAAAGCTGCGACTGGTGGAGGGCTGCAGTGATGGTTGACTTTCTACAACTTTCTCCCATCTCCCGACTGCATCTCTGGAGCTCAGCCACAGTGATCTTTGGGTTCTCCTTTACCTTTCTCACCAAGGCTCTTCTCCCCCAATAGCTCATTTTGGCCGGACGGCCAGCTCTAGGAAGGGTTCTGGTCATCTCAAACGTCTTCCATTTAAGGATTATGGAGGTACCTTAAGTGTAGCAGAAATTTTTTTGTAACCTTGGCCAGATCTGTGCCTTGCCACAATTCTGTCTCTGAGCTCTTCAGGCAGTTCCTTTGACCTCATGAATCTCATTTGCTCTGACATGCACTGTGAGCTGTAAGGTCTTATATAGACAGGTGTGTGGCTTTTCTAATCAAGTCCAATCAGTATAATCAAACACAGCTGGACTCAAATGAAGGTGTAGAACCATCTCAAGGATTATCAGAAGAAATGGACAGCACCTGGGTTACATATATGAGTGTCACAGCAAAGGGTCTGAAAATTTAAGGGGGTCTGAATACTTTCCGTCCCCATTGTATATAATGCATTGCAGAGTATATAGCGCAGTCAGTGTAGTATACAGTGGAGAATATTTAGTGCAGTCAGTGTAGTATATAAAATACAGTGCAGGGTATATGATGCAGAGTATATAATACAGTATATTGAAGTGGTTAAGGGGAACCCTATGACAGAATTAAGAAAAAAACGGCATGGGGACCCCCCCAAAATCCATACCAGGCCCTTTGGGTCCGGTATAGATTGTAAGGGAAACTTTTTTTTTTTCAATTGGAATGGGGTAACCCCCAAAATCCATACCATACCCTTTTTTGAGCAAGCAGCCTGGCAGGCGAGGAAAGGGGGGTGCGAGCGAGTGCCCCCCCATCCTGAACCATACCAGGCCACTTGCCCTCTACATGGGGAGGCTGCTTTGGGGTACAAGAGCCTCTTCCCGGCATTCCTGGCTGGTCTGCGGGCGGGGGGCTTATCGGAATCTGGGCGGCCCCCAGATCCCGGCCCCCCCCATGGGAATTGGTATCGGGTAAATTGTATCCCTACCCATTCACCAAAAAAAGTGCCAAAAAGTAAAAACCACAACAGACAGTTTTTAATAATTTCTTCATTAAAAAAGAAAAAAAAAAGTGTTACACAATGTCCATCCATCTTCAATCACGCCGCCCGATGGACCCGTTTTTTTTTTTTTTTTCTTACCTGCAAGGTAGCCATAATGTGCTAGTATGCATCGTATAATAGCACATTATGTAAAACTTACCTGAAAACAGAGCATTCCAGCGATGCAATGTCATCGCTGGAGGCTGCTTCCATTTTCGTCCGTCTTGCTTCCAGGTTCACGGACTCTGGCTTTGTGCACACGGGAGCCACCATTCACGGCACAGGGCTCTGAAGAAATGTCACGGGTGGCCATTCCTTCAGAGGGCATGCGCCAGTGATGTCACTGGCTACATGTACACTTAATATCTCCTAAACATGCACCGTTATTTACACTATCTATAGGTAAGCCTTATTATATGGTAAAATTTAATGTTGGAAATTTAGCTCTTATACACTATGAGGTCTATCTGAGGAGGTGAGGGCACAAATGACAATCACAGTGGTTGAGTGATCACATTGAGAAAGTGGAAGTTTTCATTTTAGGCTCTATGCACACTGAAGCCCATAAACGGATGTTTTGGGGAGTTTGGGAATTTTTTTTAATAGCCCATAAACTCACCTCTATGTTATCCTATGTGTTTTTGGACGTTTATCAGCAGGGGAGTTTATGAGCTGTTGTCTGAATGCCCTAAAATCGCATTCAAGACCAGTCCTAAAAATGCCAGATGCTGGTAAATGTTGTTGAACGCAGTTTAATGCTGTAAACAGAGCGTTAAGCCTTGTCAGGCGTTTCTCCGCCTCTATTCAAAAACAATGATTCCCCATTGATTTGAATAGAAGTCGCACCAGAAGTTGGATCATGATGATCCGACTTGCGGTGTGACTTGTGTGCTGAGGATGAAGGGGAACCTCCGTCAAAATGAAAATATGGCGTGGGGTTTCCCCCCTCGGACAATACCAGACCCTTCAGTCTGGTATGGATTTTAATGGGAACCCCCATGCCAAAAATGGTGTGAGGTCCCAACCAAAATCCATGACCAGTGTAGTCCAGATTTACCCCCATCTTATCACTTACAAAAGGCCAACCCTACTCCAACCCCTCTACCTTCCTGAATAATGAAACCACACCATGCTTCTGGAGTATAAAATGGCCACGACAGCCTCTTTATTAAACAACCGTATAAAAATAACTCCAATATCAAAATTTAAATATATAAATAACATATAACATATAACCTCAGATAAAGATCAACATATTTAAATCAATCTGTTGGTCAATGACGGAGCTACACCCTTTTTACCACCCATCAAAAACAGTACACTGCGAGCACCATGTTTTAAACTGATAAGGCCTCCAGCTGTACCGCTCGGAGACAACCCCTTCCCGCAGTGCAACACACCGGTATTCCATTTCGGAATACACAGGAGGGGCCATACTATTGATGACCCCCCACCCCTTTTTCACCTTTTATTTACCGCTACCGTCACCGACCAACATCAAAAACCAGCCACAGCCCGAAAGGATGAAACCTTATCCTTAAGGGCCTCTCCACACCCACAAAGCCCTTTGAATTCCGTCCTGCAAACCCATGGACCAAAGATCATTCCCCACATCCGTGAGGTGAACCCAATCCTTTCTCAAATAGAGGCCTACATTTATCTCTAACTCTCTATGCCGAATCACCATGCCCCCTTGTTGCACTAAAAACCTTCCAACCACCTTATTAACTCATATACGTGCCTTGTTGATTCGCTCTACCGACCTGGCATTGCGCCACGCCGTACGTGCCACAATATCAGACCATAACAGCAATGTATGCGGAAACTTAGCACGAATGTGTAACAGATCCGCCTTTACATCCGCTATCAGCTCCCTGACTGTACGCACTCCAAAATCGTTACCACCGGCGTGAATAACTAACACATCCGGTGGTCTATCTAGCCATGCATATCGCTCCACCTCTGGCACCACTCTACCCCATATCATTCCTGGTCTCCCCAGCCACCTGATAAAAGCCTCCTTCCTTGATATGCCCAACTGCCTCCCATCGGGTCTCGCATCACCTCTCCTTGCCCCCCAACAAACATACGAGTGTCCCAGTATCCAGACGAGGCGTGGAGACACTCCATCTGAAACGAAAAGACAACAAGGAAAGGTGACACCATTAAGCTAAGACTACCCCACCATATGCGTACAACATCTAACCTGTTTTTTTTTTTTTTTTTTTTTATTATTGTTATATTGTCTTTTTTAATTTTTTTTATTTTATTCCACTACCAGTTGAGGACGAATGTAAGTGCGGAATCTCTTCGATTCCCATCGCCCGATCCTCCGCACCGCCGCCTCATCCAACCCACATCTGGCAGCTTCTGTAGCCGCCCCAATGCGGAAGGAGTGTGAGGCGTAAGCCTTCCCATCCAAACCTACCTCATATAAGCATTTCCTAAACACTGCCACAAATTGAAATCTTGATAAATGCGACCCATCTGCATGACACAAAAATGGTCCTTCGCCAACGGTCTAACTTTCTGAAAAAACATTTCTTACAGGACACACTGTTGATCCTGGCAGGGCGAACAACCACACATTTACACCCCTTCCCAATTGATCTGTTTTAGATCTCCTCAGCCGTAAACCCACCCTATCAGCATGAGTACTTACATCCTGAACCAAGATACCTCCCGCCTCCCGCCTGGACGGACTAACCAACTCCCCCACCCGAAAAGCCCCAAAAAATGCTAACGAAAAAGCTGCTGTAAACAGTAAACACTCATAACTGGATTCACACACGAACCTTAACTGCGCACAAATTGATACCAAGTTTTGAAAAGTGACAGGCCTGCGGTTATCCCTTCTTTTGTGACCTTTTCGGTACCCTTTTAATGCCTGCCTCACCCAAAACTCTTTTGTCCATTTCTCCTTTCCTTGTAGCTTAAAAAGAAATGACAATGCTGCCAACTTTTTTCCAATAGACGATACCGCCACCCCACTTTCCATATTCCTTGAAACAAAATATAGTACCATTAATCTCACCTCCCCGCCGGCCTCACCAACCCCAGCTTCACGGATAAGTCCCGACCATTCTTTCCATACTTTCACATACGCCGCCCAAGTGGACTCACTCACAGACTGTTGTATCCATCCTGCGGTGACTCCAATGCCAGCTCCCAGATCCACCCCGGGCAAGGAATTCCTTCCAACTCTGCAGCTGGAGCTAATGCCCTGAACTTGTCCCACTGAAAGTGAGACAGCGAATCAGCCAGTGTGTTATCAATCCCTGGTATATGGACAGCATATATGAAAATATTCAATTGCAAGCATTGCAAAACCAACTGCCGTAATAACCTTATGACAGGTTGGGAAGACGCTGACATGCGATTGACTACCTGCACCACTCCCATATTATCGCAATTCAATCGCAACTTTAGGTTCTGACAAGACCTTCCCCACAACTCTATAGCCAATACCACTGGAAACAATTCCATTGCCCTTGAAAAAATGCCCCGTAGCCAGTCGATCCCGCCGCGTCTGTAACCAACTCCACATCGAAATTACTTACCGGGCCCTCCATCCACACCGACTTCCCATTATACTCCATTAGAAAATGATACCATACCTTCAGGTCTTCTCGATGCTCCTTCCTAAGCCTAACAAAATGGGTCGGTGCTTTTACCCCCGCTGTAGCCGCTGACAGCCGACGGCAAAAAACTCTGCCCATGGGTATTATCCTACAAGCAAAGTTCAATTTTCCTAGCAATGATTGAAGTGCCCCCAGTTGTACTTTCTTCATCCCATGTATCTCCCTGATTTCTTTTTGCAGGACCCCCAATTTGTCCTGCGGTAATCTACATTCCATTGCCATGGAATCAATAACAATACCCAAGAAGCTAATCTCCGTCTTGGGGCCTTCTATTTTTTCTGCTGCCAGGGGCACACCAAAACGTTCCGCAATGTGTTGCAACGTTGACTTTAAGATCGCACACACATTGGATGAAGGGGGGCCTATGCATAGGAAGTCATCCAAATAGTGGATCACAGATTCCAGCCCCGACACATCCCTTACCACCCACTCTAAGAAGGAACTGAAAACCTCAAACATGGAGCAGGAAATAGAACAACCCATGGGCAAGCACTTGTCCACGTAGAATTGCTCTTGCCAGTGGCAACCTAGCAGCCAAAAACTATCCGGTGAACCGGAAGTAGTCTAAACGCCGCCTCTATATCCGATTTTGCCATCAATGCTCCTTTCCCATATCGCCTGACTCATCGAACTGCCGCATCAAACGAAGTGTACGACACGGTACATGCCTCTGGGTCAATGAAATCGTTAACCGAACCCCCTTTGGGGAATGATAAGTGGTGAATCAACCAAAACTTATTCGGTTCCTTCTTTGGTACCACGCCCAATGGAGACACCACTAACGCCTTGAACGGCTTTTTCCCAAATGGACTACCCATGCGTCCTAATTTCACCTCCTTTGCCAATTTTTCCCCTACCACCCCCGGGTTTTGCAACGCGGATCTCAAATTCCGAGCCACTGGAGGCACCACCTCCAATGAACACGGTATTTTAAACCCCTCCGTAAACCCCTTAACCAACAACCGTGCTGCCTCCCTATCCGGATACTTACTTAGGAAAGGCCGCATCCTTTCCACCATCACCGACGTCGTCCCTCTTGTCAACAGCATCCCCGGTACGCTTTCCTTTTTTGAAACACCGAGCCAGGGTGTGGGTTCCCCCACACCCTGAACACTCGTGCTTAAACTTGCAAGATCCCCCAAACTTACATGACCCTTCATTATACTGCCAGCACACTCCCCATTTTCTGCCGGCCGGTAGTCCTGAGGAGTGGGTACCCCCGGCCCCCCCCTGAAATAACTGAGGCGGGGCCCTAGCTGACGCCATTAGTCTCATTCATAAGCTAATGTCCTTATGGTCCCAACGCAGCTCCGGACGAAACTGTTCGTCATACCGTAACCAAGCAGTTCCACCATAAACTCTGTGTGCCTCTCCTATAGCATCCATATAACAAAACAACCTCGAACAATGTTCGGGATTCTTTTCGCCAATGACGCTGGCCATGATAGCAAACGCCTGTAACCAATTTACGAACGTCCGCGGTATCAGTCTATATCTCCTCTTCTCCTCATCCTCTTTCTTGGAATCGTTGGGCTTAACCCTATCCAGGTTAAACTTTTCCAATGGCAACAAGGAGAATATTTCGCCATATTCCCCTTTATAGATTTTTTCTCGCACTTCCTGTTTCTGATGAGCTCCCAGCGGGCCTTCGAAACAGACATATATCTCGCATTTTGCTGCATCGGCCAGCCTAACCACATCAGTCCTACCCTTAGCTTCCGGGACCCCTTTCTCACCTGACGTTTCTTTACCTGTCACCGGCTCCAACATCTGTGCAGCTTGTCCCACCGTAGCTGCATTTTCCACAGGCCCACCCCCTGAATTCACACCCCCCGCAGCCTGTTCCGCACCCTGGGCATCCCCTTGTGTATCCACTTGTGTATTGCCAAAACGACCTACCAGTACCCGTAAACCCTCCAATAGCTCCTGGAGCTGTCCTGCGGACCCCGAACTGGCGGATACTGTACCTGCCACTTGTTGGTCTGAAGCCTGTCTAACCGCCCATGGCGAAGGTGCCGCCACCCCCCCTGCACTTGTTGCCACTACCCCAACAAACCCTGCAACGCATTGGTAAATGAAAAATTTTCACTAGACTTACCGGGCTGACCAGGAGACTTCCCAACAGCCGCCGTGCCGCCTTCCCTCGCCGGTGCTTGCTGCCTTGGCTCCTCTGCTTCATCCGACACCTCATCATCCGACTGTGCCCTGTGCGCTGGAACTGACGCCACAGGTAAATCCCTCCTGTAGCCCCGGCAATCTTCATGCTGTGGAGCTTGTCCCTTGCTGCGATCGGATGGCAATACACGCTGCCCTGACGTCCCTGCAACTGGGCCAGCCTGCTCCCGAATCCGTCCACCATCTTGCGACACCACCGCAACGCCGAGTGAGCTCCGCCCACTTGCAGCGTATCTTGACCCTCTGCTCACCGCTTCTCTGTCTCCAGCCTCTGCTCTGTCCCTTCCATCCTCTCCCCCACGCTCGTTTAGAGCTGCTGGGGTGCCAGTCTGTTGTCTCCCTCTTGTAACAGTACGCAGGGAAGCAGCGCCATTTTGGCCCGTGGCCCCGCACTGTGAACTTTGAACACGCCGTGTAGTGCGCCCGGGCAGAAGCGATCGCTTTTCCCCAGGACTCCTCTCAGCTCTTCCTAGCCTGCGTGCAGGCCCCGGCGAGTAACGATCTCCGGAGGCCTCGATCTCCGCGCACGCGCCGCCGGCTCCTCTACCCTCGCTGATCCGCTGGCCTCCCCGCCGAGCATCTCTGCAACTTGTCTATGCAGCCAGTCTGACCCTCTCACCTCCGCCGCCTGCTTCAATCGCGCTAACAAGTCTTCCACACCAGCCATCGCTAAGGAGCAGAGAGATTCTGCCTCCTCGTGTCTTTTTCCCCCACGCACTGTCCCGTTCTGGCTCCGCCCCCTTCCTTTTATCTAGCCACTCCCCCCAACTTTCCTTCTCTCTCCTCCCCTTACCTTTTCCAAAAACTTAACCCTATGTGTGTCACTAGACACACTGTCATGCCCGGCCCTGCACTAACTTCACTTCTTTCATCGTTCCAGGCCTCACTTACCAAACCCTTATCTGAACATGCAGCTCGGCATGTCAGGATAGGGGGGGACGAGTGAGCCCCCCCATGTGTACCCCATACTCATTCACTTAGGGTGGGGGACTGGGATTTGGGGGCCCCCTTCTTAAAGGGGGCTTCCAGATTCCGATAAGCCCCCGCCCGCAGACCCGACAACCACCGGCCAGGGTTGGGGCCAGGGACAAGGTGCTTTGGGGTGGGGGGGGGCACAGTGCCCCCCCTGCCCCAAAACACCCCTCATGTTGAGGGCATGTGGCCTAGTATGGTCCAGGAGGGGGGGCACTCGCTTGTGAATAAAGGCAAAGAAACGTGGCTAAAAGCTAGCGTGGTTAAATGCGCATTGACGCCAATGCAAAACGCTGATAAAATCGCATTTTTAAAGCAGCATTTTCTTGCCAACAATCCAATGTCCAGAACAACTTTTTTGAGCCTCCTGTGCGTATGGAGCCTAATGAGGATTGTCGCTATTTGTGGTGTGGGACTGTTCTATACATTTTGGGATTATTATTTTCTTTATAGAAATAATTTACTTTTCTAGTCACAAATTATATATGTTTTTCACTTGATTAACTGATTTGTATGGAGATTTGATTTGCATCACACAATTGGAAGAAAATTGATATAATTTTAACACTATATATTCACTTTGGTGTGGAGAGATTATTTTAGTGTTGGGTTGTATTAGTTTGAAGACGCATGATAGATATTTAGAATTTTTTTTTGTTGGCTTGTAAACACCTTTACAATTTGATACAGTTCAGAAAAGCATTGCAATAGTTATTGGAAATACTCTCTAAGACCACCCGCTTAGGCTCTGAGGAAAGGGGTTCGCCCCCGAAACGCGTTAGCCATTGCTGTATCCACCCGATGTCCGATCCCGGTTTCATTCTGATGTCTGTCACTGCCTACCTGCAGTCAATGTCCATGCCTGTAATTCGTCTGTGAGTATTTACTTGCTATTTTACTTTTTAATAAACGCTATCAGTGGTAATGCGCTAGGTCAGTGCGCCCTCTCTTCTTTTTGTTTCTTCTTGTAGTTTATGAATGCCCAACATTCTGAAGAGGGCTGCAAGACGGCAGATACCACTGAAGTTTTCTGGCCTTATCACACACTGATCATCTAGACACCTGAGCGCAGGAGAGATTTTCTTTTTTGGTTATGTTTCAATCATCCTGACACCATAACAACCATGGTGCATTGATGAATGAAACGCCAACATCAGCCATTTCCCTGATAAATTGCCCACAAAAAAACGTATTTCTGACAGTGCCCCTCCCAAGACAAAACTCTGGATCAGCCTCTGACATTGACGTAGATTTTAGCAACCAATCATATCTAGGAGAGATGGTTAAGATAAGGCTTGTAAAAGGGTATATAAATGCAAGTTCTACAATTGTTAGACAGACAAGTCAGATGGGAGCTCATAAGGCTGAACTTTATGTATGCTGCCCTATTGCACGGGTCATAGAGGTCAGAACCAGTGGGCAATTATCTGTTCAGATAGGCGTCTATCAGGCTGACTGCTTGTCTATGCAGCCCTATTGCACGGGTGACAGGCAGTCAGAACCAATAGGCAAATATCTTTCATTTTGCTGTAACTTGTCTTCTTGTACGAGTCAAATAAAGAAAACTTCTTAACTTGATCCAGAGTGTGGTCTCAGGTGAATTTTGCTCACAAATACACACCAAACTGAAAATAAGACATACTGTATAAAATTAAACTTAGCAGGGATGGTGGAAACCCTTCTTATAGATATTGGCTATAAAAAAATGTCTTCATCAGTTTAGGCCAATATGTATTCTGCTACATATTTTTGGTTAAAAAAAATTGAAACAAGCGTATATTGATTGGTCTGTGTAAAAGTTATAGCATCTACAAAATAGGGAATAGATCTATGGCATTTTCAATCTGTTTTTCTGATAAATTTAATTTTAGTTATTATGATATAAAATAATGAATGTGGGGGCCTTTTGGTGGGTGTGATTTTTTTTGGGGGGGCAGCATTTCATTCTTGGGCCCAGGCAGCACAATGTCTTGGGCCAGCCCTGCCTGTATGGTATATGATGATGTCAAGGCTTTGAGTGAAGGAAGAGCTCGGAATCAGGTAAGTGAAAGAGGATATCTCCCTCCCCCCACACTGCATGGATGGACTTTCACTTTCCTGAAGTTGGGCTGTATTATAAAATTACATTCCTTACTGTTTATGCTAACATTTTTTGATAGGTTAAGAATTTCTGTGACTTCTGAGTTGCTACATAGATGTTTTCCACATACAGCGGGGACGGAAAGTATTCAGACCCCCTTAAATTTTTTTCTCTTTGTTATATTGCAGCCATTTGATAAAATCATTTAAGTTCATTTTTTTCCTCATTAATGTACACACAGCACCCCATAGTGACAGAAAAACACAGAATTGTTGACATTTTTGCAGATTTATTAAAAAAGAAAAACTGAAATATCACATGGTCCTAAGTATTCAGACCTTTTGCTCAGTATTTAGTAGAAGCACCCTTTTGATCTAATACAGCCATGAGTCTTTTTGGGAAAGATGCAACAAGTTTTTCACACCTGGATTTGTGGATCCTCTACCATTCCTCTTTGCAGATCCTCTCCAGTTCTGTCAGGTTGGATGGTAAACATTGGTGGACAGCCATTTTTAGGTCTCTCCAGAGATGCTCAATTGGGTTTAAGTCAGGGCTCTGGCTGGGCCGTTCAAGAAGAGTCACGGAGTTGTTGTGAAGCCACTCCTTCGTTATTTTAGCTGTGTGCTTAAGGTCATTGTCTTGTTGGAAGGTAAACCTTCGGCCCAGTCTGATGTCCTGAGCACTCTGGAGAAGGTTTTCGTCCAGGATATCCCTGTACTTGGCCGCATTCATCTTTCCCTCGATTGCAACCAGTTGTCCTGTCTCTGCAGCTGAAAAACACCCCCTCAGCATGATGCTGCCACCACCATGCTTCACTGTTGGAACTGTATTGGACAGGTTATGAGCAGTGCCTGGTTTTCTCCACACATACTGCTTAGAATTAAGGCCAAAAAGTTCTATCTTGGTCTCATCAGACCAGAGAATCTTATTTCTCACCATCTTGGAGTCCTTCGGGTGTTTTTTTAGCAAACTCCATGCGGGTTTTCATGTGTCTTGCACTGAGGAGAGGCTTCCGTCGGGCCACTCTGCCATAAAGCCCCGACTGGTGGAGGCCTGCAGTGATGGCTGACTTTCTTCAACTTTCTCTCATCTCCCGACTGCATCTCTGGAGCTCGGCCACAGTGATCTTTGGGTTCTTTACCTTTCTCACTAAGGCTCTTCTCCCCCGATAGCTCAGTTTGGCCACACGGCCAGCTCTAGGAAGGGTTCTGGTCGTCCCAAATGTCTTCCATTTAAGGATTATGGAGGACACTGTGCTCTTAGGAACCTTAAGTGTAGCAGAAATTTTTTTGTAACCTTGGCCAGATCTGTGCCTTGCCACAATTCTGTCTCTAAGCTCTTCAAGCAGTTCCTCTGATTATATAGTGCAGTCAGTGTAGTGTATGTAATACATGTAATACAGTGGAGAGTATATAGTATAGTTCCATAGTTCCATGAATGTAATATATATATATATATATATATATATATATATATATATATATATATATATATATATATATACACAGTGGGGATGGAAAGTATTCAGACCCCCTTAAATTTTTCACTCTTTGTTATATTGCAGCCATTTGCTAAAATAATTTAGGTGCCTTACCACAATTCTGTCTCTGAGCTCTTCAGGCAGTTCCTTTAACCTCATGATTCTTATTTGCTCTGACATGCACTGTGAGCTGTAAGGTCTTATATAGACAGGTGTGTGGCTTTCCTAATCAAGTCCAATCAGTATAATCAAACACAGCTGGACTCAAATGAAGGTGTAGAACCATCTCAAGGATGATCAGAAGAAATGGACAGCACCTTGAGGCTGGGTTCACATTGGTCCGACAAACGCTCCGACATTGGGAGCTCATGTCGCATGACGTGTGAAATTTAATGTTTCCCTATGGGAGCCGTCCTAACTGGTCCGACACAAGTCGTTCCGACTTTAGAAATGCTCCCTGTACTACTTTGGTCCGACTTTGATCCTACTTCAGCCTATTGACTATCATTGAAGTCGGATCAAAGTCGGATTGCCGTCTCGCATGATCCGACTTCGGCACGCGACTTGTGCTCAGATGATCTTGAGGGGGAACTCCGCGCCAAATTTTAGATAAAAATCCGGCATGGGTTCCCCCTCCAAGAGCATACCAGGCCCTTGGGTCTGGTATGGAACTTGAGGGGAACCCCCTACGCCGAAAAAGCGGCGTGGGGGTCCCCCCAATCCATACCAGACCCTTATCCGAGCACGCAGCCCGGCCGGACAGGAATGGGGGTGGGGACGAGCGAGCGCCCCCCCCCTCCTGAACCGTACCAGGCCGCATGCCCTCAACATGGGGGGTGGTGCCTTGGGGGAGGGGGGCGCGCTGCGGCCCCCCCACCCCAAAGCACCTTGTCCCCATGTCGATGAGGACAAGGGCCTCTTCCCGACAACCCTGGCCGTTGGTTGTCGGGGTCTGCGGGCGGGGGGCTTATCGGAATCCGGGAGCCCCCTTTAATAAGGGAGCCCCCAGATCCCGGCCCCCCACCCTATGTGAATGAGTATGGGGTACAGCGTACCCCTACCCATTCACCTAGGAAAAAAGTGTCAATTTAAAAAAAACACTACACAGATTTTTAAAGCATTTTATTAGACAGCTCCGGGGGTCTTCTTCCGACTTCGGGGGTCTCTCCGGTTCTTCTCCACGCTCTCCGGATCTTCTGCCGGGCTCCTCCGCTCTCTTCTGCTCTTTTGCCGCTCTTTTGCTAAAGCGGAGGAGCCCGGTCTTCAATCTTCTGCCTTCTGCCTTCTGCCTTCTGCCCTCTTCTCCTGATGTTGACACGACGCTCTCTGGGGCTAGAATGCTCTCTGTGCGCTCTGCTCTGACTTATATAGGCGGTGACCCCGCCCCCTTATGCCGTCACAGTCCCTGGGCATGCTGGGACTGTGACGTTTTAGGGGGCGTGGTCATCGGGTGATGACCACGCCCCCTAAAACGTCACAGTCCCAGCATGCCCAGGGACTGTGACGGCATAAGGGGGCGGGGTCACCGCCTATATAAGTCAGAGCAGAGCGCACAGAGAGCATTCTAGCCCCAGAGAGCGTCGTGTCAACATCAGGAGAAGAGGGCAGAAGGCAGAAGGCAGAAGGCAGAAGGCAGAAGATTGAAGACCGGGCTCCTCCGCTTTAGCAAAAGAGCGGCAAAAGAGCAGAAGAGAGCGGAGGAGCCCGGCAGAAGATCCGGAGAGCGTGGAGAAGAACCGGAGAGACCCCCGAAGTCGGAAGAAGACCCCCGGAGCTGTCTAATAAAATGCTTTAAAAATCTGTGTAGTGTTTTTTTTTTAAATTGACACTTTTTTCCTAGGTGAATGGGTAGGGGTACGCTGTACCCCATACTCATTCACATAGGGTGGGGGGCCGGGATCTGGGGGCTCCCTTATTAAAGGGGGCTCCCGGATTCCGATAAGCCCCCCGCCCGCAGACCCCGACAACCAACGGCCAGGGTTGTCGGGAAGAGGCCCTTGTCCTCATCAACATGGGGACAAGGTGCTTTGGGGTGGGGGGGCCGCAGCGCGCCCCCCTCCCCCAAGGCACCACCCCCCATGTTGAGGGCATGCGGCCTGGTACGGTTCAGGAGGGGGGGGGCGCTCGCTCGTCCCCACCCCCATTCCTGTCCGGCCGGGCTGCGTGCTCGGATAAGGGTCTGGTATGGATTGGGGGCGACCCCCCACGCCGTTTTTTCGGCTTAGGGGGTTCCCCTCAAGGTCCATACCAGACCCAAGGGCCTGGTATGCTCTTGGAGGGGGAACCCATGCCGGTTTTTTATTTAAAATTTGGCGCGGAGTTCCCCCCTAAAGATTCATACCAAACACAGTGCCGGCATTGGCGGGGATCCAAGTCGGATCCCCGTTCATTGAAAGTCGGACACATGCCGGCTTCATGTCGCAGGGCAAAGTCGGATCCAAAGTAGGACGGCTGTCGTGTCGCACCAGTGTGAACCCAGCCTGAAGTTAAATATATGAGTGTCACAGCACTTGTCACAGCACAGATTTTAATAAATCTGCAAAAATGTCAACAATTCTGTGTTTCTCTGTCAATATGGGGTGCTGTGTGTACATTAATGAGGAAAAAAAAATAACTTAAATGATTTTAGCAAATGGCTGCAATATAACAAAGAGTGAAAAATTTAAGGGGGTCTGAATACTTTGCGTCCTCACTGTATATACTATATCTTATTAAAAAAGTGTACCAAGGTCCCAGGCTTCCTTCAGTCTAATGAGAGCCTCAAGGGCCAAAGATTGCTGACATCCTTCTAAATATGGTGGGTTGTGAGGCATAGTGAGTGCAAGGTTGTTAAAGTTATTGGGCACCAGAAACTTTTTAAATACAAAAGAGATTTTATTTCTCTTAATAGAACTTTTGGGAGAGTGGGTTAGGGCCAGGACACCCTTAGATACCTCATGATTCTCATTTGCTCTGACATGCACTGTGAGCTGTAAGGTCTTATATAGACAGGTGTGTGGCTTTCCTAATCAAGTCCAATCAGTATAAACAAACACAGCTGGACTCAAATGAAGGTGTAGAACCATCTCAAGGATGATCAGAAGAAATGGACAGCACCTGAGTTAAATATATGAGTGTCCCAGCACTTGTCACAGCACAGATTTGAATAAATCTGCAAAAATGTCAACAATTCTGTGTTTCTCTGTCAATATGGGGTGCTGTGTGTACATTAATGAGGAAAAAAATTAACTTAAATGATTTTAGCAAATGGCTGCAATATAACAAAGAGTGAAAAATTTAAGGGGGTCTGAATACTTTGCGTCCCCACTGTATATACTATATCTTATTAAAAAAGTGTACCAAGGTCCCAGCCTTCCTTCAGTCTAATGAGAGCCTCCAGGGTCAAAGATTGCTGACATCCTTCTGAATATGGTGGGTTGTGAGGCATAGTGGGTGCAAGGTAGTTAAAGTTATTGGGCACCAGACACTTCTTGAATACAAAAGAGATTTTATTTCTCTTAATAGAACCTTTGGGAGAGTGGGTTAGGACCAGGACACCCTTAGATAGTTGCAAGATTAATTGGCAGACTCTGACACTTCAATAGGAGGACAGCCATGAGGCAAAGGCATCCAGCAAGATGCCACATCTGCATGTGCAGGAATGCTGTCTCCTATGACAACAGTCTTGAACAGTTCCTAACACAAAGCGTAACAGTTCTTTTACTTCCACTACAATCGCTTCTTGTAGTTCTTCAGCCCACTGAGCTCACAGTCTCTCACTAGACTAGATGATTCACTGACACTGAATCCCTTGAGCTCCTCCAATCTTCACAGTTGTATCTTCCTCAAGCGTCACCCCAGCTTCTCTGCTGGGTCCCTAGCTTGGCACTGAAGATTCCTCTCAAGCTTCACCCCACCGGCCTGCTCGGTCCCTGGCTTGACACACAAGGCTGCTCTGCAAGCGTCACCTCCACTGGCTGGGTCCCTGGCTTGAAATTCACTGAAGTTTCCCAATTCTTCACCGTCCCCGGTTGGTGAGAATACTGCTCAGGTACTTGCTTCAGCTACTCACTGTGGTCCCTGATAATAAGGTGGTTGGTCCCTTAGTGGCGACAGCTTCCCCTCTACCTCCGACCACGAGAGGTTCTTCGGCCGACAGAACCATCACTTCTGGTTGGATTGCAAGCCGCAATCCAAAACCTGCGCTGCTCTCTTGCTTCTGGATAGGCCCTCAGACAGCCTAGCAGCCAGCTGCAGTAAGCGCAAGATATTCTACCACTCTGTTACTACACCTTATTGGATATAGTTAATAAGCTCCGACTGCTGGTGAAGACCATCAGATCTGCAATGGGGACAGTCTGTCATTGCTGCTTAAAGGGCCCTTATACCATCCTTGTTTAGCTTCAACTCTCATAAGGATAAAAGGTTGAACAGGCCGGCCTGGGTTTCTCTTTCTAGAAGTATTGTCAGAATCTCAATCTATGCTTAACTTTCCTTATCCTTTCAGGCTATGTTCAAGTAGTACTCCATTGTACATATCTATACAGTATCTCACAAAAGTGAGTACACCCCTCACATTTTTGTGACAACACTGAAGAAATTACACTTTGCTACAATGTAAAGTAGTGAGTTACAGCTTGCATAACAGTGTAAATTTTCTGTCCCCTCAAAATAACTCAACACACAGCCACTAATGTCTAAACCACTGGCAACAAAGGTGAGTACACCCCATAAGTAAAAATGTCCAAACTGGGCTCAAAGTGTCAATATTTTGTGTGGCCACCATTATTTTCCAGCACTGCCTTAACCCTCTTGGGCATGGAGGTCATCAGAGCTTCACAGGTTGCCACTGGAGTCCTGGTTGCCACCACACACGCTTGACACCATCTGAACCAAATAAGTTTGTCTTGGTCTCATCAGACCACAGGACATGGTTCCAGTAATCCATGTCCTTAGTCTGCTTGTCTTCAGGAAACTGTTTGCGGGCTTTCTTGTGCATCATCTTTAGAAGAGGCTTCCTTCTGGGACGACAGCCATACAGACCAATTTGATGCAGTGTGCGGCGTATGGTTTGAGCACTGACAGGCTGACCCCCCCACCCCTTTAACCTCTGCAGCAATGCTGGCAGCACTCATACGTCTATTTCCCAAAGACAACCTCTGGATATGACGCTGAGCACGTGCGTTCATTGGTCGACCATGGCAAGGCCGGTTCTGAGTGGAACCTGTCCTTTTAAACTGCTATATGGTCTTGGCCACCATGCTGCAGCTCAGTTTCAGGGTCTTGGCAATCTTCTTATAGCCTAGGCTGTCTTTATGTAGAGCAACAATTTTTTTTTCAGATGCTCAGAGAGTTCTTTCCCATGAGGTGCCATGTTCAACTTCCAGGACCAGTATGAGAGAGTGAGAGCGATAACACCAAATTTAACACACCTGCTCCCCATTCACACCTGAGACCTTGTATCACTAACGAGTCACATGACACTGGGGAGGGAAAATGGCTAATTAGGCCAAATTTGGACATTTTCACTTAGGGGTGTACTCACTTTTGTTGCCAGTGGTTTAGACATTAATGATTGTGTGTTGAGTTATTTTGAGGGTACAGCAAATATACACTGTTATACAAGCTGTACACTCATGTTGTGGAAAATTTTATATTAATGTATTGTCGTAAGAGTCTCCCAGTGTCTGTTCAATCGCAGCCCGCTCTAAAGAGCTGACTGGGGCAGACTGACCTGTTAGGTAGTGGAAAACTTCCTGGTGTTTGGAGAGAGGTGTTTGCGGAGAGAGGACATGTCCGCCAGCAAAGGGCCCCTGTGCAATGCACAGAACGATCGTCTGGTGGGGATGCGTTCGCTCTGCAAAGACATTATCGGTTTAGCGGTGGTTTGCTCTTGTCATCCCTGGTATGCCTGATCAACATGTTTGGGGTGCCATGACATACACCTGCAGATAATGTCCCATGCACGAGGAACTTTAGTCATCGTCATTTGGATACTGTATATTGTATCATGTCCTGTAGTAATTGGTGGTTGTTTTGTGTTCTGTTGTTAAATCCTTATATGGTCATGCAGATCCTGTGAGGTCATATCCTGTGAAGGAAGCGATTGGCTGTTGGGGCCAGGGCTTCCTGTTTGTGATTGCTTTTGTGGTCTTTTGAATAAAGGAGGCAGAGCTGTGGGAGCAGTCTTGCTGAGATGAGAATGTAAGAAGCATGTGTTTTGTCTAGTTGGATGTATGGGGCACACACCAGAGGATGGATACGATCAAAAGGTGAGATGCATTTATATCATTAGACGAAATTGTTATTATTATGAGAAACAGGAGATTTGGCCGTGTGCTCTGCGTACAATCAAATTTCTATAACACTCACTACTTTACATTATAGCAAAGTGTAATTTCTTCGGTGTTGTCACATGAAAAGATATAATAAAATATTTACAAAAATGTGAGGGGTGTACTCACTTTTGTGAGATATTGTATATAGTATCCTGTTGTTGCCAACTTTCTTAACTGTTTTACTGGGGGAATCATTCTACTAAGCTTGTGCTGTTAGCCAAAGCTCAGTTGAACCATTACCCTTCTTGTACAACTATATTTTATCTGAAGCATTCGAGTAAACGTTAACAGAATATTGAGTGCTGTCTTATTACTCAAAGTTGTTGCAAGGATGTCTGAACCCAGAGTGTTGGGTGGGCTGGAATGTTCACAGAGTCATGGTCATGTAGATGAGCAGGTAAATCCAAGCAGTCCCCAAGGGGGCCGTGCTACATGCAAGAGGATTGGGAACAAACAGGTAAGTGTGTTTTATTGCAGTTTTTTTCAGCTTCTAGTTCCACTTTAAGGTGACAAGTGACAATTCATATTAGATAGACAATTAACTACCAAAATTTCAGGTGCAAAGGTCTCCTTTAAGGTCTCCGTTATTAAGGTGACAAGCACAGATGCTGTGGTTAGCACCTACTAAAGGGGACCTCCATGCACCTACAGCAGTGGTGGTTGATATTTTGTCTATCTAAAAAAAAATCTTTAGTAAAGTAAAGGGATTTGAGACTCATTTTCTGCAGTGCTTGCCATCTTTTTCTTAAAGTGATCATAAACCCCTACATAAGTCCACTGAAGTGACTGACCTCAGACGAGGCCATTCTAGTATAAGCTGTACCTGTTTATCCTCAGCCCTCCATTCCTTCAGAGCCTTCCGACGTACACAGATCAGATGGTATTTCACCCAAGAGGCAGGGGGTGAGGATCTGACACCAAACACGGCACAGAGCAGAGAGCCAAATGTAATCTGGCACCTGAGTGGAAAGAATGAGCACACCCCTTCTACACAGTCTCCTCTGGAAGCATGCACATTTGAGGCTTGGTACTAGAGTTAGGCAATGGTCACCATGGATTGCCTGTTGTTGGGTAAAACTGTCAGAAATGACAGATGCAGACAACTTTAAGGATGGTATTGCTCTCTTTATATTTGTTAGGAAAATTTACTCTCTATTTGTGCCAGTAAATACAGTTACTGAGAATGAAGATGAGGGAAAATCCAAAATGTTCTGAACAGGAATAGAAGGGAAATATATTTAAGTCTTGTTCTGGTGACAACTGTCTAAGATGGCTTTCCCTTACTCGAGAGAAGTTTTGGCTTGCTTTCTTTTATTTCAAGCAAAGGGAAATATCCCCAATTTGACACAGATGGCAAACGTATCATATGCATGCACCAATGCAAAACATGCAAGGGAAGAGTTTTAACAAATTGCACAAACAAAAATGCCATGGCAGGAACTGAACCCAGGACCCCAGCATTAAACAGCCAGAGTGCTAACTCATAAGCCCTCATGATAGGAAAGTTCCCCTTGCAGTGCATTTTGAGCTGTGAAATGCCATTTTTCTAATGCGGTAAAAGTTACAAAACACAGTAGACTTGGTTATTTGTTTGAGAAAAGTTTTCTTACAGAAAACTTTTTCTCTTATATCTTGAAAAACACAGCACCTATGCTATTTCTGCTTTATATATACTGTAGCTATGAGGCATAAAATCTTCATTTGGCTGAAGTGTAAATCTGTGTCTGGTATTTTAGCTCATATCTCTGTAAGGAATTACTTCAGCCAGCCTCTGGGTTGGGGGTGAGATTGTTACAGTGTGATAATAGCAGAGTAGGCTACAGCACAATTTTCCACCTGACAGTGGGAGAGTGAAGGTAATAAAACAATTCGCCTTTACAGCACAGACTCTTCATGCAATCAATCTTTGTTTTTCACTCTGGCTCCCAAATTGCAGCCCTGTCCTCCAATCACCAGATGACATCCCTTCTGTGTAAATTGTTGCCACCACGGCCTGATTTCAACATAAGGCGCGGCATCTAACCCTCTACTCCGACTATCCCTCCCTTATTGCCATTACTCCGACAGCAACCACAAATCTCATTTTTTTTTCTCTTTTTTTTCTTTATTGCATCTGTGATCTACTGCTGGCAGCGGCACTGTGAAGCTGTGACTTCGGCTTCGCTACACCAGGCCCGGCATGAATGTTTAACCACGTTTGCTGCCCCAAGACTCATTCTGAACAGAGCAGATGGAGCTGTCAACTTAGCTTATACCTAACCTTCCAGAACGTAGCCAAGCGCAATGCGGAGCTGAATCCAGGCTTCTTGTAGCAGCTGGTGGAAGCGTCATACAGCTGTCACGTGGGACAAATAACACTAATTAGCATTAATACATGCATAAAAGTGTGGAATTGAACAATAAGGGGAAGGAAAAGAAAAAAAAAAGGCTGAGCTTGTGGTTCACATTTGCTTTTTATTTAACGGGCAAGCTTGGTAACCCTGGGGCCTAGCAGTGTGCGTCGATTTAATGTGTCATTAAACAAATGGTTCGGGAAGCCCCTCTGCCGGCTAGTGAGGGATACCTGCTGGGCCAATAGCGTTCATCCAGAACTCATCACCGCAAATAGATGGAACAGAAAACGCCATTTATTAGGGAGCAGCGTGAGACAAAGACATTAAAGAGAGACCGTTTGCGCCCAATCATGGTGCAGATGGTTTGGAATTCAGATATCTGGACCTGCTGCAATAATGATATTAAAAGTAGCCTATAATTTTTTCCTATAATTTTTTTAGTCATAAATGCATCTGTGATTGGCTTAAGAGGAACCTAATATTAATGGCAATAGAAAATAAAGAAAAAAATGTATGTTGATAATTCTACCTACGTAAACAAGGGCTCAAGGTTACAAGGTGTTGTTGTCAAAAACTGCCTTTTTCTTTTTGTGCAGTATTGTTAAAATGCATGTGTTCAAATATAAAATGGAGCAAAGGGCTGTAATTTCCCTGCTATCCCTGTTTGGATGGAAACTGTTGTGCCTAAAGCAACACAACAGACAGCAGATCAAACACAGAACTGGTATTCACACTACACTACTGAAGTAAGTTGGAATCCGCCGACCTGCTTCTGATGTCCGTTTTAAAACACATGTTAAACAATGCCAAGTTCTCCTTCTGACAAAGCTGTCTGGCTGTCAAGTTTATCCAACAGCTTCAGTGCTTCCTTACATAGATCAGAAGCTCTGACTTCAGTTACTGCTTGGATCAGAAGGTTTTGAAGCCAGAAAGATCTAGGCAATTTGTAGACAGGTGTGGGTTGACCTCCCTACAATGGTGGCACTGTTGCAACCACTGGGCAGGGAGAGTGGAGGAAAGAAGAAATGTACATTCCTCTTAAGCCTCCATATGTGTCATTGGGTGAGCTGCTCTCTCATTGAAGGCTGCTGCCTCGGATGACCCCCGTGTCCATCTTGCAGTGCTCATAAAAAGCACTTGCTCAATCCATTTGCCACGCATTCTGTATGAGGCTAGGTCAAGATCAAGAACCCGCTGGACAAAGAGAGTATACTTTGCGGTAGGGAGAGGTTACAGAAGAGAAGGGACAATATAGGGACTGGTCACTTGTGCTTCATGTGGGGAACCTGCCTGCTACTAGTTTTCGCTAGTCACTGCCTGTCAGCCTCCTCCTGTGCCAAGTGCTGTCGGTTATCCATGCAACGCTTCCTACAAATACTATATATATGTAAGAGGGGTACTACGCTGGGCACCTAGAACAGGGTCACTTGCTTGGGACAGGGGGTCCCTTTACTTGTGCTGAGCATCGCATACACTTTAACAAGTAGACTGGACTCCATGCATGCACTTATTAACTCTTACTCTTCCATACCTGTGCACAGACTGAGGGCCTCAGCGGTAAAGATCTGCTCTGAGAGATGGATCGCTGTAGAAGGAGTGCTGACAACATCTCCCTCTCTGCAAGGTGCTATCTCACCTGCCACATGTATGTGCTTACGACAGGCTGCTTGCCAAATCTTAGTTACTCTTGATAACCACTGTATCTTCACACAGTATTAACTCTTTGTACTGATGTTTTCATACCCCAATGTTTTTTTTTTTAAAATCTCTAACAAAAGGCTTGTGGCTCCCCCAGCATGACGGCACAGGAAAGAGTCCATAGTTATCAGAGTGCACGGTTGGTATCTTAAAGAAGGACTGCAAGTACCAGCAATCCCACCCCCCCACACGTGGAAGGCTTCCGGACACAGGTTTGTAACAGCTTTGTCAGAATCAGAAACAAAAGCACTCTCCCACACTTTGCTGGTTGTCTGTGTCTTTCCGTCCCCTGCAGCAGGCTGTGTGTAGTGGGACTACAGGGATCAGTGGCCCCAGGCATGTTGACAGGTTCCTCTCTGCAGGCTGATGACAGCTGGATGAGAAGATAGCTGAAGGAGAGCTAAGCAGGGCCCCTCCCTCGGCCGTGTGATGTAGTGAGATCGGGTTACACCTTCAGCTGTCAGCCTTTCCGTTTCCCACGTGGCTGGTCTCTCTGAGCAGAACCTTCCTCCTGAATTTATATGCACAAGGAGGGGGGTGCAGAGCCCAGCAGATCTACACCAAGAAAGGCCCAGGAACCAAGTTAACCTTTTCCTTCCTGGCTGGGGCAGAATTACCGACTACCTGCCTACATTTTCATTTGTGAGTGCTGCCATCAGTGCTGAGTAGCCGCAAAGACTCTGTTACTGTTTCTTGGCATGGTATGAAGAATGCACTTCTACAACTTCAATTACTGTGTGTGCCATTCCTTTCCGAGTGTGCCTACTAGGGATGAGCCCGATGTTCGCCCATTCTCTGAATTTAGAACATTATGGGGCGTTTGCGGCAAATTCAAGCTCCCGCGGAACGCACCATAATGCACTGTGAGACCGTCAATGCACTGCAAATATTGGTTCAGTAGTTACATATTCCAGCATAATTAACCAAGGAGGTCAGGGGGGGAGGGAGGAGGAGGAAGGGAGAAGGGGAGGGGGGATGGGGAAGCCTTGTGCGAATGGGTAGAATACATACAGTAGTTGGTCAATAACATACAGGAAAGCAAACCAGTGGTTTATTATTGTGGTACATCTTCAGCATCAATACCCTGAGCAACATCCAAGATCTCCGTCCCCCAGACATCTATCCATCTCGACCATATTTTATCGAACTTGCCAGGGCAGTTTGATTGATATAGGTGATTTTATATAGTGGTAACACTGAGTTCAGAACCGAGCCCCATGCAGGCACTGTAGGTGGTGCAGTGTCCTTCCAGTGGAGGAATATCATTTTGCGTGCATAGAATTTGGTATAACTTAAGAACAGCCTGGTATACCTGCCCCGAACACTGGCATTGAATATATTAAGCAGGATCAACCTAGGATCAGATCCCAAAACCAGGGAGGTGATTCTGTCGAGGCTGTCTACAACCCCCGACCAATAATCTTCGAGGTGTGGGCAGGACCAGACCATGTGAAAGAAGGAGGCAGCATGCAGGTCACATCTGGGGAAAGTCACCGGGGTCTCATGATTCATGAGTGTCAGTCATTTTGGAGTGTAGTAGGCCCTGTGGAGGAACTTAACTTGCATGAAGCGGTCTCTGGCTGAGATCATGTTGGTCACAAAGGAGGATAGACAAGCATCCCAATCTTCCTCTGTCAGGTCAGGGATGTCTTCCCTCCACTTGTCTAAGGTTTTCCCAAGTTTTTTTGTGCGGGCTATGAACAGATTAATGGTTTATCTATGATTTTGGCAATAAGTAGTCCCTCTACGGAGTCAGATTCCAGGGTGGGAATTGCTTATTGTATGCGTGGCAGAGTTTATAATATCGAAAGAGCATCCAACCCGGCAGCTGAACGTTGGAACAATCGCAGTTTACCGCCAGTGACAACGTGCTTAAGGTTCACTATCCCCTTCCTTGCCCAGATCTGAGGGTCCGGAACTTTGTTCAGGTGCAGGAGGTTGGGATTACCCCATAGGGGAAGGTGAGGGGAGTACGTCCTGGGGGAGCTGGATCGCATTCCAACTCTGTGCCATACCAAGATTGTTGTACGCATGAGTTCTGTGAGGCCGGGGTGAGATCTTGGTCCCCTGAACACCAGATTGCTGAGGGAAGAGTATTATCCCATAATCGCCGCTTCGAGGGTTACCGCTGGGTTGTCTTTGGGCTGAGAGAACCACCACCTGACTGTTACCAGAACCGCCGCCCAGAAATATACCTGAAAGTCTGGTAGGGATAGACCCCCCCTGAGTAATAGGAATCTGCAGGGGGTAAATGGCTAAGTGTGGGGGCCTGCCGTTCCACACAAAGGAGGATATAATACCTTTCAGTTTGGCAAAGAATGAGGCTGGGGGCACTAGCGGGGAGTTACGGAAAAAGTATAGCAATTTAGGCAAGTATATAATTTTAACCAGATTCACCCTACCCACTGGTGAAAGAGGAAGAGATCTCCAGGTCATGCATTTCTGTGTATGAGGACAGAGGAGCTCTAAGCAGCACCCCTTAGTATTTGAATTCTGATGTCCAATTTAAGGGGGTACCCGTTGGAGGGTGATGTCTCGACGCATGAAGCGAGAAGAGGAGTGACTTACCCCCGTTGACCCTAATGCCGGAAAATGAGCCGAACACATCCACGATGTGGAGAGCCGGAAATGGAGGTGACATTGAGTTGTTTGTGCAAATATGGGCCGTGAGTTTGTGATAGAGCATTTGAATCCATCTAATAAACCGAGGGCCAAACTCGAATTTAAGTGGGACGCCTAGAGCCACTCCACCGAGTCAAAAGCTTTCTCGACGTCTAAGGAGGCCACCACCTCTGGACCGTCCCCGTCCGCCCTGGAAGGAGCCGGCGCATATTAATATCAGTTCCCTGTCCCGGCATGAATCCGGCTTGATCTGCATCAACAAGGCAGTGATCACAGCATTAAAGTGTCCGGCCAATACCTTGGGCAATAGTTTGGCATCAACATTCAGGAGGGATATTGGTTGGTTTGAGAATGACTACAATAACTGCTTCGGCCATGTTCGGGGGGAGACAGTCCTCCTCCGTGGCTTTTTGGAGCATGAGCTTAAATGTGGGGAGCAGTTTCTCCACATATGTTTTAAAGAGTTCAGCAGTGATGCCATCTGGGCCCGGCATCTTACCATTTTGCAGGGAGGCCACCGCCCGCTGAATCTCTTATAGCGTAATAGGCAGATCTAGTGCATCCCTGTAGGTGGATGTCAAGCAAGGTAGCACCATTTCCTCCAGGTATGCTGTGAGCTCCTCATCTGTGCACGTCATCCAGGAGCTGTACAGCTCCTGATAGAACGATGCGAATCGGCCATTAATGGAGTTAGGATCAGTCAGCAATGACCCCTCAGAGTCAGCTATAGCCGATATAGTCACAGGCAAGGAGCTCTCCCTCGCCAGCCATGCCAGCATACTACCCATCTTCTCTCCATGCTCAAATATTCATTGGGAGTAGTGTAAAAATTTAGTTTTTGTGGCAGACGTTCGGAGCAGGTCGACATCCTATCAGTGCCTTCTATCAGTGTCCCCTATCAGTGCCCATCAGTGTCCTCTATCAGTGTCCTGTATCAGTGCCCATCAGAGTCCTCTGTCTTCTCAGGACAGCACAGCTCAGAGCGTAGAGCGTGTCTCTCATGTAACAGCAGCACAGAGACACCGGCATTGATGTTCTATTTCCCCCTCCGTCTATCCTCTCTCGCACGGTATGACACAGGACACACAGCTGATCTGCTCCCCCTTCTCCCCCCTCCCCTCTCCTGTGTGTGCTCCGTGGGAAATGTGAGCACTGAGCTCCTTATCTTCACACTTGACTGCCCACGGAGCACACACAGGAGAGGGGAGGGGGGAGAAGGGGGAGCAGATCAGCTGTGTGTCCTGTGTCATCCCATGCGAGAGAGGACAGATGGAGGGGGAAATAGAACGTCAATACCTGTGTCTCTGTGCTGCTGTTACATGAGAGACACTCTCTACGCTCAGAGTCCTGTGGACAGCAACCCCGCTGGGGGCCCCCCCCCACAGTGACGGCATGCCAGGGCCCCGCCGCAACTGTGACTGTTGCGACCCTGGTAATTCCGCCACTGCATTCTATGCATTAAGGTGAAATACCTCTCATGCTGCAGCCCCCCAGTGCCCCCTTTTTACCTGAGCTGGTGTCTCATGTCCTGATTGGATAGATTGATAGCAGCACAGCCATTGGTTCCCGCTGCTGTCAATCAAATTCAATGACGCTGGCGACGGGGGATGGGGTCGAGTCCTGCTGTCTGTGTCAATGGACGCAGAAGCAGGACACGGGAGCACGCCCACACGGGTGCCCTGAAAAAGAGCGCTTCTCCGACGGAGCACTCGAGAAGAGGAGGAGCCACCAGCGCCACTGAGGGACCCCAGAAGAGGAGGATCGGGGCCACTCTCAGCAAAACCAACTGCACAGTGAAGGTAAGTATGACATGTTTGTTTTTTAAAATAAAAACGAGGGTTTACAGCCTTTAAAGTTTTTTTTTTTTTATCTTAATGCAGTCTCTTCATTAAGGTGAAAAACTTTTTCCTGTTTTGCTCCCCAACCAGATACCTAGATACCAGATACCTAGATATCTAGATGCCTATTTCTTGTGTTTTTTTTTTAATATTGGTACCACGTTGCCTTTTTCCAATCAGCTGGTACAATTCCTGTCAGTATGCTATCTGATATCTTTTAGGAACAATGGTCTAGCTATAATGTATTTGTAATCTTTATTAAAAATTGTATTAACTTGTAACTTTACCTGTATCATCACATCTCAGTATGGTTGGTTAAATCTGCCCCTAAAGCAACTAAAATAAATGTATTATTTGGGTTTCCCATTTATTGGAAGTTCATTCACTGTGATTTTGAAGCCCCGGTCCTTGCAGGGACGTGAATGCTATATGTTTATCATATGTTTCTTGTATATGTAGCGGTACCCCCCACCCCCCCAGGGCTATTGATAATTGTGGATTGTCTCATCCTACCCAGCACTAAGATATTGAATATCTGGAGTCCGGAGTTCCCCTTATTATTGAACTGTATATTGAATAGGTTCTTAGGAGTCTGGAGTTTAATATGGTCTCAACTATTTCAGTATTAGGCAAATGTTGCGAAATGAAATGTACTGCCAAGTGATGTTTGTCTAGTTTGGCTGTACATTGGCCCTTTTCTGGGAAAGAGCTAACATAATAGAAAGTCCCGGTTGAATGAACTCTCATGTATCACTATAAGATTGATTAAGTATGACAATATAATCTAGAGGTCAGGATGACCATATGTATAGTTGTCAGAGTCCACGGTTGGTATCTTAAAGAAGGACTGCAAGTACCAGCAATCCCACCCCCCCACACGTGGAAGGCTTCCGGACACAGGTTTGTAACAGCTTTGTCAGAATCAGAAACAGAAGCACTCTCCCACACTTTGCTGGTTGTCTGTGCCTTTCCTTCCCCTGCAGCAGGCTGTGTGTAGTGGGACTACAGGGATCAGTGGCCCCAGGCATGTTGACAGGTTCCTCTCTGCAGGCTGATGACAGCTGGATGAGAAGATAGCTGAAGGAGAGCTAAGCAGGGCCCCTCCCTCGGCCGGGTGATGTAGTGAGATCGGGTTACACCTTCAGCTGTCAGCCTTTCCGTTTCCCACGTGGCTGGTCTCTCTGAGCAGAACCTTCCTCCTGAATTTATATGCACAAGGAGGGGGGTGCAGAGCCCAGCAGATCTACACCAAGAAAGGCCCAGGAACCAAGTTAACCTTTTCCTTCCTGGCTGGGGCAGAATTGCCGACTACCTGCCTACATTTTCATTTGTGAGTGCTGCCATCAGTGCTGAGTAGCCGCAAAGACTCTGTTACTGTTTCTTGGCATGGTATGAAGAATGCACTTCTACAACTTCAATTACTGTGTGTGCCATTCCTTTCCAAGTGTGCCTACTAGGGATGAGCCCGATGTTCGCCCATTCTCTGAATTTAGAACATTATGGGGCGTTCGCGGCAAATTCAAGCTCCCGCGGAACGCACCATAATGCACTGTGAGACCGTCAATGGACTGCGAGATCGCAGTGCATTGATGGCTGCTAATTGGCCAAAGCATGCACCTGACCTGCAGGCTTTGGCCAATCACAGCGTGCTCTGCTATGAGAGCCATGATTGGCCAAAGGCAGTGCACCATAATGCACTGTGGGACCGTCAATGCACTGCGTGATCGCAGTGCATTGACGGCTGCTAATTGGCCAAAGCATGCACCTGACCTGCATGCTTTGGCCAATCACAGCGTGCTCTGCTATGAGAGCCATGATTGGCCAAAGGCAGGGTGCCTTTGGCCAATCATGGCTCAGGGGGCTAAGTCCACACCCCACACTATGTAAGGCTGCTTACATAGCGGCCGTACATAGTGGAATGAATGAGAGCAGCAAAATGACATTTGTAAAGGAAAAAATGTCATTTAAAACTGCTTGCGGCTTTAATGTATTGCCCTTTGGGTCTGGTAAGAATATTAAGGGGACCCCTGTGCCAAAATGTAACAACAAAATGGTGTGGGGATCCCCCCTAAAATCCATACTGGGCCCTTTAGGTCTGGTATGGATTTTAAGGGGAACCCAGTGGCAAAATGTAAAAAAATGGATTCCGCCCCTCTCCCCCATGTGAATGGTTATCGGGTACATTGTACCTCTACCTATTCACTAAAAAAAGTGTCAAAACGGTAAAAATGACAGGAGACAGTTTTGGACAATTCCTTTATTGAAAAAAAAAGTGTCCCGCGATGTTCATTCATCTTCATCTTCAATCACAGCGCTGACAACCCGAGAAAAAAAACGAACGACCCCGCCCCCTTCTAACATCATGTGACGTCAGAGGGGCGCAGGGTCACCCGTCTACGTCACTGGGTGGCCCCACCCTCAGCTATATAAGAGCTGTCATTGTGAAAAGGCTGCAGTCGGCGGGACAACTCCCATGGAGGCAGAGGTTTTCCTATTTTCTCGGGTCGTCGCTGTGATTGGAGATGAATGGGCATCGTGGGTCACTTTTTTTTTTAATAAAGGAATTGTCAAAAACTGTCTCCTGTCATTTTTACTTTTTTGACACCCTACAACCACTGGGCTAGGGTTGTGCGGAAGAGGCCATTGTCCCCATCAACATCCCCTCCCCATGTTGAAGACATGTGGCCTGGTAGGGTTCAGGAGGGGGGGGGGGGCGCTCTCTCGTCCCCCCATTTTCCTGTAGCCTGCCAGGTTGCGTGTTCGGATAAGGGTTTGGTATGGATTTTGGGGGGACACCCACGCCTTTTTTTAAAATTTTGGTGCAAGGTTCCCCTTAAAATCCATACCAGACCTGAAGGGCCTGGTATGGATTTTGAGGGTGACCAATGCACCATTTTAAAAAAAATTTTGGTGCAAGGTTCCCCTTAAAATCCATACCAGACCCGAAGGGCCTGGTGATGGACTGGGGGGGTGGAACCCATGCTGTTTTTTTCAAAGATTTTTATCTATATTGCCGGGATCCGACAATACATTACAGCCGCGAGCAGTTTTTTTTCACAAGAAAAATATTTATTCAGATCTTTACAGTACAAGCGATGCAAATACACAATTAGTCATATGAGCATTATTATACGAACTGACACAGAAAACATTGTTATTGATATCCAAAGGAGAGATGGGAGCAAAATCCTTTATCATATCAAATATTGGTTCAGTAGTTACATATTCCAGCATAATTAACCAAGGAGGTCAGGGGGGAGGGAGGAGGAGGAAGGGAGAAGGGGAGGGGGGACAGGGAAGCCTTGTGCGAATGGGTAGAATACATACAGTAGTTGGTCAATAACATACAGGAAAGCAAACCAGTGGTTTATTATTGTGGTACATCTTCAGCATCAATACCCTGAGCAACATCCAAGATCTCCGTCCCCCAGACATCTATCCATCCCGACCATATTTTATCGAACATGACAGGGCAGTTTGATTGATATAGGTGATTTTATATAGTGGTAACACTGAGTTCAGAACCGAGCCCCATGCAGGCACTGTAGGTGGTGCAGTGTCCTTCCAGTGGAGGAATATCATTTTGCGTGCATAGAATGTGGTATAACTTAAGAACAGCCTGGTATACCTGCCCCGAACATTGGCATTGAATATATTAAGCAGCATCAACCTAGGATCAGATCCCAAAACCAGGGAGGTGATTCTGTTGAGGCTGTCTACAACCCCCGACCATGAAGTGGTCTCTGGCTGAGATCATGTTGGTCACAAAGGAGGATAGACAAGCATCCCAATCTTCCTCTGTCAGGTCAGGGATGTCTTCCCTCCACTTGTCTAAGGTTTTCCCAAGTTTTTTTGTGCGGGCTATGGACAGATTAATGGTTTATCTATGATTTTGGCAATAAGTAATCCCTCTACGGAGTCTGATTCCAGGGTGGGAATTGCTTATTGTATGCGTGGCAGAGTTGATAATATCGAAAGAGCATCCAACCCGGCAGCTGAACGTTGGAACAATCGCAGTTTACCGCCAGTGACAACGTGCTTAAGGTTCACTATCCCCTTCCTTGCCCAGATTTGAGGGTCCGGAACTTTGTTCAGGTGCAGGAGGTTGGGATTACCCCATAGGGGAAGGTGAGGGGAGTACGTCCCGGGGGAGCTGGATCGCGTTCCAACTCTGTGCCATACCAAGATTGTTGTACGCATGAGTTCTGTGAGGCCGGGGTGAGATCTTGGTCCCCTGAACACCAGGTTGCTGAGGGAAGAGTATTATCCCATAATCGCCGCTTCGAGGGTTACCGCTGGGTTGTCTTTGGGCTGAGAGAACTACCACCTGACTGTTACCAGAACCGCCGCCCAGAAATATACCTGAAAGTCTGGTAGGGATAGACCCCCCTGAGTAATAGGAATCTGCAGGGGGGAAATGGCTAAATGTGGGGGCCTGCCGCTCCACACAAAGGAGGATATAATACCTTTCAGTTTGGCAAAGAATGAGGCTGGGGGCACTAGCGGGGAGTTACGGAAAAAGTATAGGAATTTAGGCAAGTATATCATTTTAACCAGATTCACCCTACCCACTGGTGAAAGAGGAAGAGATCTCCAGGTCATGCATTTCTGTGTATGAGGACAGAGGAGCTCTAATCAGCACCCCTTAGTATTTGAATTCTGATGTCCAATTTAAGGGGGTACCCGTTGGAGGGTGTAGTCTCGACGCATGAAGCGAGAAGAGGAGTGACTTACCCCCATTGACCCTAATGTCGGAAAATGAGTCGAACACATCCACGATGTGGAGAGCTGGAAATGGAGGTGACAGTGAGTTGTTTGTGCAATTATGGGCCGTGAGTTTGTGATAGAGCATTTGAACCCATCTAATAAACCGAGGGCCAAACCCGAATTTAAGTAGGACGGCCTAGAGCCACTCCACCGAGTCAAAAGCTTTCTCGACGTCTAAGGAGGCCACCAACTCTGGACTGTCCCCGTCCGCCCTGGAAGGAGCCGGCGCATATTAATATCAGTTCCCTGTCCCGGCATGAATCCGGCTTGATCTGCATCAACAAGGCAGTGATCACAGCATTAAAGTGTCCGGCCAATACCTTGGGCAATAGTTTGGCATCAACATTTAGGAGGGATATTGGTTGGTTTGAAGAGCACTGCTCTGGGGCCTTACCTGGCTTGAGAATGACTACAGTAACTGCTTCGGCCATGTTCGGGGGGAGACAGTCCTCCTCCGTGGCTTTTTGGAGCATGAGCTTAAATGTGGGGAGCAGTTTCTCCACATATGTTTTAAAGAGTTCAGCAGGGATGCCATCTGGGCCTGGCGTCTTACCATTTTGCAGGGAGGCCACCGCCCGCTAAATCTCTTATAGTGTAATAGGCAGATCTAGTGCATCCCTGTAGGTGGATGTCAAGCAAGGTAGCACCATTTCCTCCAGGTATGCTGTGAGCTCCTCATCTGTGCACGTCATCCGGGAGCTGTACAGCTCCTGATAGAACGATGCGAATCGGCCATTAATGGAGTTAGGATCAGTCAGCAATGACCCCTCAGAGTCAGCTATAGCCGATATAGTCACAGGCAAGGAGCTCTCCCTCGCCAGCCATGCCAGCATACTACACGTCTTCTCTCCATGCTCAAATATTCATTGGGAGTAGTGTAAAAATTTAGTTTTTGTGGCAGACGTTCAGAGCAGGAGGACATCCCTTAGTGCTGCTTGAAATTCAGAGTACACCCTGGCAGTGGCGGAATTACCAGGGTCGCAACAGTCGCAGTTGCGGCGGGGCCCTGGCATGCCGCCACTGTGGGGGGGGGGGGCCAGCGGGGTTGCTGTCCACAGGACTCTGAGCGTAGAGCGTGTCTCTCATGTAACAGCAGCACAGAGACACAGGTATTGACGTTCTATTTCCCCCTCCATGTGTCCTCTCTCGCACGGGATGACACAGAACACACAGCTGATCTGCTCCCCCTTCTCCCCCCTCCCCTCTCCTGTGTGCTCCGCGGGCAGTCAAGTGTGAAGATAACGAGCTCAGTGCTCACATTTGCCGCGGAGCACACACAGGAGAGGGGAGGGGGGAGAAGGGGGAGCAGATCAGCTGTGTGTCCTGTGTCATACCGTGCGAGAGAGGATAGACGGAGGGGGAAATAGAACGTCAATGCCGGTGTCTCTGTGCTGCTGTTACATGAGAGACACGCTCTCCGCTCAGAGCTGTGCTGTCCTGAGAAGACAGAGGACTCTGATTGGCACTGATACAGGACACTGATAGAGGACACTGATGGGCACTGATAGGGGACACTGATAGAAGGCACTGATAGAATGCACTGATAGGGGAGACTGATAGAAGGCACTGATAGGAGGCACCGATTGGAGGCACTGATAGGATTTACTGATGAGCACTGAAGGGAGGCACTGATAGGGGGCACTAAGAAGGCACTAGGGGGCACTGATAGGGGGCACTGATAGGGGGCACCGATGGGAGGCACTGGTGGGCACTGATAGGAGGCAATGATAGGATTTACTGATGAGCACTGATAGGGGGCACTGAGAAGGCACTAGGGGGCACTGATAGGGGGCACTGAGAAGGCACTAGGGGGCACTGAGAAGGCACTAGTGGGCACTGAGAAGGCACTAGGGGGTGCTGATAGGGGACACCGATAGGGGGCACTGGTGGGCACTGACAGGAGGCACTGATAGGATTTACTGATGAGCACGGATAGGGGGCGCTGATAGGGGGCACTGATAGGCTGCACTGATAGGAGGCATTGATGGGCACTTATAGGTGGCACTGATGGGCATTGATGAGCACTGATAGGCAGAACTCATAGGCTGCACTGATGGGTACTGAGGAACACTGATAGGCAGAACTCAGGCAGTATTGATGGGCAGCACTGAAGAGTACTGATAGGTGGCACAGATGGGTGCTGTTAGGCGGCATTAATGAGCACTGAAAGGTGGTGCTGATAGGCAGATTTGATGGGCACTAATAGGAGGCATTAATGAGCACTGATAGGTAACACTTGTAGGTGGTATTGATGGGCACTGATAGGCGGCATTGATGGGCACTGATAGGCAGCATTGATGAGCACTGATAGGCAGTATTGATGGGCACTGATAGATGGCACTGATGATTGGGGCACTGATTATCAGTGTAAACAATTTACTGACATTCTGACACAGACACAGCGTGGGAGGAAAGGGCTGCGGATAACCGGCAAGTCTGTTTACATGTGATCAGCTGACATCACATAGTAATGGGCCACTGTGATTGCGCTGGATGCACGTCCCAGGGGGCATGAGGGAAGCACGGTTTTGGGAGGATGTCCATGGACACCCTCCCAAAATTGAAAGCCCGAGGCTCGGATGGAAGGGGGGGCCCATCATGGTTTCTTGCACCGGGGCCCTGAAGGTTCTAGTTACGCCTCTGCACCCTGGGATCCCTAGTTGTGGAGTATTCCATTTCAAGTGTAGCCACCTTTGTCTGAGCCTTCAATATGTCCTCTCTCATATCCTTTCGAATCCTACGTATATGTGTCTGCAAACTGCCCCTAGATAAGGCCTTGAACGCGTCCCAGCATGTAGTCAAGGGTACAGAACAGTCAAGGTCCCGCCAGTATTGTACCGCCTCAGATCTATATGGCTCAGAGACCCTAGAGTCTGACAGCCAAAACCTGGACTGTCTCCACAGGCACTCCCCCGGTGCTGTGGACACGATCAACTTTAATGCAAGAGGAGCATGATATGCCTCGGGGGAGGATGGAGATGTCCCAAACTCTAGAAAAGGACAGACCCCCCCAGCATAGGCCAGGTCTATGCGTGAGAAGGTTTTGTATAAGGCTGAGTGACATGTGTAGGCTCGCTGGTGAGGATAACGCAACCTCCGCACGTCGTTCAAGTTGGAGGCTTCCGCCCATGCGAGCAGCAGAGTCTGTCCATCCCAGGCTCCGGGAACCAAATCACCCAGTATCACCACGTTATCCATAGCAAATACAGCAATCTCAAATATCAGCTGGTTGAGTAGTCTCATGGAGGCCGGGGGGGGGGGTAAATACAGTCCCACCACCACCAGCTCCAACCTGTCTATCATAGCATGCAGTATGACATATCTACCGTCCGGGTCCAGCTCCAGTGCCAGCAGCCTGAAAGGTAAGGATTTGTGAATTAGGAGACTTTAAAGCTTGCTGCCTGTTAGGTGATTCTCCTGTAGGATGCAGATCTGGGGACGGCAAGTATTGAGGTACTGAAACACCAGTGACCTCCTCACAGAGGAGTTTAGGCCCCTAGTGTTCCACGAAATTATATTACACTCAGTCATATTCGCCCTGCGGCACTACATTAAGCTGGAGCATGACCACTGGGCCCAGGAGCTGAACTCAGACCACCACACAAATCAGGATATGCCATCCCAAGTATCCCATGTCATATATTACAACATCGCTTGTGAAAGTATAGTAAGCAAACAAAACATAACATAGGATCCAGGAGATGATCCCAGGTCAGTGTATACAAAGAAGGCACATATATAAGACAGCAGGTGAATTTGGTCTGTATCAGCAGGTAACCAGGATATGTACTTATCTGCATGGTAATGTGTCGATCCACGTTGAGGCCTCCTTGGGGGATGTGAAAAAGCGAACAGATTCTCCATCTTGAAAAGAGGAAAGATGGGGATATGGCGCTACCCTACATGACGCAAATTGTAATTGTTGTAAAAAAATATGTATGGTAAGTGAACTACTAATATATACCTTATAAAAATATATATACACTCTGCAGTGCAATTAAAGAGTAAACATAAGTGCGTGAGAAATAAACGCTAGCTCCCAGAATAGCTGATACACAACAAACGCTCTATCATAGCAAAAACAATAAAACAATAAATCACCACAAAAAATGATAATTATTTGCAACAATATTGGAAGAAACTTGAGTATGTGATCTGTGTTTATACTACATCCAACTTGCTTCACTCCTGGTACAACTAATTATAGATTAAGTGCTATACTTGTGCCGAAAATTGTGTGTGAGTATCCATTATGTAGTTACAACACTGATAAATACATAGAAAGTATATAAATAGTCCCAGCCGGGATATCAAAAAATGTCCTCCCAACTTGTGCAATCCATAAAAAAAATAAATGATAAAAAACTAGTGACTTCTGTGCTCATGGAAACTGGTGACTTCAGGTGCTCCCCCAATGTTTCCCCACTCACCAGAAGTAGTCACCCCTGCAGGGGTAATAGGCATAGAGTGGGTAACTTAGGATGGGTGTCCCCTTGGATGTTCCGCCTTATGATCCGCTCCTCCACCGACTTGACCAGCGGTCTGATTCAGACCTCCCAGCGTCCGCTCCAGACCTGGACCCCTCCGTAACTTATCACCACCAAACAGTCCTCTCCTCCATGCAAGAAAGAAACAGGGGACTTCCGTAGTGAAATAAGCTCAATTTATTGAAAGAGTTATAATCCATAAAACGATAAAAGCAGACCCAGCATGGCCGTAAGCAGGGATGAGACCAGGAAGCCAGTCCTAGTGCGTGCGTCCCACCATGCGTTCCAGCCGGAGCTTCCGGGTGTGACGCGTGAGCGTGACTCCTCCTTATGCGTTTTGTCAGAGGACGTTGTCAAATGACCGTCTTTGGCAATCTGGCCGGGAACAACATACTGTATTTGATATGTTTGGAGTGAAGTCTGGCTCTCACTGCATCATATGACTTGCGCTGCTTCTGAGTTTCTGAAGAAATGTCCAGGAAGATCAGGAGTTTGGCATTTTCAAAGCGGAGTTTGCCTTGGGCTCTCGCTTCATTCATCACCGTATCCCTATCCTGGAAGTGAAGCAGCTTGAAAATAAAGGTGCGGGGCGGTGCTCCCTGGGGCCCCCTAGTGGAGGGTGTGCGATGAGCTCTCTCCACAGTAAAAAATGGAGAAAAACGTGCTGAGGGGATTAATTGTTGTAATAAACGTTCAGCAAAGGCAGTGGGGTCTGCACCTTCGGCCCCCTTAGGGAGACACAGAATACGCAAGCTATTTCTTCTGTTGCGATTTTCTGCATCTTCTGCCTGGGCCTCTAGCACCTTAACCTTGGTCTTTAGTGTATGGAGGTCAGCCCCATGGTCAAGTACCGTATCTTCGGTCTGAGAGACCCTTTGCTCCACCCCAGTCATTCGGCCACGGAAGGTATCAAAGTCTTTCCTTATAAATTCCACATTGGCCTGTATATGGTCCACTTTCTCGGTCAGGGTGGTTATAGCCTGCATGACCGCTTTAAAATTGGCCCCTGTAGCAGGCAGATGCTCAGGGTCTTCGGCCTGGTTCTCCACCTGGTCAGGAATTTTAGGCGAGGTCCGGTCAGCCTTGCGCGAAATGTCTGGCGCTGCAGCCTTTTTCCGGGACTTCGGCTGGGATTTCCTCCTGTGCATGCCCCGGAGAGGCTACCGAAGCTGAGGGGACACAGGAGAGTCGTTTAAGGTGGGTCTGCACCCGGTAAAATCAAGATTCTAGCGCTGGTCCTTGGGAGCTCAGACACACATGTCTGCTCCCAGCGCCATTCCAGACACAGCTCCCACCGCAAGCAGTTTTGAATGAAATTTCTTCCTTTAGAAATGTCATTTTGCTGTGGTACTGTTAGAAACACGGGAAAGATATGCTAATCTACAGGCTGACTAAGGAGACCCCCCCAGGCACGATATTTAAAGGAATATTTAATTTTTATTGTTTCACTTTAAGCATAAAACACTTTTTATGACAATAACTTGCATATAAGCCTTTAAAATTAGCACTTTTGATTTCTCACGTTCGTGTCCCATAGACTTTAACGGTGTTCGCACAAATTTTTTGCCTGTTCGCATGCTCTGCTGCAAACCGAACCAGGGGGTGTTCGGCTCATCACTAGTGCCTACCACTGGTCTCTCTCCCACCTACAAACTAGCAATTTCAGAATGTGATCAGCAATAGCAGCCCCTTTAATATTTGTAAAAAAATAAACCAGTTTTTATGTAACTCTGCACTTATGGTAAACACTAATTCTATTATTTCTAGGCAAGCTGCTGAACTACACTCTATTATCCCAACGTGGGAAATTATAGTGGCAAAGTAGTATTTCAGAAAAGATGTAGAGCTCTAAATTAACATATAAACAAAACAAGTGAATCAATAAATGTGCTCACTTAATGTATTTTTACAATAGGTGCATTGCAGGGGTTGTAAACCCTCATGGTTTTTCACCTTAATGCATTCTATGCATTACGGTGAAATACCTCTCATGCTGCAGCCCCCCAGTGCCCCCTTTTTACTTACCTGAGCTGGTGTCTCATGTCCTGATTGGATAGATTGATAGCAGCACAGCCATTGGTTCCCGCTGCTGTCAATCAAATTCAATGACGCTGGCGACGGGGGATGGGGTCGAGTCCTGCTGTCTGTGTCAATGGACGCAGAAGCAGGACACGGGAGCACGCCCACACGGGTGCCCTGAAAGAGAGCGCTTCTCAGACGGAGCACTCGAGAAGAGGAGGAGCCACCAGCGCCACTGAGGGACCCCAGAAGAGGAGGATCGGGGCCACTCTCAGCAAAACCAACTGCACAGTGAAGGTAAGTATGACATGTTTGTTTTTAAAATAAAAACGAGGGTTTACAGCCTTTAAAGTGGCTGTAAAGACTAAAGTTTTTTTTTTTTTTATCTTAATGCAGTCTCTTCATTAAGGTGAAAAACGTTTTCCTGTTTTGCTCCCCAACCAGATACTTACCTAAGCCTTATTTTCATCCAGGGCTGTGCCTGAGAGCAGCAGAGCTGCTGTATGCCACTGTATCCCTGGCAAAAGGCTCCTGCTGCTGTCAATCACAACCTGTGAGAAGAGAGCAGGAGGTGGGGCCACAGGCAGTGTGGCTTGGGATTAAGCCTGCAGGGGGGCCATTATAGGAAGTGGCTTCCTATGGTGGCACACTGATTACAGGAGGAGCCAGGAGCATCTGGCAGGGAAGTCAAGAAGAGGAGGATCAGGGGAGTTTTATGAAAAACCATTGCACGGAGCAGGTAACTATAAATCTATCTTTTATTTTTTTAAAAACTTCTTTACAATCGCTTTAAGAACCATAAAACATGCATGAACAAATAAACACATATCTAGATGCCTATTTCTTGTGTTTTTTTTTTAATATTGGTACCGCATTGCCTTTTTCCAATCAGCTGGTACAATTCCTGTCAGTATGCTATCTGATATCTTTTAGGAACAATGGTCTAGCTATAATGTACTTGCAATCTTTATTAAAAAATTTATTAACTTGTAACTTTACCTGTATCATCACATCTCAGTATGGTTGGTTAAATCTGCCCCTAAAGCAACTAAAATAAATGTATTATTTGGGTTTCCCATTTATTGGAAGTTCATTCACTGTGATTTTGAAGCCCCGGTCCTTGCAGGGACGTGAATGCTATATGTTTATCATATGTTTCTTGTATATGTAGCGGTACCCCCCCCCCCCCCCCCCCCCCCCCAGGGCTATTGATAATTGTGGATTGTCTGTCATTCTACCCAGTACTAAGATATTGAATATCTGGAGTCCAGAGTTCCCCTTATTATTGAACTGTATATTGAATAGGTTCTTAGGAGTCTGGAGTTTAACATGGTCTCAACTATTTCAGTATTAGGCAAATGTTGTGAAATGAAATGTACTGCCAAGTGATGTTTGTCTAGTTTGGCTGTACATTGGCCCTTTTCTGGGAAAGAGCTAACATAATAGAAAGTCCCGGTTGAATGAACTCTCATGTGTCACTATAAGATTGATTAAGTATGACAATATAATCTAGAGGTCAGGATGACCATATGTAATGTAGAAATAATTAAAGATGACTTGTAAAGATGACTTATGCTTTGGTATCATGCCATACATAGACAACCTGTGTTAACTTCAGACACTCTAAGTCATGTATCAGTCCATGAACTTTGTTTTTTTGTTTTTTATTGAGGGATATAACCTGGATGGGAATGGGAGATATGGGATGCCCAACTTGAATCAAAGCAATTAGTTTTGGGACAACTATGTACACTCCCTGTACATACTCCTTCAGCTTCCTCCTGTACATCACTTCCTCTTTAATCTTCAAGTCTTTCTCCTCCTGCACATCACTTCCTTTGGAATCTTCAGGTCTATCTCCCCCTGCACATCACTTCCTCTCTAATCTTCAGGTCCAGCTAGCATAAAGTGGTTAGGCCTGACACCGACTCAGCCAGGCCTTAGTAAATGCCCTTTGCAGGCAGGGGTGCTAAGGTGTAGCAAAATAGAAAGTCTCTGAAGCTAGCTGTCCTAATTAAGGCTACTCATCCTAGTAAGCGCTCTTCAGGCCCTGCCAGCCCTCCTGGCTGCAGCTGCCTGTTTCCACTGCCGCTTAAACCACAGTCCACACTTCTGGTTCTGCACCCATCTCAGACTGCAAACTCACAGTCCTCTCAGACATGCCTCCCCAGTCCTCCCGACTGTGCCTCACTCACCAGCCCTCTTGGCTGTGACCAGTTGTCCTCTTAGTAGTGTTCACTCTCGCTGTCCTCACTTTGCTCTCTCTTGTGCCTCCAGTCCAGGACCTCTTGATGCATTCCTGAAGGTGGTCCAGACTGCATCCGAGCCCAGACACAAGGTCGCCCCCCTCCCCCAGACTGGGGAGCTCCCTCGAAGGCCCAGATAGCCTCCGCACTTCTTACTCCAGCTCTTACACCCGACAACTCCTCCCAAAGCTGGGCTGATCCTAGGTATTTTAAAAAGCCTGCCCCCAGCCAATCAGGCCAAAACACCCCAGGCAGCTCCACCTCTCCTCTCCTCCTCTCTTTCCAGATCTTTCTAGCAAGCTCTAGAAAGCAGAGGGAGGTCTCAATGATGCTGCCTGTGAGTCACCAGATGCTACTCTGAGCCACTCCCAGCCCGGTTCAGAACAAGACAAACGGGCCTGACTGCCAGCCAGGCCTGCCTAAATTTACCTGTCCTAACAAAAATCCTACCTCTAGCACCTACCTACCTAGAGGGTGCTACATATATATGATATTACAGGCGGCTGATCCTATAAGGCCCAAATGCACTTAGATGAGTGAGTTATCCCATTACTCCATGAGTTACTCCACTAGATTATTTTACTGTATTTTATCCTAACATTGTTTATTTTAAGAATATAAATGTTTTGTAGGTGTTAAATTACAGTATCTTCTTTCACATGAAATGAGCATTTAACAATTGCAAGCTGTATTTTCTCATGAATCACTATTTTATTTAAAAAAAGCACTGTTTTATTGCACCCCTCAATAGGGCACTTAAATAAATCAATCACCATTATCATCAGACTCAAGCTGCTCCTTTGCCTGCTCCCCACTATAGACACTTTGTAAAACACTCGTTATGACCAGATTGAAAATGCTTTTTTTTTTTTTGCTCACCATTATAGACACTTCAGTAAAACACCCACCATTATTGCCAACTTTAATTTGCTCCTTTTCCTTAAATTTCCTATAAGCAATTCATTAAAAAAATCTAAAAACAAACAAGCCTCAAACTGCTCCATTTCCAGCTGTCCCCAAAGGCACTTCAACAGAACACCCGCTATTATTAGACTGAAATTGCTCTTTTTCCTGCTGTCCTCTATAGGCGCTTTATTAAAACATCCATTGTTATCATTAGCCTCAATCTACTCCTTTTCCTACTCTCCACTATAGGCACTACAGCAAAACACTCAAAGCACTTCAATAAAATACCCACCATTATTGCCAGCTTCAAAATGCTCCTTTTTTACTTACGCTGCTTTATGTGAAATTTTGTGAAACATCCATCATTATCATCAGTTTCAAAGTGTTCTTTTTCCTTCTCTCTTCTATCAGCAGTTCAATAAAAACCCAATGCTATTGCTACAAATGTGTGGAGTAATTTAGACAAAATTGATTTTGTCACTGCTAAATTTTCACTGAATGCACATTAGTGCACAATTTGCAGTGTGTTGCTATTTATTTTTAATAGCACCCCAATGCACTACTAAAGTTGCAGAAAACACACCCAGACTTCAGGGCACAGCATTAAGGTGGGCCACCAGGCCATTCAAGATGTAAGGACTGTCCTAATGTAGCATGCCTTATGACCCACTAATGTGCTTTGTAAAATGTTTGTCTAAGTATAAATCTATGTTTTTCCCAAGCATGTTTCAATTAATTTACTGTTGACTAAGTACCTCTGTTGGAAGTCTATACCAAGCATCATCTGCTCCAGTGTTTCTCAACTCCAGTTCTCAAGGCACCCCAACAGGTCATGTTTTCATGCTTTTCATTATTTTGGACAGGTGATTTGATTAGTTTCACTGCCGTAGTAATTACCACAGCTGTTTCATCTGAGAGAAATCCTGAAAATATTACCTGCTGGGGCGCTGAGGACTGGAGTTGAGAAACACTGATCTACTTTATCAGTAAAATATTACTTTCTGAGGTTAGTTTTGAATTTTCCACCTGCTAGTTGGCGGTCCGGTCCCCGTGTTCTTGATCTTGGCCATGAGTGATTCTTTACAGGAATTTATGGCCCGCCAGAATGTAGGTGCTGGTCAGGCCATCTGGACCCGGCGGACCAGGAGCTGGTGCAGCATGCTGAGTGCTCAATGACATATAATTTGCATCTGTCAGATTGAACACCACTTAGATATTCTATTATACTTACTAATTTCTGTATTTGTTACCTATCTGTACTTGCATCTTTGATTTAATAAAATCAAATTGAATAAAAAAAATGTTTACCCTTAAAAACGCAGAAAAAGCACATCAATATTGCCTTCCCCATTAACTCTAAAATGGTGACGTTTTACAGAAATTTCAAAATTTTGGCACAAATTTTGTTCATCCTGAGTTTTTTGTCAGACTGAAGCTAACTGTGTAGGGCCCCTGCCCTGGGCTAGCTAAAATTAGTGCACTATAGCTGATCTGGGATTGACTTGTAAGGTTTTCAAAGGTTCATACTAAACATGATGGTTGCTTACTCCTGAGTATTGTGGAAAACTGTTGCAGCAAATAGTGTGAGAGGATCACATTCTGGAGTTATGAATATTTATCCAAACCAGCCGATCCCTTTGAAGGCTAGCCTAGAAGGTATGGCTTAGGAAAGGATACATCATTTGGAGAATCTGATCAGGCCCTCTTTCCATTGGAACGTTCCCTGAGATGATGTCTGTGTTAGAGAAGTTCCTACTTCTGCTACCTGGACATTTCCAGCCATTGTGCCACTCTGAGTAGGGCAAGTGGGATTAGTATGTGATGTCATCACATTTAACTGAAAATATTGGTGACGCCGCTGCTGATACTGTACACAGGAGTAGCTCTGCCCAAAAAGGTATTTGGGAGTTCTTTTTATACTGGTTTTTATAAAAAATGTTAAATGGTTTTATGCTATACGAGCCTCTTCTCCATTATTTTTCCTGACTTGACTACTGAAAGGAGAGCCTGCACAATGCACAAAGTGCTCAATACCATCTGGTGACTGTTTATCCCTTAGGGTGTGCACTGTGGTGAACAATTCATGAAATTGGTGGAGGACACAGAGGAGTAATTGGAAACCATTTAACCACTTCAGCCCTGGACCATTTGGCTGCCTAAGGAGCAGAGGACTTTTTCCAATTTGGCACTGTGTCGCTTTAACTGCTAATTGCGCAGTCATGCAATGCTGTACCCAAACGAAATTTGCGTCCTTTTCTTCCCATAAATAGAGCTTTCTTTTGATGGTATTTGATCACCTCTGCCGTTTTTATTTTTTGCGCTATAAACGGAAAAAGACCGAAAATTTTGAAAAAAAATGATATTTTCTACTGTTTGTTATAAAAAAAATCCAATAAACTCAATTTTAGTCATACATTTGGGCCAAAATGTATTCGGCCACATGTCTTTGGTAAAAAAAATGTCAATAAGCGTATATTTATTGGTTTGCGCAAAAGTTATAGCGTCTACAAACTAGGGTACATTTTCTGGAATTTACACAGCTTTTAGTTTATGACTGCCTATGTCATTTCTTGAGGTGCTAAAATGGCAGGGCGGTACAAAACCCCCCCAAATGACCCCATTTTGGAAAGTAGACACCCCAAGGAAATTGCTGAGAGGCATGTTGAAACCATTGAATATTTATTTTTTTGTCCCAAATGATTGAATAATGACAAAAGAAAAAAAAAAAATTTTACAAAAAGTTGTCAATAAATGATATATTGCTCACACCATGGGCATATGTGGAATTGCAAAATAAAAATAAAAATAAGTGTGGCGCTAAAAAAGAATGTCCTTTATTGGGCGAAGCCAAACAGAATGGTGTCTGGAGGGCAATATGCACAACAAAGATTATTAATGGAAAAAAAAGGTCCTGTAGGGACTGTTGATTAGCAACAACAAAACAAATAAATCTAACCACAAAATGAATGTGTACAAATGAGTGAATCATAAATAAAGTAAAATGGCATATGGGGTGAACCAATGTACACACCAATATATGTACATAAAAGGGGAAATGATGTAAGGGGGACCACACACCCAACAATAGGGAAGAGTGGTTATAAAATTGTGAAGATAGTGTACATCACGGGCATATTGCACATGAAAAAAATTGTGTATAAATTTGTGAAGGTTGTGCACAACACAAGTGTATTACAAAGAGGATGAAGTTCATTACGTGAAAAGAATCAATAACTAAAAAGTGCCGGGCTGCTAATACAATAAAAAGTCCATCCGGAACTTAAGTGAGTGAAGTGATGACTATAAGTCCAAATAATACAATGGAAGGCGATCAACAGCCACCAAACTCAGTGTGGAAGGACCAATGGATCCAAAGATGGTATCCGCGAGTTGCGGTCATAAACTTCTGTGTGAAAGGTGTAGGCATAAATACCCTTACCAGAGAGGATGGACTCCCAGTCAGCGACTTGTGAGTCAAACAGGCTTATATCAGAGTAGGGGGAGTAGCTCCTGGTTCCCAACGATAGAGGATGATGAAGGAGTGGTAATGTTCACCGACCCGATCTCTCTGATCTCACCAACCTGTCGCTTCAAAGATGTCAATGGTAGGTGGTTGTTAAAGATCCAACTTCGTAGGAAGGATGTCACTCCTCAAAAATGAAGGGGAAAAGAAAGAGGCTTCCCCATAGTGTGAGTCGGCTAAGAACCAGCTTTATTAAAATAAAGTAATAAAAACACTCTGGCTCTTTAAAAAACAAACAATAAAAGTAGCGCTAAAATACAAATGGTGGCAAAACAGGCATAACAGACCCTACGCGTTTCGTCCGATAGGACTTCTACTGGGGTATATGCTCGTCTGCCACTTGTGCCTGTATATATAGATAAACTAATAATAATCAAAGTATGACAGCTGTTCGCGCCATGTAAACCATCATTTCCGGGTTATGGGAAAATGGTGTCCGTATCCATCATTATCCAATCACAATGATGCTAAAATCAGCCTAAAACCAAGCCTCAATGTGAGTAGGCCAATCATAGTAATGCCGTATGTCCCGTCATCAAAAGCATATCAAAGAGTGGGTCACATGATGTCACTCCTCCTATAGGATCCCAGGACATACAATGCAGTATCCAGTAAGGCTCATCCCTGTCCTCAACCTATCACCGGTGACAGGGGTGAAGCGTAACATCCAATCCGAGGATGTGGTGAGGACAAGTGACGTCAATCCGGCGTACAACCGGAAGTGACGAGGACGCAAGTGGTGGTGAACCGCAAAAGCGTACCACAACTCATTCTGATAGGAAATGTAAAGCGGAAGTCTTAGAACTTGGAGCGCAGTGCGGTCCAACTATCAAAAGACATGGATGTATACCCAAAGACGCTGACATGGCACGAACATTGCTAAACTCAACAGTAAAACAAATACACGATGGAAATGGACAATGTACAATATCGCTGGAACTCGATAATTCGATAATGAGGTATATAAGTCCCTATCATTATGAAAATTGATATGTAGCTGGAAAGAAAAAACCTCTATACGTAAGTGTAAACCAAGAGGCTCAAAAGAATTCCAAAATTATACACAAGAGCCAAGTAATCAAAAGTAGTAAAAATAATAAAATATATAAATGGAAAGAAAGCTATGTATTAAACTGAATAAATTAAACGAAAACCTCTATTTTAATTTATAAATGACTAAATTGAATAACGACCAACCCCATAAAATTTAAGGACTCCATATGCACCATACAGATATGTTAGGCGTAAGAATTATTCATCCAGCCCGTATTCAAAGGGGAACGGGACTAGTTTGAAACCCTAAAGAAAAAACACTAACAATAAACTAGAAAAGAGTTATGACTGATTGATAAAAGAATTAATGTCCCATTCGATGTTAAGGCCAAATGGTGAATAACACTTTAATTGATGTATCCAGAAAGTTTCCAATCTGGATACGCCCCTCTTCATTGATTCTCCTCTCCAATGAGGGGTGAATTTATCAATAACTTGGAACTGGGTTCCATTAGGATCTTGGTTATGACAATGCCGGAAGTGTTTGGGTACACTATGGTTTGTAAGGCCTTTTTTAATATTGGCTATATGCTCATTCCCTCTAACTGCAAAAGTACGTATCGTGCGCCCCACGTACTGCTTTTTACAGGGACACGTGATCAAGTAGACCACGTATCTGGTGTCACATGTCAAGAAGTGTTTTATCTGGTACTCTTTCCCAGTGGAAGTGGAGACAAATGTCTCAGTCTTCCTCCGTCCACAGATGTTATGTAGACAAACGTTGCACCGTTTGCAAGGGAAGTAACCCTTCATATTGTGGAAGAAGGAACGAATCACAGGGGGATCAGTAATATTGGGGGCAATCTGATTTTTGATAGAAGGGGCCCCTCTATAGATAACGCCACTGCGTTCAGGAAGAACAGGGCCTAGGATTGGGTCATTTTTAAGAACTCTCCAGTGTCTCGCTACAATTTCTTTAATCTGTCTGTGTTGAATAGAAAAATTAGTTAAAAGGGACCATTTATGTCTATTTTCGGGACCACTTTTAGGTTTAACAGCTAACAGAGATTCTCTGTTAATCTGAGCTATATTATTAATTTCGCTGTCAATTTCTCTAGGGTCATAACCTCTGTCTAAAAATCTTGACTTCAAGATCTGTGTTTGGTGAAAATAGTCCGTGAGGGTACTACAATTACGCCTGATCCGTGTAAACTGACTGCGTGGTACAGATTTTAACCACGTGGCATGGTGACAACTATCGACCGGAATGTAACCATTCCGATCGGTAGGCTTGAAAAACGTCTTGGTTTCTAAACGGTTGTCAACCACTAATATCTCTAGATCCAAAAAATGAATCGCAGAAGGGCTGACCTCATACTTCAGCTCTATCCCAATATCATTATCGTTTAAAATACATAACAAATCATGCAAAGATTGGGTGCTACCCCTCCATAGGAGGAGGATGTCGTCTATGTACCTCACCCAGAGAGCTAGCTCCGGGGGGTCAAGAGCATAGACGACATCCTCCTCCCAACGGGCCATAAAAATATTGGCCAGGCTAGGGGCGAACTTAGCGCCCATAGCCACTCCTTTCTGTTGGATAAAGAAATCACCATTGTACCAAAAGTAATTATGTTTGGTAGCGAACCGTAAAAGGTCCATGATGAATCGCTGTTGGGTTTTAGGAATAGACTCCTCTCTGGACAGGAAGAGTTCGACTGCTGCAAAGCCCGCATGATGGGGTATAGAAGTATATAGTGACGTAACGTCAGCTGTAACCAAGAGAAGATCACTGCTATAGGTAATACTCTTTAACTTGGAAATGGTGTCCTTAGTATCTCTTAGATATGAAGGTACAGATTGCACAATGGGTTGTAAAAAGAAATCGATATATCTTCCTATACGGGAAGTAATGGAATCAATGCCGCTGATGATGGGGCGGCCCGGAGGTTGTGTGATGTTTTTATGCACTTTAGGTAAGTAATAGATTACCGGGATTCTTGGGGCCACAGGAATCAAAAAACTTTTTTCTTTATTATTAAGAATGCCCAGCTGGAACCCCGTATCAACCAGGTCCATAAGTGATTTCTTATAAGTAGTTGTAGGATTAGTATAGATCCTAGAGTAGGTGTCAGTGTCGCTCAGGATTCTAGTCATCTCTAGGTGGTAGTCGTTTTTATCTAAAACCACTATCCCTCCCCCTTTATCCGCTGGACGGATAATTAGATCTTTCCGTTCGCATAATTTTTTAAGTCCGGTTTTTAAAGTTGGATCATTGAACGACTTTTTGGTAGGTAGTCTATCAAGATCTTGTAAGACCAAATCCCGAAAAACCTTGATGGAGGGAGCAGTGGGTCCTGGAGGGTTGAAGAGGGAAGGGTTAGAAAGTCCTGAATGGACTATATGAGAATTTACTTCAACTTTGGGTCTAGTGGGATTAGCAATAATATATCTCTGTACATTTAATTTCCGCACGTATTTCTGCACGTCTATAAAAGTACTGAATTTGTTTAGTTTTTTAGGTGGGGCAAACTTTAAGCCCTTTTCAAGGACCAGGAGTTCCGCCTCAGATAGATCTGCTTTACTAAGATTAAAAATCCCACTCCCTTTTAAACCCGTTTTCTTTTGTCGGGAGCGCCTCCCCCCTCTAGTCCCCCGTTTCCGTCTATGGCCCTTTTTTGTCTCACTGGTTCCCTGGAAAAATCCCCATGATAGGGGGGGGCTGATTGTTGATTATAATTAAAAGGTGATCTGTTGTAATAATTAGGATCATTTTCTCTATAGGGATGATAGGAGTTGTGATTCTCCCATGATCTATCATTCCTTAAAGGGGAGTACCTATTGTATGTCCGCACAGGCGTTCTTTGCGGATAGGAATGTTCATAATATTCATTATATCTATCATAATGGTTCTCTCTCCTAGGTGTAGATCTTTGATGGTTCTGGTTAGAGGACATATCTCTCTGTCCTCTACCTCTCCCTCCTCTATCTCTACCTCTGGGATTAACCGGAGGACCCTTCCGATGGATTTTCGGGGTTTTAGGGGGAGCAGGTGGATGATGGTCATTAATCCTATATTCTGTCGTATCTACACCCCTGGATGGGAGCGGTTGGGATTGGGGGTACTGCTGCTCCGAAATATCCATCTGAGTTGGACCCTTCTCAGGAGCAGCAGGTCCTTCATCCAACGTTTGCCAGGAGAAGACACAACCACTTTTGTAGTCATTGACATCCCTGGTATACTTTTTCTGTTTTTTGATTTTTTGGTCCTTCTCTTCTTTTTCTAAGAGAGTTCTGAGGGCAGTCGAATGTGTGGCATATTCAGAGGAAGACCTAAAGGATACCAACTTATCTTTGATCTCCTTTATCTCTCTGTCAATAGTCAACATTCTTGCTCTCTTTTTGTCTATTAGGAATTTCAAGAGGGAGATCCCAACCTCATTGAAATATCGGAACCAGGATTCGAGATCTGGGTCCCCTTGTTGTGGAAACACATTCCACCTTAATCCCCTCGGAACCATATGTTCCTTAGAATACTGCTCCAAAAAAACAATATCCCAGTCTAGGTGTAACTCCGCTAGCATAAGATTCTTAAGTCTAACAAACAGACCCCCTATCTCAGTGTCCGTTTTCAACAGCGTAAAGACACCCTCAGTATTAACTGAGCGGTTAGTACGATAATCAAATACATCCATAGCAATGAATACAAGAGATGATGAGATATTAAGTGGGGGCAGCACTATCAACGTCTAAAAATACTACAGAATTCAAAAATAATAATGCGCCAACCACAAAGCAAAGCAGCCAACACCACAATCAGACAAATTGTAGAAAAATTAAAATAAAAATAAGTGTGGCGCTAAAAAAGAATGTCCTTTATTGGGCGAAGCCAAACAGAATGGTGTCTGGAGGGCAATATGCACAACAAAGATTATTAATGGAAAAAAAAGGTCCTGTAGGGACTGTTGATTAGCAACAACAAAACAAATAAATCTAACCACAAAATGAATGTGTACAAATGAGTGAATCATAAATAAAGTAAAATGGCATATGGGGTGAACCAATGTACACACCAATATATGTACATAAAAGGGGAAATGATGTAAGGGGGACCACACACCCAACAATAGGGAAGAGTGGTTATAAAATTGTGAAGATAGTGTACATCACGGGCATATTGCACATGAAAAAAATTGTGTATAAATTTGTGAAGGTTGTGCACAACACAAGTGTATTACAAAGAGGATGAAGTTCATTACGTGAAAAGAATCAATAACTAAAAAGTGCCGGGCTGCTAATACAATAAAAAGTCCATCCGGAACTTAAGTGAGTGAAGTGATGACTATAAGTCCAAATAATACAATGGAAGGCGATCAACAGCCACCAAACTCAGTGTGGAAGGACCAATGGATCCAAAGATGGTATCCGCGAGTTGCGGTCATAAACTTCTGTGTGAAAGGTGTAGGCATAAATACCCTTACCAGAGAGGATGGACTCCCAGTCAGCGACTTGTGAGTCAAACAGGCTTATATCAGAGTAGGGGGAGTAGCTCCTGGTTCCCAACGATAGAGGATGATGAAGGAGTGGTAATGTTCACCGACCCGATCTCTCTGATCTCACCAACCTGTCGCTTCAAAGATGTCAATGGTAGGTGGTTGTTAAAGATCCAACTTCGTAGGAAGGATGTCACTCCTCAAAAATGAAGGGGAAAAGAAAGAGGCTTCCCCATAGTGTGAGTCGGCTAAGAACCAGCTTTATTAAAATAAAGTAATAAAAACACTCTGGCTCTTTAAAAAACAAACAATAAAAGTAGCGCTAAAATACAAATGGTGGCAAAACAGGCATAACAGACCCTACGCGTTTCGTCCGATAGGACTTCTACTGGGGTATATGCTCGTCTGCCACTTGTGCCTGTATATATAGATAAACTAATAATAATCAAAGTATGACAGCTGTTCGCGCCATGTAAACCATCATTTCCGGGTTATGGGAAAATGGTGTCCGTATCCATCATTATCCAATCACAATGATGCTAAAATCAGCCTAAAACCAAGCCTCAATGTGAGTAGGCCAATCATAGTAATGCCGTATGTCCCGTCATCAAAAGCATATCAAAGAGTGGGTCACATGATGTCACTCCTCCTATAGGATCCCAGGACATACAATGCAGTATCCAGTAAGGCTCATCCCTGTCCTCAACCTATCACCGGTGACAGGGGTGAAGCGTAACATCCAATCCGAGGATGTGGTGAGGACAAGTGACGTCAATCCGGCGTACAACCGGAAGTGACGAGGACGCAAGTGGTGGTGAACCGCAAAAGCGTACCACAACTCATTCCTTTTTTTTCCATTAATAATCTTTGTTGTGCATATTGCCCTCCAGACACCATTCTGTTTGGCTTCGCCCAATAAAGGACATTCTTTTTTAGCGCCACACTTATTTTTATTTTAATTTTTCTACAATTTGTCTGATTGTGGTGTTGGCTGCTTTGCTTTGTGGTTGGCGCATTATTATTTTTGAATTCTGTAGTATTTTTAGACGTTGATAGTGCTGCCCCCACTTAATATCTCATCATCTCTTGTATTCATTGCTATGGATGTATTTGATTATCGTACTAACCGCTCAGTTAATACTGAGGGTGTCTTTACGCTGTTGAAAACGGACACTGAGATAGGGGGTCTGTTTGTTAGACTTAAGAATCTTATGCTAGCGGAGTTACACCTAGACTGGGATATTGTTTTTTTGGAGCAGTATTCTAAGGAACATATGGTTCCGAGGGGATTAAGGTGGAATGTGTTTCCACAACAAGGGGACCCAGATCTCGAATCCTGGTTCCGATATTTCAATGAGGTTGGGATCTCCCTCTTGAAATTCCTAATAGACAAAAAGAGAGCAAGAATGTTGACTATTGACAGAGAGATAAAGGAGATCAAAGATAAGTTGGTATCCTTTAGGTCTTCCTCTGAATATGCCACACATTCGACTGCCCTCAGAACTCTCTTAGAAAAAGAAGAGAAGGACCAAAAAATCAAAAAACAGAAAAAGTATACCAGGGATGTCAATGACTACAAAAGTGGTTGTGTCTTCTCCTGGCAAACGTTGGATGAAGGACCTGCTGCTCCTGAGAAGGGTCCAACTCAGATGGATATTTCGGAGCAGCAGTACCCCCAATCCCAACCGCTCCCATCCAGGGGTGTAGATACGACAGAATATAGGATTAATGACCATCATCCACCTGCTCCCCCTAAAACCCCGAAAATCCATCGGAAGGGTCCTCCGGTTAATCCCAGAGGTAGAGATAGAGGAGGGAGAGGTAGAGGACAGAGAGATATGTCCTCTAACCAGAACCATCAAAGATCTACACCTAGGAGAGAGAACCATTATGATAGATATAATGAATATTATGAACATTCCTATCCGCAAAGAACGCCTGTGCGGACATACAATAGGTACTCCCCTTTAAGGAATGATAGATCATGGGAGAATCACAACTCCTATCATCCCTATAGAGAAAATGATCCTAATTATTACAACAGATCACCTTTTAATTATAATCAACAATCAGCCCCCCCCTATCATGGGGATTTTTCCAGGGAACCAGTGAGACAAAAAAGGGCCATAGACGGAAACGGGGGACTAGAGGGGGGAGGCGCTCCCGACAAAAGAAAACGGGTTTAAAAGGGAGTGGGATTTTTAATCTTAGTAAAGCAGATCTATCTGAGGCGGAACTCCTGGTCCTTGAAAAGGGCTTAAAGTTTGCCCCACCTAAAAAACTAAACAAATTCAGTACTTTTATAGACGTGCAGAAATACGTGCGGAAATTAAATGTACAGAGATATATTATTGCTAATCCCACTAGACCCAAAGTTGAAGTAAATTCTCATATAGTCCATTCAGGACTTTCTAACCCTTCCCTCTTCAACCCTCCAGGACCCACTGCTCCCTCCATCAAGGTTTTTCGGGATTTGGTCTTACAAGATCTTGATAGACTACCTACCAAAAAGTCGTTCAATGATCCAACTTTAAAAATCGGACTTAAAAAATTATGCGAACGGAAAGATCTAATTATCCGTCCAGCGGATAAAGGGGGAGGGATAGTGGTTTTAGATAAAAACGACTACCACCTAGAGATGACTAGAATCCTGAGCGACACTGACACCTACTCTAGGATCTATACTAATCCTACAACTACTTATAAGAAATCACTTATGGACCTGGTTGATACGGGGTTCCAGCTGGGCATTCTTAATAATAAAGAAAAAAGTTTTTTGATTCCTGTGGCCCCAAGAATCCCGGTAATCTATTACTTACCTAAAGTGCATAAAAACATCACACAACCTCCGGGCCGCCCCATCATCAGCGGCATTGATTCCATTACTTCCCGTATAGGAAGATATATCGATTTCTTTTTACAACCCATTGTGCAATCTGTACCTTCATATCTAAGAGATACTAAGGACACCATTTCCAAGTTAAAGAGTATTACCTATAGCAGTGATCTTCTCTTGGTTACAGCTGACGTTACGTCACTATATACTTCTATACCCCATCATGCGGGCTTTGCAGCAGTCGAACTCTTCCTGTCCAGAGAGGAGTCTATTCCTAAAACCCAACAGCGATTCATCATGGACCTTTTACGGTTCGCTACCAAACATAATTACTTTTGGTACAATGGTGATTTCTTTATCCAACAGAAAGGAGTGGCTATGGGCGCTAAGTTCGCCCCTAGCCTGGCCAATATTTTTATGGCCCGTTGGGAGGAGGATGTCGTCTATGCTCTTGACCCCCCGGAGCTAGCTCTCTGGGTGAGGTACATAGACGACATCCTCCTCCTATGGAGGGGTAGCACCCAATCTTTGCATGATTTTTTATGTATTTTAAACGATAATGATATTGGGATAGAGCTGAAGTATGAGGTCAGCCCTTCTGCGATTCATTTTTTGGATCTAGAGATATTAGTGGTTGACAACCGTTTAGAAACCAAGACGTTTTTCAAGCCTACCGATCGGAATGGTTACATTCCGGTCGATAGTTGTCACCATGCCACGTGGTTAAAATCTGTACCACGCAGTCAGTTTACACGGATCAGGCGTAATTGTAGTACCCTCACGGACTATTTTCACCAAACACAGATCTTGAAGTCAAGATTTTTAGACAGAGGTTATGACCCTAGAGAAATTGACAGCGAAATTAATAATATAGCTCAGATTAACAGAGAATCTCTGTTAGCTGTTAAACCTAAAAGTGGTCCCGAAAATAGACATAAATGGTCCCTTTTAACTAATTTTTCTATTCAACACAGACAGATTAAAGAAATTGTAGCGAGACACTGGAGAGTTCTTAAAAATGACCCAATCCTAGGCCCTGTTCTTCCTGAACGCAGTGGCGTTATCTATAGAGGGGCCCCTTCTATCAAAAATCAGATTGCCCCCAATATTACTGATCCCCCTGTGATTCGTTCCTTCTTCCACAATATGAAGGGTTACTTCCCTTGCAAACGGTGCAACGTTTGTCTACATAACATCTGTGGACGGAGGAAGACTGAGACATTTGTCTCCACTTCCACTGGGAAAGAGTACCAGATAAAACACTTCTTGACATGTGACACCAGATACGTGGTCTACTTGATCACGTGTCCCTGTAAAAAGCAGTACGTGGGGCGCACGATACGTACTTTTGCAGTTAGAGGGAATGAGCATATAGCCAATATTAAAAAAGGCCTTACAAACCATAGTGTACCCAAACAATTCCGGCATTGTCATAACCAAGATCCTAATGGAACCCAGTTCCAAGTTATTGATAAATTCACCCCTCATTGGAGAGGAGAATCAATGAAGAGGGGCGTATCCAGATTGGAAACTTTCTGGATACATCAATTAAAGTGTTATTCACCATTTGGCCTTAACATCGAATGGGACATTAATTCTTTTATCAATCAGTCATAACTCTTTTCTAGTTTATTGTTAGTGTTTTTTCTTTAGGGTTTCAAACTAGTCCCGTTCCCCTTTGAATACGGGCTGGATGAATAATTCTTACGCCTAACATATCTGTATGGTGCATATGGAGTCCTTAAATTTTATGGGGTTGGTCGTTATTCAATTTAGTCATTTATAAATTAAAATAGAGGTTTTCGTTTAATTTATTCAGTTTAATACATAGCTTTCTTTCCATTTATATATTTTATTATTTTTACTACTTTTGATTACTTGGCTCTTGTGTATAATTTTGGAATTCTTTTGAGCCTCTTGGTTTACACTTACGTATAGAGGTTTTTTCTTTCCAGCTACATATCAATTTTCATAATGATAGGGACTTATATACCTCATTATCGAATTATCGAGTTCCAGCGATATTGTACATTGTCCATTTCCATCGTGTATTTGTTTTACTGTTGAGTTTAGCAATGTTCGTGCCATGTCAGCGTCTTTGGGTATACATCCATGTCTTTTGATAGTTGGACCGCACTGCGCTCCAAGTTCTAAGACTTCCGCTTTACATTTCCTATCAGAATGAGTTGTGGTACGCTTTTGCGGTTCACCACCACTTGCGTCCTCGTCACTTCCGGTTGTACGCCGGATTGACGTCACTTGTCCTCACCACATCCTCGGATTGGATGTTACGCTTCACCCCTGTCACCGGTGATAGGTTGAGGACAGGGATGAGCCTTACTGGATACTGCATTGTATGTCCTGGGATCCTATAGGAGGAGTGACATCATGTGACCCACTCTTTGATATGCTTTTGATGACGGGACATACGGCATTACTATGATTGGCCTACTCACATTGAGGCTTGGTTTTAGGCTGATTTTAGCATCATTGTGATTGGATAATGATGGATACGGACACCATTTTCCCATAACCCGGAAATGATGGTTTACATGGCGCGAACAGCTGTCATACTTTGATTATTATTAGTTTATCTATATATACAGGCACAAGTGGCAGACGAGCATATACCCCAGTAGAAGTCCTATCGGACAAAACGCGTAGGGTCTGTTATGCCTGTTTTGCCACCATTTGTATTTTAGCGCTACTTTTATTGTTTGTTTTTTAAAGAGCCAGAGTGTTTTTATTACTTTATTTTAATAAAGCTGGTTCTTAGCCGACTCACACTATGGGGAAGCCTCTTTCTTTTCCCCTTCATTTTTGAGGAGTGACATCCTTCCTACGAAGTTGGATCTTTAACAACCACCTACCATTGACATCTTTGAAGCGACAGGTTGGTGAGATCAGAGAGATCGGGTCGGTGAACATTACCACTCCTTCATCATCCTCTATCGTTGGGAACCAGGAGCTACTCCCCCTACTCTGATATAAGCCTGTTTGACTCACAAGTCGCTGACTGGGAGTCCATCCTCTCTGGTAAGGGTATTTATGCCTACACCTTTCACACAGAAGTTTATGACCGCAACTCGCGGATACCATCTTTGGATCCATTGGTCCTTCCACACTGAGTTTGGTGGCTGTTGATCGCCTTCCATTGTATTATTTGGACTTATAGTCATCACTTCACTCACTTAAGTTCCGGATGGACTTTTTATTGTATTAGCAGCCCGGCACTTTTTAGTTATTGATTCTTTTCACGTAATGAACTTCATCCTCTTTGTAATACACTTGTGTTGTGCACAACCTTCACAAATTTATACACAATTTTTTTCATGTGCAATATGCCCGTGATGTACACTATCTTCACAATTTTATAACCACTCTTCCCTATTGTTGGGTGTGTGGTCCCCCTTACATCATTTCCCCTTTTATGTACATATATTGGTGTGTACATTGGTTCACCCCATATGCCATTTTACTTTATTTATGATTCACTCATTTGTACACATTCATTTTGTGGTTAGATTTATTTGTTTTGTTGTTGCTAATCAACAGTCCCTACAGGACCTTTTTTTTCCATTAATAATCTTTGTTGTGCATATTGCCCTCCAGACACCATTCTGTTTGGCTTCGCCCAATAAAGGACATTCTTTTTTAGCGCCACACTTATTTTTATTTTAATTTTTCTACAATTTGTCTGATTGTGGTGTTGGCTGCTTTGCTTTGTGGTTGGCGCATTATTATTTTTGAATATGTGGAATTGCACCCCAAAATACATTCAGCTGCTTCTCCTGAGTACGGGGATACCACATGTGTGGGACTTTTTGGGAGACTAGCCGCGTACGGGGCCCCGAAAACCAATCACCGCCTTCAGGATTTCTAAGGACGTAAATGTTTGATTTCACTCCTCACTACCTATCACAGTTTTGAAGGCCATAAAATGCCCAGATGGCACAAAACCCCCTCAAATGACCCCATTTTGGAAAGTAGACACCCCAAGCTATTTGCTGAGAGGCATGTTGAGTCCATGGAATATTTTATATTTTGACACAAGTTGCGGGAAAGTGACAATTTTTTATTTTTTTTGCACAAAGTTGTCACTAAATGATATATTGCTCACACAGGCCATGGGCATATGTGGAATTGCACCCCAAAATTCATTTAGCTGCTTCTCCTGAGTATGGGGATACCACATGTGTGGGACTTTTTGGGAGCCTAGCTGCGTACGGGGCCCGAAAACCAATCACCGCCTTCAGGATTTCTAAGGGTGTAAATTTTTGATTTCACTCTTCACTGCCTATCACAGTTTCGGAATGCCCAGGTGGCACAAAACCCCCCCAAATGACCCCATTTTGGAAAGTAGACACCCCAAGCTATTTGCTGAGAGGCATGGTGAGTATTTTGCAGCTCTCATTTGTTTTTGAAAATGAAGAAAGACAAGAAAAAACATTTTTTTTTCTTTTTTCAAATTTCAAAATTTTGTGACAAAAAGTGAGGTCTGCAAAATACTCACTATACCTCTCAGCAAATAGCCAGGGGTGTCTACTTTCCAAAATGGGGTCATTTGGGGGGGTTTTGTGCCACCTGGGCATTCCATGGCCTCCGAAACTGTGATAGGCAGTGAAGAGTGAAATCAAAAATTTACGCCCTTAGAAAGCCTGAAGGCGGTGCTTGGTTTTCGGGGTCCCGTACGCGGCTAGGCTCCCAAAAAGTCTCACACATGTAGTATCTCCGTACTCAGGAGAAGCAACAGAATGTATTTTGGTGTGTAATTTTACATATTCCCATGGCATGTTTGAGCAATATATCATTTAGTGACAACTTTGTGCAAAAAAAAAAAAAAATTTGTCTCTTTCCCGCAACTTGTGTCACAATATAAAATATTCCATTGACTCAACATGACTCTCAGCAAATAGCTTGGGGTGTCTACTTTCCAAAATGGGGTCATTTGGGGGGGTTTTGAACTGTCCTGGCATTTTATGCACAACATTTAGAAGCTTATGTCACACATCACCCACTCTGCTAACCACTTGAAGACAAAGCCCTTTCTGACACTTTTTGTTTACATGAAAAAATTATTTTTTTTGCAAGAAAATTACTTTGAACCCCCAAACATTATATATTTTTTAAAGCAAATGCCCTACAGATTAAAATGGTGGGTGTTTCATTTTTTTTTTCACACAGTATTTGCGCAGCGATTTTTCAAACGCATTTTTTGGGGAAAAAACACACTTTTTTAAATTTGAATGCACTAAAACACACTATATTGCCCAAATGATTGATGAAATAAAAAAGATGATCTTAGGCTGAGTACATGGATACCAAACATGACATGCTTTAAAATTGCGCACAAACGTGCAGTGGCGACAAACTAAATACATTTTTAAAAGCCTTTAAAAGCCTTTACAGGTTACCACTTTAGATTTACAGAGGAGGTCTACTGCTAAAATTACTGCCCTCGATCTGACATTCGCGGCGACACCTCACATGCATGGTACAATTACTGTTTACATTTGACGCCAGACCGACGCTTGCGTTCGCCTTTGCGCGAGAGCAGGGGTGGGCAGGGGTGCTTTTTTTTTTTTTTTCTTTATTATTTTTTTTCTTTTTTATCTTATTTTTAAACTGTTCCTTTCATTTTTTTTTTAAATCATTTTTATTGTTATCTCAGTGAATGTAAATATCCCCTATGATAGCAATAGGTAGTGACAGGTACTCTTTTTTGAAAAAATTGGGGTCTATTAGACCCTACATCTCTCCTCTGCCCTCAAAGCATCTGACCACACCAAGATCGGTGTGATAAAATGCTTTCCCAATTTCCCAATGGCGCTGTTTACATCTGGTGAAATGCTCGTAGTTTCCGGTTTCTTAGGCCATAGAGATGTTTGGAGCCACTCTGGTCTCTGATCAGCTCTATGGTCAGCTGGCTGAATCACTGGCTGCATTCTCAGGTTCCCTGTTGAGACAGGAGAGCCAGAGAAAAACACAGAAGATGGTGGGGGGGGGGCATTCCCTCCCACTGCTTGTAAAAGCAGTCTAGAGGCTAATTAGCCACTAGGATTGCTTTTACATGAAAGCCGACCGCTGGCTGAAAAGAATGATACCAAGATGATACCTAAACCTGCAGGCATCATTCTGGTATAACCACTCAAAGTCGTGAATGGCGTACCTGAAGACAAAAAAATGGTTAACAATAAAACACAGTAAACGGTAAAGTATAAAAAATTGCATACCTGAAAAGCAAACATGATAAAACATAATAACAATAAAACATTGCAAAATAGAATACAGTAAAAAAGAGCAGAACAATAGAGAGAGAATAGAGAGAGAGAGAACAATAAAACGAAACTATTTTTTAAATTTTTATATATATATATATATTTTTTTTAAACTTTTTTTTGCAACTAACTTTTATAACTGTAACCGGTTCCAGGTTCGGGTCTCTCAAAATGCGATGGCATCTTGGGAGACCCTTTGAAAGTGTGCCTAGTCTGTGCAATGCTGTACCCTACGCTAATACTCAACTAGTGAATGGTAGCGTTCAAAACATTCACCAATGCAAAGACCAGGATTGTCAGGACAGGAGGGACAATAATAGCGGGTGTCACGCCTATATCCGCGCTTGCTGCAGACACAACATCTTTTTTGGGGGGGTTCGCTGGGTAGGGGTACTCGGGAGGACATAAAGAAAATGCCTCTCATGCAGCTGACTGTATTTGGTTGGGGATGTGAATGGGGGAAGTATGGGCGCTGCAGAAGTGGTGGGTTCCCAATTAGGATTGGCAAATGCAGCAGGAAGGGCACTATGGGCACGACGGGCCTGTGTTTGTCTTCTTCTTGGTGGCAGCGGAACACTACTTGTGCTTGCCACCTCACCAGCTTGAACTGCACTTATGGGACTCGCCAGGTCACCAAGTGTTACTGCAGTGCTGGATTGACTACGACCGATGTGTACTAGGCCACTGGTGCTTGCCAGTTCACCAAAACGCTATAAAAAAAACTGTTAGCGATCGCAGGGATCAGGCCTGACTCTGCGAACGCTGCAGTTATGCGTTTAGTGTTTTGTAAGTGACAGTGATCGATCGATACTGCACTTGGGTGGGCTGGGCTGGGCCAGGCGGAGGGGCAAAACGCAGGTGCTAGCAGGTATCTGGGTTGATCCCGCTAACACTGCGTTTTTGGGAACCCTAAACTGCTATGGACGCTAGTATAGATCTGATCGGATCAGATATTGATCCGATCAGATACTATACCATTAAGGGAGGTGTACGGTGCGTGCGTGGGTGTTAGCGGTACTGGCGCTAACCTGACGCTGCCTGGGGCTGGTGCTTGCCAGTTCACCAAAATGCTACCAAAAAAAATATTAGCGATCGCAGGGATCAGGCCTGACTCTGCGAACGCTGCAGTTATGCGTTTAGTGTTTTGTAAGTGACAGTGATCGATCGATACTGCACTTGGGTGGGCTGGGCTGGGCGGAGGGGCAAAACGCAGGTGCTAGCAGGTATCTGGGCTGATCCAGCTAACACTGTGTTTTTGGGAACCCTAAACTGCTCGGGACGCTAGTATAGATCTGATCGGATCAGATATTAATCCGTTCAGATACTATACCACTAAGGGAGGCGTATGCTGCGTGCGTGGATGTTAGCGGTACTGGCGCTAATCTGACGCTGCCTGGGGCGACGCATATCACCGCCGGGCGATCAGGGGGCTAAACCTTTATTCGGTAATAAACGGCGGGTGCCCTGACACTATAAAAAATAAACGTACTAACCAGCGTCACCCGTAACAGTTATACGGTGATCAGTGGTGAAAGGGTTAACTAGGGGGCAATCAAGTGGTTAAAACATTTATTAGACAGTATATGGGAGTCCCTGTCGCTATAAAACGCTGATGGCGAACCTAAATATTTACCTCCCTAACTAGCGTCACCAGTGACACTAATACAGCGATCAGAAAAATTATCGCTTAGCGACACTGGCGACGGGGGGTGATCAAGGGGTTAAAACTTTATTAGGGGGGGTTAGGGGGGTACCCTAGACCTAAAGGGGGCTAACACTAACTGCCCTAACACACTAACTGTCACAAACTGACACCATGCAGTAATCAGAAAAAAAAAAACTGCTTGGTGTCAGTGTGACGGGGGGATCGGGGGGTAAAGGGGGGTGTTTTGTGTGCCTGGCATGTTCTACTGTATGTGTGTGTGTTTGTGCACTCACAGTGATGTCTTCTCTCCTCGGCGCCGGAACGGAAAATACCGAGCCGAGGAGAGATTACATCATTTCCTTTGCTGCTGTTTAGCATACAGCAGCAGAGGAATGATTCGATTGGCCGGCGGCAATCGTGAGTGGATGGTCTCCCCCTCACCTCCGATCGCCACTGGACAAAAGCGGACTGCCTCGGGCACCGGGGGGGGTCCGATCAGACCCCCCCGCCCGCAGGAGGCAGATCACGTGTATGTACGTGATTCTGCCTGCCCGTGCCACCTTGCCGACGAACATCGGCGTGAGGCGGTCCTTAAGTGGTTAAACACATTTTGCATCATATACATAATTTCCAAAGACATGGTCTTCAAAAATGCAGAACTGTTTCAGAGTGGACTCTTTTATGATATGCAGTTTTTTACACTAATATTTAGTTATAGCAGATTATGATTGTTATAATTTCAGTGTATCATTTTGTGATAATTGTTTGATGGTTTAGACACTTTATACACATTGGGGGTTATTTACTAAAGGCAAATCCACTTTGCACTACAAGTGCAAACTATAAGGGCAAAGTGCACTTGAAATTGCACTGAAAGTGCAATTGGAAGTGCAGTCACTGTAAATCTCAGGGGTAGATCTGAAATGAGGGGAAGCTCTGCTGATTTTATTATGCAATCATGTGCAAGCTAAAATGCTGTTTTTTATTTTCCTTGCATGCCCCCCTTGGATCTACAGTGACTGCACTTCCAAGTGCACTTTCAGTGCAATTTCAAGTGCAATTTGCACTTGTAGTTTGCACTTGTAATGCAAAGTGGATTTGTCTTTAGTAAATAACCCCCACTGCTCTGTATTTATTAGGTTTAAGAACACTAGGAGCACTGGGCTTTACACTTACAGCTTTTACTTGTTAACATCACTGGTAATAAGCACAACAGCTTGATTTAAAGCTTTTAGGTTAGGTTAGGTTAGGAAAGATATAGAAGCACAGAGGTAAGTAAAATTTTGGTAAAATTAGAAGAAGTTGGCCTGGTCCAATGAATCCTGTTTTCTTTTACATCATGTGGTTAGCAGGGGGCGTGTCCCTTACCTGAAGAAGCGATGGCACCAGGATGCAGTATGAAAAAGAAGGTAAGCCGGCAGAGGCAGTATGATGCTAAGTTCTGCTGGGAAACCTCAGGTCCTGCCATTTATGTGGATGTTACTTTGACACGGACTACCCACCTAAACATTGCTGCTTACCAAGTACAGCCCTTCGTGGAAATGGGATAATGTGCCCTGCCACACTGCAAAAATGTTTCATGAATTCTATGAGGAACACAACAACAAGTTCAAGGGGTTGACTTGGCCTCCAAGATTTCAAGATCTCAATCCAATCAAGCATCTGTGGGATGTGCTGGAAAAACACGTCTTATCCATGGAGACCCACATTGCAACTTACAGGACTTAAGTCTTGGTGCCAGATACCACAGCATGGCTTCAGAGGTCTAGTGGCATCTGTGCCTTGACCATTCAGGGCTGTTTTTGCAGCAAAGGGACTATTTTTGATGACAAGGGGACCTACTCAACAGTGGATGTCATAGTGTTATGGTTGATTGGTGTATGTCGCCATTTTTAAAAGAGTATGATTTATTAAGCCATCCTTTGAATCACACCACCTGTAAAACGTTTCAGAGTCACGCATTAAAGAGGAGCTCCAGTCTCCTATTTAAAAATTTAAAGTTAGCAGCTAGAAAAATTGTAGCTACTGACTGTTAATAATCAGCCACTCACCTGTCTAATGATCCAGCGCTGTGCTCAGCCCAGCCATTTTCACCCTGTGCGTCTCTCTCTCTCCCCGGTGCCGGCATCTTTATTATGGGCATCTGGGTGTGAAGCCACAAGCATCATGAATAGTCCAGTAGCCTTCTGGGACCTGTCACATGTCTCAGAGGACTGCAGGAGAAAGGGAGGAAGACTAGGCGGTCAGAGTGGAAGTGGGAGTGGGTACCTGTCAAAATCTTTAGATCCACAGGATTCTTTGCTGATAATGACAATTAGCTCCCAGCAAAGGCATTCTCCTGTCATTAATAACTTATTTATGGCTCCTACATGTTATATGATTAGTGGTGGGAGACTTCCTGTTCCGGGAGCTGATTATCAGTATGCGCGGTTATAGCTGGAGGTTGGAGAATTATACTTAAACCTGCTCCCACCCCCATTCTAGACCTATTCCAACTACCCTTTAAAGGACAGATGTCTATACTTACCTATTCTGAAGTTGCTTCAGAATAGGTAAAAATAAAGCAAATTCTAAATAAACTTGAGCCCATCAATCCCCCCTTACATTGGAATCCCATTTACATCCGAGTTCCCATCGGAGTCCCCCTAACATCAGAGTTTCCACCAGAGTCCCCATCAAAGCCCCCCTTACTTTGAAGTCCCCCTTACATTAGAGTTCCCATCAGAGTCCCTATCAAAGCCCCCTGACATCGGAGTCCCCTCTTACATCAGAGTTTCTGTTAGTGAGCTGGAAAAAATCTTACAGCTGGCTGGATTTGGCCCACGGGCCATAGTTTGAAGACCCCCTGCCTTTGGGCAATGCAGTCCAGCAGCCTGCACCATATAGGTCTGCTCAGTCAGAAAAGCCTCCCTGTAGGCCTGTTTTGGACCGAACCAGAACCGTTCGGTACTTTTGTTTCTGTCCCCCTGGCCAAATTAACCTTCAATGTAAAAGTGTGCACACTTGAAGCAAATTACTGACACATACACGAGTTCAGTAGATTGATACTGCTGCTTTTATTACTTCCTGGACCCCGGCTAATATACCGTGAGCTGGATATTTTGTTATCAAATGAAATATCAAATAAGACAAGCGTATGCAGACCACAAGATATACATATTCATTATTGTGACAAAGTATAAGCTTTTAGCTGGGTTATATCTATATAAGGGAATAGCAGACTATCATAGCTATATAGGGTGTCTTGTTTCCAGTTCTTGAAAATAGACGCAATCTTCTTTTAACTTGTTCTTAACTCTTGCAATTCTGTTCCACATGAAGGGGGGGGGGGTAAGCTGGCAGACATCTAATTGAATATGGTTAGGCTGATAGCTGAGAGAGAGAGATAAGCACTTATATCTATATGGTTATATTTGAAATAGGCATTTCACCATAACACTCATAATCACATCCATTACAGGCTTACAAGCTTTTCAGGATGAAACGGTTGGGTAGGACCCCACTGCCGCCATTTTATTTGCACAGCGCTGTTTTTTATCCATCTACATGTGAGTGTATTTCCTTTTTTAAAATACATTTTGGTACTTATTTTCCATACGGGATTACACTATGTGGCCTCTCTCTGTTTTCTCCTTGTCCAATGTAACTACCATCTACTGCGGACAACACCCCTGAGACTTACACCATTACAGGGAACATCCCTGGACCTACTTCCACCGTCTACGGATCTCCAACAGCCGTTCAGGATTCAAGCTTGTTTGACCCAGTTGAACGTATGTTTTATTGGGTTCAAACGTTCTGGTAAGCCTCTTCATTGCTGGTGGTGCTGTCTTGTTAGTTCAGATGATTTCCGTATGTCGATACGTTTTAATATGAAGTCACACGCATACTGAGGACTATCATTTTAAACATCTATATGTTTTATTCTTTGAGGACTTTGAGGACAGTTTCGTTCTACTTTCTATGTCCCCCCCCCCTTACACATCTTGATGTGCTGATTTGAAGAACCAATTGGTTTCCACACCATACAACACATGTTTTTTTGTTTCTTTTGTCTTATTAGCGCTGCACTCATTTTGTTATTTGATTCATGCTTATATCCTATTGGCTGTGTCAGCTGCTTGTTATTTGGTTAGCGCAGAATTACTTGTTTTACTTTGTTTACAAGCTTTTCAGACCTATAAATAACATAGGACCCCTGGCACTGCATTTCTTGTTGCTCAGCATCCCTGACTCTAAGCCCCAACACCCCAGATACTGAACCTTTCTGCTAGCCAGCACCTCCCCCCCATTTCTGCAACTGCATCTTTGGCTGTGATCTCCCTTGCCTCCCAGCACTTCATACACTGCACCCCAACACATCAGACACAACACTTCTGCCAACCGACACCTCTGCCACTGAATACCTTCCCCCAATCCCTGCCCCTCCTTGTGACCTGTGTAGGGACATGGAAAGTGGAGGAAAGGCTGAGCCTGGTGTTTCTGGGAGCGTGTGTATGCTCATATCATATCATATCCATCATATCTTTTTCCGATGAGAAATCCGATCGTGTGTACACGGCATTAGACAAACGATTACAAGAACTTGATTTGGGAGCGGATCCTTCCTCTGTCCACACACACAAAAAAAAAACAAGTTTTGGGTAAAGTTCCACTTTAGGAACAGTATAAACAGTTTGTAGCAGTTAATATGGTGAGATCCCCCAGTGTGTCTGTACATTTCCTTCTCTGTATGAATCTTTCAGACTGACATTGCCTGCATATTGTTAAACGGTTCCAATTACTTCCTCCACCTCCTTTTCATCCTCATAATAAGCATGTTCATCATAATGGCTTATTAATCTAACTCCCGGTGTGAGTGTGAGCTGCAGTGCATCATGGGAACATCCTGCATCCTCTGTTATTGGCTAACACTGACTTGCTAATTGCCATCGATCGCAGGAGTCGGATGGTGGCAAAATACAGACTACTTTAGAAAATGTATAATGCCTGCCAACTTTGTTTTACCATGCAAATATATATAAAAAATATCAGAAATGTATTTAAAAAAATGGTAGAGTGTTTTCGCTTTATATTTGTAATGAAACAATGCTGCATATTTTCAGTCTCAGTCTATTCATACAAGATAGAAAGACATGCCCGGAGCAGAGGAGGAATGTAATCAGTATAGGGCATACATGACAGAGTGAGAAGGGGAACCGGTTGGCAGGGGTTAAGCTATTATAATGTTAGCATGGTCAGTCCTTGCACTTACTTTATTGGCTCAGAGGAGGGTGTGATGGGCAGGGGCCGGGAGTTCAGTTGTCCGGTAGGGGAGGTCCCGGCACACTTGCTGAGAAGAAATCGTCGAAAGAGCATCTGCTGTCCTGGGCAGTGCTGGTACCTCAAATAGAAAAGAAAAATGAGCGATTTGGAGCGTTTGATGGCTCAACGGATATTCATGGCTCAGCTTGAATTTAGAGCCAGGTTGCAGCCACTCTTCAAGGGGTCCATTAGAGCCCCGCCACAAACACGGCCTTCAACTCCACGTGCTCGGAGGTCTCAGCCTCTGGAGCGATTTAGTGTAGATTGGACCCCCAGGGCTCAGTGCCGGCTAGGGAGCCCACAATTGGACCCTCCAGCCCCCCTGCTAAGCGCATGCCAGCTTCTGCAGGGAGCAGTCCTGGGAGGAAGTCCTGTCTCAAGCAGGGCCCGCGGAGGGGTCACACTTATCTCCGCAAGGCCACCATCACCTCCTCCATCGTCCGGATTAAAGAGCCTTCCATGGGCAATGTGCCTGTTGGTGGGACAGCCGGGCGGGGAGAACTACACCTGCGGATGCTGGCTTGTCACCTGGTGCGGCCAGCGGCCCTCCTCATGGTCGGGATTTTCAGTGGGGGAGGTCGGGCACGTCTGCCATGGTGCCAGGAAGACAGCGGCGACTACCTCCGTGTTCCGAAGAGATCACAGCCCTGAAGCTCGGCGTTCGGAGAGGGAAGTGAGTAGTGAGGATGATTGAGAACTGGAAGAGGAGAGCCATGCTGCGTCCAGGGAATCCGGATCTGCGGCTGGAAGGGCACATGGCCCTGTGCAGCCTGGCAAGTCACCTTTTACTGATTTTTCTTTACTTTCCCCTTCTGTTCTATCAGGGTCAGAGGTCAGGGGGTACACGAACTCCGCGGGTGAGCGGGAGTGAGGTGTTAGGGAGTTTGCGGGAATTGCTGGGCAGGTTGAAAGGCTCGGCAAGGTAAGGGTCTCCAGTGATGGCGTAGGACCCACTGGGAAGATGGGGGCGACAGCACAGGGGCCATCCCTCCTGCCAGTGGTGCAGGTTGGGTTGGCGGCTGGCACGCAGATGAAAGATGCTGAGCCGGGACCAGTATCAGTGGCAGAGAAGGAGAAGGATGTGGACAAGACGGCAGATAAGGTGAGATTAGCGGATTCAGCGAAGTGTGGTGTACGTCTGCTTCGAGGGACCGCTTGGCACCCATCTTAAGCAGAAGGTGCGTGACAAAATCTGGAAAGGGGAATATGTGGAAATATTTTCCCTTCTCCCCTTAGAAAAAATTTAATATGGATAGGGTTAAACCAGACAAAAGCAAGAAGGAGGAGGAGGAGCGGCGGAGATATCGGCTTATCCCGCGTACGTTTGCCAATTGGTTGCAGGCTTTTACCATTTTGCCCAGCGTAATTGGGCAAAAGGCGCCTGAAAATTGTTCAGCGCTTTTTTTGTTATTTGGATGCGATTGGGGAGGCACATAGAGTGTATGGTGGTGCAGCATAGCTCCGTTATGACGAGCAGTTTCTCCAGCAGAAAGCCATCCGGTCTTCTATTCGTTGGGATCAAAAGGATATCAGCCTCTGGATGAAGTTGATAACTTCTGCCAGGGCGGGTACTTTGTTTTTTCCAGGAGGGGCTGGCGGGACCTCTACCTCAGGTGCGCCGGCCGCTAGGAAGAAGGGGTTGTGCTGGCAGTTTAATGACAGTTCCTGCCGTTAGAGCAGCTCCTGTCATTTTAAATATGAATGCTCAGGATGTGGGGGCAGCCATTCGTTCTCCCATTGTTTTAAGCAAGGTAAAGGACGCACTGGGGATGCTGCTGGAAAGCGGGATGACTCCGTTGAGGGTGGAAAGGATGGTTCCTTTTCTAAATAGGTACTCTGATCAGGAGGCGGCTCGCCTCCTGGAGTTTGGTTTTAGGATGGGTTTTCACATTCCATGCAGGTTAAATGGTGATCCAAGATGGACCAGAGTTGCAAGGGCATGTTGGTGCAGCTTTTTCGGGGTAATGGTCCCCGTTTTTGTCCGGTGCTTGCCTTGGAACAGTTCTTTCTGGTGCGACCGGTGGTGCCCTGTTCCTGCATTCGGATGGCTCGTGTCTGTCTAAGTTTCAATTAGTAGCGGTCTTCGTACATGCCTGGCGGCCGCTGGGTTTGTTCCGTTTCAGCACTCTTCTCACTCCTTTCGTATTGGGGCAGCCACAGAGGCGTCCTGGTGGGGATTGGATGAAAATACTGTTATGCACATTGGTAGGTGGGACCGATTCCGCACGTATGTTAGGCCACATTTGCCATAGATAATTTTAGTTGGGTGGGTTTTTTCCTTCTACTGTACTACTGTTTTGTGTTGTTGTTCCTGGTTCCTGTTGGGTGCACTGTGATTTTCTTTGCTTTTCAGGTGTCCTACGGTGCCTCGTCTGGATTCAGGGACATTCTTTTCTGTTTTGGGGGGCCAGGAGGGCAGAGGTTAGGCACAATGGCAGGCAGTTAGGGCTACCTCGTGATTTGGGTAAAGTCCGTTGGATCGGGGTCCCGGGTATCCTATGGGGCTGGGTAGTCCCGTGGGTCACTCACTTTGCCAGGTTGGACAAGGCCCCCGATATTTTGATTCCTCATGATTTGGGCCTCCGCTCCAGTAGGGAGCTCATCAGGTACGTAAAGTTTGATTTTCTTAGACTTCGAACTGCGTTCCCTAATATGCACATACTTTGGTCAGACGTCGTGACTTGTGACTTGTACGTCTTGGAGTATGGCCAGATCGGTCGAAAAAATGAATAAGGCATGGGTCAAGATGAACAAGGAAGTGGGGAGGTTTATTGTTTGGAATGGGAGTTTAGTTGTTCGCCATTTGTATTTGGAGACCGATACTTGGCCGTTTCTTAGGGGTGATGGTGTCCAACTTAATGCAGTGGGTAAGGATCTGTGGCTGTTGGGTTTGGAAGATGGGTTACATGGGAAACGGTGGGGATCCATGTGAAGTATGGAGTCCTCTAATATGTACGGTACAATGCATATTAGTGTTAAGACCGGTGGGTGTCTGAGGTCAGCTGGTTTAGGCTCTGAGTGGCTGGGGTCACAGCTCAGCTATCTGGTGCCTCAGACACAAAAAAAATTTGGCAATGTAGCACCGTCAGGGTCCTCTAATCTTGATAGCTGGATAAGTTATGTATGGTTATGTTATGTTTTTATATAGAAAGTGTATGTTTAATAAAAGGCTGTGTTTGGCCATTTTAACTCCACTTATGTTTTGCATTGTCATTCCTGATAAGTAGGGGGGGTAAATGGGGCTGACATAGGCAGGGCAGTCTCAGGTGAGCTCTTACCTACCCTAGTCAAGACATGTCCGGAGCAGAGGAGGAACAGAATCAGTATAGGGCATACATGACAAGGTGAGAAGGGGAACCGGTTGGCAGGGGTTGATCTATTATAATGGTAGCATGGTCAGTCCTTGTACTTACTTTATTGGCTCAAAGGAGGGTATGACGGGGAGGGGCGGGAGTTCAGTTGTCCGGTAGGGGAGGTCCCGGCACACTTGCTGACAGGAAATCGTCAGAAGAGCATGCCTCCCACCCTTCTTAGTATTGATTTTACCGTTGTAATGTTTTTTCTTAATTTGTTTGGCGGTTGGGGTCCTTGACGGAGGTCTATTTATGGTTATTGGCAAAAGGGTGGGGATCTATATGAGGTATGGAGTTGTCATTCCTGATAAGTGGGGGGGGGGTAAGTGGGGATGACATAGGCAGGGGAGTCTCAGATGTGCTCTTACCTACCCTAGTCATGCATATAGAATGGATATATTAGAATATATTTTCCTTCCAGCCTTGCTGAAAGAATAAAGTAATTTACATTTCTAATTGGATCATATTAAATTTAGCCCTGCTGCCCATAAATATAATGCAAGAAGTAATAATGTCAGAAGCATCATCTTCTCCCCAAATCACATTATTGCCGTTCTTGTAAAAATTACGGCTGCTTAGCTTCTCGCGTTAGCTGTAGAAAATGATATTTCTGTTCATTTAGCTTACACCGCCTACGTTAATTTCTACCATTTGTCATCCAGCAGTCAGCTGAGATATCTTATTATCTCCATTACTCGTACGTCACCTCTCTATTTTATTTAATGGGTCACTTCTCCTTAGCTACAATGCAAAATCAGGTATTAACTGGTCTTTAGTCTATACATACCCAATGAAGTTTATCCTGAGATGGGTAGGCGGGCAAAAAGAAAATAAATAAATGAATATCAATATGATATAACAAAAAACAAAACAAAAAGAGGTGGGGAGTGATAAAAAAGGAATATGTTTTTCTTGTTGTAAGGTTGGGTAGCTTATTAGCTTCTAATTGAAGAATGAAGTCAAATCTTTATCCCCAAAACATGTTCTTACGATCTTGCAGACATCACATGGAGAGACATAGCTTGGGCAGCCAGTGGATTTACTAGCGCACTTCTATTCTCTCTTCCCATGCTGCTCTAGTGTTCATCCATCTAGGTAATGGCTCATCACTCCTTGCTTAGGTTCATGGCAGGAGTCAGAGGACTGGAATACAGTTTCCCATTCATTCTGTCTTGGCTGTTTTCTTTTCTGTCCTTAATGTGTCTATGTGTTTGTGATTGCATTTGGTGTTTTATTAAAGTTGTTCATCTAATTATGACAACTGCAGCTTTTTTTGTGCTCTTTTTGGCATTTATTGTAGACTTATTTCTATTTCTGTACTGAAGAAATTGGGGGTTATTTTACCATGTCCTTTCAGACTTACTCCTGAATGGTAGGGTCATCCTTCATTCTCACCAGCTGATCTTAGTTTTCTAGGGAAATCTGCGGTGTCTGTATCCCTTTGGAAGTAGGAAACTTTAGGGAGTATCTTACTATAAATGAAACGCCCGTTGTTGGAGATGCCTACAATTTGTCTTTGATCTTAGAAAAGACATCTGGGAAAAGCAGTGAGTCGATCATACAATGACATTTCTGGGAGCATTCTGTACACCAGTGGGGTATGGAACACCTGCAGGTTGCAATATTTCGCAATTTCAGAAATTTCAGCGGTTTCAAACTAAAATGGAAAAGTAATTTAAATAGCATTAAATTACAAAATGGCTTACATAGCAATTCTATAGCATATGTTATATTATTTTTAATAATATAACATATGTATTCAAATATAGATAATGTAGGATGGACAAAGAAAGATCACTATGCAATACCTATTCTGAGTCAAATTATTGTAATAATGGCTATTGTTACTGGTCTTTCAGCTTGACCCCTGATTGTGACAGAATAATCTGGCCCAAAACTTGGAGACTGCTATAGCAAATGCGGTGGCTCCTTTCAGGCAACAAATTGCAGAGCTGCAGGAGTTTGGTGTCACCTACTAAGAAAAATTTGCTGGACTGGAAATTGTGGTGAAAGGGCAACACAAGGAAATCCGTGCGCTGCAAAAACAATTGCTGGACCTACGTTCCTGAGATGATGCTAATGCACACATTTGCCTCACCCACCCAAGTTCAATGGCGACCACCGCCATTATAGAGGTTTCTTTAACCAGTGTTGCATATATTTCCAAATGTGACCCACTGCATTTACCTTTGAAAAACAGAAGGTCGTGTTTGTTGTCAACCTCCTGACTGGGGAAGCTCTAGCTTTGGCCTCCTCTTACAAAGACAGCGCCACTCTGAATAATTTTGAAACTTTTGTGATCGTGATAAATCATGATCCCAACTGCTGAGCTACTGCAAAAGTTGAGCATCTTGCACGATTCCCACTCTTGGTTTCTAAATGTGGTCGCCCCTGGTGGGACTATGCTCTCCCCACCTTACATCCAAACAGCCTGGGTCTCTCCTAACAACTGCCTTGCAACTCTCCCACCCTGCAGGACTTAACCTTCTTTCTATTTCTCTCACTTAAAAGAATTATGACATTGGGAACAAGGAGTTGCTTGCAATTAAGGAAGGCTTTTCTGAATGGAGGCATCTGCTGGAAGGGGCTAAGCATCCGGTAACTGTACTCACTGATCATAAAAATCTAGAATTAATTTGTTCTGCCAAGGGGATATCTTATGGACAAGCACGTTGGTCGCTGTTCTTTTCCAGGTTTTATTTTATTATCTCGTATCGACCTGGGTCAAGGGATGGTAAGGCCGATGTTGACTGAACCTCTCCAGGAAGCCAACTCTAAATGTACAATTCTGCCTCAAAAGCACTTCCCAGGGGCCATGAGTCTCAGAACATTCTTGAGTTTCCTCTAGGAGGGGTATGAAAATGACCCACTTCTCAGTCATCCTCCTGTGGATATTGAGAAAATACAAATAGAAGAGGCTCCTAAGTGTAGGAGTATAGGACATTTTAATATGACTAAAATAATGGCAACTCACAGAGGTAGGATAAAAATGGGCACATCTGCAAACAGAAGATGATATCCCGATGAGCTCTTGTCAGTTAGCGTCTCACTCATCTGCCGGCTCCCGCCGTGTGTATCGTTCCCCGCTGGTAAGGGAGTCGGCCATAAGATGGAATCAATTCCAGAGTGAGGCTTGGGGGGACAGCGTGCGGTGATGACATCACTGGAATGCGACGCATTTCCGAGCATGCGTACTACTGACTGCAGTACACCGGGTGTCGGCAGATGAGTGGGACGCTAACTGACGAGAGCTCATTGGGAAATCATCCTCTGTTTGCAGATGTGCCATTTTTATCCTACCTCTGTGAGTTGCCATTGTTTTAGTCATATTAAATTGTCCTAAACTCCTACAGTTAGAGGCAACTCTTCTTTTTGTATTTTCTCAGCTGTTCACTGGAACCTGCTTCTGCTTCCACATTGGTGGCTGCCCTTAGTGAATGGACTTTTAGTCATATATATTATATGTTTGTTACATGGATTATTGATTGGAGATTGCTTTTAACCCCCTCACATGTACCTTTACCATAGATATATTGCTTTGGAATATTGCTTGTGCGCCCTTATTTTGTGTTTGTTTCTCCTACAGATATTAACCTTGAGTACAAGAACAGCTTTTGGACTCATGCACATTGTCTCTATGTACCCAACTCTGCCCGGGTTGAAGCCCTCATTTTGGTTCATGACTCAAAACTTGACTCAAAACTTGTTGGGCATTTTGGGATTTCTAAGACAAAAGAACTTTTGCGTTCAGTTGATGAATCATCAGATGTTAAGGACGCTGCAGTCGGCTTTCCGACCCGTTCCTTAAAGTTGTTGTAAAGCCACATTTTTTCTTTCTATAGTTCCCTCTAATAGATAACATGATGCTCCCCAGTGTATGTTGTTTTTAAAAAAAATGTTGCCTAATACCTTATTTCAGAGCGCCGCTCAGCGCTCACGTGACTTCCCGTGGTCTCCTCTCCTGATTTGACAGCTGCAGGGGGAGGTGCTGAGAATCCCTCGTTAACGTCAACTGGGAAGAGGAGAGGAATTAGGCAGCATATTTTTAGAAATTACATACACTGGGGAGCATCATGTTATCAAACAGAGGGAACTATAGAAAGAAAACACAGCTATTTTAGCAGTAGGAGGGGGGGCTGGGGAGCAGACAGAGCTAACAGGCAGAGAGAGGAGGGGGGAGAGAACAGAGGAGAGCTGCAGATGATGGAGGCACGTAAACTGACCACGGTGTCAGGGCTCAGCAGCCATGATAAACCATGGTCAGTGTACATTTGGAGGACAGAACCAGGCAGGATCAGCCAGGTATTTCAGGTGATAGAAGGAGCCACGTTACACAGCAGAAGCACTGTGCTGTACACCATGCTTTAAAGGGAAAGGATCCATTTTTTTTTTTTTTTTTTAGGGTTACAAACGCTTTAACAACCAGCTATTCTTCACACAGAATTTGAATCAGTTGATAATTTTTTTGATTGATCCGGATTCTAATTGTTCCGAAAATTTGGAATTCATTAGAAAACAAATATACATCAAAATTAAATGAATTTCAATTAAATTCATACTATTTCATTTGAAGATTTGGATACATCCGAATCTCCGAATAACCAAAAATTTATCTGAATTTATATTCGGTAGGGAACGAATTGCACATGTCTAACCACCTCTAGCCATCGGAAATAGTTTAGTTGGAGTAATTGGCGAATATACATTGCAGTCTATTTTTTCTTGTAGAGTCAAAACTTCAGTGTGTTTCATAACTCTTGAGATAATACCAGTATAGCCAGAATAAGGACACATTTACATGTATCAGTTAATTAGCAGCATTTTAAGCCCAAACACCACTATTCTAGGAAGTATTAGAAGCGGATTAGGTCCATCAACTTTCCTAGGTGAAATAGCCAACCAATACCCATCATATCTGTATTCATTTAATCACTTGCCGACCGCCGCATGTACATATACGACGACACAATGGCACGGACAGGCAAATGGGCGTACAGGTACGTCCCTTTAAATTTGCCGCCGTGTGGTTCGTGAGTGTGATCGCGGGTCCTGCGGACTCGATGTCCGTGGGGATGCCGTGATCATCTCATGGAGAGGAAGAACGGTGAAATGCTGATGTAAACAAGCATTTCCCCGTTCTGCCTAGTGACACTGACACTGATCACAGCTCCCTGTAATCGGGAGCGGTGATCTGTGTCGTGTCACACATAGCCCATCCCCCACAGTTAGAACACATCCCTAGGATACACTTAACCTCTGTAGCGCCCCCTCCTGGTTAACCCCTTCACTGCCAGTCACATTTACACAGTAATCAATGCATTTTTAATCGCACCGATCGCTGTATAAATGTGAATGGTCTCAAAATAGCGCCAAAAGTTTACGCCATAATGTTGCAGTCACAATAAAAATCATTGATTGCCGCCATTACTAGTAAAAAAAAAAGATTAATAAAAATGCCATAAAACTATCCCCTATATTGTGGACGCTATAACTTTTGCGCAAACCAATCAAACCAAATCAAACCAATCAATAAACACTTATTGAGATTTTTTTTTTACCAAAAATATGTAGAAGAATACGTATCTTTTTTTAGATATTTTTTGGGGATATTTATTATAGCAAAAAGTAAAAAATATTGCTTTTTTTTCAAAATTGTCGCTCTTATTGTTTATAGTGCAAAAAATAAAAACCGCAGAGATGATCAAATACCACCAAAAGAAAGCTCTATTTGTGGGAAAAAAAGGACATAAATTTTGTTTAGGAGCCACGTCGCACAACCGCGCAATTGTCAGTTAAAACAAAGTAGTGCCGAATTGCAAAAAGTGCTCTGGTCTTTGGCCAGCCAAATGGTCCAGGGCTTAAGTGGTTAAAAGGCATTTTCATGCTGGACAAGTTAACAGACTGTCACCTGTAGGTATTTAAAGATATTAATACCTATAGAAAATTGTATCTGTGGGAGGGCAGCTTATGACAATAAACCTGTGACATCCCATTGGCCACCCCTTATACCTCTTGATTGGTCAAATCATTTCTGTAAACACCCTCATGGACCAGAAAAAAAGGGACTGCATCAGTAGCCAAGAGCTTTTCTTTTACCATCAAAACAAAGAACATCAGCCAATATCTATCACAGAAATTATCATAATCCCAAACTTACCATGGTACATGATCACAAAAGTATCACATTTTTAGACGACAAGGGGAACTGCACTCTGGAGGGAAGACTATGCAGCACGTTGTTCCGCAAGAGCACCGCTGGTAACACAGTGCTGCATGCTGATAGCTTCCATCCACTGCCATTAAAAAATTCCATTGCTCTAATGATGCCCTCTTCAAAGAGGAGGCTGACAAACTCCAAAATAGGCTCTTGGCAAGAGGATATAGTCGCTCTTGCCTACGCAAAGCCTATAATAGAACAATTACAAAATCAAGACCTGAATTATTGCTCAACAACAAAAAGACTCTGATCCCGATCCAACTAGGATAATCATGCATTTTTCAAAACAACATAAACAAATCAAAGAGCTAGTCCAAAAACATTGGACCGTACTAACAGACGACCCCAGGTCAACACCTTTGTGTCGACTATTCCCTCAATAACCTAAAAATGAGCCACATCTATTAAAGATAGACTGGTCCAGAGTGAGTACAAAGGTAAACAAAAAAGCAAAAAACACTGTCCGGCATTTGGTTCTTTTCTATGTGGACACTGCTCCTATTGTTTCCTCATAAGAAGAGAGAAAACTTTCCGACTTCCTAATGGGGAAAATTTTAAAACCCTCACACTTTGCCAACTGTCAAACTGCTGGCATAGTGTACCTCATGGCATGCGAGTGCGGTGTCTTCTACGTAGGATAGACCAAACAGGAGTTTTGGCACCTCATGTCCAAGCACATGTAAAGCATGCAGATTGGGAACCGGTATCTCCCAATAGGCCGGTATGCAGTGCTTGGGTACGACTATAAAGTACCTAAGGTTACCTTTACCTAGATCATTTTCACATTCCCGATCAGGGAGGAGACTGGAACAAAATCCTGCTTCAATATGAGCAGAGATGGATCTTCAGATTACAGGCCACCACCTATCCAGGCCTGAATGAACCCATCTCCTTTGCCCCCTTTCTTAAGGGTCTTTCATCCGGAAAAACCCACTAAGATCGTCTCATTATAACACACATATCAACCATTATAGCTTTCTATACCATTAGATTGGTCTCCTTAAAAAATGACACACAGCTCTTGAAACAGATTGGTCTTTAGAACTGAGTCAGACATGACCATAGAAAACTAAACACGATCCAATATATGTTTATTCATAGGCGTTGTGCTTTTTTTAGAAAATGCATTTGTAATCATATTGCATTTATGCTTGTTAATTATCTTTCTGTTTGTTTGTTGTAGATTTCCATTGATTCCTGGCTCCATAAGTCTTTCCTTTGGAGGAAGCCTTTTCCCCAAATGGCTTCCCGGCAAGAAGGGGGAGCGTAGAGATCTCTGCGCTCCCAGCCATGCTCCAAGAGGTGGCTGGAATTCCTTTCGGCCACTGGGGGAGAAATTTCTTGCCGGCGGCATCCCTGGATCACTCCCAGACGTTTCTCTGTGGAGTGCGCATGCGCGAGATCTTGTGCGTGCGCATGACACCATGACATCACGTAATTATGGTGGAAGTGTCACATACCTGAGGGGAGACTGAATTGACGAGGTCGGCCTCTCTTGTATCTTCAGCCCGGGTCCCGCTGAGAGTGGAACAGATGGAGCCAAGGACAGAAAATGAAGTGAATAGCAATAAAATTAATATTACTAAAAATTGATGACAGAAAATAAAATAATTATAATTATAAACAATCCATATTGTGAATAAACCATCAATGTGTAAATATTTGTCCGTACATGACCGTGCTCAAAGAATCCATTATAATAATAACAATTAAATGGTGAAAAAAAGAGAAGTGAAAAAAAGTCCAAAATGATAATAAATATGTGGTGAAAAAAAGTTCCAAATGTGTAGTTAGTGCAGAATCAATCCAGCGATGTTAATCGATAGTGACACCCACCACCGGAGAGGAGTAAAGGCTTACCAGAAAGCCTGCGACCGCCCTTACTCAGGGGGGTCAAAACAGGCTCAGTAGATCAACGTTGGTATCTTGTTGAAACCGCAACCGATGTCCTATGGATTACCCTCAATGTTGGCTTCTCATCAACAGTAGGAGATGCTCCAGGAAAAGGAAATGGTTCTAGGAAGGACCAGGTAAACAATGTTCAGGTAAGGATGGACCATAAAAAAGAGAGAAGGGACTCCAGTAGTGCAGATAGCCAGGGACGTTTAATGAAAATTTAAATAAAAATACATTGCGCCAGATTGCGCAAAAAATGCATATAAATGTAAATTGCATATAAGGTGCATATAAATGACAAGTGCACTACAAGTCATCCAGATATAAATGCACAGGATCAAACGTGATCAACGTGTATGCCAAAAAAAAAGTGCCACTAGGCACCAGCAGTGAGACTGTCACGTCCAGCGAGACAGAGATCTCCACCGCCGTTGAAGTTAAAAACGCGCATGCGCAATGTGAACTCACGTTGGCATACACGTTGATCACGTTTGATCCTGTGCATTTATATCTGGATGACTTGTAGTGCACTTGTCATTTATATGCACCTTATATGCAATTTACATTTATATGCATTTTTTGCGCAATCTGGCGCAATGTATTTTTATTTAAATTTTCATTAAACGTCCCTGGCTATCTGCACTACTGGAGTCCCTTCTCTCTTTTTTATGGTCCATCCTTACCTGAACATTGTTTACCTGGTCCTTCCTGGAACCATTTCCTTTTCCTGGAGCATCTCCTACTGTTGATGAGAAGCCAACATTGAGGGTAATCCATAGGACATCGGTTGCGGTTTCAACAAGATACCAACGTTGATCTACTGAGCCTGTTTTGACCCCCCTGAGTAAGGGCGGTCGCAGGCTTTCTGGTAAGCCTTTACTCCTCTCCGGTGGTGGGTGTCACTATCGATTAACATCGCTGGATTGATTCTGCACTAACTACACATTTGGAACTTTTTTTCACCACATATTTATTATCATTTTGGACTTTTTTTCACTTCTCTTTTTTTCACCATTTAATTGTTATTATTATAATGGATTCTTTGAGCACGGTCATGTACGGACAAATATTTACACATTGATGGTTTATTCACAATATGGATTGTTTATAATTATAATTATTTTATTTTCTGTCATCAATTTTTAGTAATATTAATTTTATTGCTATTCACTTCGTTTTCTGTCCAGCGCTGCACTGATTATTATCTACAACTAGTTTTGCCTTATATCGGGGTTATAGTGTTCAGCAGCAGGACCCATATCACGTTTTTCATCATTATTGATTATTAATTATTATTTTTTATTTATTATTTTTTATTTATGCACTTAGCGCAGGTTTTTTATTTATTTTTAGATGGAGCCAAGGGCCAGGAGGAACACGAGTGCCTGAAGATGAAGACCCAGAGACCTGTTGCAGGAAGTCGCAGCTAGTCACAGGGCTGTAGTTGCAGCAGTGCTGAGCCAAGCAGGAGGCAGGAGCGAGGTCATAGGAGAAGCCAGGTTTGTTAACAGACAGGCAGCATGGTAACAGGACATCAGGTAAAGGCAAGGTCAGATGAGGAGCCGGGATCAGGAGCCAGGAATCAAGTAAACATAGTCCAGGAGCAGGGTCAGAGGAGAGCCGGGATCAAAGCCAGAGATCAGACAAACAGGATCCAGGAGCAGGGTCAAACAGGAGCCAAGGTCAGCCACGGGTATTCAGACAGGAATCACAGGTTCAGGGTAACAGGAGCACAGCTGAAAGACCAGTCAGCACAGAACAGTGGTAGAGAACTCCTTAAATAGGCCGTCTGGCGCCAATTGGCACCAGGGATGTGCTCCTGCGCTTGCACGCCGGTCCCCGCGCATGCGCATAAGCACGCACGGGTGTTCATAGTCTCCTGTGCGCACATACATGTGCATAAGCGTGCACGGGTGTTTGTAGTCTCCCGTGCGCACGTGCCAGATGATTACCACTGGTTTCCTTACATTGCCCCCCCCTTAAGGGCAGCCTCCGGATGCTCACTAAGGAACTCTTCTCACGGTAGAGGCAAAGGTAAGCTTAAATCAGTCTTGGAGCATGCACATTGGTGGAGAGTTCCCAAGAATTATCTTCAGGGCCATAGCCCTTCCACTTAATGAGGAACTGGGTTTGGCCTCTTCTCTTCCGACAATCCAGAACAGCTTCCACCTCAAATTCCTCATTACCATCAACCAGTAACGGGGCAGGGGTCTCGGGTTCACGATCAGGAAACGATTGGCCGCAGATCATTTCAGGAGAGACACGTAGAATACAGGATGGATTTTTAGACTCCCTGGTAAAGTTAGTTCAAAGGCCACGGCATTAATCCTCTTCTTTACAGGAAAAGGGCCAATGTATCTCGGTCCTAATTTCTTAGAAGGGCAGGCTAGTTTAAGGTTTGCGGTAGATAGCCATACCATGTCCCCCGGTTTCAGATCTAGATTGCCTTTCCTTCTTTTATCATAGAACCTATTGTAGTTCGTTTAGCCCCCCAAAACTCAAGGCGATCCTGTACTGCTGGTACTGGAAATTCTTTAGGAACATCAGGCAAAAAGGATGGATGGAAACCATAATTAGCAAAGAAAGGAGTCTGTTTAGTGGAAGAATGTATGGCGTTATTGTATGCAAATTCTGCTAATGGTAAAAGAGAAACCCAGTCGTCTTGTGCGAATGAAGAGAAACAACGGAGGTACTGTTCCAAGGTCTGATTTGTTCTTTACGTTTGACCATTGGTCTGAGGGTGATAGGCAGAAGACAAGCAATGTTTAATGCCAGGACTTCACATAGGGACTTCCAAAATCTGGAGGTGACGGAAGTAATATTGGCAGGAATACCATATAGCAGAAGGGGTACCTTTCAGGGGCACCAAGTGGGGCATCTTAGACAGGCGGTCTACTATCATGAAGATGGTGGTAAATCCTTCAGACGGGGGTAGTTCAACAATAAAGTCCATGGAGATCATGCTCCATAACTTCTCAGGTACAGGAAGGGGCTCCAACAGACCCCAGTTCTTAGTTTTAGAAGACTTGTTCCGTAGACATGTAGTACAAGACCTAACATAGTCTCTGCGAACTTGTACTAAACTTGGCCACCAGAAGGAACGAAGGGCTAACTCAGCAGTTTTATGCGCTCCGAAGTGTCCTACCAGGGATGATTGTGGCACATGTAGAATACTGCTGTGCGTAACTGTTCCGGAATAAAGATCTGCTCACCATGAAAGTAGAGACCCTCTTTAAGCTGGAGGTGAAGTCCTAGAGGAGGAGGATGATCCAGGACTGCTGTCTTGACTTGGGAAATTAGATCAGTCTGTAAAAAAAGAAAATTCTTAGCAGGCAAAATGGTATCGGGTTCAGAGAGTACTTGGGTGTTTTGGAACATATGTGAAAGGGCATCCGGCTTCCCATTCTTGGATCCGGGCCGGTAGGTAATGTGGAAGCAGAATCTTGCAAAAAGAGGGCCTATCTGGCCTGGCGGGGTCTTAACCTTTTGGCTGTTCTCAGGTATTCAAAAGTCTTGTGATCGGTAAATACAAGATTAGGGTGTGCTGCCCCCTCAAACAGGTAACGCCACTCTTCAAGGGCTGACTTAATGGCAAGTAATTCCCGATCACCGACATCGTAATTCCTTTCAGGGGCACTTAGCTTCCTGGAGAAGAAGGCAACAGGTGAAGCAAAGATTTTGTCCCTTGTCGCTGAGACAGTATGGCTCCTACAGCAATTTCCAAGGTGTCAACCTCAAGGACATAGGGAAGAGCAGGATCTGGGTGCTTCAGAATGGGAGCAGTGGTGAACAGGCCCTTCAGTTTCTCAAATGCTGTTTGAGCTTCAGAGGTCCATGAGAAGGTTAGGTGTTGTTTGGTTAATTGGGTAATGGGTGAAATAATACTGCAAAAGTCTTTAATGAATTTCCTGTAGAAATTGGCAAACCCCACAAATCCCATCTGCAGAAATAATGAGGCCCAAGAACTGGATGGTGCTTTCTCGAAATCACATTTTTCAGCCTTGGCATAAAGGTGATGTTTCCCCAGTATGTTTAATACCTTCTTTACATGGACCCAATGGGATTCTAGAGAAGTGGAAATATCAGGATGTCATCCAAATAAACAATAGTAAACAGATCAAGAAAGTCCCGAAACACATTGTTTACAAAATGCTGGAAGGTGGCTGGCACATTACAAAGTCCAAAGGGCATCACCAGGTACTCAAAGTGCCCAAAACAAGACCTGAATGCCGTCTTCCACTCATCACCTTCCCTTATTCTGATCAAGTTGTAGGCTCCCATTAGGTCTAACTTGGAAAATACACGGGCCTCTCGTAGTCTCTGGAACAACTCAGGGATAAGGGGCAAGGGATATCGGTTCTTAATGGTCACCTTATTTAAGTCCCAATAGTCAATACACGGCCGGAGAGAGTGGTCCTTCTTCTCAACTAAGAATATTCCCGCACCAGCAGGGGAAGAGGATGGCCGGATAAACCCCTTGTCGAGGTTTTCGTTAATATATTTCTGCAGTTCCTCTAGTTCAAGCTCCGAGAGTGGGTAGATCCTGCCAAAGGGAATTTCAGCACCAGGTAAGAGTTCTATGGGACAATCGTAAGGTCTGTGGGGCGGAAGAGTGTCAGCATTCTTTTTATTAAAAACATCCAGGAACTCATGATAAACAGAAGGCACAACTTTCATCGTTTCAGAATCCACATCAATGCAGAGGACGGAAGCTTCAGGACTGGGTATAGGAGGAAGGCAAAATTCTCTGCAGTAGTTAGAAGGAAAAGACAACTCTCCCGTGGACCAGTTGATGAGAGGATTGTGTGCCTTTAACCAGGGCTGACCAAGGATGACGGCAAATAGATGAGAAGAAATGACGTCCAACCGTAAGAGTTCCTGATGCCAAGAAGCTGAGATGCACAGGATGGGTTCAGTCTCTGAGGTGACAGGTCCTGATTTGATGTTAGAAGCATCTGCCAAGTGAAGCGTGTCCACAAAACAACTACAGGCCCCAGAGTTCACAATAACAGAAACAGAGAGAGTTCTTCCATCTAACTGAAAAGAGACTGGCAACAGGAAGTGTTTCTGGCTGGAGTTCAATGCGGCAACTGCGGGAGGAGGAGGAGCTCTCCTATGATGTCCCCGGAAACAAGTCTGTAAGAAATGCCCCTCGTCGCCACAGTAGAGACAAAGTTTATCATAGCGACGTCGGGCCCATTCTTGTATAGTGAGAGGAGGTCTTGGAAAACTGGCACGAGGAACCTCCTTGACTTCAGAAGAATCTTTAGGCAAGGCAGAAGCAGGTGGAAGGTCCATGGAGCAAACAGGCATAAGGTGAGGATTCCCGACCTTTTCGAACTGCCTTTCCCACAGGTGGCGGTCAATTTGAATACAAAGAGAGATTAAGTCCTTCAGAGAGGTGGGGGTTTCCACCCTAGCAAGCTCATCCTTGATGGAGTTGGACAGTCCCTGGCGAAATTGGAAATGTAGGGCTGAGTTATTCCATTCCGTATCCGCACTCCACAGGCGAAAGTCAGAGATGTAGTCCTCCACAGGCCTGGGGCCCTGTTGCAGGTGGCTTAATGATGTTTCAGCAGTCTGATGACGAAAAGGGTCAGCGTATAATTGGGCCATGGCAGCAAAGAAGGAGTTGACTGAGGCCAGGACAGGGTCATGCTGTTCCCGAAGCTGAAAGGCCCAGGCCTAGGGTTCCTCTAGCAGCAAGGAAATGAGAAATCCCACCTTCACTTCTTCAGTAGGAAATGTGCGAGGAAGCAAGGAGAAGTCCAGTTCACAGGAATTCTGGAAAGTCCTTAACTTACTACGGTTTCCAGAAAAGCGTTCAGGGAGTGGTACCCTGGGCTCAGAGTAGATAAGGTTGGACTGCTTGGGTGTAGGTTAAGCTGGATGCACTCAGTAGTTGGTCATGAATGCGGGCTAAGTCCATATGCAACCCTTGCACAACATGCGAGAGTGCGGTAACAGTCCGACAAAGGGTTGACAGCAGAGAGACCTCCCTTTCAGACTCCATCCCTGGCTGACTGGTACTTTCACAAACCTGTGGGGAGACTGAATTGACAAGGTGGGCCTCTCTTGTATCTCCAGCCTGGGTCCCGCTGAGAGTGGAACAGAAGGAGCCAAGGGCCAGGAGGAACACGAGTGCCTGCAGATGAAGACCCGGAGACCTGTTGCAGTAAGTCGCAGCTAGTCGCAGGGCTGTAGTTGCAGCAGCGCTGAGACAAGCAGGAGGCAGAAGCAAGGTCATAGGAGAAGCCTGGTTCGTTAACAGACAGGCAGCATGGTAACAGGACATCAGGCAAAAGCAAGGTCAGATGAGGAGCCGGGATCTGGAGCCAGGAATCAAGTAAACATAGTCCAGGAGCAGGGTCAGAGGAGAGCTGGGATCAAAGCCAGAGATCAGACAAACAGGATCCAGGAGCAGGGTCAAACAGGAGCCGAGGTCAGCAACGGGTATTCAGACAGGAATCACAAGTTCAGGGTAACAGGAGCACAGCTGAAAGACCAGTCAGCACAGAATGGTGGTAGAGAACTCCTTAAATAGGCCATCTGGCGCCAATTGGCACCAGGGATGCGCTCCTACGTGTGCACTCCGGTCGCTGCGTATGCGCATAAGCGCAAACGGGTGTTCGTAATCTCCCGTGCGCACGCGCATGTGCATAAGCGCACACGGGTGTTTGTAGTCTCCCGTGCACGCGCGCATGCGCGCGAGCGTGTGCTAGATGATTACCACTGATCTCCTTACAGGAAGTGACAATGGTGATCGGGGACTTCTGCTTTCTGGGAAGCCGAGGGAGCCACACGATGTCCGCTCTCTCAGCGGCATTGGGACACCACCAATCAGGGGAGGAAAGGGAAGGGGGAGGATGGCACCTATGACCCATTACACTTTAATTAAGCATTATAAAAACACCAGGATGCATGAGGATCAGAACATGATCCCAGGCATCCTGTAGCTGATTGCCATCTGCACCAATGATTTAATGTAAGTACTCTATACATAATATGTTTAGTCGACTTTGCTTTTCGTTTTTTGCTTTATCCACCTTTAAGGGTGGCATAAGCTATATTTCATGGAACAATTACTTATACCTGCTTGGCGTTTTTTTCTGTTCATTCACAGACCCTCAGGCTTTCTGTGTGAACTATAGCTAGGCACTAACCAACATGCCACTGATGGTGCTTTGCACCCACATCACCATCAAGGTAAACCAGTTTTTTGTACAAATGACATATGGTTTAGTACTCACTGTCATTATGCACAACTTGTTTCACAACACATGTTTATTTGAGCTTTATATTATGTATAGCATAATTTAGCTACATTGATCTCACATACACTCACTTCATGTATGTCTTTCTATCACCTTTTTACTTGCTCATTATCAGCCTTCTTTAACACTCAGTTTTGTCTCTGTTTTATCACATCTTATTTTGTACATTCACAATACATGTGGTATCAATCTTTACACAGGTCATTTTATTTGTATATTTTATCATTTACTACGCACAATACAATACAATGACCTCCATCTCACAACATCTAATTTTCATTTATTATTCACCTTCTTTATATCATCATCACTGTAATACACTGACACATCAATAAGATACACATGTTTGGAACCTATTTGGCACCAACAATGTACATTAAGCTAACATCACTTCAATGCAAATACACATTAATAATAAACATTGGAACACATTTGGCAGTTCAATAGGATTTTATGATTGGAGAAGTACTCTCCCTCCTTATGATATAATGATATCCTCGGGGATTTGCTGCAGGTGCGGACCACCCACACCCCCTGATGGTGTCCCAAGTGTGACTCCTTGCAAGCCACTTTGGGTTGAATATCACCCTTTCTTGGAACGCGAGTAGCCAAGGGACCCCTGGGATCATCCAACTGATTTTAAGAAATTCTGGTCAGAAGATCTCCTACTTGTACCCTCCATTGGTAACTAAACCTTATGTTTACATAGATTGAATATTTGGTGCAATATATATGTCTCTGACACTTGAAATATTGAACACATTGCCTTATAGCAAACCATCCCTGAAGAAGACCGTGACCCCACAGGTCGAAACACATCGGGGCATCAATACAACAGACATTTTTGATATGTGATGTTGTAATTAACCTTGTGTTTGCAATTTCTGTATTTTGGAACGATACTGCTATCGCCTAACCAGAGCTAATGTTTTAACTGCTACATGTTTATGATTTGACAATTTTTCTAATAAAGAATTTATATATATTTTTGAATTTTTGAATTTGTTCATTTTGCTGCTAAAAAACCCCTTGCGAGAATCCTCCCATTTTAGTGTTGCTATCAGTAGGAGCTATAGTGCTCCATCAATGGTGTCAGTGGGAGAAATAGTGCCCTATCAATGGTGTCAGTGGGAGGAATAGTGCCCCATCATTGGTGTCAGCGGGAGAAATAGTGCCCCATCAATGGTATCAGTGGGAGGAATAGTGCACCATCAATAATGCAAGGAATAGTGCCCCAATAATGGTGTCGGTGGGAGGAAAAGTGCCCCATCATTGGTGTCAGTGGTAGAAATGGCATCCCATCGTTGGTCTCAGTTGGAGGAGTAGTGCCCCAGGAGCTGGATAAAGGCAAGCAAAGGGCCACATTCAGCCCTTGGGCCACAGTTTGGAGACCACTGGTCCAATGCCTCACAGCTGGGGACCATGAGGCAAGTCTCTTTGGTTACCCTGCACCACTGCACAGCTATTGGTACCCAGTGCAATCTTTGGAAGACTGCACAGTACAGGAGGGCAGTCTTCTCTAAGCTCACAGTCCAGAACACTGGTGTGAACGGGGAAAGGCCAGTATCCGAGACCCTAAAAGAGCAGTCTCAGTCCAAACTAACTCTGGCACTTATGTCCCAAAAAAAGCACACAGTCAGCAGCAATCAGTTCAGGGTCATTACTGCCAAGTCCCTAGGACAGCTGCCACGTACCAGCTTCCTCTGGACACAATCCAGTCAGTGAGACAGTCCTTCTCTAGACCAGGTGCCTTTGGTGAAATCCTTCAGTAAGTTCCAGATCACTTGCAGGTCCCAGCTCTGCCACCGATGAGACCTCACAGAGCAGCAGTCAGGAGTGTGTAATGTACAACATAGCTTACAGAATTCAGTGATCAAGGGTGGGACATGCAGTACAAGATACCGAGTACAAAGGTCAGCAGTATGTAACATAGTCCCAGTGGCGTAGCGGGGGGGAGGGGGAGTAGCCGGTGCAGTTGCCCCAGTCACAACATTCAGAGAGGTGCCGAAATACCCAAGCTGACCGCGTCACGCCACAACCACATCTCTCTGTAGCTGCAGGCATTTCTCTCCCCGCTGGCTGCATCTATAATCACTCACTGCAGACCAGAGTACAGCTGTCTCCTCCTCCACTCTGACATTTCAAATACACACACCAGGAGGAGGAGCCAGGGAGGAGGAGGAAGGACACTGCTCTACAGCATCTGCACTGATCAGAGGTCTATATTAACAGAGTTATCAGGGTCTTGCAGAGAAGGGGGACATGGGTAGGTTACAAGGGGGGGTGGATTTGAAGTTTGACCCCCCCCCAGCACAATTCCTCTCCCCTCCCAAAGCACCCACTCGTACATATCCTCTAACCCCCGCCCCCCTCCTCAAATCAAAGAGATGCCAGCTGCCATAGAAGGGGCCCTGGGCACCCTGCAAGAGATGCAGGGCAATTGTCCAGGGTGTCCACGCTAGCAGGCTCCTGCCAGATGGGTTAGTGGAGCCAAGTGCCAGAACTTGTTCCGTCATTGGGCTTTTGGATGCAGCCTGGATTTGCGGGATGCAGGGATTTTGTTCAAATTTAGGCATATTTGGGGGTGTGAGATGAGTTGTGCGTAAGGGGGGGGGGGGGGCACTTTTCTGGTCCCTACACTGTGTTACACACCCTTGACTCCTGCACTCTTTTTGCTTTGTACTCCTGACTCCTACTATGCATTACACACTCCTACACTCTGTGCATTATGTACTCCTGTCCCCTGCACTCTGTGCATTCTGTATATCACTGACCCCCGGTCTCTGCGTGTCATTTACTAAACCCACCACTGACTATAGCCTTCTGTGCATTACGTATTCCTGTTCCTTGAAGACATTGCATTACACATCCTGGACTCCTGCACTCTGTGTTATGTATTCCTAAACCAGCACTCTGTGTGTTACGCAATCCTGAGCCTTGCACTCTGAGGTGAGGCCGGGGAACCTGTTGGACTGTCTGTTAGTGAGGGAGCCGGGAAGATATGGAGGGACAGAGGATGGCAGCTGGTGCTGGAGGACAAATGACAGAGGGAGAGAAAGGGGAGTGGGGAGGGGCATGGTGTTGGTGGTATGTGGTAGGGAGTGAAGGTATATAGAAAGTCTGACAGGCTGTAGTGATCCAGTGATGGACATCTCATGCTGTTTGTGCTGAGCTCAGGAATTTGAGCCTGCTATGCTGGGATTTGTAGTGCCATAGAGAGTCCCTTCTCTGTAAATGTACCATAATGGGTTTAGTATTGTACTAGTGGGGCACTCAGGGAGTGATAAAAGTCCATGGGTTAGGGGGCGCAAATTACTTGCCTTGACCTGAGCGCTGACAACCCACGCTACACCAATGCATAGTCCTACCTGCTGGGCAAAAATGTCCTGGCATCAGCAGTCCAAGGGAGGAAAATAACATTAAAGCCTCAGTGGTCAGTGAAATGGGAAGGAGATTGTGGTCAGTGGGTGAAGGCATTCCCCATCGTCAACAACAGTGGGAGAAATAATCTCTCCTCCTAAGGTATGTGGTCAGTGGTAGAAAAAATGTTGGTAGTGAGTGGCATTTCTCCTCCTGAAAATTATTAGTGGTCAGTGGTGTTTCTCACCAAACCCTTGAAAAGCATTGGTGATCTGCGGTGTTCTCCTATTGAAAAGCACTGATGTTCACTGGGATGCCACAAAGACAACAGTCCCACAGTCCCTCGCTGCTGCCTGTCTGGTGACGTCATTGCTATGCTCATATTATTGGGCAGAAGATTACTCTGCCCTCCAAGGGACTCAGCATGGATATGTGGAATGCTGTTTTTTTTTTTAAATCCCAGAACAGTCCCACAGAATCCAGAACTGGAATCCAGAACAGAATATGCATTTGAGAGGTAAGGAACATACCTCAACATGATGAACCTTAAAGATCAAGAAAGAAAGGAAATTAAATACAACATAAAATATACTGTATTTATTACAAGTAAATAAAATGAAAGCAGGCGAACAAGGGCTTTAATCAAACAGATTTCAGAAATAGCAGTTATAATCCAAAACCAGTTGTTCTGCCTGGTTTTCTCCCTGGAAAAAGGCAAATAAAAATAGGTCATTTTCACACGAGCCAGCAAGACAGGCTTTATTACTGTGAAATTTAAACTGATTGACGTGAGCCGGGAGTGGACCTGGGGATGTGTGGTGTTGTGCTCTTCAATTTACTCTCAATATTGCAGTCAGGAAATGTTATTCTGCAGGGGATTGCTCCATAGAAGGAAGCTGTGTTTGCTCATATGCGTTCAGACTCTCATTTGTTTTCTTAATCACAATTCACTACTGTGCTACGAAGGCATTCACAATAAACGAAGATCCTGGGTCCCAGAGAGGTGCTAAGATTAGGGGCTCCGGTGAGACAAAAGAGCAACAGAAGCGTCAAGACCTCCTCAATACTGCCAGATCTGCCACTGTAAAAAAGAAGGGGAGGTCAGGAGAATCTGCAGTGTCTAACCACAGACTGACAGCAGCATATGTTCTTCCAATATACCTTTCCTATGGTTTGTAACCCAGACATACAGTATTCCACAGCACTGAACAGCGAACACTGAGTTAGTCACATTAGTTTCTGTGCTGCCGATTCCTCCTGATCTGGCTGAAATTCAAGCCGTGAATGGCCCTGCAGTCAACTATCGATTTTGAAATCAACTTTTGTTGACCCGTGTGGAAACCTGAAGAGCTGAAGAGTGACTGCATCCTATCAAATGCAATCACAGATCGGCAACACCACTGTATACAAAGGACTTTTGTCAAAATGGGTGGAAACCAGTGTAGCAAACCCCTGTAGGGAATGCTGATGAACTTGGATTCCCCCACTCCTGCTCAGCCAGGCACACCCAATTTTCACAAGCACCCAGAGACAGAGAACAGTCTGTTTGTTTTTGTTATTTATTGAGAGTTAATAACTTTGTAGCGCTGACAACTTCTGTTTCTAGCCATATGTGTGTTATGCAGTATATACGGTAAGTTGTTATAGTGCCATCTTGTGGATAATTGAAAAGGTACAATACTTTTACGTTTCATGATTAAGTGAAGTGACATGGAAGTGATTGATTGTTTACTTTGGAACTTTAGCTGTGACCCACCCACAATGCTCCTGGACAAGAGGAGAACTGAACTGCATTGTGGGAGGATATAAAAGGGCTGGGAGCGGCCATCTTAGGTCTCTTGTTCCTGGGACGCGTGGCCTGCCAGCAGGACTCTGTGGGTGTGCGTGTCCCACAGGGTTGCGGCCTACTTTGAGAAGGAGCGGAGCAGCTGCAAGGATCCTTCCGTCGTATCACAGTGTGCTGGAGCAGCAGAAGTGATCGTTCCGGAGACCCGTGGGGAGGTAACCCGAGGACTCCTGGTCGTTAGTGAACGGAACAGTGTGACAGCGTGGTGGTGTCTCCATACGGACTGAGAACTGCTGAAACGGAGACATCCATCTGCCTGGATCCCGTGTGGTGAGAGGGTTAACACCCAGAAGTTTGTTTAATACTACACACACACACACTTAGAATTGTTACAGAGTGTTGCTGGGACTGATAGTCCCACAGAACAAGTTAAGTTGGAAAACTGTACATCTGCATAGACTTCAGTATTCAAGAGCGGATGCTAGATGTTTCTCGTCTTCATATGAGAACACTTAGTCAGTCTGCCGGATTATAACTGCCTTAGTGTATTACCTTACACTGCACAACACCCAAGAGGAACCCCTTGTGGATTACAATTACAAGTTCTTAGCTAGCGAAGACTGAAGACGTCAAGACCATCTTTTTCATTGCATTTATTTACTAAGTATAGTGACTTTACAGTTTAGAGCAGGGGGAGCTCCCTGGTATAGATATATACAATTAGGTATATTTGTGTGTGTTACCTATTGTCATAATTATTTACTATACTATTGCACTACATTGGTGTGATAGTGTAGTCATTGTAATAACCCTTTATATAAATAAACTACTTACTCAAAGAAAGAAGTTATTTCTGGTTATTATTGAAGTTTGTGTGCAGTGTTGTTATTTTTCCTGCAGGTGGAGCTACAGACACCCAGGTAGCGGTAAATATAGATATAAGTGTATATTGTGGGTTAAAGTCAATACTCATATCATTACAACACTGCACTACAGCTGTGCCAAGGGGATTGAACAATTTAAGAGGGGTAAAGAGATAAGAGGACAGGCCCGCTTTAAACCAGCAGCTCCACCGAGAGTTATTGCTACAACTTGGATAGGGATGAGAGATTATGGGATGCCCACTTGACTTCAGCAAAACTTTCAGCAACAACTTCAGGGACATCTTCCTATATACAGTCTATATACAGTCTCCTTCACTTTCCTCCCACACAGCACTTGCTTGCTCCAGTTGAATCACTTTGGCATCTCTGAAATGCTCCCAGTTAGATTAGCAATGGCCCTTTACAGGCAGGAACTCATAGCCCCTTTTTGTGTAGCACAATGTAGTGAAACAGCTTCTTCCTCTGTGGCCACTGATCCCAGCACCACCTCTTCAGCCATTGCCAACCCACATGGCTGCAGCTGCCCCTTTCATTAGCGCCCCAGGCTAACCTTCCATACCAGTCCACCTGACTGACTCTTCACCAGCCCACCCAGCTGACTCTCATGAGATCTCTAGGGAAAGGCTGAAGACTTAAGCACATCACTGTCTTCAAGGGAGACACTGTCTCCCCCCTTTGTAGGTCCCCACAGTGTTAATCTACTCACTCTGTCTTTTCTTGCTCCAGGAAGGGCTTCCTCCCATGTGTTATGGCTGGATCCTTCCAGCACCCAAACCCTGTCCGAAGGCAGGACACCCCCCCAAGACTAGGGGGTACCCCTGAGGGCCACCGACAGCCTCCTCAACACTGTATCTTCATCTTCCACACCAGTGCCCTGCTGGCATGGCATGCAGTATGTCAATTTATGAGGTAAGCTCTGCACCCTGCTAGCCCACTACTGGGGATTGGCCGAGGCCTCATAAATATTCAAGGCAGCTCCTCCTAACCTCCACCCATTAATTCTAGAAGGTTCTCCAACCTTCTAGACCAGGGGGAGGCACCAGAGAGCTGCCAGGATGGGTCACCCAGCCCTGAACCTTAGTAAACCCTGACCCAGATTCTATAGCTCAGGCTTACTCCTGAGCTAAACTATGTTTTACCTACTATAACTTCTAACACACACTACACTAACTTCTAGCACACACTAGAGGGTGCTACACAATAGCTGAAGATTGACTGCTTCCTATAAGATGCAACCACAGTTGGGCAACACCACTGTATACAGATGCCAAGGCTGCCCAAATACAATAAGTGTAAAATAGCTGTTAGCTAGGATGGGGGAATCAATGGACTTTCTCTCATACAGCCCACAGGCCGAACAAGAGAAAATTACACTCTAATGAAACTATCTTAGTCACACACTATTATTATTATTATATATTTATATATGGTATCTCTGACATATTATGCAGTGCTGTACAAAGAACATTGATCCATTCCCACTAGTTTTTGCACCAGAGGAGCTTACACTTTAATGATACTAACATAGTCACAAATAATTAAAATTATAATACAATTATATATCTCTGACATACTTTACTTAACGATCCTTCAATCCTCTGGAAAACAGCGCTCCCCCACGTCCAGCGGTGGACTGTTCCTGCTATCCTCAGATCCAGAGTCAGTCTTTGGACGTGATAATGTCAGGAACAGTCCATGCACAAGATTGCTAGCGTGCAGGGGGCAGGAGTGGCAGGGACTGGTCTTGCACTCAGAGAATAAGCGGATTAGGTAATTATATCTCCACTTTCCACACCCCTAGACATAAACGAGCAGTTAACCCATGCAGCTCCATTGTATGGGAATTTTTTTTCCCCCCGGAGTTCTTCTTTAAGCCCTGCCCACCAGACCTGCAGGAGTAAAGGGGAGGATGTACTGTAATTTGCTGCATCAGGGGCCTGGACTTTAATGCTGACGGACCTTTAATGTTCCTGCCACAGTCACACATTATTAATAATATTATACTTTTACGAGGTTCTGACATATTCCCTAGTACTGAATAGAAAGCATTGAATCAGTCACATTCGTTTCTGCCCCTCTGGAGCTTACACTCTAATGTGCCTGTTAAATATGAGAGATGGTAGAATGAACTTACATTATATGCCTTAAATGTGCTTTCTTTGCTTGTCTTTAGCATGGTACCTGTTGCTTATCATAGTGACTGTACATAGCAATTTAGGCTGAATACAGACAAGTGTCCATTAAGTTCAATTCTTCACAAGCTTTAGTAACTAAAACTTAGGCAAAATCAGACAAAGGTGAAAACATTGGCAAGGAAAGGTTGATTAAAAGGAAAGCAGCTGAAAAATACAGCTTTGTGGAAACATTTTTATAGCTTAACTATGAAAGATCTTTTTTTAAACTGGTATTTCCACTATCTATATGACTCATATTCTGTCATTTTTTCAGATTCCAATCTAATGTCTATTGGCAGCCCACAGAACCACCTGCTAATAGTTCAGTGAAATGTGGCACAGTGTCCACAGACAGCTTTGAGCGTCTGTGAAAGGCATAGTTGCCAACCGTCCCGATTTGTCCAGAACACTGATTTTAAACAGCTGTCCCAACACAACCTTGTCCTGGGCTGCACCCTGGAAGCCAAAGTCGGTCACAGACAGTTGAACTGCATTCACATCGGGGCAGGCTTTGCATGCTGCCAGGCAGGTTCATGGCACTCAGAACACATGCGGCACACTGGGGACAGAGATCCCTCCCCCTACCCCCCCCCCAGCAGCTGATCAGGCGGCATTCATGACTCAAGGCTTGCAGTGATTGGGTGGGACTCAAGAGGGGGTGTGGTCGGCCTCAGAGGTGAATGCGCTGGCCTGCCCTCTGGTGCATGTGTAAGAGCATAGCTCCCAACTGTTCCTGATTTTGAGGGACTGTCCCTCTGTCCCTCATTCCTCCTCATCTGTCCCTCATTTTGGTCTGATCTATACAGTTGTATATAAAATGTACTTTTTATCTATCAAAAAGTGTTTCCCAGTGTTAAACTTTTCATCTGATTTCTAAATTGCTGCATTGGTAAATTCCAAAAGCCACTATAAAGAAATAGTAGTGGTAAAAAAAAGCACTTGTGGGCTTAACCAATCTTTTTTTTTGTACAATTCTCCTTTAAGGGGGCGTGACAAGAGGTGTGTCTTATGCCTGCATACTTTTGCTGATAGGTGTCCCTAATTCCCATCACAAAAAGTTGGGAGGTATGTAAGAGGCCCAATCAGGTTGCAGAGACTGTGAGCAAACACAGGTAATGTAAGCCATCCCCTCTCCAATAGGTACTTGGAGAGGAAAGTGAGTGGAGGAGCCCAAGACTGGGACAGTCAGGCTCTCTCTATGTGGAGCGGAGAGGGCACAGGCAGTGAGTGGCCTATCAGTGATGAGAGTGGAAGTGGTCTTTGCACAGCTGTTCTACAAACAGAGGAGGAGGGGAGGAGGAGGAGGAGAGGAGGGGAGGGGAGGGGAGGGGGGGGGCAGGGTGGATCACACTGAAGTACAGGTCACTGTGTACACACTGCAACATCAACCCCTCCACAGATATGTGAGGGGGTTCTAGTGTTTCCCCTTAAATCGGAGCTCAGGGGAACTCTGATGTAAAGGGGAATGCTGCGAACTGTTATGTAAGGGGGGCTTTGGCAACCAGAGACCACCTTACATCAGCGTTCCACTTTACACCAAAGTCTGCAGCATTTACCCTTACATCAGAGTCCCCCTCTACATCAGGGTCTGCAGAGTTTCCCCTTACACCAGAGTTCCCCTTTACATAAGGGACTGCAGAGTTTCCCCTTGCACTGTAAGGGGAAACCCTGCAGATTCTGATGTAAAGGTGAACTCTGAGGACTCTGATGTATGGGGGTACGCTGTGGATTCTGATATAAGGGGAACTCTGGGGACCCTTGTGTAAGAGGGGGATCTGGTGACCAAAGACTCCTTTACATCATGGTATGCGGTGTTCCCCTTTACATCAGTGTCTGCAGAGTCCTCCCCTGCACTGTAAGGGAGAACCATGCATACTCTGATGTGAAGGGGAACTCTGTGCACTCTGATGTAAAGGGGAATTCTGTGTACTCTGATGTAAAGGGGAACTCTGTGGAGTCCGATGTAAAGGAGAACTCTGATGAAAAGGGGAACTCTGGGCACTATTATGTAAGAGCGGGAGGGCTCTGGTGACCAGAGTCCCTCTTACATCAGAGTTTCTCTTTACACCAGAGTCCACAGCATTCTCTTTTACATCATGGTCCACAGAGTTCCCCCTTACATAGAGGTCTGCAGTGTTCCTCTTTACATCAGGGTCCATGGAGTTGCCCCTTACATTGTAAAGGGAAACCCTGCAGACTCTAATGTAAGGGGGAACCCTGTAGACTCTGATGTAAGGGCAAACTATAGGGACTCTTATGTAAGGGGGAACTCTGGGGACTCTTATGTAAGGAGGAAGTCTATGAACTCTGATGTAAGGGGGTAACTCTGGGGACCCCGATGTAATGAGGGACTCTTGGAACGCTAACGTATAGGGGAATGCTGGGGACTTTGATATAAGAAGGGACTTTGATGTGAACAGAGGATTCACCCTGACTGCTGCACTGTATATGCTTGAAGGGACTTTGATGTGAATAGAGGATTCATCCTGACTGCTGTACTTTGTATGCTGTTTTGTATGTTACTTACTGCTCCTGACCCCTGCACTCTATACATTATGTTGTACATTAACCACTAGCTGACCTGCTCACTTGGATATACTGAGGCAGGTCGGCAGTACGGTGGCTCTCAGAGGCGCAGTTGCGGGCGGGTGTGCACTCGCACCCACTGCACGCTGTGGGAGCATGCCCGCGGGTAGGGAGGACTCGATGCCTGCCGGCGGCCTGCGATTGCCTTGTACACAGGCAGAACGGGGAACTGCCTATGTAAGCTTATGTAATCAAGGCATTTCCTGTTCTGAAAGGTGACATGACAGAGATCTACTGTTCCCAGTGATCTCTGTCATGTCCCAGGCAGCCCATCCCCCCCTTGATCACCCCCTAGTGTTAACCCCTTCCCTGCCTGTGTCATTTTTGCATTGATCAGTGCATTTTTATAGCACTGATCAATTTAATAAGGTCACTGGTCCCCAAAAAGGGTCATTTGGGGTCAGATTTGTCGCAGTATTGCTAAAAATCCCAGACCTGTCAAATCGCATGACAAGTCGCTCCCTATTGCCAGCGGCAATTGCACTGTTAAAATGGGTGCTTTGCTGTGCCGCATCGATTTGAAAAAGTACTTCCTGCAGTACTTTTGGTGATTTCAGGTGCGACTGGCATAGGCATCTGTGTATGTCTTCCAAGTCGCACCTGAAGTCGCACTGACATGCAGCATTGAAATCGTGCAATTTCAGATGACGTTACACAATTTCAAAGCTGCAGTTAATGTGAACGAGGGCTAAAAACTTTTTTGAAATGTTGACAACTAGGCAGTGAAAAATGACTAGGTTTCACATGTCGGTTTAAGCACTCTTCTAACAGCTGTATCTTTCTACACGGCTTTTAAGTACCACTTGACAAATCTCTCACTGGAGACTTTTGCAGAGACTTCCTGCACCAGTCGGATACATCGTAGGACTTCTGTATCCTAAGGAATCAGCATGACCTGTTTCGTTACATATATTCACCATATAAAGTGTCTCTCTTATCCAAACTTCCTGACAATAAAATTTGGCGAAACTTTGTTAGAACAGAAAGTTCATCCCTCGTAAATCCAGTCTTGGCTTTTATCCTCTCAAACATCAATCTGAAAGGTTTACAGTATTATAAAGAATGAACACAGAATTTCTTCCCCATGCTATTTATGTCCTCTGCCAATATGACGATGCATGATTTATAACATGTGGTTGGACGTGTGGCGTGAAAATGAATTGGCGAGAATGTAATTCTCCCTCTTCTTTCTCCACACAATGCCATCGCCTCAAGGTGCTTATAAATTAGAGAGCTGACTGTGTCTCACTGCAGCCAAAGTGTCCCACTGTCCTGCCAAAAAAACTGGAGCGCTCACAGATGCAAGGATGAGGCCAAGGTAGAAGCTGAAGTAGCTGGATGCTGGCCAGAGCTAAATTAGGCCCAGGGTGGAGCTAGAGATGGAGCCTGGAATGGACAATTTTTTTTGCAGTAAACTGTGAGTTCCCAAGGTCAGCGCTTTATGTCTTCAGCATGCTGAGCGCAAAAATGTTTTATTACCATACAGTAGAAATAGCAATACCCTGAGCCAGTTGTAGCCAGTAATAACTTATTTTCCTGTGTTTACTGAACACTCATTTGAGACATAGCTGGCAACATTATAAAATAATTTCCTGTGGTAGTTTCAACCAAAGAGAGAGGACACAGCAACCTTATGTGTTATCATAAGTACTGTATACTGTATGTGAGATAAATAGGGATGCTAATAATGCACTCAAAATGACAAGAATGATATGGGGCATATTATCACAATTTTCAAGATAGGCTAACCATTCTTCAGCTTGCTCACCGCCAGGAGCGTAACTAGAAATAGCAGGGCCCCATAGCAAAATGTTGTATTGGGCCCCCCTACAAACAGCCCCCCCCCCCACAGCTGCCCTAGTGTCAATGCAGCATGACCTGTGCCACATACAGCGTGACCTGTGCCCAATACAGCGTGACCTGTGCCCAATACAGCCTGGTCTGCCTGTGCCCCATACAGCTCCACCTATGCAGAGGAAGAGGCAAGCCACCCGGATCAGCAGAGAGCGGGATTGCCCGCTGTAATAGCTTTCATTTAAATTTCCTGTCTTCCCGGGGCTCATCGTCACATAGCCCCACCTCTTGGCCCGACGCCTTTGATGATGTCACATGTCCCGCATTGGATCAGCGTTCTGTCTATCAAAGGCACCGGGCCAAAAGGTGGAGCTATGTGACGTGAGCCCCGAAAACACTGGAAGTTCTAATGAAAGCTCTTACATCGGGCAATTCAGCTCTCTGCTGATACGGACAGCTCTCCTCTTCCTTTCCTCTCTCTTCCCCTGGCTGGGAGACTGTGCCGGCGGTGCTCTTATCCTCACTGGGCCCCACTCGGCTGCGGGCCCCATAGCGCCCGCATGGGTCGCTATGGTGGTAGTTACGCCCCTGCTCACCGCAGGTTCACTCAAAAATGGCAGTCTCCATAGAACTGATATAAATACACTATAGTTGAACATGGAAGATAGAAAATGTGCAATGCCTAGTGGTTTAAAGTGACACTAAATAATATCCTTAAGGCTCGTAAACACTAAAAGAAAATCGGACGTATGTTTTCGTCCAAAGAACTTTCGTACAATTTTCGTATAGTGTGTACACAACTTTCTACAGCCGATTTTGACCTATTGAATGAATATTTCCGAAGGAAAGAGCTCCAAAATGTTTCACGTATGGGAACAGAACTATTTTTGTTTAATGTAACTGTTTTCGTACAATATTTGGAAAATTAGAAATGAAAGACTACGCATGATCAAAAACAATAAACAACAAAAAAAAAGCCTTTGTCGTACAAGAATTTAGTAAGCATTTTCTTTTATCGGTTTCGATTTGCTGTGAAACAACAAGGGAAATCAGACGATCGTTCCCGATTTTCTTATAGTATGTACCCCACTTTAGTCTCCAGAAATAATCCATACACTTCTACTACCTAAAGTGAAACTTCACTCCGCCTACCTTATGGCACATCTGCAAATGCACAGATGAATTTCCGCATGTGCACAAAGACAAGGAGGTATTTGGAACTCCCTGCTAGTAGTCTTTGTGTCTGCGTGGAAAATCTTGCATGTGCACAGATGACCAGGAAAACCGGTGCATTCACATGTAAGCAAGTTGAAAATATGCCAGTTAGCTGCTGCCCCGGCTAAGAGATAGAGGGTTAACCAGTTTTCCGCATTTGTCTCTAAGCTCTGCCTCTCCCTGGTCTGTAAATATAAGGGGGAGGGCTCTACCCTCACACACACTCTGCTGCATGGGGGAGAAAACACAAACAGACAGCCAGAAGTCATCTCCAGCTGCTACCGAATGTCCCCTTTAGCAGAGAGCCCTGGATTAGAGTTGAGAGTCCCTAGAGGTCTAGGGCCTGTATCATGTCCGATACCCAAAAGAGAACGAGACGGAGAACAATACCCACGAAGAACAAAAGAATATTGCTCATTACTACCTACTAGGGATGAGCCGAACACCCCCCGGTTCGGTTCACACCAGAACCTGCGAACGGACCGAAAATTCGCACGAACGTTAGAACCCCATTGACGTCCATGGGACTCGAACGTTCGAAATCAAAAGTACTCATTTTAAAGGCTAATTTGCATGGTATTGTCCTAAGAAGGGTTTGGGGACCCGGGTCCTGCCCCAGGGGACATGTATCAATGCAAAAAAAAACCTTTAAAAACGGCCGTTTTTTCGGGAGCAGTGATTTTAATGATGCTTAAAGTACAAAAAAAAGTGAAATATTCCTTTAAATATCGTACCTGGGGTGTGTCTATAGTATGCCTGTAAAGTGCTGCGTGTTTCCCGTGTTTAGAACAGTCCCTGCACAAAATGTCATTTTTAAAGGAAAAAATCTCATTTAAAACTGCTTGGGGGTTTAATGTAATGTCGGGTCCTGGCAATATGGATGAAAATCAGTGAGACAAACGGCATGGGTACCCCCCAGTCCATTACCAGGCCCTTTGGGTCTTGTATGGATATTAAGGGGAACCCCGCACCCAAATTAAAATAAGGAAAGGTGTGGGGCCACCAGGCCCTATATACTCTGAACAGCAGTATACAGGCAGTGCAAACAAGACAGGGACTGTAGGTTTGTTGTTAAGTAGAATCTGTTTGTAATTTTGAACTGGTACATTTTTAACGTGTTTAGCTCCAGCCAAAAAATCTTTTTTAAGCTTTTTGGAAAACATAGGGAAGGGTTATCACCCCTGTGACATTTGTTTTGCTGTCTGTCCTCCTCTTCAGAAGATTTCACCTCACTTTTTGTCCCAATGACAAATTTTTTTGAAAATTTGGGTTTTTTTTGTGGAACAAGGATTGGAAAGCATCAGAGGAAAGGAGAAATGTTTTTCCCATATTAACTCTTACAGGAGAGAATTTCCCTTCCTAGGGGTAGATTTCATCTCACTTCCTGTTGTCTCCTTCCGTTTGCAAGTAGGAGTCGTTTGTAAGTTAGATGTTTGAAAGTAGGGGCCTGCCCTATATATTCAGCAGAAATTTGGGCCTTAGGTGTTGTTGTGGCCACAACACTGTAAGCCCTCACAGGGCCCTGCTGTGAAATATTAGATCAAGAATTGTAATTACATGCCCCTGTTGAGCAGGGGCAGAAAAATTGGGCCTTTGGTGCTGGTGGTGGTGCTGGTGCCACAACACTGTAAGTCCTCACTCGCTCTTGGTGGGCGCAGAAATGGGCCCTGCTGTGAAATATTAGATCAAGAATTGTAATTACATGCCCCTGTTGAACAAGGGCAGAAAAATTGGGCCTTTGGTGGTGGTGGTGGTGCTGGTGCCACAACACTGTAAGTCCTCACTCGCTCTTGGTGGGTGCAGAAATGGGCCCTGCTGTGAAATATTAGATCAAGAATTGTAATTACATGCCCCTGTTGAACAAGGGCAGAAAAATTGGGCCTTTGGTGGTGGTGGTGGTGCCACAACATTGCAACCCCTCACAGATACTCTAGTTGGAACGCAGAAACGAGCCCTGCTGCAAAGTATTGCATCAAAAATTGTAATTACAGTCTCCTGTTAAACAGGGGCTGAAAAATTGGGCCTTAGGCACTGGTGCTGGTGCCACAACACTGCAACCCCTCACAGATACTCTAGTTGGAATGCAGAAACGAGCCCTGCTGCAAAGTATTGCATCAAAAATTGTAATTACAGTCTCCTGTTAAACAGGGGCTGAAAAATTGGGCCTTAGGCACTGGTGCTGGTGCCACAACACTGCAACCCCTCACAGATACTCTAGTTGGAAAGCAGAAATGAGCCCTGCTGCAAAGTATTGCATCAAAATTTGTAATTACACGCTCCTGTTAAACAGGGGCTGAAAAATAGGGCCTTAGGCACTGGTGGTGGCGCCCAGAAGCTATCAGCGTGATCGTTGAGGAGGAAGAGGATAATTACTCAGGGATAGTCACTCAGCATCAGCATAGGCAGTCTTTGAAGGGATCTGAAAAAAATTATTCGGTTACATCAGCATCAGGTGCTTGGTAGCTGGTGGTGATCCAAGGCTGATTCATTTTTATGAAGGTCAGTCGATCGACCGAGTTGGTGGACAGACGCACCCTGTGATCGGTTACAAAGCCTCCAGCAGCACTGAATGTGCGTTCCGAAAGAACGCTGGATGCAGGACAGGCCAGTAGCTCAATTGCATACTGTGCAAGCTCTGGCCAGTGATCCATCCTCAAGACCCAGTAACCCAGAGGATTTTCGGTGGGAAAGGTGTCCAAGTCAGATCTTGCCCCTAGGTATTCCTGCACCATGTAAAACAGACGCTGGCGATGGTTGCTGGAACTGATCATACCTTGGGGCTGCGGACCAAAAAATTGTCTGAACGCATCAGTCAGACGGCCACCTTTTCCACCGCTCCTTCTTTGACTGACCGAAGCCTCAGCAACACGTTGTCCAGAAACAGGAGTTTGTAACCTCCCAGTCTCTGGGAACGCGTTGCACAGACCTTTCTGCAAGGCCTCCCGAAGATTTTTCATCCTCTGCTCCCTCTGCGATGGCAAGATAAGGTCCGCAACCTTACCCTTGTAACGTGGATCAGGGAGGGTTGCCAGCCAGTATTGGTCCTTCTCCTTGATACCACGAATACGGGGATCCTTACGCAGGCTTTGCAGGATCAGGGAGGCCATGCAGCGTAGGTTTGCTGAGGCATTCGGTCCGGAGTCCTCTGGGTCACTAAGGATGACATGGCCCGCAGCCACCTCCTCCCAGCCACGTACAAGTCCATGTGTTTCTTGGGACTGATCCCTTAAAGACTGCTGCTGATGCTGAGTGCCAGGCTCCATCTCCATACTGACACAATCTTCCTCCTCCTCCTCGTCCTCTTCCTGTGTGATCGGCGGGCACGCAGGAACACTGTCTGGATAAAGGGGGCCTTGAGAGCTAAGGAAGTCCTCCTCTTCCTGCCTCTGTTCTGCCTCAAGTGCCCTGTCCATTATTCCACGCAGCGTGTGCTCCAACAGGTGGACAAGGGGGACAGTGTCACTGATGCATGCACTGTCACTGCTCACCATCCTCGTGGCCTCCTCAAATGGTGACAGGACAGTGCATGCATCCCTGATCATGGCCCACTGGCGTGGGGAAAAAAACCAAGCTCCCCTGACCCTGTCCTGGTGCCATAGTCGCACAGGTACTCATTGATGGCCCTCTGCTGCGTGTGCAGCCGCTGCAGCATGGCCAACGTTGAGTTCCACCTGGTGGGCATGTCACAGATTAGGCGGTTCTTGGGCAGGTTAAACTCCTTTTGGAGGTTCGCCAGCCGAGCACTGGCATTATATGACCGGTGGAAATGCACACAGACTTTCCTGGCCTGCCTCAGGACATCCTGTAAGCTCGGGTACCTGCCCAAGAACCGCTGCACCACCAAGTTAAGGACGTGAGCCAAACAGGGCACATGGGTCATTTGTCCCTGTCGGAAGGGCAACGAGGAGATTGGTGCCATTGTCGCAAACCACCATTCCTGCCTTAAGTTGGCGTGGCGTCAACCACCTCTGAACCGCCGCTGCAGAGCTGACAGAACCTCTGCCCCAGTGTGGCTCCTGTCCCCCAAGCACACCAGCTCAAGCACCGCATGGCATCTTTTGGCCTGCATACTTGCGTAGCCCCTTGAACGGCTACGGAGCACCGCTGGTTCCGAGGAAAAAGCACAGGAAGAGGCCATGGAGGAAGAAGAAGAGGAGGGGGTGGAGGAGAGAGGTGTGTCACAATCATTAGTAGTGGCATTTTGGAGGCGTGGTGGCGGAACAACCTCCAACACTACTGCACCTTGTCCTGCATCCTTCCCAGCTGCCAGCAGAGTCACCCAATGCACTGTGAAACTTAGGTAACGTCCCTGTCCATGCCTGCTGGACCATGAGTCAGCGGTAATATGCACCTTACCGCTGACCGCCCTGTCCAGCGAGGCATGGACATTGCCTTCCACATGCCGGTAGAGAGGCGGAATCGCCTTCCGTGAGAAAAAGTGGCGTTTGGGTACCTGCCACTGAGGAACTGCACATTCCACAAACTCACGGAAGGGGGCAGAGTCTACCAACTGAAAAGGCAGCAGTTGAAGTGCTAGCAATTTTGCCAAGCTAGCATTCAACCGCTGGGCATGTGGATGGCTGGGAGCGAACTTCTTTCGGCGGTACAGCAGCTGGGGCAGGGAAATTTGCCTGGTACAATCTGACGTCGGTGTACCGAAAGCAGATTGCCCACAAGTACTTGGCTGTGACACACCTAATTCTACACCTTCATTCCTCTCAGTGCAGGTCTCAGAGAGGACTGAAGGTATAGTGGGGTTGGAGATCTCAGCTGATGAGGAGCAAGGAGAGGTCCTCTTTGTTCTTTGGTGTGGGTCTTTTAGATACGCTTACCAACAAACTGCATGGCAGGTCAACATATGTCTGGTCAAGCATGTGGTACCCAAGCGGGAGATGTTTTGGCCACGCGAGATACGCTTGAGACATATGTTGCAAATAGCAGCGGTGCGATCTGATGCACTCGTCTCAAAAAAGGCCCACACCAAAGAACTTTTTGAATAACGCGCAGAGACTGCAGCGCCCTGCACATGTGGAGCTTTGGGGTGTGATGCAGTCAATGTGCTGCCCTTAGGCTGGCCCCTGGAGGGCATCCTGCCTTGTTGGTGATGTGCCGCCTCCTCCTTCCTCTTATCAGGCACCCACGTTGAGTCAGTGACATCATCATCCCCTCCCTCCTCATCACTGGAGCAAATCTGGCAGTATGCTGCAGCAGGGGGAGCATGACTGCCAGATTGCTGTCCTTCTTGGGCACCCCCTCTGTCCGTGCTCATGTTACTGCCTTCATCGAGCTCAGTATCATCATCAGAGCCTTCCAAACGCTGGGCATCCTCCTGGAGCATGTACCCAACACTGTGGTCAAACAGTTCAAGGGACTCCTTGGGAGGACATGGTGGGGCTAGGGAAGGAGTCACTGATGACATTGAGCCGAGGAAAGAGGCCACTGCTTTGCCAGAAAGTACCGTGAGCATGGGTGAGAGAGGATGAGGAGGATGAGGATGGCTTGGTCGTCCACTCAACCAAGTCTTCCGCATGTTGCGGCTCAACACGGCCAGCTGCCGAAACAAAGGTCAAGCGTGTCCCATGGCCACGTGCTGATGAGGATGCACCGTCTCCACGACCAGCACTAGACACAGAGCCTGCTTGCCCTCTCTTATTGGCTTGTGACTGTCTGCCTCTCCTTCTTGGCCTTCCAGACATACTAATGGCCTGTAGCTGCACTAAGCTGGGATATATATATATATATATATATATATATATATATATATATGTACTGATACTGCAGCTAGCAAAATCAACTGCCTGCCTGTAGTATGAGAACACCACCAACCTTCTACAGGTAGCTTTAGCTGAACACTGTGCAGAGCTTGCAAAAAAATAACTTGTAGGTTTAGCTGAACACTGTGAGGAGGATGCACTGCACTAACTTGTAGCTTTAGATGAACACTGTACAGAGTTCTCTCTACACTAACTTGTATTTTTAGCTGAACACTGTGAGCAGGACGCACTGCACTAACTTGTAGCTTTAGATGAACACTGTGCAGAGCTCGCAAAAAAATAACTTGTAGGTTTAGCTGAACACTGTGAGCAGGACGCACTGCACTAACTTGTAGCTTTAGATGAACACTGTGCAGAGCTCGCAAAAAAATAACTTGTAGGTTTAGCTGAACACTGTGAGCAGGACGCACTGCACTAACTTGTAGCTTTAGATGAACACTGTGCAGAGTTCTCTCTACACTAACTTGTAGTTTTAGCTGAACACTGTGAGCAGGACGCACTGCACTAACTTGTAGCTTTAGCTGAAAAATGTGAGGAGGACGCACCACACTAACTTGTAGTTTTAGCTGAACACTGTGAGCAGGACGCACCGCACTAACTTGTAGCTTTAGATGAACACTGTGCAGAGGTCTCACTACACTAACTTGTAGTTTTAGCTGAACACTGTGAGCAGGACGCACTGCACTAACTTGTAGCTTTAGATGAACACTGTGAGGAGGACGCACCACACTAACTTGTAGTTTTAGTTGAACACTGTGAGCAGGACGCACTGCACTAACTTGTAGTTTTAGCTGAACACTGTGAGGAGGACGCACCACACTAACTTGTAGTTTTAGCTGAACACTGTGAGCAGGACGCACTGCACTAACTTGTAGCTTTAGATGAACACTGTGCAGAGTTCTCACTACACTAACTTGTAGTTTTAGCTGAACACTGTGAGCAGGACGCACTGCACTAACTTGTAGTTTTAGCTGAAAACTGTGAGGAGGACGCACCACACTAACTTGTAGTTTTAGCTGAACACTGTGAGCAGGACGCACCGCACTAACTTGTAGCTTTAGATGAACACTGTGCAGAGGTCTCACTACACTAACTTGTAGTTTTAGCTGAACACTGTGAGCAGGATGCACTGCACTAACTTGTAGCTTTAGATGAACACTGTGAGGAGGACGCACCACACTAACTTGTAGTTTTAGCTGAACACTTTGAGCAGGACGCACTGCACTAACTTGTAGTTTTAGCTGAACACTGTGAGGAGGACGCACCACACTAACTTGTAGTTTTAGCTGAACACTGTGAGCAGGACGCACTGCACTAACTTGTAGCTTTAGATGAACACTGTGCAGAGCTCGCAAAAAAATAACTTGTAGGTTTAGCTAAACACTGTGAGGAGGACGCACTGCGCTAACTTGTAGTTTTAGCTGAACACTGTGAGCAGGACGCACTGCACTAACTTGTAGCTTTAGATGAACACTGTGCAGAGGTCTCACTACACTAACTTGTAGTTTTAGCTGAACACTGTGAGCAGGACGCACTGCACTAACTAGTAGTTTTAGCTGAACACTGTGAGGAGGACGCACCACACTAACTTGTAGTTTTAGCTGAACACTGTGAGCAGGACGCACTACACTAACTTGTAGTTTTAGCTGAACACTGTGAGGAGGACGCACCACACTAACTTGTAGTTTTAGCTGAACACTGTGAGCAGGACGCACTGCACTAACTTGTAGCTTTAGATGAACACTGTGCAGAGTTCTCACTACACTAACTTGTAGTTTTAGCTGAACACTGTGAGCAGGACGCACTGCACTAACTTGTAGCTTTAGATGAACACTGTGCAGAGGTCTCACTACACTAACTTGTAGTTTTAGCTGAACACTGTGAGCAGGACGCACTGCACTAACTTGTAGTTTTAGCTGAACACTGTGAGGAGGACGCACCACACTAACCTGTAGTTTTAGCTGAACACTGTGAGCAGGACGCACTACACTAACTTGTAGTTTTAGCTGAACACTGTGAGGAGGACGCACCACACTAACTTGTAGTTTTAGCTGAACACTGTGAGCAGGACGCACTGCACTAACTTGTAGCTTTAGATGAACACTGTGCAGAGTTCTCACTACACTAACTTGTAGTTTTAGCTGAACACTGTGAGCAGGACGCACTGCACTAACTTGTAGTTTTAGCTGAACACTGTGAGGAGGACGCACCACACTAACTTGTAGTTTTAGTTGAACACTGTGAGCAGGATGTACTACACTAACTTGTAGTTTTAGCTGAACACTGTGCAGAGGTCTCACTACACTAACTTGTAGTTTTAGCTGAACACTGTGAGCAGGACGCACTGCACTAACTTGTAGTTTTAGCTGAACACTGTGAGGAGGACGCACCACACTAACCTGTAGTTTTAGCTGAACACTGTGAGCAGGACGCACTACACTAACTTATAGTTTTAGCTGAACACTGTGAGGAGGACGCACCACACTAACTTGTAGTTTTAGCTGAACACTGTGAGCAGGACGCACTGCACTAACTTGTAGCTTTAGATGAACACTGTGCAGAGTTCTCACTACACTAACTTGTAGTTTTAGCTGAACACTGTGAGCAGGACGCACTGCACTAACTTGTACTTTTAGCTGAACACTGTGAGGAGGACGCACCACACTAACTTGTAGTTTTAGCTGAACACTGTGAGCAGGATGTACTACACTAACTTGTAGTTTTAGCTGAACACTGTGCAGAGGTCTCACTACACTAACTTGTAGTTTTAGCTGAACACTGTGAGCAGGACGCACTGCACTAACTTGTAGTTTTAGCTGAACACTGTGAGGAGGACGCACCACACTAACTTGTAGTTTTAGCTGAACACTGTGAGCAGGACGCACTGCACTAACTTGTAGTTTTAGCTGAACACTGTGAGCAGGAAGCACTGCACTAACTTGTAGCTTTAGATGAACACTGTGAGGAGGACGCACCACACTAACTTTTAGTTTTAGCTGAACACTGTGAGCAGGACGCACTGCACTAACTTGTAGCTTTAGATGAACACTGTGCAGAGCTCGCAAAAAAATAACTTGTAGGTTTAGCTGAACACTGTGAGGAGGACGCACTGCACTAACTTGTAGTTTTAGCTGAACACTGTGAGCAGGACGCACTGCACTAACTTGTAGCTTTAGATGAACACTGTGCAGAGGTCTCACTACACTAACTTGTAGTTTTAGCTGAACACTGTGAGCAGGACGCACTGCACTAACTTGTAGCTTTAGATGAACACTGTGCAGAGCTCGCAAAAAAATAACTTGTAGGTTTAGCTGAACACTGTGAGGAGGACGCACTGCACTAACTTGTAGTTTTAGCTGAACACTGTGAGCAGGACGCACTGCACTAACTTGTAGCTTTAGATGAACACTGTGCAGAGGTCTCACTACACTAACTTGTAGTTTTAGCTGAACACTGTGAGCAGGACGCACTGCACTAACTTGTAGCTTTAGATGAACACTGTGCAGAGGTCTCACTACACCAACTTGTAGGTTTAGCTGAACACTGTGAGCAGGACGCACTACACTAACTGTAAATAGTCTAGCTGCCTGACTGTGGTACTAATAGGATCAAAAGAACACCAGCAATTTTCTTCAGGTAGCTGTAAATACTGTAACAAGACAAGCCTGCCTGTCAGTAAGAAGATAACAGGAACGGATCTAGCTAAACTGAATACAGTGTATATATATATATATATATATATATGCAGCACCTGGGATGCATATATATACACAATACACTGTAAGTGCAGCTAACTCACTGATTGTCCTGCCTAATCTATCTAACTCAAATGAAATGACACTGTCTCTCTCTATCTATCTCTCTTTCAATGCTGGAACACATACTACACAGGGCCGCCGTGAAGGCGGCCTTATATAGTGTGGGGCGTGTTCTAAACCCCCTGAGCCATAATTGGCCAAAGCCACCCTGGCTTTGGCCAATTACAGCTCTCTCTATCAACGGCGCTGTGATTGGCCAAGCATGCGGGTCATAGTGCATGCTCGGCCAATCATCAGCCAGCAATGCACTGCGATGCCGCAGTGAATTATGGGCTGTGACGCGCCACACGAATTTGGCGCGAACAGCCCATAATGTTCGGAATTCGGCGAACGACTGAACAGCCAATGTTCGAGTCGAACATGGGTTCGACTCGAACATGAAGCTCATCCCTACTACCTACATGTAAAGTCATCAGAATCTGGGATTCGCCCTGAAGGCACTAGCCACTGGAAGAAGTCCTCTGATGAACTTTGTATTTCACGGACTCTACCTTTGCAGTTATTCCTTGGCAGCACACAGCCTGTAGTTAGGATTAGTGAAATAGGGAAGAAGTATGTTTTTAAACTTTGGACTTTGTAAATGACTTTCCCAAGTAAAGTTTTGAAAATATTTTCTTCCTGGTCTGAAGTTACTGAAAGGTGTGTAATGCAAGTAGCTGGCACAGAGTGGGTATTAAATGCACCTGGGTATGAAGACATCGGTGTGGAGTTGAAGCATTGTAAAGACGCAAGTGGTCTCCACTCCTTCCACCAGCAGTCTGTCTCTTATAGTCTTCCGGATTTGCACCCCAGAGGTTTCCATCCTGTACAGAAGTATGGAAGTTCAAGAGAAACGTTACATGCACGTGTGGAGCCCACACAAGGTGCATAGTGAGGCCCAATTCACTACTGGTGAAAGGTAGTGGAAAATGCTGGATAGGTGCATGTGGAGAAGGTTCAACATG